>NC_083342.1:114975052-115621730 GCF_019175385.1 Lycium barbarum
CGATGCCTACTCTGGGTATAACCAAATTCGGATAAACCCGGAGGATCAAGAGAAAACATCCTTCATTACCCGATATGGGACTTACTGTTATAATGTCATGCCTTTCGGACTAAAAAATGTCGGTGCAACTTACCAACGCCTAGTTAATAGGATGTTCGAAGAACAAGTAGGGAAAACAATAGAAGTTTATATTGACGACATGGTTGTTAAGTCCCTGGAAACAAAGGACCATTTAAAGAATTTGCAAGAAACCTTCGATGTGCTCCGTAAGTATAACATGTAGCTCAACCCGGAAAAATGTGCCTTCGGAGTAAGGTCCGGTAAATTTTTGGGTTTCATGGTGTCAAACCGGGGGATTGAAATCAACCCGGACAAGATCAAAGCCATTGAGGATATCGAGGTGGTGAATAATATAAAAGGGGTACAGAGGCTCACCGGAAGGATAGCGGCGCTGAGTCGCTTCATATCAAGGTCCTCGGACAAGAGTCATCGTTTCTTCTCCTTGCCAAGGAAGAAGAACGACTTCGTTTGGACACCGGAGTGCCAAAGAGCTTTACAAGAATTGAAGAAGTATTTGTCTAACTCCCCGCTGTTGCACACACCGAAAGCGGATGAGCCGCTTTTTCTCTACCTTGCTGTCTTCGAGGTAGCGGTAAGTGCAGTTCTGGTCCGAGAAGAATCAGGTATGCAATTCCCTGTCTATTATGTAAGTAGAACTTTGGGGGATGCGGAGACCCGGTATCCCCACTTAGAAAAATTGGCATTGGCACTAGTGAGTGCCTCTAGGAAGCTCAAACCCTACTTTCAGTGCCATCCGATATGTGTAATAACCACTTACCCCCTAAAAAATGTCATGCATAAACCAGAATTATCGGGTAGACTAACCAAATGGGCAGTCGAAATTAGCGGGTACAATATCGAGTACAAACCCCGAACGGCCATCAAGTCCCAGATCCTGGCCGATTTTGTGGCAGCTTTTGCCCCGGCTATGGTCCCCAATGTCGAGAAAGAGCTCCTGCTGACCTCGAGGAAGGACTCGGGTATTTGGTCGTTACATACTGACGGAGCCTCGAACCTCAAAGGTTCCGGGCTGGGAATTGTCCTTCGGACCCCAGCCGGGGATGCCGTTCGACAGTCTATTAGAACCATTAAATTGACTAACAATGAAGCCGAGTATGAGGCTATGATTGCAGGTTTGGAGTTGGCCCGAGGTATAGGGGCCGAAGTGATCGAGGCAAAGTGCGATTCGCTCTTGGTCGTAAACTAGGTGAACGACGTCTTCGAGGCCAAGGACGAACGGATGCAGAGGTATCTTGAAAAGATCCAAGTGATATTACACCGATTTAAAGAATGGACCATGCAGCATATACCGAGGGAGAAGAACAGTGAAGCCGATGCATTGGCGAATTTGGGATCCTCGGTCGAGGGGGATGAAATCAACCCCGGGTCCACGGTGCACTCGTTGAACACGACGATAGAAAACGGACATGCCGAAATAAACACGATGGGTCTAACTTGGGATTGGCGCAACAAGTACATCGACTACTTGAATGATGGGAAGCTCCCGAATGACCCGAAGGAATCACAGTCATTAAGGACCAAAGCTGCGCGTTTCTGCTTGGTAGACGGCCAATTGTATCGAAGATCTTTTCTTGGCCCCCTAGCTAAGTGCTTGGGCCTTGGGGAAACGGAATATGTGATGAGAGAGGTGTACGAAGGAACTTGTGGCAACCACTCCGATGCTGAAGCTCTGGTCCGAAAATCATCAGGGCCGGTTATTACTGGAACCGGATGGACGAAGACGCGAAAAATTTTGTCCAAAAATGTAACGGGTGTCAGAAACATGCTCTGATGATTCACCAGCCCGGAGAGTTGGTACATTCGGTGGTTTCACCTTGGCCTTTCATGAAATGGGGAATGGACATCGTGGGTCCATTACCGTGGGCACCAGGTAAGGCCCGTTTCATTTTGTTTATGACTGATTATTTCTCTAAATGGGTGGAAGCGCAGGCCTTCGAGAAAATCAGGGAGAAGGAAGTCATCGACTTCATATGGGACCATATCATCTGCCGCTTCGGCATCCCCGCCGAGATAACTTGTGATAATGGTCCTCAGTTCGTGGGTGGCAAAGTCAAAAGTTTCCTCGAAGGATTGAAAATCAAGAAAATTGTGTCGACCCAGTATCACCCGTGTGCAAACGGACAGGCAGAATCCACGAACAAAACAATAATCCAAAATCTGAGAAAGAGACTTGAAGCATCAAAACACCATTGGAGGGAAATATTGCCAGAGATGTTGTAGGCTTACAGAACCACATCCAAATCAAGCACGGGGGAAACCCCTTTCTCGTTGGTTTACGGGGCTGAAGCCCTTATCCCCGTAGAAGTTGGTGAACTGACTCTCCGGTTCAGGTATACCACCGAGGAATCAAACGAGATGGCCATGGCCGTGCAGCTCGACCTCACGGATGAACTTCGCGAAAACGCGTTAGTCCGTATTGCAGCCCAGAAACAGAGAATGGAAAGATAATACAATCGAAGGGACAATTTTCGACACTTCCAAGTTGGGGACTTGGTGCTTCGAAAGGTTACCTTGCACACCAAGAATCCCAACGACGGAAAGTTGGGTCCGAACTGGGAAGGCCAGTATAAGATAACCGGGATAACGGGTAAAGGGTCGTACCAGCTGGAGTCCATGGACGGGCAGCGGTTGCGCAATAACTGGAATGTGGCTCATTTGAAAAGATACTACTGCTAAGGTATGGACTCCCCATGTTCTCCTGTTAACCTTTCTCTTTTGCAGAAAATCGAGGACATCATAAAGTTAGAACTTAGGCCTGAAAACACGTGTTGCACTCTTTTCCTTAGTACGGTTTTGTCCCAAAATGGGTTTTCCGAAAAGGTTTTTGAGGAGGCAACAAGTACAACGTGTTACTCGACAAAGATAAGGGACCAATACCCGACAACCCGAGGTCACACCCTCCGAGTGGGGACTTAATAGCACTCACCCGACCTTGCAGCTCAGATAAGTGCTAGGGGCGTACTATGCCCACATCGAAGGTTACCCCGGTCAAAAGAACACGAAGAAACTCAATACTTGCTACGGAAAAATCAAAACAAGGCCCGGCCATCGGCCACAGCCTTCGATGTAAGGACCAAATGATCATAATGAATCGTGTCCCATTTAGTATCTGCTACGGCAAAACCAAGGCCCGGCTATCGGCCATAGCCTTCGATGTAAGGACCAAATGATCATAATGAATCGTGTCCCATTTAATGTTTGCTACGGCAAAGGCAGAAGGAACGAAAATTCTCATGTCTACAAAACGTTTTCAATACAAAACTATCGAAAGTTTGGATAGCAATATCTTGGGTGTCTTTCTGTTAAATGGACTTTACCCCGGTGATAACCGCCGTATTACGGCACTACCTCATTCACACACCCTGTACAGGCACTATGGTCGAAATTCAACAAAGGCGACAAGGTCATAGCGAACCGAGCCAAAATCGTTGAAAATTTGACTAAGGAAACGAGGTCACAATGATCCGAGCCGAAATTTTCTAACTTCCCCAGAAGGGGACTGCTACATCAAAATTTAGCCAAGGCCGAGAGTTGGGCGCCCGATGAAATACCGACCCTAAAATATGCCAAAAATACCGGCCCACGGGCCAGCTTGCCCTCAAAACGGACCAACAATTCTGGCAAAAATAATAGCGAACATTTAAATAAGGAAACAAGAAAGAAGCATTTCTCATTCATGAAAATTTGTACAAAGAGCATTCATGTTTTACACCATTCATGAAGAAGCATCCATGTTTTACACCAAAACCAAAGGCAATAAAGTAAAAGCCCAAGTACAGGCCCTATGCTATCCGGCGTGACTGGAGGCAGAGTGTTCGGACTCGGTCCAGTCGGAGTCGTCTGATTCAGACCCGAGAGCGCGATTGGCTTCCTCCTCGATCTCTTTGGCTTCGAGTATCAAGGCCGGAAGATCCGCGAAGCCGTGCTCAGCTTGCTCGAGGGTGATCCTCCGAGACTTCCACTTCTCATACTCGACAACAATGATAGTATGAGCCTCGGTGGCCTCCACACTCTTCAAAGCTTCCTCCAAATCGGCCTCGGCCTTGGCCAACTTTGTAGCCAATACACCCCGTTTCTCTTCAAGGACATCTTGCATTCGAGTGGCCCCTTCAAGCTCGGCCTTAAGGGAATCATTGGCATTAACCACCTCTGCAAGCTCGATTTTTAGGTCATCATACATCTGGGCCCCTTTCTCCGCTTTTTCCTCGAACGTCCTCATGCGCTCTTTGTATAGGGCAGCCTCAAATTCGAGCAGCCGGTTCCTCTCGGCCGAACTCGTAGCATCGGCCTTCACCGAATCCAGCTCCTCCCGAAGTTGAGAAACGGTGGTCTCGAGATCATCTAGCCTCGAGGAAAATTGAGCGTTATCCCGGCGAAGACCGATCCTGTCAGCTTCGAGACTCCGATTGTACTTGGCCATAGCGGCCAGCTCACTCTTTAACTGACGATTTTCATCCTTGGCTGCGTCAAGCTCAGGCCGGAAGTTGGAAAGAGCGACCGCCCGGTTCAACTCCTCCTCCTTCTCCCGCAGAAGGTGTAGGTATTTCTCCATTTCCCGACCCTGGGCATCCAGTTGGCCCTTAAGATCATCTACCTCTTGTTGGGCACGGACGAAGGCCTCATTGATGAGCACCACACTCTGTAAAGGGAGGAAGTCAAAAACTTAAAACAAGGCAAGGGTAAGGTTTTTAGTAAAATTGTGCGACGACGGCTAAAAAACTCACCCGGTTGCCCGCGTGCATGCCTTCGTTAATGAGGCACTGCCATGAGACCCCGGTCATCTTTCGCCTGTCCGAATCCGAGACAAGAGGCCTCAGGTAGCTCGCCACGCCCACCGGGCGGGAAAGGAAGCTGCAGTCCTCGGGGACGGTAACCGTAACCGATCTTGTCTTTCTCGGCTCCACGCTGGGGGCAGGGAAGATACTCACCAAGCTGTCCCTAGCACCAGATTCGGAGGTCCGGCTGACCGCCCTCGTGGCCCGAAGAATCGGGAGGTGCCCGAATCCTGCAACTTCCCCGGTTGCAGGAGGAGTGCCCGAGAACATGTCCTCGAATTCATCCACCCTTGGAGCTGGAGTAGATAAACTTGGAGCAGCCTCGGTATCCTTAACGAAGGTCGGGGGCTCCGTAACTGCAGCAATATCTATGGGGACTTCGGTTTCCTGGGCCGGCTCGATTCTTTGTTCGGCTTCAGCAGCGGCCGCCTCCCCGGGCCTTCTTGTCCTATGCAGGGGAGTATCTTCTGAAGAAGTTTCACCTGAAATGTCGACGAAGTCAATCGAACTTAGAGGAGCAGGGGAAAGAATTTCTTCCGCACCTGGGTATGGAGCCAGAACCGAAAGCCCTTCCCTAGCAGAAGGCAGGGGTGAAATGAAACAGCCTCCTCCGGGATTGGAGCCATGGAAGGGGTTGTACCGACTCTCCGAATAACTATATCGGGCTCCGTTTCGTCTCTTAAGGACCGAGTGACGCTCCTCGCCCTCTTTTTTGGCTTCTGCCCTTTTTCGGATGGTCTCTTCCTCTTAGCAGCATCGGCAAGAATACGGGACAAACCCGCTGTATCAAACTCGGACGCCGACGCTGTAGGAGCAGCCGCCGATTCCGGTCTAGGGACCACCGAGACCTTAGGCAGACCTGAAAATCGAAGATGTTAGCAAAAGTTGAAGGATGTAACGACCACGTATAGTAGAAGATGCAGTGAACACGGATGGAAGCAAACTATTACCGTGGTTCTGGGCGACCCATCGGTCGCGTGACAGGTGTCCCCGTGTCCGGTTATCGTGGGGATGCTGACTAAGGAGCGCAGTAACCCATTCGCTCAGATTGCGAACGACCGAAGGAACGTATCCGTTGGCTAATAAAAATAAGAAAAACGGTGAGAAAGTGAGGTCAAAATTTGACGAAGCCTACTAAAGAGATTACTTGAGGTTTCGGACTTACGCTTGTCGCTCCACTTCTTCGGGAAGGGCATGTAATCAGCCGGAATGATGTCCTCGGTCTTCACCCGGACATATCGCTCCAGCCAGCCCCTGTCTCTATCTTCGTCCATTTTTGAGAAAAATGGATCCCGGCTGCGCTTGGCGAGTTTTATTACGCCACGTCGGAAAAGCCTCGGGGAGTATAAACGTATCAGGTGGGCCAGCGTGAGATCCTTCCCGGCGTTATTGGCCAGCAACCGAAGGCATGCTATGACCCTCCAAACGATCGGACCAATCTGTGCCAAGGTCACGCCGTAGGTCCGGCACATGTCTAGGATGACCGGATCGACCGGAGGGTCGAGCTTGAGAGTGAAAGGATAGGTGTACACGTACAAGAGACCTTCCCGGTGGTCGGTGATTGATTCGTTTGGTCCGGGTGCAAAAACCCGTACCGAACGGGTGTCCCACCCGCAATCAGCCCGGACTATGTCTAGCTTCTCCTAAGTAATAGATGAGGGATATCGCCTCACATCATATCCCCTATCTGATACCGAAGAAGGCTTTTCGACCTCAAGATCTTTGTTGAAGTTGGGTTTGGCCGGTATAATGTCTGAGGCTGTAGGCTCGAAAGTGCTCTTTGTTTTAGCCGCAGATGTAGGCTCGGTTCCTAGAGATGAAACCGATGGAACATCATGGGAAGTGGTTTCAGACATTTTGGAAAAAAGAAGTTCAGTGGAGTCAGAAAGGAAGTTAAAAAAGAGAGAGAGAACAGATGATTCAAGAAATGACGGAGTAAGAAGCAGCGACACTCGAGCAAAAGCAACTAGCAAAGATGGTGGCAAAGTTGTTTCTTTTTACGCAATGGAAGCAATGGATCAACAATAAACTTGCTATGGATGATGATTGTATGTGGTGAAGATGAAGAAGTGCAGTAAAGAGTGAAAATGAAGAGGGAATGGATCGTGAAAATGATAAAATAAAGAGGTGCAAAGGCCTTATATAGGTGAAGGCTGTGACGGTTACGATTCCCCGATCAACCGGGGGGCGCCACGTGCCCCATAATTAATATGGAATGACTTGAAACGACGTGCGTGCGGCGGTTGTCAGAACCGGCCATTGGGGATAAGACGCGTGGCCGATGAAGGTGAAACGTGACGCAACCGTTCCCGTCAAAAGGAAGAGATAACTACGGTCAAATGGAATCATCGGTTTCTTGATTCATCCACTTCCCGTTACTTCGATAAAACTCCGGTCCGGGAAGTGTGGGGACTATCTGTATACGGTAAAAACCGGATAAGCGTAAACCGGTAAGATAAGGAACCGGGGGAGAAAGGCATAAGAACGTACACGGAGACTTTCGTTCTGGACCGGAGGGACGTCTAGATCGAAACCAAGGTAGGGTCCCATTTGGTTCGGTTTCTCCATCACCGAGTTGGTCGAAGCCGTTAGTCCGGCTATACGTGGCCATTGGTCCAGTAGAGCCGTTGCGCATGAGCCACGCGTCAGTAGCGTCCTACCATGGTCAACTACCAACCATGCTTGTGTCAGACCGTACGGCCAACCTAACCCCACCTAATCAGTTCAGAGTTGTCCTTCTTCCTTTTATTTTAATGATTTATATTGTATGAAGCCCATGGAGGCAACATTATAAATAGGGCACGTCCCCCTCCTTTAGAGGGGTTGGGTCCTTCATTTTTAAGAACACCTGTAATAGCAAAATATATATACAATTTCTCTCAAATATCAGATTCGGTCCATAACAGTTGTTTTCATTTCCATTGTATTTCTTCGATCAAGTATTGTATGTCGTTTAGCAAACTCTCACGCCCACAGCCAATCGCCAATCATTAATTGCTTTGCTACGAAACGTTCATACACTTCATTTCCCTATAACATATATTGAGATCCGAACACATATCCTATACCCACTCACAAATTCAATTGATTATCCAAATTCGGGGTAAACAAGTTTAGGTCTTAATCTTTGACTTTTTTATTTCTTAAAGTTGAAAACATAAGTTTCCCTCTCTTCTCTTCAAAAAAACAACGGAAAAGGGTCAAATATACCCCTGTACTATCAGAAAAGGGTTAAATATACCCCTCGCTATACTTTGGGTTCAAGTATACCCTTCCCGTTATACTTTGGGTTCAAATATACCCTTATTTTATACTTCGAGTCCAAATATACCCTTTCTCCGTTAAAATTATCCAAGGTGGACATAAGATATGACGTGATACTGACAACTTCACCTCACCGCCTCAACCCATTTATCCTTCTCTTACCCTTCTTCCACCACTACCATCTCCTCCCCTCCACAACCTTTGCAACCATTAGCAATGAAATGATTTTATTATACTTCCAGAGGGAGTTTAGGTCTTAATCTAATGAACTTCCTCTGGGATTTTGATAACCACCAATGAATTGCTACACGTGGGGAGGAGGATAAAACTTTTGATTAGCTTGATATTAACAATTATTTTCTCAATAATAACCAACGTGCAGTGTCTCAATCTCTGAATTTAACTTTTTTGGTTTAATCTACTAACATATTCAATGATTTAAAAATTAACAAAACTTCTACCTTTTACTTGTCCTTTTTTCAAAATAAATTTTTTGTCTTAAGAATTTTATTGATGGTAGGAGATAATTCGCTGCATCATTACAAGTGAATTTTCTCTTTGCACCAAGCTGTCAAATGGATTTTCTCAGTAAAACTTTTGACTAGTATGGAAATAAATAAAATAGCCCCATGAATTTGCTATATAAACTTTTGCAGATTTAAGTCAAAAATAAAAAGGGAAAAAAGAAGCAAATAGAAAGAAGCAGAGAACAAGGCAATCTTTTGTTCACAAGATTAGGCTTTAATGTTTAGTTAACATATAACAGGGCAACGCTCATCACGTTTTAACAGTTCTCCTAATTAGGACCTTAAAAAGTGGTGGTGCGATGGTGCTAATGGTTGTAAAGGGTGCGGAGGGAAGGAGATGGTAGTAGTGGAAGAAGAAGGGAAAAGAGGGGTAAATGGGTTGAGGTGGCATGCCATGTGGCGTCCACCTCATCGAGTTATCAGTGTCATGTCATATCTCATGCTCACTTTAGACAATTTTTAAGAAAGAAGGGTATATTTGGACTCGAAGTATAAAAAAAGGGTATATTTGAACCCAAAATATAGCGGAAAGGGTATATTTGGACCCAAAGTATAACGAGGGATATATTTAACCCTTTTCTGATATTACAGGGGCATATTTGACCCTTTTCCGAAAAAACAAACCCTCACTTCTCAATTATCATCAAATAAACAAACCCTCTTCATTGCCTCCAAAGCCAAAACCCCAGTCTGCTCCATTGATATTTTCCTAGAACATCTTCTTCTCCGAGCCACGATCGCTGCTTCCTCCATTGACCCATTGTAAGAATCTCTTGATCTTTCTTTCTTGATTTCTTTTGAGTTTTTTTTTCTTACAAAAATGTTTTTTTGTGTTAAAGTTGTAATCTTGCTTGTGGGTTTTGTTCAGTTATGTATAAAAGTTGTAATCTTGCTTGTGGGTGTGTACAGTTTTGTATAAAAGTTGTAATCTTGCTTGTGAATTTTGTACATTTATGTATAAAAGTTGTCATTTTGCTTGTGGGTTTTGTACATTTATGTATAAAAGCTGTAATCTTGATTGTGGGTTTTGTACATTTATGTATAAAAGTTGTAATTTTTCTTGTGGGTGTGTACAATTTTATAGAAAAGTTGTAATCTTGCTTGTGATTTTTGTAGAGTTATGTATAAAAGTTGTAATTTTGCTTGTGGGTGTGTACATTTTTGTAAAAACGATGGGTCTTATTTTCGTTAGTAGAACTGAGATTATATGTTGATAAGAAGGGCTTATTTTTCGTTAGTAGAACTGACATTATATATTGCTTTAAACAAATGTTTCATCAGAAAGACGAATAACCCGAATCAAAGCCTAAAAAGACGAATAATCCGACCTGAAGCCCAAATTGACTGAATGACGCATGGCACCTGGAAACTTCAAATCCTGGATCCGCCTCTGCTCCCTCGTTCATTTTTACTTGTCATGTATTGACTTGACACACTTTTAAGGAATCATTATTAGAATGACAGTTTTACTACATCACCCTTAATTATTACTTAGTCATTTTGTACTAGTAGTCGCAATTTTACTCTTTAGTTTCTTGTCTTTTGAACTTGTGCTAATATATATTGTTTCTTGTACTACGATTATCTTATTTATCTGTGGTAGCTACTGCTTCTTTTTTTCCAGACTGCTTTATCATGGCTTTCGCTTTTGTTATTTTCATTTCCATACTGTTTTGAATTGCTTATCATCTGCCTTTTTTTGTCCTGCTTTCTTTTGAGCGAATGGTCTTTCGGAAATAGCCTCCCTACCTTGGAAGGTAGGGGTAAGGTCTGCGTGCACTTTACCTTCCTCAGATACTACAGATTTCACTGGGTTTTTTGTTGTTGTTGTATCTAATAATTGAAATCAATAAAACATACTTTAAAAGTTGTACATCTACTAAAAGTTCAAATTTTTTCAGCCCAATAATTAATAGTAAGGGTAAAATAGTTATGAAATGGTAATTGTCTCTTGGTTTTTCAAACTGAATAAGTAAAAATAGATAACTATTTTTAGTATATAGGACAAGTAAAAATGGACGGAGGCAGTATTTTGGAGCGCTACGAAATGCATCAGTTTTGAGTTTTGACTGTAAAAGTTAATATAAATCATAATGTTGGAAAACTTGTTTCATTCATAACTTATTTACTACAAGAATAGCTTGATTTGCCCTTGTAATGTGAGCCCCTATTTATTACTCAACCTTTTAAAACGCAGTTCTTACACAATTAGGTAAAAAGTTGTTTGTAATATAAGCTCAGCTTATCTAAAACTTAGCCTATTGTAAGTAAGTTATATTGGTTTTGTGGAGCTCATTTATCTGTAGACTTTAGAACAATCATTGAAGTTGGTCAAAATATGAGCCTGTTTGGATGAGCTTAAAAAAAATAGCTAAAAAAAATTTGGAGTAATTCAATTTTTATTTTTTTTTGCTTATAAGTGTATAAGCTGCTTTAGATAAGCTAAATCAAACGGGCCCAATTATTTTTTTGAAATTATTTTAAGCACAAAATGACTTTAAGTTGGTTAACCAAACATTCAAAAAAGCTGAAAACAACTTATAAACTGTTTTCGGCAACTTATAAGTCAATCCAAACGAGCTCTATATATATTTATAAAAAGATATGTTGCTTGTGATTATTGGAAAAGTTTGAGTAAGTGCATACACCTAGGCGGGTAGGAGAAAATTCTTCTATGCCTTTATACAATAAAGATGCTTTATACAAGAAGATGGTTAGAAAACAAAACAATTGACCAAGTTATGGATGCGTCAGGATTGAGGGCTTGCTGATATGATCAGAAAGTCATCATTATATGTCAAGGTAATCTTTACTCAATTATTTGTTGTGTTTCCTTTCTCTTTAATTTGTTTGTTTTTTTTTTTTTTTTTTAACAAATGACGAGTTAATAAGTCAATTAATGGCCACTAAAATTGTACAAATTACTTTTATTATACAAATATTATTCTTTATTCTTTTTAATTTGTTGATGTAATACATTGATTAATTGGCCATCTTATTGAATTTAGTCCCACTAACCATTTGATGTCTCAATTATATAACCCAGCTGTTCAAAGAAAGAGAAAAGAACTATTCGGAAAAGGAAAAAAAAAAAACTCGTAACAAAACTGGAAAAAGAGAGAAAAGTTTTTAATATATATATGGATGAAAATTTGTAGCTAAAGTTATGGGATTTCCAAACAACATTTGAAGCAAATATATGGTATATTATTATCCTAACCATGATTAGGACTTTGATTTGGTTAAGTAAATCTCAATCATTAATTTTTAACTATGACACATGTCTCCCATCTAAGTAAGAACTTGGCGAAAATGGAGAGATGAGAAATGAAGAGTAGCCCCATCCACCGTAAAGCAAGTGAAGCGACGCTTTTGGGCCCCAAATTTGGGGCGCCCCATTTTTTTTTTTTTTAACAATAATAGGTTTATACATTTTTTCTTTTAGAAAATATTGAGAACTTTTTAGTGGAAAGGTAAAAAAACATTCATATAAAAACGTATCAAGAGAGATTGAATGAGTAAGGTATATTATTAATGAGTTAATTGTAAAAAAACACAAATAAACTTATCACCCTTTCGCGAGTTTCATACCTCAACTATCCAATGTTACATTTACCTACTAAACTATCACTCTTTTTGTATTAAAACACACCTCGGTGCTGAGTTGGCCTTCATGTGCCTAGGTGTGTTTTAATACAAAGAGAGTGATAGTTTAGGTTGGTAAAGGGAATAATGGATAGTTGAGATATGAAACTAGCAAAAAAGTGATAATTTAGGGTGTTTTTGACCAATAACTCATTATCAATTGAAAAACATATTACTATTATATAGAAGAAATCGATTGTAGAACAATTATTCATATTTTGTATCTCAAAAAACTTAAAAATAGACTTCAAGTAAAAAATATACTCCCTCTATTTCAATTTGTTTGAATCGATTTCCTTTTTAGTCTGTGCCAAGATGAATGATTTCTTTCCTAATTTGGAAACAAATTCACTTTATGAATGATTTACAGCCACACAAAATTTTAAGGCTTATTTTCAACCACAAGTTTCAAAAGTCTTCCCTCTTTCTTAAATGTCGTGCCCAGTAAAATGAGTTCATATAAATTAAAACAGAGGGAGTAATATGAAAACCTCATTTCTTAAAAAAAAAAAAAAAGGTCTCTCATAGCAATTTGGCTTTAGTCAACAATAATGTTGAGTCTCCCTGCTTATGAAGGAACTCTTATAAGTATGTATCTTAGGACAACACGGTATATCGTGGAAGTTGTATAAGGCAATATTTTCCTCGCGGGGCAACCCAATGACGGTCGTATCTATTTGGGGCCTCCTGTCCCTATGTACACCATATTTTTTGGCTTTCTTAGCCTTTATTATAGTTCATGAGCAAATATCTTACCTTAGGAAGAAGCGTTTTCTTCCTGGTCCAACTCTAGTGGTCCCTTTCCTTGGCAATGTCATTCCCTTGGTCACAAATCCCACCAAATTCTGGCAAGTCCAATCTTCATTTGCCAAATCTACCAAACATGGCCTCTCAGCTAACTATGTTATTTGTCGATTCATTCTCTATATCCGCTCTGCTGACTTGTCTCACAAGATTTTCACCCATGCACGTCCCCGTGCATTCCAGCTTATTGGTCACCCTTTTGGCAACAAGCTCTTCGGTGAGAATAACTTGATTTACATGTCAGGTGAGAAACACAAAAACATTCGCCGCCTAACCACCACTAATTTCACCCCAAAAGCTCTTGCAACTTACACTGCTATTCAACAAAAGATTATCATTAAACACATACAGTCCTGGTTGGATGAAGCATCTAAATCACCTACCAAATCAACCCCACTTCGCTTCCTCATCCGCAACATGAACTTGGAAACTTCCCAGACCATATTCGCGGGGCCCTATTTGAATAAAGAAACAAGACAACGATTCAACGTGGATTACAATTACTTCAACGTGGGATTGATGACAATTCCTATTGATTTCCCTGGTTTCGCATTCCGAAAAGCTAGGTTTGCACGCAACAGACTAATCGATACACTTACTGTATGCACGGAACAGAGCAAAAATAAGATGTTTTCAGAGCAACCAAGAACCTACGTGCATGATTGATTTTTGGATGCAAGAAAATTTAAAAGAGCTCAATGGTTTACCAAATCCACATGTGTATACCAACAAGGAACTCGGTGGTTACCTATTTGATTTTCCCTTTGCAGCACAAGATGCTTCTACTTCTTCTCTATTATGGGCAGTTGCACTTTTGGAATCTTACCCAAGTATACTAGAGAAAGTCCGGACCGAAGTAGCAAAATTTTGGTCAACGGAATCTGACAAACCATTGACCGGCGACATGCTTAGGGAAATGAAGTACGTTGAGGCGGTGGCGCGTGAGGTGCTTCGTTATAGACCACCTGCACCTATGGTTCCGCACTTCACAAGTGAAGAGTTCCGGTTAACAGATGATTACGTCATCCCCAAGGGAACCGTTGTGTTCCCATCGGTTACTGATTCGTGTTTACAGGGATTTCCTGAACCTGAAAATTTTGATCCTAACCGGTTTATGGAGGAGAGACAGGAGGACCGGTTTTACAAGAGGAATTTTCTTGTATTTGGAGCTGGTCCTCATGCTTGTTTAGGTCAGAGGTATGCGATTAACCTTTTGATGCTCTTCATTGCTATATTTACTGCATTGATTGACTTCAAGAGGCACAAAACGGAAGGTTGTTGATGATACTTCTTACATCCCCGCCTCTGCTCCCAAGGACGATTGCAGAGTTTTTCTCTCAAAGCGACGTACAAGATTTCCCTCTCTGTCTTGACCATATTGCTTGCACTTACGCACTTTTTAATCTTTTACGGGTTGTTTGGGTTGTAATGTTTACCTGTGTTCAAACTGTATAGCACTGTATATGTGTTCATATTGTATTGTATTGTTAATTCAAATGAAATGTTACTTATATGTGGGAGTTGCACTTGCTCATCAAGTGAATGTTTAACTACTTTGACACAAAGAACATTATCTTATACAGTACATATTATAATTAGATTGATCTATCTATATTGGGACCTACAAGCAGGTGACACTAGCATCTCAAACTTTTTTTCCCATCGATACTTGTGAGCATGTATGCTGTCGTCAATTCTTACACCATCATTACTAAAAAGTCTCTATTTTTTCATCGAAAAATGTTTGGCTCTTTTTAATATCGGTGAAAAAAATCTAAATAATAGTATTTTCACACAGAAAAATTAAGAAGTTTTTCACGTTTCAATGAGAACCCCACCATGTGTTATCCTAATGAGCTGGTTCAGTGGAAATAAGGTGGGAAAATCATGTTTTATAGCACAAATTACTCACTGAATGTTGGTGAGAAAAACCTCTGTTTCTAGTAGTGCACGTTTTTTTTTGTTTGTTTCTCATGCAGTGTTTCGGTATCCATTAGGTCTCGACCGTAAGGCTCATTTAAGGGAGAAGCTCGAAGCTCTCCCTAACAGGATTTTTACCATATCCAGAGCTCAAATTCGAGACCTTTGACTAAGGGTGTAGGAATCCTATCCATGCATCCCACCACAATTCTTGTTGGTTATACCGCATTATTCTATTAAGACGGCTTTTTCTAATATTAAACCCAAGCCCAACCCACCCACCCCCCCCCCCCCCCCCCACCAAAAAAAAAAGAAAACAAAAGCTCACATGATGAATATGAGCCTGTTTGGATGGGCTTATGCCTATAAGCTGTTTGTAGCTTATAAGCTAAAAAAAATAAGTTGGGGTAGTCTAACTTATTTTTTTTGGCTTATAAGCTGTTTTCAGCTTATAAGCTGCTTTAGATAAGCTAAGTCAAATGGGCCCAATTATTTTTTTGAGCTTATTTTAAGCACAAAATGACTTTAAGCTGGCCAGCCAAACACTCAAAAAAACTAAAAACAGCTTATAAGCAACTTATAAGCAACTTATAAGTCAATCCAAACGGGCTCTATATATGCTCCTTCTGCCTTATTTTCCAGGGTTAATTAGTCATTATCATGAGAGTGTTTTTTTGTCTAATATAACGAGAGGTTGATGCAATCTTTTTAAGGGTATATTTGGTATTAAGAAAATATTTTTCTAAAAAATATGCTTTTAATTTTAATCAATAGAAATAAATAGTCATGACCTACATGAAATATCTAAAAATTTCTCCAGTTAGAATGAGAAAGGAATCATGGGTTTAGGTTAAAACAAATGGGCCACATCATTATGGGAGGGTTTGGATTTAAGAAATGGGTCAGATTACTACTTAATTTTAAAGGAAAAGGACACTGTGTGTCCAACCGGCCCAAACTTGAAACTAGTTTGATGTGCTCATGTATTGTGTGGTTGAGAATCTGAACCGGTGGCTATTCCTTTTTCTGACACACACAAAAGATGCGTATATAAGTTGTATATTTTCTGTATATATACACACAATTTTGTATATATAGTATATATTTTGAACCTGCTCTATACAGGGCACTGTATTAATACATATTTTATATAAAATGATACAATTTTTTATTCTATACAGGGCACTGTGATGATACATAATATATACACAATGATACATATTATATACAAAAATGATACCGCTTTCTATTTTGTACAGGGCACTGTGCTGATACATATTATATACACAAATGATACATACCTTAGTGATTCATATTTTATACAGTTTCTATACATTACAGATAGGTACTGGTACATATTTTATACACAAATGATACATACTATAAACAAAAATGATTTTTACAGTTGTTGTTTAGGTGTTATATAGGTTGAAGTTTCATGTTTAAGGGTGATTGAAGGAGGAAATCACCTCAAAGTTTTTTGCGTTTGGGTTTTTATTTGAAATTTGTCTTATTTAAGTTTTGGCTAACGGGTGGGATTTGTTTAATGGCTAAATTTTGGGTTTGGGGAAACTTGGGTCAGCGGGTGGGTTTTGTTTAATGGCTACATTTTGGATTTGGGGAAACTTGGATCAGCGGGTGGGTTTAATTTGGGCCGAATGGCCAATTGTGTCCTTGCCCCTAATTTTAAATGGGTCATTTGCACGATTGGCCTTCAAAGGCACTGGTCTTTAATTTTTGTCCCTAAAATTGGTGGTTTTTAATTTTGACCTTAGCCTAATACCCCGAGGTCCGGGGTTGAAACCTCGGCTCAATAAAAATAAATAAAAAATCGCAAGACAGAGTTTCGTAACAAAATTAGGCATTAAGGCAGAGTTTTGCAAAATTTCAACTGAATTAAAAAAAAAATTGCTTTAATGCAAACCTTAAGGTGGAGTCTTGCCATGCCTGAAGGCAAAACTCTTCCTTAAGGCAGAGTTCTGCCTTGCAAATCCAAACTGTGCCTTAAGGCAGAGTTTGAGGCAAAACTCTGTCTGGCGAATCCAAACTCTACTTAGCGATTTTTTAATTTTTTTTTTGACTAAGCGGGGGTTCGAACCCGAAACCAAGGGGCTTTTAGCGAAGGGCAAAAATTAAAGACCCCCAATTTGAGGTGCAAAAATTAAAGACCAATGCCTTTGAAGGGCATTCAACACAAAAAAATAATTTTAAATTAAGTAATATATGTGGCTAATTATAATAAGCCACGTGATAATTTTAAATTGCAAAAATCCATCAGGTTTTGATCGTTAGTTTGAGAGGGTATTCTTGAGCCAAAAAATAGGTTGGAGGTATTTTTTGATAAAAAGGTGAAAAGAAAGTATATGTAGATTATTTTTCATATGTTAGGGGTATTTTTGACCCTTTTTCGTTAAATTAATAATTAAAAAAAAGTCCATTATCCACTATTAATCGTCCTTGATACCTTCCTCGGTATAAAATCACAAGGTTTTTATTTTAATAAATAACCCTACTTAAATATTAATTAATTAATATTATTTTATAAAATATTGGCTGAGATGAGCTCAACAAAATTTTGTATAATTGAACTCCAAATTCGGATTCGCGCCTGGAAGTCCCACATTAGGGGTAAAGCGCTTCCTAATAAAGGTGGCTCCGCATCCAAGGGGACTCAAATCCGAAACCTCTGATTAAGGATGAAGGAGTACTTACCACTCCACCAGAAACCTTGTCGGTAACCTTTGTTATTGTTGATATAACTCTTGCCTAAACCAGAAACAAATATAGAATAAAAGAAAACCAAAAAAAAAAAAACCATATGCATACTGGGCCAGACTAGGGACCCAATCCGAAACAAGCCAGGACACGGGCTTAAAAGGCCCAATATAAAAACTTCCTTAACATTCACGCGTGTAGTCTAATTACTTACACAACTTTTTCCTTCTTCAGTATCGCTTCTCGATGTAGTAAGAACAACGAGAGAGAACAAAAAAACCCTAGCTCCGATCGAACATTCTAGAAATTAATCAATCTCCAATGGAACACGATGAGGAAATAACCGACGACGAGATCTACGCCAACGGCGATGAGAACTCGAAGCGTCACCGTCCGATTATCAGCAGTGAACAGCTCGATATTGAGGCTTACGCAGCCTTATACAGTGGCCGGACAAAAATCATGAGGCTTCTATTTATAGCTGATCGATGTGGTAATGGTGCAATGCAATTGGAAGCTTTGAGAATGGCGTATGATGAGATTAAGAAAGGGGAGAATACTCAGTTGTTTCGTGAGGTTGTGCAGAAGATTGATGGACGTTTGGGGCCTAATTATGGGCCGGATCCTGCTTGGGCTGATGCTGTGGATCGTAGGGCTGAGATGAGGAAAGAGAAGCTTGAGAACGAACTCAACGCTTATAGGGTAAAGCTTTTGTTCTGTATTCATTTATCATTGAAACCCTTAATATTGTGTACTTGATAATTTGTTACTCTTGTTATTACAAGTTCTTTGCAGTTTCGCATGTGGAGAGTCTGTTTGGATAAGTCTAGAAGCTAAAATCTGATTAGATGTTTCAAAACAACGTGCAACGTATAGGTAGGCGTTTCGCCATAGAAAACAAATATTTTTCACTTTATTTAGAATTTTTGAAGTTGGAGTTGAAGATGGTTATAGTTTTCCAAAAAAATATTCGGTTGTTAGAATGTAATGGAAGTGAAAACAGCGTTTTAGGTGTTTTTCAAGTTACAACAACAACATACCCAGTTAAATCCCACAACGTGGGGTCTGGGGAGGGTAAAGTGTACGCACACCTTACCCCTACCTCCCGAGGTAGGGAGGCTGTTTCCGAAAGACTCTCGGCTTAAGAGAAAACATGACGAAAAAAGGTCAGATAAGATAAGGACAAGCTGATCAAAGCAGTATGTAAATGAAACTAACGGAAGCGAAAAAAGTCATGATAAAACAATCTGAAAAGAAGGCGGTATCTATCACAGAGAAATAAGATAATCGAAGTACAAGAAACAAGATAGTAGTAGGAATCAAAGGACTATAAACTCCAGAGCAAAAATGTGACTACTAGTACGAAGGGATAAGCCGGACTACGTACTAGCCTTTTACCCTAAGCTTGCGCCAAGTCCTGTCTAATTATCTTTCCCCAATACTTCTTCAGCCTACTTCTACCTCTTTTGAAACTGTCCATATCCAACCTCTCACACCTTTGCATTCGCACCTCTGTGTCCTCCTCTTCACATGTCCAAACCATCTCAGCCTATATCTCGCATCTTGTCCTCCACCGATGTCACCCTCATCTTATCCCGGATATCTTCATTCCTAATCCTATCTCTCCTAGTGTGCTTACACATTCATCGCAACATTTTCATTTTCGCAACTTTCATCTTCTAAACGTCAGGGTTCTTGACTGGCCAACACTCCGTCCCATACAACAAAGTCGGTCTCACCACCACTTTAAAGAACTTGTCTGTGTTTTCCAAGTTGTATTTGGAATTTTCATGGCCAAACTCTGATTTTCAAATAAAGTGAAAAATTTCCAGAAAAAAGTGAATAATTCTCATGGCCAAACTCTGAATTAAGTTGCAGTTTTCCTCGTATTAAGATTGTGAAGATATATAGGTTATATTGTGGGTTAAAGTTCACATAGTTTGAATCTTAAGGGGGTGGGGGAACTGGGATGGTAGTGGCTAATGTATGTGTTAAATTTTATTTGTGTCCTTAATCAAGGTAAATTTATGGGTTTGTCTCTGTTCGTTTAGATTTATCTTGCTCAATTATACCTCATACAGGAAGGGGAGCCTTGGCGTAACTGGTAAAGTTGCTGCCATGTGACCAGGAGGTCACGGGTTCGAGCCGTGGAAACAGCCTCTTGCAGAAATGGAAGGTAAGGCTGCGTACAAAAGACCCTTGTGGTCCGGCCCTTCCCCGGACCCCGCGCATAGCGGGAGCTTTAGTGCACCGGGCTGCCCCTTTATTATAGCTCATACAGAGATATAAATTGGTTTAGCTGATGTAATGAACATCTTATTGATAGGATATA
Source organism: Lycium barbarum (assembly GCF_019175385.1). NCBI lineage: Eukaryota > Viridiplantae > Streptophyta > Magnoliopsida > Solanales > Solanaceae > Lycium > Lycium barbarum. The sequence continues at coordinate 114,995,116 of NC_083342.1, forward strand.
GGTGTAAGATTGTCTAGCTAATTGATTTCATCATGATACATTGGCCATTCAGGAGGGCTTATCTAAGTAATAGTTCCTTGTAAGTGATCATGTCTGATGTACTTTATAAAAAATCATGTCTGATGTACTTTATAAAAAATCCATGTCTGGTGTACTTACTTTTGATTCCGAATTTTTATGTATACAAAAATAAGGAAGGTGTTTCCAATTCATTACCAGAAAAGGAAAAAGAAAAAGAAGCCATGCATTTTTAATAATAAACCGGAAGTTGACATATTTGTTACCTTTTAGTTCTGTTTAACTTAATTAGTTATTGAATTCTAATGCTTAAGTGGAACTCACTGTCTGTGTAGACAAATCTGATCAAAGAGAGCATTAGGATGGGATACAATGATTTTGGAGATTTCTATTATGCACATGGACAGCTTGGAGAGGCATTTAAGAATTATGTTCGTACACGTGATTATTGCACGACTGCGAAGCACATAACTTATATGTGTTTGAATGCAATTCTGGTCAGCATCGAGATGGGCCAGTTCACACACGTTACAAGCTATGTTAGCAAGGCGGAGCAGAGCCAAGATGCTCTAGAGGTTGTTACAGTTGCAAAACTTCGTTGTGCTGCTGGGTTGGCTCACTTGGAGGCAAAAAAGTACAAGCTTGCTGCCCGGAAGGTTTGTGATAGTCTTTTTCTCACTAATGAGGCCTATTCCAAGTTTTAGTTCAGTCTTGAATTGATAGTAAGTGCCCTTACAATCCTCAATGTAGGCTCACAGAAACAAACTTGATCTAGTTTTTTGTTTGTTTTGTTTTGACATTGGTAACATAACTTGATCTAGTTTTTTATAATCTTAGTTTGACGAAGGTTGAAATAATTTCAGGCATCCATATAACAATTGGTCTTCAAAGACTAACACTAGGTCAAAAAAAGCACTTTACGTACATAAATCAGTTGAAGTAATATAATCAAACTATATATGATATGTATTATATTGGCTTGAGTTTTTAGGATATATTGATCTTTCTGAATGAATTAGATTTGGGTAATTTCTAGTCAAGATTTATATTGAATTGATGTGATCTGGTTTTATTCATGCTGCCAAAGGACATTTGTTTCACATCGTCAACATGCTTCACTTCTTTGAAAACACAAGTTGATGTTTTCTCATCTGCCTTAAACCTTGGTTGGCAGAGTTACCCTGGTACATGTGCTGATGTGAGGCAGTAAGTATCCTGTGGAATAGTTGAGGCACGTACAAGCTGACCTGGTAACCATTGTATTAGGAAAAAGAAAGGAAGCCTTAACAATTTTTTACTGGAATAAAATCAATCCCCAAATTAGCCAGCCAGTTGTGACTCAATAACATCATCAGAACAAGTACCGCACCCCACTAGATCATATTTACAATCCTCTTAAAACCTTTTTTGTCTGTGGTTGAATTTGTCTTTCAAAAAACAGTTTAAACCCACTGTCCATTGTGTCCTTCATCTTCTCATCCAAATCCTCAGCCTTCATTTTAGAAGGCTTGATAACATTTTGATTTACTCTTCCTTAACCTTTGCAATCCTCTGATTCCGCTTTCTTGACCATATCCCCCTGTCTGCCTCTAAACCTTCATAATTTCTTGCCCTACAACTGCGCAATGCACGAGTTAAACCAAGACATCCCAGTTGCATCACATCACAAACTCTGCCAAAACCCATTTTCCAATCTAACCAACCTTATTGGCGAAAACACGACACTTTGAGAAGGGATATGTGGTTTATGAAGGCAGTAGAAACAATTAACCAAGTGAAGTTGGTGGAGATTTATTTCAGGATAATTTGGGAGCTATAAAAGCTGCAAAGGGAATGAATTTAGCAAAGAAAGCAGTTGAATTGGGGAAGAACGTTGCCTGAGCTTTGAAGAAGCCATTTCTGAAAAGGAGTAATTTGTTTCCACTTGAATTGTGATGATGTTTTTGTCATTTCTTGATTCCCTTGCACACATTTAGGGTCCTGCAAGGAAGTTCAAAAGAGTCGCAGATATTGAAAATTCAATCATGTTAATTTTTTTTCTCTCTTTACTGGTTTTCTTCTCTTCTGAAATGGATTGAAGTGGCAAACTGATGAAGAAAGAAACAACTGAAGAGATTCTTATCCAGAAAAAGAAAATAAAATAGAATAAATCAATTGAACTGATGACTTGCAAGGCCAAATGCAATAATGCGGCCTTATATCCATCTGCATATTCAAGTTAATGCTTTTCTTGGCCGTAAAGATATTATGTGCATATATTTCCTCATTTGGTAAATGTCAATTGAGGTGCTTATGCTCAATTGCCTTCTATTTTCTTCATTTTCAGTAGCAGTTAATAGTATATTACCATATGTTTTGCCATTCTTTTCAGAATGATTTATTAATTGTTTTGTTTCATTTACCTGTTTGACATTTCATTGCGTCGTTGTAGTTCCTGGAAGTTGGTCCAGAATTAGGTAATAACTACACTGAAGTCATTGCACCCCAAGATGTTGCTACTTATGGTGGACTCTGTGCGCTTGCGAGTTTTGACCGAGCAGAACTGAAGGCAATAATACAATGCCCTTTTCACTCTTAAATCATTTTATTGTCGAAGCTGCATAATATAATTACGATGTCACTTGCTGATTCAGATTATTTGGTTTGGCAGAGCAAAGTTATTGATAATATTAACTTCAGAAATTTCTTAGAGCTGGTACCTGAGATAAGGGAGCTCATTCATGATTTCTACACAAGGTAACTTGAAATGTGTTATGATGCTTGGAGTTAGATTCACTGTGCAGGAAAGTCTCAGTGGGTTATCGTTAGTCTTGTGTGCTATCGTTCTGATATGTGTGCTAGAAAATGCCTCATGTATTTGTATCGACAGATGAGTTCCATAGGGAACTTTATGTTGAAGCAATTCAATTTATCAAGTTCAACCCCCTGATATTTGATGCATGAAGTCAGCAACTTGACCTTTTCCACTGTTGTCTGGTTTGGATGTGGTGGAAGGAAGAACAAAGGTTTAAGTACTGAATAGCTGTACCTATTCTTGATTTCCTTCTTCACAGAGACTTCTTTGCTTTAGGTTAGGAAAAGATGGAAATGTTTGAAATAAAGGGAAGAAAAGTGTATTTACCTCCATTTAATTTATTATTTATTTATTGACAAGTAAATAAATTTTATTGGGTTATCAAAATGCAAGTGTAAGGCTGTGTATAATGGACCCTTGTGGTCCGGCCCTTCCCCGTGCATAGCGTGAGCTTAGTGCACCGGGATGCCCTTTTATCAAAAAAGTAACTAAATTTTGCTTATATACACCAAGATGGTTTAGAGGTGGTTTGCATAGATTTAAGAGATCTCTTGCTTTGAGAATCCCAAATTTGTCCTACCAGACAAACTATAAACTTATGGAATGAAATGGACCCAAGTGGTGCGAATGAATGTCGAGTATTACTATCACGACTACTTGGGCTTGAGATTGTAGTTATTGCACACACAAGGATGTGGCTGCTATACTTGCAGTTCCATTTATTACCCTTGAATCAGTAGAAAATAAAGGAAGGGTGGACCTCAGGCGAATATAATATTATATCGGAGAAGAGATGTAGAGAACTTATCCTGCCTATGGAACATTTTCGTGTGTATAGTTTGATAAGCTTCTCTTTTCGTACCTTCAGACTGTTATTTCTTTAACCAAACTAAAATGATTGTAAGAGTTCAAAATCGAATAAACTGCCAGTGTCTGAAGTTGTCTTTGTCCTGGAAGTGATATCCTCTAGTCCTTCCCCTAATGAACTCCATTTTTATCTATGATGCAGTCACTACGCTTCTTGTCTGGAGTATCTAGGGAATCTTAAAGCAAATCTATTGCTTGACATTCATTTGCATGACCATGTCGAGACGCTATATGATCAAATCCGTAACAAAGCTTTGATACAGTATACCCACCCATTTGTCTCGGTTGATTTGAATATGATGGCAAATGCTTTCAAGACGAGTGTTGCAGGGTTGGAGAAGGAACTTGAAGCTTTGATCACTGACAACCAAATGCAGGTGATGAACTAGTAACATGCACCTCTGTACTCGTCTGCTGTGCGTGGAAAACCTTGCTATATTTAGTCGGTTACAATTATAGATCATGAATTCATGATTATTACTCTCCTGCAGGCTCGAATCGACTCACACAACAAAATTTTATATGCACGGCATGCTGATCAGAGAAATGCAACCTTCCAGAGGGTGCTGCAGACAGGCAAGGAATTCGATCGGGACGTTAGATCAATGCTTTTGAGAGCAAACCTTCTCAAGCATGAGTACATCCTTAGGACAACAAGGAAGCATTGAAATGAATGAGGAGAATGGTAGCAGTTTTGTTTGCCTTGATTGCGAGGTTAGGCATGTTGCATGAAGTTGACCATTGCCTACAGAGGTTGGATAGTCTTGGAAAGCCATATCTTTTGGGGTTCGAGAAGTTTTTCAGGATAATAGAGGACTGCTGTTCATATTTTATAGATTTATCAGTTGCTGGAAAAGTATATATTTTTGCCTGATCTACTTCCTGCAACCTTTCTTGGTGATGTGTCATCAACGAATGCTAATTCATTTACTAGCTTGTTTTTTCGTTCCCTTTACAATTTAAGATAAACGAATCTATCTAGCCTATTGTTTTGATGCTAATCAATGACTTAAAAATGGTCATTAGTCTTGGAGCTTAATATGTTTGCGTTGGTTGGTTTTGGGTTAACTTGCCGAGACTTAGATGACTACATTTTTGCTTCAATATTACCTCTGTCGGGTATGTACATGTCTTCGTATTTAGGGTGTTCTCCGAGATCCCCGATGGGCTCGTCCCATCTAGAAGTAACTAAAGACCAACACAAAGCTCAAAGGATACCAGGTGTATTAACCACCGACAGTTCTCTTCCACCGGCGAACAGCTGTGCGTGATTTTTTTAATCTGGACCCGGCTTTTGTTTGCACATCTAATTATGATAATATACAATGGATGAGTGATAGATCGAGAAAATATATCACTTTAGTAGGGTTAAGTAATAATTTTTTATTTTTTTTTGGCTAAAGTAATAAATTTCATGTCAAGAGTACATGTTATGTTTCTCCTTTTGATCTTTGTGTATTAGCTTTAGACTTAACACCAAAGAGGCTCGAGCCAAATGATTTATCTTCAGGTTGGTGATCGCCCAAGCTTCAGATTAGTGAACTATGAAAAATAGATTTAATAAGAAACACTAAAAAAGTTTCATCTAAATTATAGAAACTATCACTAGACGCCAAAATATAGCAATGCAAATAACTACACCAAACTTGAGAAATAGATCAAGAATAGTGTAGAAAATGTATCTCCAAATATGAGTTTTGGTTAATTTCTTTTTTTAACCGACAACATTTGTTAAATATTTGACAAAGATGTAGTTTTGTCAAACTTAAGGGATTAAAACTACTCAAAAAATATTTAAAGAACCATTTCCAAACTTCCCATTTTTGTAATTTTGTTCCTTTTTGTAGTAATAACGATCGTAACCAAGAAATTCTCAGAACTAATTAACTAATGAAGAGATATATATAATTACGACATATTATCATAACGGAGGCATATGAAACATATGAAGAAATTGCGTTTGCGTAGATCTCCATACTTCCCTCTTTAGTTCTTTTTAACACAATAAGTAGGCCTTTGGCCATCAATTTTCAAACCATGGTTTCAAATCAGCGTTTGGTCATCAATTCAGTCATGGTTTGAAATCATAATTTGAACCCAAATCATCTAAAAAGCATGGTTTGAGATTTGAAATCATGGTTTCAACTTTTTTAAATATAAAATTTAACCCATAAATTAATATTTTGTAAAAAAAGACCCATAAGTTGGTAAATATTTTTAACAATTACCCCCATCAATCATTTATCAATCTCATTAACTTCCACCGACCTTTATTTATGTCTACCAACTTTTAATTTATGTGGGAAGATTATATTAAATGGAGTAGTAATTACATTACTATTCATGTTAAATTTTTGATTTTATTGAAGTAAAGTTTGATTAATTGATGTTGCATTTTTTTTTAGAAAAGTGGTGTACTAATTTTGTTATAAACTATAATTTGCTCATTTGGTAAGATTATATAAGAATTGAGAATGTTTTGATATTTTTCACAATTTGTGAGATTTTTATATCTATTAAAAAAATATAATTTAAAATATATAAATTATATGTAATCATGTTCAAACGGGGCCTAAAAAATGGCTGAAAATTACAATTACAAATACGAAAGAATAAAAATATCCTCCCTGTCACTCTCTCCTCAAGCTTCTTTAAGCCACTCTCACTTCAAAAAAGCAGTAGAATTCCACTTCAACATATGCTTCAGATCTTCAAATCCTAAATATTCGACAGCATAAAACTCCAATATCCGTACATATGTGTGTGATTGGATCTTGAAGTTTAATTATTAACTGAAAATGGGTCACTTAAATCTACCATCATCAAAGAGAAATGCTAGACAATGGCGTCTACTTGATTTAGTATCAGCAGCTTTCTTCGCAGCAGTATTAATATTCTTCCTTCTTCTCTGTACTCCTTTGGGTGATTCTTTAGCTGCTTCAGGTCGCCAAACTCTACTCCGTTCTGCATCTGGGGATCCCCGCCAACGTACTCGCCTCATTGCCCAGGTAAAAAAAAAAAAAACAATTTAATTACTGTTAAGTTCTGTTTGGATCCCCCTTTTTTTTGAATTTTTGAATTTTGGTGTAGGTGGAGTCAGGGAGACATAACACAGCGATTGATGCATGTACAGCTGATTATGTGGATCATATGCCTTGTGAGGATCCGAAAATTAATAGTCAGTTGAGTAGAGAGATGAATTTTTATAGGGAAAGACATTGTCCTTTGCCTAAGGATACACCTCTTTGTTTGATTCCACCTACACAAGGTTATCGTGTTCCTGTTCAGTGGCCTGACAGTTTGCACAAGGTAATGCATCTCACTGAAAAGGCCAAATGTTTGGTAGTTATAATTGATCTGAAGCTAATCCCCAGCACCCTGGAAGTTTGTGCTGAGTGTGTTAGATTAGACTGTTGATAGAAGAAACACTTTTATTTACTCAATACTTTAGGTTTCAAGATTACTTGAGTCGAGGGTCTACGGGAGACAACTTCTCTACCTCCCAACGTAGGGGTAAGGTCTGCTTACACAATACCCTCCCCAAACCCCACTTGTGGGATTACACTGGTTATGTTGTTGTTCAACTTTAGGTTTCAAGATTCTGCCTTCCTACTGAGTCTAATTTTTTTTTTGTCTTTGGCATAGCACGTGGAAATAGTTTGTTTGATGGATGGCCGTGAGAGTCGAACCTGGGATATCTGCATGTTCTGAAACCATGTTGAAATGCCCTTACTTAAAAGTTTTAAGCTGTTAGGGACAGATACTTTTGCTTATGTTAGGTTGCAATAGTTTGAGTGATTTTTGAATTCATAAGTTTCCCTCAGATTGGTAGCCTTTAGATGTAGTCCTGTCTGCACCTTATGTATGATCCAGCTTAATACTCGTATTCCCGCTTCTTGTTGTTTCATTAGATGGATCCCGTAATAGTTTTCTTTTGTTCTTCCTTTTCCTTTTCCTTTTAGATTAATGTCAATAGTGCCTTTTTCCTTGTCTTGGGCCTCTTTTGGTGGCAATTCTTTTAGTAACTCAGCCTCTCAATATGTTAAAAAATTACAGTTCATATTTTCTTGTAGATTCTGCTTAAATTGTTGCATTGCATCTGTGATCGTGGGCCACTTTTGGCTGCGTTAACTTGCAGCCTTACCGTTGAGGGCTTTATTTTTCTTCTGGTGGGTTTGATGTTTCAGTGCAAGGTAACACTAATCTTCCCTTTCTTCACAGATATGGCATGACAATATGCCATACAATAAAATAGCTGACAGGAAAGGGCACCAAGGATGGATGAAAAGGGAAGGGCCGTATTTTATCTTTCCTGGTGGTGGAACTATGTTCCCTGACGGAGCAGAGCAGTATATCGAGAAACTTAAACAGTACATTCCGATAGCTGGTGGAGTTTTGAGGACTGCCCTTGATATGGGATGCGGGGTAGGGTGTTCTTGCTCGTTTCCTTAGAATCTATAGTATTGTTCTTTTGAATCTGTGAACATAATATTCATTCCTACTACAGGTTGCCAGTTTTGGTGGTTATCTACTTTCTGAAGACATGTTGACGCTCTCTTTTGCTCCAAGAGATTCACATAAATCACAAATACAGTTCGCCTTGGAACGAGGAATACCTGCATTTGTTGCCATGCTTGGGACACGCAGGCTTCCTTTTCCTGCCTTCTCGTTTGATTTGGTTCATTGTTCGCGGTGTTTGATTCCTTTTACTGCATATAGTGAGTTCTCTGAGTTCCATGGTCATTGTCAATGTGCTTTAAATATCTGCCTTTTGAAATCCTGAAAGAAGAATTTGCCATGCAGATGCAACATACTTCATCGAAGTTGACCGGTTACTCCGCCCCGGAGGCTACCTTGTCATTTCTGGTCCTCCCGTTCAGTGGCCCAAGCAAGATAAGGAGTGGGCGGATCTCCAAACAGTGGCCAGATCATTGTGCTATGAGCTGATTGTTGTAGATGGAAACACCGTCATCTGGAAAAAGCCTCATGGGGATTCATGTCTTCCTAATCAAAATGAATTTGGGCTTGAGCTGTGCGATGAATCAAATGATCCAAGTGCTGCATGGTGATTCTTGTTCATGATTTCTTTATTTTTTTCCTCCTTCCATGTTCTCCAACTGCATCTTGCTATGATCTCCGACAATTTTTTGCTGCTTTCTCCTTGATATGCATATTGTTGGTGGAAGCATTATAAATAACTATCTCTGCTTTTTATATGTCAAATTAATTGCAGGTACTTCAAGTTGAAAAAATGTGTGACTAGGACTTTATCTTCCAAAGGGGAATATGCTGTTGGGAAAATTCCAAAATGGCCAGCGAGGCTGACAAAAGCTCCTTCTAGGGCAATCGTATCTAAAAATGGAGTGGATGTGTTTGAAGCTGACTCAAGAAGATGGACGCGAAGAGTTGCATATTATAAGAATTCATTGAACTTGAAACTAGGAACTTCATCAGTTCGTAATGTCATGGACATGAATGCATTTTTCGGAGGATTTGCTGCAGCATTATCATCAGATCCGATCTGGGTGATGAATGTTGTTCCAGCGCATAAGCCTTTAACCCTTGATGTCATTTATGACAGAGGCCTTATTGGAGTTTACCATGATTGGTAGGTCAAGAATTTGCCTATCACATAGTTCTCAAAAGAATTTGTCTATCACATATTTGTTAGTCATTCAAAAAAGTACATTATGTTTGGCTGGATTCTGGATCATTATCTCTTTTTCTAAGAAAAAAATCTTTATCCTTTCTGCTAGATAGCGACTTCTATTTAAAAAATAAATAAATCTCTTTCTTTAATCTTTATGTCCGGAAAGTTCTTTCCTTGCAAAAAGATTCATCCACTCATGGTTTATAAATCCGAGAACTTATGGAGACGTTGGAAAAATGAAACCTCCACATAATAAGTGCCGACATTAGCATCCTTCCTCTTTTTCTTTCCCCAAAGGAAATGGATAGATGGATTATGCACTTCAACTAATGAACTCCATTTGCCACTCATGTCACAGGTGTGAGCCTTTTTCAACATATCCTCGGACTTATGATCTGATTCATGTGGGATCCATAGAATCTCTCGTAAAGGATCCTGTCTCTGGCAATATCAGGTATGTCTAAACATCTGGATTCTTCGATACTCTTTATCTTTGATTGTACATAATTAGATATTTCCGACATTACATTTCCTAAGTTAGCAGTTCTGAACCATTTGAATATGAAAGTTCTCACCTATTTCCAGAAAAAGGCGAGATATCTAGTTCAGACAATGAAAAAGTACATTGCACCACAATAGTTGATGATAGAAACAATATCTTGCATGACATTTAGTTATTAGTACTTTTAAGAGATGCAAAAACTATGTTAATCCAAGTAGTAATTTCAACATGTTTTTCACCATTGATCAGATTTCATTGAAAATGGCACATGTATCAGTATTTTTGGCTACGTGAAATTAATCTCATCTAGTAGATTTAAATATGTAGGATATCCTTGGAGATAATAATTAAGATCTAAAACAAGATCATCATATTGTTAGAGTACAATCTCTTTGTTTTGAAGAAGAGGTAGAATACAATGTCTTGGAATCAATGAAAGGAAGTTGTGTCGAAAGACCTATAATCTCTTGGAATCCATGCAGACCTAGCGCAAATAAAGCACAAAGGGAGTAAAAGATCTACATAAGCGAAGGAGATACTAATAAGTTGGGATTAACTTTTAGTCATGTTAGTACATCTACTTTAGGTGCAATAGTCTTAGGAGTCCTCTAGTCATGTCAGGAATTGATATATAAGTAAAAAATATAGAGGATTTCTGGTTTTATTTGTTTAATTTTGTTTTATACACCAAGATGAGCTTAAATGGAGTAACATGGTCTATGAGGATGCACACAGCCAATCCCAACTTGCTTGGGATTGAAACATAATTGTTGTATACGAGTAGAATACCGTTATATTTATTTATTTAATTGATGACGGTTATGTCCGGGCTAGCTTGTGCGCATCTTGACTAATCCACGGGGTATCTGTTACTTCTCACCAACACAGTTGCTGTGTAACTTTGTCTAACAAGGCTTAGACATATGAGAAAAATAGTTTTTTCCTGCTGTTGAGATTGAAATGAGCCCTGTCCCTTGGAAGAATATCATTATACTTGTACCATTAAAAAATATGAGCAGAATGTAGATTATTGTAGAAGCACACATACGCATCCATTCATAGATATAAAACTATATTTTTAAGTAATTAATAAACAATATATTTAAGTAATTAATAAACAATATATTTAAGTAATTTCTGGTTGTACTCTTTGCTTATCAAAAAAAAAAAAAAAGTAATTAATAAACTAAATGAATTTTTGTAAGAATCAGTGACAAAATGTGGTCCTCATTTGGTTCCAAGATATATTTGACGGACTAGTATTTTTTTCTTTTTTGGGTCTTTAAAGGATTTCGCTTGTCCCACATCTATTCTTAAGCATTGTACTTAGATTATCTATTTTTAAGCGTGGTACTTAGATTTTGTGGACTATATAAAGACATTGAAGTCTTCGGTAAAATCATTTTGGAATACCAATAAAAAAAGGTAAAATCATTTTGGAATTGAGAAAAAATATTGAATAAAGCTTTGTGCTTTAATTTACTTTTCTCAAGATAGCTTGTTTCCTCTCAAGAAGTGAGTGAGTTATACATGGGAATACCAAGGCAGCCGCTTTTCTGGCTATCATATTATAATGGGGTTCCTAACCTCGCCAACATTGGCACACCCCCGTCGTTTAGGCATCAATGCATGAGAATAGCCAACCATGGCAGCCTCGTTAGCTATCATGTCATAGTGGTTTCCTAAACTCACCTACATTGGCACACAACCGAACGTTTAGACATCAATTTTTTAATTAAGAAATATCAGTAAATCTTGAGGACTTGAATACCAATACACTCTGATTATACTTTCTGCCACAACTTCTGGCTCGAGATTTTGAAAACTAACTGCAGCATTGGAAACATTGAATGAAGCATGATAGTTATTTCCATGTAGACATTGGATTTCATTTTCTTGTGTTACTGGATCAGTATTTTTGACATAAAGTTCAGCAATCATACATCATGTATTTGGTAACAGTGGGGAATAATGCTTTTACTATTTGCACTTAACTATGGATGGTTTCAGAAGAGGTAGAGGTAGGCCGAAGAAGTATTGGAGAGAGGTGCTTAGACAGGACATGGCGCAGTTCCAGCTTACCTTGGACATGACCTTAGATAGGAGGTTATGGAGGACTCAGATTAGGGTAGAAGGCTAGTAGGTAGTCGCAATTTTGATATACAGTCTATTGTCATTTGATGCTTGCTACTATGTGTTGTTTCTTGTACTTCAATTATCTTATTTATCTGTGGTAGCTACTGCTTCCTTTTCTCAGACTGCTCTATCATATCATGACTTGTTCGCTTTCTTTAGTTTCATTTTCATTTTTCTTTGAACTGCTTGTGCTCATCTGACCTTTTCTTATGTTTTTCTTGAGCCGAGGGTCTTCCGGAAACAGCCTCCCTATCTTCCGCGATAGGGGTAAGGTTTGCGTACACTATACCCTCCCCAGACCCCACATTGTGGGATTTCACTGGGTATGTTGTTGTGTTGTACCTTGTAGATTATAGCTAATTATCCACCGTGTAGTCCATGTCTGACATCAACAAGTGGATGTTGTAACCTCCCTTGTAAAACTAACAGGCAAAAACTTGTGGTATCTTTGATCAAATTTTCAGTCAAGAGTAGAACATTTTTTCTATTGGAATATAGACTCCATTTTCTTCTCCTAGAGATGAATTCCTTCTCTGATGGTATTTTTGGATTTTCAAACGACCTTAATAGTAGTGAACAGTATAATCACAAGTACACTCATGATATGAATTTTGATAGCCATATATTTTCTTCCTTGAATAACTTGTCAAGATGTGGGAAGCTAGGCTGAGATGGTTCGGGCATGTGAAAAGGAGGTGTGAGGATGCACCAATTAGGAGGTGTGAGAGGTTGGCAGTAGCAGGAGTTAGGAGAGGTAGAGGTAGACCGAAAAAGAACTGGGGGAAGTGATTAGACAGGACATGACACAACTTCAGCTGACTGAGGACATGACCTTAAATAGGAAGATTTGGAGGTCGAGAAACTAGGGTAGAAGGTTAGTAGGTAGTTGAGTTTTGCAGCATTGTGTGTGTGAGAGGTAGGGGGCTAGCCTCTTCTGTGTGTATTACTAGTACACTATTGTTTAGGTATCGCGTAGATCCATACTCTTCTGTGTGTATTACTATGTGTTGCTTTATTTGTTTTATATCTTGATATTTTGCTGTTTTATTTTTCTTGCAATCCTGCATCCAGTGTTGCCAAAGGCGCGCTTAAGCCCTGAAGCGAGGCTCAAAACATGATGAGCGCTTCGCCTCGCTTTATGTGCGCTTCAGTGTCGTCATCAAGGCTCTAAGACATACTTTCCTTGAAATGTATGCCTCTTTTGAAGAGGTGACACTAGACGATTGATATTTCACTTTATCGTGACATGGAATAAATATGATGAGCTACAACAATGGTTAAAGAGCCTAACATAGCTAAGTTAAGAGATAATTGAGCATGCCATGACATTGTTAGGATCTCATATAGACCTTTGTGGCCCTGACCTGTAAATGGACCCCTCTCGGGGACTTTCTTAAAGAGGAACCTCATGTAAATACCATGGAATAAGGTTTGATCCTATTCATGGAGATTCCGTAACTATTCCAAAAATGGAAAGTTCGACACAATTGGTTGTCCATATATTTGTTATTCATGCTTACTATTATTAGTCTTGGACTAAACAAACATATATTTGTATATTTGCACCATTGCGCTTTTTTTCACTAAAGCCCACACTTTATTTGCGCTTAAAGCCCCAACCAACCTTAGAGCTTTTTTGCACTTTTCGCTTTTGATAACACTGCCTGTATCGACTACGTTTCTTTTGAGTCGAGAGTCTATCGGAAAAGCCTCTCTATCCCACAAAGGCAGAGGTAAGGTCCGCGTACATCCTACCCTCCCCAGACCCCACTTGTGGGATTACACTGGGTATGTTGTTGTTGTAATAACTTGTCAAGGTGGAACATTAATGTTATCTTTTTTCTCCTCCTTGGAGAAAAGTGTTTTATACTGCTCCTAGCCTCTTAAGGTATATTTAATCTGCTTGGAGATGATAGAGCATGGAGATGATGCAGTAAACTTAATACGTTGTTAGTTTATAGCAATAGAAGTTTTGTTGATAAGGTTAAATAGAAACGTGGTCTTATTCCTGAGCAGTGTTTTAAAAGGCATGGGCGTAAAGCGAGGCGTAAGCCCATAGGTATTTGATTTTTAGTATCTCATAAAATCATATAATTACAATACATATTCTTAAATAGGTATAATTGCATAAAAAATTGAAGAAAACTATAAATAAGTGAAAAGTATATATAGATGTGCTCCCCCATAAAAAGCTAATCAAAGTAATCCATTATACGCCACTTACAAGCACAAGTTTTCTTATAAAAGCCAACATAATTATATAAAGAGAGCAAGAGCAGTAATGAACTTGAAAACCTAATTTAAGTACAAATTTACAAACTAACCTGGAAAAATAAATGAAAAGAGACGAAAGTAACTCTAGTTGAAAAGAATAAGGTTTTCTACGATGGAGGAATAAAAAGGATGAATAATAACCCGCAATTTGAACTTGGAACTTGTTGTGATGAAGGAGAATAGAGTTTTTTTTTTGGTATTTGCAAAGTGATTGTTCGTTACTTGTGAGATAGTAGAAGACTAGAGAAAGTATTGGGAAAGAACATAAAGTAGGGGTTCTAGCTATAAAAAAAGGTCTTGACTTTTATATTGTAATGTTTCATTTCTTTTTTAAAACTTTTGAGTAATTACAAGCTGATTTTTGAGAATTTGGGTATTATGTTAAGAACTTATTCAACAAATTTTATTTTAAATTGAAGAATTTTCCTAGGCTTACGCCCCAACACAAAAACTCGCCTCATGGGCAGGCGTACAACCCAAATTGCTGGGCATACGCCTTTTGAGACTTTCGCTCCCCACCATCGTTTGGGGGCATTTTGGCGCGCCTCGCCCCAAAAACGCCTTTTAAAATACTGTTCCTGAGGATCATTCTGCATGTAAGGAGTTAGTAATAAGAGATGGGGTGGGTTTGCAATCTAAAAATTGTTACTGTCCATTCTATTTTCTGCCAATTACCTTGATGTTAGACTTGTTTATAGGGAATAATTCTTCCCAGCTCTCTCTTATTCCTGAGATAGATAAAGAACTGTAGTAATCCCAAAAAGTAGATGCAAGACTGTGCTAGGTTTCATTGACAGGTGCAAAGTGATTGAACCATTTGTACATTCTTCCAGGTGCAGCCTTGTGGATTTGATGGTGGAAATTGATAGAATTCTCCGGCCTGAAGGAACTGTTATAATTCGGGACTCTCCTGAAGTGATAGACAAAGTAGACCGAATTGCTCCTGCTGTAAGATGGACGGCAACTATTCATGAGAAAGAACCTGAATCACATGGAAGGGAGAAAATCTTGGTAGCCACAAAGAATTTTTGGAAGCTACCTTCTGCATCCCACTGATTGATCCTTTTGTTTTTGTACTGTAGGTATATCCCTTTTTGTCCTTATAGTCTCATTATTAAGGCCCAATAACTTGTTTCAAATGATGCAACTATTCTAGTTCTTTCTTGTCTCTTCATTTAGCTTATGTAGAATTAAATGGAAGCGCACCAAGATGGGAAAAAACTGTAAATTTTTTATAGTACACTGTTAGAAGCACTCATAACTTCTTTGGTATTAGAACATGACCAGCTACCCCGCAGCTTTTTGTTTACCAGACTCTGTGTTTGCAAAAGCTGCATGGTATGAAACGGCAATAACTAGTTGCTGCATCATATATAATTTTTTTTTTTTTTGAGCGGCTTCTCATTTCTTGCTTGACTATGGTCAATCCTTCCATTACCCTCTTTCCTTTACATCATATGTTTGATATTTCTGTGTGCACAGTAACTTTGTTTTATTTGCATATGTATTACATATCCAGAAACCTAATCTTTTTAATTAGTCATTTTAGAATAGTTCTCTGCTTTGTTTTTCTCTATTCCACATTCTGTTAAACCTTGAGCATCATGCAGTCCATACACAATTGCAGGGAGCTGAAGAATTCCAATAAATCGTATACCTTATTTAGCAATTTACACCAAATGCCAAAAATGCAGGCACTTGAACCCGAGCTTCTGTAGAGTTTCTGACTTTTTCTTCAAAACACCTCTGGTTCACATCCTTTTCTTTTTTGGTGTGTGGATAATAGTGGAGTCTGGTAGGCTTGCGCGTACCTCGATTATTCCTTCGATACCAGTTACCTTCCATTAGCACAAGCACCAGGTAGCTTTGCGCATGAAGACTTAAGCAGATAAAACAAAACCACCTAGTATTTTTTGGTCTCTATTGAGAGTTGAACCTTTGATTTTTCATGGTTTTCACCAATTTCACGGACCGTTAAGCTAACACACTTGGGTGCTATCTTCAGCTTGCTTTTCTTTTATAGACCATCTGATGCACATAGTTAGGTCCCTTTTCTGCAAGTGCCACTAAGTTGGGCATGCTCCATGGGCTACTATCAAACAAAATCAGCCACCTTATACTGTTGCTTTGCTCTTCCTTTGTGCTTCACATGAATGAATCGTCTTTTATTAGGCTCTTCCCTGGTCAAAGTTCATTGTCAGTGTGCACTGGCATTATTTGCAGTTATTGTCAGCAAACACTTGGGAGCCAATATGTCATGTTTGCTGCTTTTACTGATTCAAATAGCAAGACAGTAGAATCTTATACACAAAAGGGATACTTTTCTTTTTATAACGGTGTTGTCCGAGCTAACTTCCATGCACTTCGACTAATCAATCATCTACTACCTCCTAGCATAGATGGAGAGTAACATCACCGACCAAAGTTTAGGCAAAAAGAAACCCTTTAAAGAAAATCTGTGGCTGTCAGAAAGGTGATCATAGTTGATGAGTTACATGTGATTCAACAAAGTTGTTCTGGCTGGCACAGAGCAAAAAAAGGTTTGAAATAGAGCCTTCAAGAGTGGTCCCAAAAGTTTAAATTAATCACGGGGTACACTCACGCATTTTGTTTGCTCCTAAAGCTCCTACAATGTCCTTTGGCTCCTCATTTCATTTGGTTTCATTTGTAGTGGAATTTTTTGGCTCTCCTATCTTTTACTTTTTCTCTTTAAGGAATAGTTGCTTAATTGTGACATCCAAAGCACATGTAAAAATGAATACTTAATTCAGTAGAATCTAACTTTTAAACATTTTTATTCATAAGGATGTTCAAATTCTAGCCGAGATAAAGTTTTAGATGATTTCTTTTCATCTTCTTATGGGCCAAATTACCCGGTGATCGTGTTGATAGAAAGGTAATAGGTATCTAATGGAATAGTTGAGATGTATGCGAGTTGGCTCGAATTCTACTGTAACATGTATAATTATGAGTGTGGGTGAGAGAGAGAGTGTGTGAACATGGAGTGTGTTGGCCTGTAGAGTATGAAAATTGACTCTCTGTGTGCATAATTGCATAGAACTATATGAACACAATCTATATCCTGAATACTTTTCTACAAAATATCAAGTCTTTGGAGAGTGCAGAGTGGTAAACAAATATTACAAGGAAACCCGAGGATATATAATGCCTATTATAAATAGCAAAAGGGGAAAAAAAGACCAAGAAGACTTGCAAGAGCTGAACTACCAGAAAGTCCACACTTCAGCCAACTCTATGTCAGGTTTTTATGACAACAAACTACGCGTAAACTGTAAGCAACTCCTAACTTTCAACATTTCCTTAGTAAGAGGTGTCATCTATGTTGTTTTGTCAAAATAAATAAATTGACACACCACCAATCCACCATGCACTGACTGCACAAAGCGAAAATTCACTTCGTAAGACGAATTGTGACAATAAACTGACATAGCTTAATTACGTAAAATCCTACAAATACCACTACGTATAATATTGTATATGTTAAGAAGCTCAACCCATAAATATTCTTACTGTTTTTTGCTTTCAAGTAGAAGTAGTAGAATGGAAAGCTTGACAATATTATGTACATGAGGGGAGTCAAACTTGTGTTTCACAAAGAGTGGCAATTTTAAGTGCTAGTGTAAACCAAAGTCTTAAGTTCACAATCAAAAGATACATAAGCAATTTTGTAGGGCCGAGATATAACGTGTAGAATAAATCACCACAAGATTAATACTATTCAAACACTTGGTGTAGGGCAGGGAAGTTTTCATCGTTGAACTGTTTATTGTCTTCATTAGGCGAGAATGGGCTTTTAGTTCGACCTTTTTTCTTTTTAGCTTTTAATTTAAAGTACCATATAATTCAAGAGTTTGTCTATGTTCCAAAGAGTAAGTAAACGAAATGATAAGTATAAAACAAGTGAGTTGTCAAAGTTATTAAATCGCGACTAAAGTACATATTATTAGATGGCGGAGATACAAAAATTAAGTGTTAGCTTTCTTTATACTAGCCTAGAGTACTTAACATGTGGTCTGGTCATTTAGGCTTTAAAGATATTGACCACTTTAACCAATTCAAAACAAATAGTGAGGCTATAACAATTAGGGGTCGTTTGCTTTGAAGTATACAACTAACAATATTTGGTTTCCGCTATAGAGGAATCTATGAACTATTATTTTATATGAAATAGAACGTTGGATAAGAATACATGCTCTTCATATAGCTTTCAATCTTTATTTATTGATGTTTTTTGTTTCTTTAAAGGAAAAACTTGCTCTAAATTATCGTTCTGAAGTGATTGGAAATTGACAATTTTACTTATGAAGTTTGGTTCATGTGAACCAAAAATTGTGTAGCAAAGAATGCGTTCAATCCCCTTCAAATTAATGTGCTGGGGTCACTATAACTACTAATTCCCCCTCGCTTGCATAGTTTGAAAAATTTCGACATATGTTTCCACAAATTGATAACATGGTCCTGGACTCCTATTGTCATTTAACACGAATTAGGACCGTGAATTGATCTAATATCTCGCACCTTTACTCTCACATCTACTCGCTTTCTTCTCGAACCATATAAGCATGTTTATACAAAATTATAAAATAATATACAAACTTATGTATGCTACCCGCTCTGAACATACTGAACTTTAAATTGCAGAGGCACTTAAACGGAGTCGGAATTTTGAATAAGCCTCTGTTTGGATGGTCTTTACCTATGGTTTCATAATGTACAGCATGGTACTGTATAGTATGGTAATGTATTGTATTGTTTGTATTATTGAATACAGTGTTTGGATGGACTGTATAGTTTGTTGTGGTTCAATAACATTTTTATCGTTTGGTTTGATTGTATAGTAGAGGTGGGGTATAATGAGAAATCAAATACGTAACCATGCAAAAACCGCCAAATCTGTGTTACAAAACTGGGCTTTTTCTTGGTTATATAACCATGAAATTATAATGGGTTTACAACACCATATAACATAATTTTAAAAACAATAAAAACAAACATGATTTCATAGAAAACAATACAATAATGAATCACGGGAAACAACCGAGGCAAGGAGAATTAAAATAGGGAGAAGTGAAAACACGAAGAAGGCGAGAAGGTTCGACCTATAGTATATATATGCGTAATTTTCTTTGCCCATTACAATATAATTTTACAACGAACGAGATATAAAATTAACACCTCTCTGACAAAGATGAATGCGCTACTAGATGCATACACACTAACTTGGAGCTAAGAATACACAAATTTAGTAATTAGTAAATGCTACTTAATGTGATAGTGATAGTGTGCCCAACAATACTAGATGGAGCTATATTACGTACTCATTAATTCACGAGGCTTCAAACATGGCATGAACGGCGGCTTCAACAATTAAACCTCCACAATGGACCTTTTATTCTAATTTTTTTCATGTCAAAGACATACAACTTGCAACTAAAGAAGAAGACCATTCGCATGACTATATCTCGAACCTTTGATCAAATTCATTACTTCTATGAATCTTTTTAGAGTACCCAAAATCATGTAGTAAAATATGGAAATAGTAATTCGATAAAATAGCAATCGAGGTTATTTTTTTTTATTTTTTTTTGAAGGGAAATAAAAAATCAATCCTCAAAAGGCTATATGTTTTACCAATCAATTTATAACGGGATAAGCTTCAAGGGTACTTGGTTTGGGTTATAGAACTGATTCTCCTTAATGAAAAATCTCCTTACTTTTATTCACGTTCTCAGAAGAAGTTACATCGATAATAAATTCTGTAATAAGCAAGAACAGTTACAAAAGCTCAAGGAAAAATGACAAGGAGTTACTAGATCCAGAACAATATGTTAAAATGCATGCATATCATAGAAGAATTTGCCGACTATGCAAGTATACCGCTATACACAATTTAAGGAACGTTTAATCTTACACTCTGGTAAACCTGACTGAACTAGGTTTTGTAGAAATTTTCTTTAAAAAATAATTCTAACTAAATTGTGTTCATACTTTGTTGAATGCTTCAAACAAAAATATTGATAATATCAGGAGGAATAATCCGAAGTAAAATCTCAAATTTTTCTCATAATGATTGAAGTAAATAAATAATAGTTGGGACGAAAAATTATGACAGGTTTATTTTCTCGTCTAAATCTTTATAGATTGAGTTATTTCATATTTATGCTTGTGCTTGTGAGAGATGACACCTAATAAGTAACCGAGAGAACAGTTGAAATATGTGTTAGTTGACTGACAGTGTGAACATTGATAGTCATAAAAGACAAATAATTAAAAATTTAGAATTAAATAATAGGTCGAAAGAATGATTATGGGGTTTCAATTTGACAAAGATAGAATGCCTAGTCGAAGGTCTAGTACAGTAGATAGCAAACGTGTTCGTTCTGGCTTTCGAGCAAAAACGATGATTGGGCATTCTTGCGGCCATTTGGCCATAAATTTTGAGGTTGAAACTTGAAACTTAAAAATTTGAGTTTTTATAATTGTGATTTTTGAAACTTGAAATTGTGTTAAGACATGCTTTTAGTTAAAAAAAAAAATCGAAGTTTAGTGAATGGATGTTTCAAAAATTCAAAAACTGGTTTGGAACTTAATTTTTTTTTGAAGATAGAAATTAAAAATCTATGACCCAATAAATATTTAAAAATAAATTTTTAAAACCTAATTCAAAATCTATGGCCAAAGCCAGCCGCCAAACGCTAGCTATGTTTTCCTTGACTTTGACATATTCATTAGGGAGGTTCGAAATTCATGAAATGGACCAAAACCACAAGTGGGGCGAAAGCCCAAATCAGAAGCATCGATCCATTTAGACATTTAAACTAAGTTTCATTGCTATTGAACAGAGCCTCATATAAAAAACTGAAAAAAAGAGTAATAAACTCGTCTATTGACACCGGGTCGTTTGACTTGCCGGATTCCGTTAACAAAATATACTTCTTAAATGGGAAAACGATGAAAAGATTAGCTTAAATTCAATTCCTCGCCTACACACACAAGTCAAGTGGGTAAATGTCAAACAAAATCTAAGTAGATAGAAATAGAAATTAAAAAGACAATTAAAAGAAGGAGAAAGAATCTTCTTTTTAAAGTATTATTATTTTCCACTATTTATGCTTATTTTAAAATCAGTGAGAGAAGAGTGATAAACATTGACTAACAAACCCTTGTTTCCTGTATTAAATTTGTCACCTTGCTGTAATTAATTAATTCTCATAATCTAAATATAATTTCAGATCCCAATATAAAAGGGAAAGAAGAAATTTTGTTTGTGTAAGTGCATGTAAAAACAAAATCTTGGGATCTGAATGGACTGTCTTTACTCAGGCTTTTCATCCTCTTCTTTCATTAAATCTCTGTTTGGTTACAGTAAAAACTTTAGCTTTAGAAAAATCAAAGAAGAGAAAAAAAAAGGCTACACATATTTTTCACAGTCTTCACGTAAGATTTCAAGATTTAGAGAGAGAGAGAAAAGAAAGAGAGTCGGTGAAAGAGTCAACCAAGCATTTTTCTGTGCTGTTTTGGATGTATGTATATGTAAGGCTTCGATGAGTCCACAATTTTGCGTATTATCTTCACCTTTTTGTTTTATTTATTTATTTATTTTGTTTAGCTTCTACGACTATTCAACTGCCTTTTTCTTTTCCTCTTTCTCGTCTCTTCTCTTGTCTTTGCAAAACTGAAAAAAACAAAGCCTTTTTAGCCAAACTTTTCTCTCTCACTTCCTTTTCTGTGCTTTTTATATCTTTATTTTTCTCTTCAATAGTCAAGCATGCAGAGATAGATGCACATATAAAAGAACAGAAAAATGCCCTCAAAACTAGGGTTTTGCTTGCTTAAGCTTAAACCATTCTTTTAGGCTTCTCCTTTTGTATTTGCAGCAAAGAGTGGTTTAAGAAAGAAACACAGAAAAAAGGTCCCCATTTTTTTTTTTTCCTTTTTGGTTAGGGAGAGAAGAGGAATTTTAATTGGTACTGTTATTTAAGGGAAGTATAGAGAAGAGAAAGGCAAGTAGTAGTAAAGAGCAGCACAAGTAAAGGTTTTTTTGCTTTCTTTCCTTTCTTCTTCTCTTTCTCTCAAGAGTTAAAATTAGAGAGGAAGTTGGAGACATTTGGATTCGTCCTTGTGTCTCCTCTCCCTCTCATAATTTTTCTCACTTTTCTTTTTTCCTTACTACTCCTTTTTCTATGATTTTTTAGCTCAAAAGATACAGTGAATCTGTGATATACATAAAATAAACAAAGCTAAGTGCTTTTTGAGACTCTCTTGGTTTATTTCATGAATTTTGGGGGTTTTCTGGATAATAATTCCGGTGGTAGCGGTGCAAGAATTGTTGCTGATAAACCATTTAATAACAACAGCAGCAACAATAAAAACAACATGCCCACTGGTGCAATTTCTCAGCCAAGACTTCTTCCTCAGTCTCTTGCCAAGAACATGTTCAACTCTCCTGGACTTTCTCTTGCTCTTGTAAGTCAGGAAAAACCATAAAAAATGAATCTTTTTGTCCTTTTTTTAATTCTACAAACACCCTTTTGTACTAATTGTGTTTTGGTGGGCAGCAAACAGGCATGGAAGGGCAAAGTGAGGTAACAAGAATGGCAGAAAACTACGAGGGAAATAACAGTAATGGTAGAAGGAGTAGAGAGGAAGAACCAGACAGTAGATCTGGAAGTGATAACTTAGAAGGTGCATCAGGTGATGATCAAGATGCTACCGACAAACCACCAAGGAAGAAAAGATACCACCGACACACTCCTCAGCAAATCCAAGAACTTGAATCGTAATCATTACTATCTTTTCAATTAAAAAAAACATCTTTTTTTGAACTTTTTTCTTATGGAAAGTTTCTTTCTTTTTTGGTTTTGTAGTCTCTTCAAGGAGTGTCCTCATCCTGATGAGAAACAAAGGTTGGAGTTAAGCAAAAGGCTTTGCTTGGAGACTAGGCAAGTCAAGTTTTGGTTCCAAAATCGTAGAACTCAGATGAAGGTAATTCTTGAAAAACAAAAAAAGATTCAATTTTTATGGCTTTTAGAAGATTTATTTTTTTGTGGGGTTTCTAAATAATGAATTCTTGATTGCACCAGACTCAACTGGAACGCCATGAGAATTCGATGCTAAGGCAAGAGAATGATAAGCTTCGAGCCGAAAACATGTCTATAAGAGAAGCAATGAGAAATCCAATTTGTACTAATTGTGGTGGTCCAGCAATGATTGGTGAAATATCTCTAGAGGAACAACATCTTAGGATGGAAAATGCAAGGCTGAAAGATGAATTAGACCGAGTTTGTGCACTTGCTGGCAAGTTTTTGGGTCGACCCATTTCATCTTTAGTTACATCTATGCCTCCACCAGCAATGCCTAATTCAAGTTTGGAACTTGGAGTTGGAAGCAATGGATTTGGTGGTATGAGTAATAACATACCAACAACACTTCCTTTAGCTTCTCCTGATTTTGGAGTTGGGGTTTCAAATTCTATGGCAGTGGTGGCTTCAAGTAGACAGTCAACTGGAATTGAGAGATCACTTGAAAGATCTATGTATCTTGAACTTGCTTTGGCTGCTATGGATGAATTGGTTAAAATGGCACAAACTGATGAGCCACTTTGGTTCAGGAGCATTGAAGGTGGTAGAGAAATACTGAACCATGAAGAGTACATAAGGACATTTACTCCTTGCATTGGTATGAGACCAAACAGTTTTGTTTCTGAGGCTTCCAGGGAGACAGGCATGGTTATTATCAATAGTTTGGCTCTTGTTGAGACATTAATGGACTCTGTAAGTAATTTATTTAACCTTTCTTGATTGCACTTTAAGGATCTTTTAGGTATCTAATCCTATAGATAGTCTTGTCAGCGATGATACTTGAAGTCATGTTTTTGATGATTAGCTTTAATTTTGACAGAACAAATGGGCAGAAATGTTTCCATGCTTGATTGCTAGAACCTCAACAACAGATGTTATATCAAGTGGTATGGGTGGAACCAGAAATGGTGCACTTCAGCTGGTAAAACAAAATGCACCTCTTTTTTCAAATTCGGTCTTATGTTGTCCTAGTAATTAATTAATTAATCCCATTAGTCTTTTCTATATTATTAAATATGAGGGATTATTTACAGATGCATGCAGAGCTCCAAGTGCTTTCACCTTTAGTACCAATAAGAGAGGTCAATTTCCTGCGTTTCTGCAAGCAACATGCTGAAGGTGTTTGGGCTGTCGTTGATGTGTCTATTGATACCATCCGTGAAACTTCTGGTGCACCGACATTTCCAAACTCTAGAAGGCTTCCTTCTGGCTGTGTTGTCCAAGATATGCCCAATGGCTATAGTAAAGTAATTTCTCCATCCCTTACATCTTTTTATTTTTCCTTTTCTTTTTTATAATAGTGATTTCGAGTCAACTTGTGTGCATTTCAATTGTTTCACTGGGTAGTGTGAATCACATATACTTATCTCAATGGCATCTGTAGTTAGTCGGTAACTCTATTCACGAAGACTTTTTTCTCATCTTTTAGTGTGTCGTTTAGTACTATATTCAATGAGTGCACATCTATGGTAGTTGTTCATTGCTATTTTGTGTTAAATGAGTTTGGTTGAGCAAACTACACATTTTTGGATCTTAGTTCAGGACATTGAATTCGATTTTCCACCTAGTTTGGATGACCCAAATCACTGTTAAAATAACTAAGCCTAGTCTCTTGGTTATTGATTTGGTCCAGAACCAAGAGGATTAGATTATTATTGGACCTGATAAGATGCTGATTGTAGGGGACATAAGAATATTAAATAAAAAGTCTTCAAATTTCAGCAACTTCCTGCTTAAGATGAGCTTAATAATAATAATATTGTATTATACCGTACGTGGGGAAATCGAGGTTAGGGTGATTAATAAATTGAGTGGAAGCCTCCATTACTTCTATTTTTGCTCCTTGGGACACATTAATTTCATATGATTCAGAAAGAAAAAATATTGCATTGTAACTCTCAAACATTGGTTTAATTAAACAATGTATTTGATGTTTCTATTCCAATCTCTGATGCTGTCTCGATCAGTCCCCCGTGTCTATAATTAATTCATCTAACTGTGTATTATCTGGTTCCAGCCTTATGATGTGGTCGTCTTTTAAATATTTTAGTAGTAAAGGACCTTTTAGTCAAACAACAAGACTGACTATTATTTTGTTGTCACGTGAGTATCTACAAGGTCTAAAGCTTTGTGGTGCATTTCTCGATGTCTCAAAACCTATCTTGCCTCGTGCCTTCAAATTTGCAAAAAAATGGTGAAAACTTGTACTTTTATGACTTCCACTTTTAGGGTTCTAGGTTCTATCATGTCTCTCCTTGAACCTAACCTTCCTAGGACCATTTCCAAGATTTGTATTGTATCATCAAAAAAACTTCAATTTCGATTTCGCATTTCCCATTGAGTAATGTACTTTTTTGTTGATTTCTTTCGGTTTGTAGATCAAGTGTGAATTTTAAAATATACATATATGTATATATTGGCATCAATAAGTTAGGTCACGTTATTCATCAAGTGAATTGTTGAGTTCATTTTTCACAACTAATTTTGCTTAGGAGTTGGAATTATTTGCCAAAGGGAAAAATACTAATGTCATAAATTACACCATACTTCGAAATATTATTGATAAAAGATAAATACGAATTACCTAGATGAAATTGAGACTATTGCTTAACTAAATGTAAATCATCTAGATGGATATTTCTCTTCCCTTATCATTATTATGCCTCAATCCCAAACTAGTTTGGATCGACTATATAAATTTTCAATGCTAATTAAATTATGTAGGTTACATGGGTAGAACATGCCGAATATGAAGAGGGCGTGAATCACCATCTTTACCGGCAGTTGATCAGTGCTGGCATGGGCTTTGGTGCACAAAGATGGGTGGCCACTCTCCAACGCCAATGCGAATGCCTCGCAATCCTCATGTCATCCACCGTGTCTTCCAGGGATCACACAGGTATATATACATAGTTCTAAGTTAAATCATAAAATCTACTAGTACCATTGTTCAATGAATCAGCCCCTTTCATGTGAGTAGTACCTTATATTTTCTGTGACCAAATTTAAATTTTACAAAAAAAATAATCACATGCAGCAATAACTCCAAGTGGAAGGAGGAGCATGTTGAAGCTAGCACAACGCATGACAAACAACTTTTGTGCTGGTGTTTGTGCTTCAACGGTACACAAGTGGAACAAACTTTGTGCAGGTAATGTGGATGAAAATGTCCGTGTTATGACCCGAAAGAGTGTCGATGACCCCGGTGAACCACCGGGCATTGTCCTAAGCGCTGCTACTTCCGTTTGGCTGCCCGTTTCACCACAGAGACTCTTTGATTTCCTCCGCGACGAACGTCTCCGTAGCGAATGGGATATCCTATCCAATGGTGGACCTATGCAAGAAATGGCTCATATTGCAAAAGGCCAAGACCATGGCAACTGCGTATCCCTTCTCCGTGCTAGTGTAATTTCTTTAACCCTTGACATTTTCTTAATTTAAGTGAAATAAATTTTGAATGGATTGGAAAAATAAGGATTGATTTTGCATGTGTGTGTGGGGGGGGGGGGGGGGGTTCATTTTATTTAGATAAAAAAGGTGGAATTGAAACGGACAAATGGGGGGATTTGGACGTATCTGTAAAGGACCATCTTATTGCAGATCTGTAGTTTTTTTAACTTTGTTGTTTCTTTTGTAAGTATGTAAAAAGTCAAAACACATGACACTTGTTACCTTTGTTTAGTCAGCCCTACCATGATATGACCTTTTATACATGATGAAAGTCTTAATATCTGGTTGACTCAGTGTGCAACAGAAATTGATGTATTATACCACACAATGGCACTCTTGGTAAATATATTCATAACTGAGGGTTTATATTGACAGGCAATGAACGCGAATCAGAGCAGCATGTTGATACTTCAGGAGACATGCATAGACGCGGCTGGGGCGCTTGTTGTTTACGCGCCAGTTGATATCCCGGCAATGCATGTTGTGATGAACGGCGGAGATTCTGCTTACGTGGCTCTGCTTCCATCTGGATTCTCCATTGTACCCGATGGCCCAGGACCTCGTGGGTCAAGTAATGCAAATTGTGGGTCCAATGGACCATCATCTAATGGGGGCCCAGATCAAAGGATTAGTGGATCACTCTTGACTGTAGCCTTCCAAATTTTGGTGAATAGCCTCCCTACAGCCAAGCTCACAGTTGAATCAGTGGAAACAGTCAATAATCTTATATCCTGCACAGTTCAGAAGATTAAAGCTGCCCTTCATTGTGAAAGCTAAATTGGAAAATATTTGGGAGAAGGATGCCACCTTTTCTTTTTTTTTTAATTTTTTTGTTTTATAATATATAGCTTAACTAGTAAAAAAAAAAAAAGGGTGCTATCGTGTCGAGTTGACTAGGGGGTTGAGTCAAGAACGAACCGTGCTGAAAAGACCGTTGCTAGGTGGTAAGGGCCGGCTCAACTAGCCTGGTTGTAAATTTGGCTCTTAACACAAAGCAAAGGTGGTGGTTCGGGTATTGACTCAGGAACTTATAGTTGGTTCAAGCTATAAGGTGAAATCAGCTCAAGGGTTGAGTACGATTTCAAAATATGGAAATTTCATTTTGGGAAATTTGTGTGACAAGAGAGTCAATTTCAGCAGCTATGGTTTATTTTGATGAATTTATAGTTGAGTGTCATAATGGCTCATTTGTTTGGTATGGTGGGGGACTAATCAACTATTGTAAGTTATCTTAATTGACTGCTTTAATTTGATTGTCTTTTTCTTGTTTATTTCTTTGCTAATATGGTCTAGGTTCACATTGGATCACAACTGAAATTGTGTTTTCTTTACCTTTTTAAATTGAAAGTTGTAATATGTATATCTTTCTGATAATAAGTTCAATCTTTACTTGGAAGCATGTCATCTTCAATTAGATTAAACAAGTCTTCATTCTTGTTGTCATCAATCTTATTTAATAGTTGCTCACAGAAAATATAGCTTGTTCTGAAGATATGAGATTCAACAAAGTAATCAATCTGGCTAGAAAGAATGGTGTTTGGACAATATAATATATGATTGAAATTTAAAAAAATAAAAATAAAGTTGAAGTTACAAAAAAGTATGAAGTTTTGTATTTGTAAATTATCGTAATATTAATCTACTCTCTCTGTTCAGATTTATATGATACACTATCTTTTTTACTCTTCCCAAAAAGAAAGATATATTTTTATATATAGAAATAATTTCACTTAAAAAATTTCGTTTTACATTTAATGAAATGATTTACAGTCACATAAATATCTATAACTTGTTTTAGATCACAAGTTTAAAAATCTTTCTTTATTTTTTAAATTTCGTGTCTAATCAAACTAGGCCTGTGCACGAATCGGTTCGGTTTGGTTTTGGCCATCATCGAGTTGAAATTTCGAATTTCGACTTTCTAAAATTCTCAACCAAACTCTATCCATTCTAGGTTCAATTCGATTCGTTTTTTATTATTTCGATTCGGTTACACAAATCGATTTGTACGGTTTATTCGAAATTTAAACAAGTAACTATTTCATATCAGTTTTAGAGTAAACATAACAAAAAATAATGAGATCCTAAATTTGCAGCCTTATAACCAAGATATTAACCAAGAAAAAAGCATAAACTTGCAAGCATAATAGCATATAAGTAGCAAAACAAGAGCTTGACAACTTGTGCAAGCATACAAATCCGCCAACACCACATTGCATATACCAAATTAGTCATATTAGTCACTAGTGGCATATAAATTTGATTTGTTCGGATCGGTTCGGTTGATAATTGAAGCCAACCGTATCCGAACCGTTAAACCGTAATATTTTACAATTGCATTTGTAAATTGAAATTGAATTGTATTATTCAAATTGAATTATCCGAATTGTTTCGAATCGGTTCGGAAATTCGGATTGAACCGATTTGTGCACAGGCCTAAATCAAACTAAGTCACATAATTGGGACGCATGGAGTACTATTTTGCAAATATTAAACTTAAGATTTACAGATAGTACAGAAATATTATTCACACTTATAAGAGGAGTTTGAAGGGACGCAGGGAGTACTATTTTGCAAATATTAAACTTAAGATTTACAAATAGTTTGAAGAAGTCTGGTCAATGAAATATGAGCTACACTAATATACAAGGCCCTAAATTGTTGAACCAGGAGACAGGTGGTGATGTTAATTTGGATGAAATAGATAGGACATGGAAGAAGATGAGAGTATGATTTGATTGTACAATTTGTGTTTGAAATACAATAGTGTTCACACTCCTTTCATGTTTCATTTTATCCCCAAGTAAATAAAAGAAAATATCATATCACCAAAGTTGCTAAAACCGGAAAGCTTGACGATTCAAATGCAAATGTGAAGTGAAAGGGGGTGAAAATTCATGTATCTTCTTTGCTGTTTCATTTAAATAATTAATTATTGCATTATATTAATGTAATATAATTATTTACTGCATACCTCTACTTTTCGAATTGTAAATGTACATACAGAGATTTTAAATGAGGATGAATGTTGCGGAAGGTTGCGAATTGAGAATTGAAAGAGTTTGTCGTGAATGCTTATGTCATCTTTGCAATTGTTAAGACAGTTTACAGATGATGTATGAGATCAAGCCTTTTATAGTTAGTTACACGTTGATTTTTTTTTTTTTTAAACTATGTAGAGAAATATATTCGTATTCTTTTTATTTTAATTTATGTGTCTAACATTTTCATATATAATTTAGTTTAATTTTAAAAAGTCTCTTTATACATTTAATAAGTAACTCTTTAATTATAACATCTCACATTATATATTTAACCACAAATGATATTTTGATATTTTCTTAATTCAAAATCACAAGATTTAAAAAAAATCTATTATTTTCTTAAACTCTATATACAATCAAACTAAAATATGTAAACTGAAATGAGGAACAGTATACTGAAAGAAAAAATATGAGGAACAGTATTTATTGATTTAGTCCTGCATACGGTTTTCCATGTATATGTATTGTCTAAGCCAATGAAGATATTTATTGTAGATGAATGACAGATTGACAGTCCCACCACCTATGCTCGTAAGCTAGGTTACGTATGCACGGTAGGGATTTTTTTACTAATCCTCGTAAGCTTGGTACAAGTGAATTCGAAACAGTTGAGTTGATAAATTTTGAACATATCCGATGTATTTTTTGTTTTTCATCAATGTTTGATACCCATATTGAAATTCGATCAAATTCAAATTCTCGCCGTATAGGTTCTTAGAAACATTTCTTATCAAGATTTTTTTATACTTAAGCTCGCACCAAAACCTTTAATTAATGGAGGAGTCCCATCCAATAAACGTATCGAATGTTAAAGTTGAACCAATAAAAAGAAGGGAAAATATAGATAAAAGAATGTGAGATAGGGGCGAAGATGAAGGTAAAAGAGAGAGGGAATGGCTGCGTGATGAGAGATGGAGAAAGGGATCCCTGCAAATTGCCAGCTGAGGAGAAGGGGCACTGCATTAAATGAGTTTTCAGAAGCTGTTGGGCGAAAGAGTTGCCATGCATTTAATGCTATATCTTTCCTCTCTTCTACATTTCTTTCTTTCTTGTTATATTATTTGACCATTTATTCTTTTGCATGCCTCTTAAGAATTATAAATAAAATATATATTTTACTATTTTATTTTATCTCTTTTTAATAAATATATTCTAATTAATATTAATTATTTTTAAAAATATTTAATATTAAGGGTAAGATGAAAAAGATTTAATTAATTTTATCTTAATTTTATAAATGAACAAATAATTTGGGACATATATTTTTAGTAATGTGATCAAGTAATATGGGACAAAGGGAGTAGGGGTGGGCACAGGGGCGGACCCACCCTATTAGGAGGGGGTTCACGTGTCTCCCTTAACCTCGAGAATATCCTGTACATATATGATGTATATACCTTAAAGAATGTATATGTATTTAAAAAGGACCCTTAAAAAATATCCATTGCTTTAGTGCATTTGGTTGTTGTGCCTCTTAGGTCCTCATATAATACATAGGTTTGAGTCTCGCTTGCAGTACCTTTATTTCTATTTTTGTTGAGTTTGTTTTGTTTCCGTTCTAAACCTATTTTTGTTCCTTCCAATTTTGAAATTTATACTTTATACTACTACTTTAATAATAACGTGGCATAATTATTAAGTTTTCAAACAGTTGTACGTCAAACTTTACATAATAAGTGACATATTTATATTAAGGCAGTGGTTATTGGTACCCCCTCTGCATTAAAATCCTTGGTCCGCCTCTGGGTGGGCATGGTACGGTATTTTAAACTTTGGTATGGTAATTTCGATGTTCGGTTTCTAAAAATACTATAACATAACCATACCAAATTAATTCGGTATGGTTCAGTATTTTTAAGTTCGGATTCGATATTTTGCGGTACGGTAAATTAGTATTATAGTTTGTTCGACTTCGACTAACGTATACACAGATCATAGAGAATTACAACTTCGACCATTCAAGAAATGTCTCAATTATATTGTACTAACACCTTACATATGTAAAAATATTCAAAAGAAAGTACAAACAATCTCCTTCGTAAATCAATTACACAAAAAAGACATTTAAATCAAGATACAGTAGTCAAAGTTTCAATGTTTAAACAATTGATTTTCTAGTAATACTAGTTTATATATTTGTTAGTATCATAATACTAAGATATATGAATTGTATATGTAACTATATACTTCGGCATGGTATTCGGTATTTTCTTTATGAATACCAAAATCATATCGAATACCAATTTTTTTTTAAAAAAATGCATACCAAATACCATATTACTGAAATTGCGGTATAAAAAAATTCTATTTCGATATGGTAATCGGTATCGATAATACTGTGCCCATCCCTAGGAGGGAGTATTATTCTTTTTTCTTCCAATAATATATAAAATCCAATCACTCTTGAGACTAAGGGGGGCATAGTACGGTATTTAAAACTTCGGTATGGTAATTTCGATTTCTAAAAATACTATATCATTATCATACCAAATTAATTCGGTATGGTTCGGTATTTTGCGGTACGGTAATTCGGTTACCATAGTTTGTTCGACTTCAACTTACATATACTCATATTGTAGAGAATTATGACTTCGCCTATTCACGCTCACAAAATGTCTCAATTATATCGTGCTAAAACCTCACACATGTAAAAATATTCAAAAGAAAGTACAATCAATCCCCTTTGTAAATCAGTTACACAACAAAGACATTTCAATCAAAAAAGAGTAGTCAAAATTTCAACGTCTAAACAATTAGTTTTGTGCTAATACTAGTTTATGTATTTGTTAATTATAATACTAATATATATGAATTATATATGTAACAATAAATTTCGGTATGATATTCGGTATTTCAGTATTTTCTTTAGAAATAGCAAATACCATACCAAATACTAAACTTTTTAAAAATGCAGACCCAATACTATAACAAATCCCATAATATCAAAATCACGATATAAAAAATTTCGATTTCAATATGATAATCGGTATCTACTGTATCATGCCCAGCCTTACGTCAAACTCGTTTGCTTTGGCTTTTTGCCTATCTGACACGAGACAAGAAATTTTCTTTAACGTTCGTATCGCTCATCAACTTATTGGTGATAAGAATTTCTTCACTAATGCCTTTCAATGGTTCAAACTGATGGCCATTGCGGACTTAGCTACAAGGATAGCTACTGGGGCCTGGACTGGATCATTCTGGATGATGCATTTTTTTTTTTGATGAATTTACTTCCTCCGTCTCAAGTTAATTATCTTAATTTGACTTGACATGAAGTTTAAAGGATAAAAAAAAATTAAATCTTGTGATCTTAAATTATAATGTGCTAAAATATTTTTAAATCTTATGAATTTAAACTTGTCATGTAAAATGTTTAAATAATTAACTTACTAGATATATAAAAATAAAAAATCTCTTTTTTAGTCATACCAAAAAGAAAAACAATCAATTGAGGCAGCGGGAGTAACATTTACTGTGTTCCTGGGAAAGAATAATGATGAGAATGATATATATTTACTGTTCCTAGGAAACAACAACAATAAAATGAGAATGCCAGCTACTATGTATCTATATATGCGCGTGAATATCAAAGATTAAATATCACATTGTTAAATTTGATTTACCACCGTAACAAATCTCAAAGTTGTAACCACCTTCCAACTACAGTAATTAATATAATGTCTACCTAAATATATAATGTATTCGTTCACTTTTACTTGTCCATAATGAATTTTGTATTCCTAATCTTAAGAAATAATAATAAAATGCATTCCATTTTGCACCAGTTTAAAGCACTGATCCTTGTTCCATATACCTTTGATTAGTTTGGTGAAAACAAAGTTACTGCACCTTAAAGTATAAATTCAGAAATTAATTTGAACACAAATATTGATGTATATATCGATCTTTTTTGAGTGGTTTATCTGATTTTCTCTAAGCCCCAATTTTTTTTCCCATCACTTGTGAGAGAAAATAGCGGTACCGAAATGCCTTCCATACCTTTCACTCCACAGTTAGTTTATTTTGAGTTGTCCGGCAGAGGTTTCAGGTCCGAATCCTCGAAATGGAATTTTTTTTGATATTGTGTGTTACCTTTTAAACGGCTTACGCAATACGAATCAGAATTAGTCAATCCAATGAATACTATAAGGGTTAAAAGAAAGACATCATGACATTTTATTATACTGGAAATTCTTATCCTTTTTTTGGAGTCATATATTAGTAGTCCCCAACTTCCTATATCTAAAGGGTGTGGTGGTGAAGGAGTTTAGAAGAATATCAGCTAACAATATGCCAGGGAGCAATGATTATTCTGAATCTTGGGAGCATTGGCTACTCTGCATATGGTTGACATTCAAGTCCGGAGCATGTTCATATGTTTGTACTCTATAGGTAGAACTCTTATGTTTTTGAACTTTCCTTTTCCCAATGTTCATTGCCATGTCTTCATCGCAGGAGTTTACAAAAAGGGACCATTGAAATATGTATTGGCTCTAAGTATGTACATCTTGCATGTGTGTGAATTAATTCACTCTTTTGTTTACATATACACACATTCATCAAATGCCATTTCTTTTCATATTCAGCCAATTCAAACGGATGAATGAAAATGAATCAGCATTCAGCATTGGTTAACGTGTTCTCCCCAAGTATAGAAGTTGCATGCATTAGGAAAAAATCTAAATACTTGTTAGTACTCGAAATTGGTTGCACTGCTTTACCAAAACTTAAATTGTTAGTAAAAATCACGTATCACATCAAATGGAGTTGATTTTTTTTTTTTAACTTACTAGTCACGGCCTTTATTTATCATGATTAACTTTTCTGATGATCTACAGTATATAGAAAATGCGGTGCCTCCTTGGTTTGACTTTGTGTATGGTACCTTAGTTTTAGAAATTTCACGTTTATGACTTAGATTCATGTTTACAGAACACAAATGACCTTTATTTAAAAAAGAAGAAGAAGTGTCTCAATCTTAAATTCCAGGTGAACCATATACTTATCTTTTTGTAACATATATATTATACTTGGGGATGAGAATATTCTGACTTTTCACACGAGTTTTTGGAGAAAATTATAGGTGCAACACTCATATATCTGTTAAATTTAGTTGCTTACATATCTGTTAAATTTAGTTACTTACTCAACACTCATGTATCTTCTCAAGTTGTAACGTACAATGTTCAAAATAACAAGAAACTCCCAACCTGTTTCTACATGAATTATTTATGTTTACGTAAAGAAGTTTTATACTGTTAAATTTAGTTACTTACAATGCAAGTATAACTCGGACTAACCCTGATATGTTTACACAACAAAATAGAATAATTACCTATTATAACCCATTAAATAATTGAGTAAAAAAATTCTCGTTCATATTAGCTACGGCATTTGTTGGTAATCCCTAGCTAATCAGTCGCTAAATAGATCCTCGCTAATTAGATTTTCTTATAATCCGTCGCTAATCAATAGCTAAATGATATTAGCAAGGAATTTTGCTGTTTAGCTACGAAATTTTGTACGTCGCTAATTCCATATTTTCTTGTAGCGTTACGGTGAGGTTAGTGCTGATTTCAAACACCTTCGAGCGGGTAATATTTGTTTTCCTTTTGCTTTTAATTCAAAAGTGCTAATTGCCTCCTGATATTATATCTCCTTCATCCACACATTAACATCAATCTTCGTAGAAATTTAATGAAATTAATGCATGGGCGGGTTGTATCAATCGACCTGATCTGTAGAAAAAAATTGCTGAAACAAATTTCAACTTTCATGAGTCGTGGCCTTGATTAAAGACCAAAACTTGGCCTCTAGAAATTTCTCTTAAGAGTCTCAATCTTACTTAAGGTCCAATTGCATTCGAACTATTTAATTCACAAGAAACGAATTAATAAGACTTAAGGTCAAAATGTAAGACTTATACATATGGTTCAAAACTCTAGAAAATGTCTCATAACGGTTGAGGTCTTAAGGTCAAAATAGACCCAATCATGTTTCTGGTTGTTATTATTACAACGAGCTTTTGTTCTTAATTTGAATGATTCCCCCACTCCCGTCCCGGGGCGCTAAGGGGCTTTTGTTTTTGGAATGTTATGTATTCATACTAATTACTAAGTACTTCTTTAGTTTCAAATGTCTTATACTCCCTCTGAGCCAAAATATCTACTTGATTTTCCGAGATATATAAGAAAAGGAAATAAAATCACTTTTTCATACATAAATCCTTGGGAAAGGAAAACCGACATGAACGTAATTTACATTAGAAAAAAGGTCTATTGGTGGGAAAATATGGGGCCAAAAAAGCCAAGAATTTAATTCTATGAAGACAGAAAGAAATAAAACATGGGGTTTGGGGTGGACGGCTTGAGAAGCATTACTTTTAGGAACTTTTTCAAATTTTGATAATCATTTAATTTTGACATTCAGATGCCCTAGCTCGATTAATATAAAAATTCCCACCATGTAGAATTCATTAAAAGAAAAGCAATTCTTATTAGAGGTTTTTCATTTGCAGGATTAAATCCTTAGCGACGAACATTTTTATTCATTTGTTCTACAAAATAATAACATCTCTAAATGATACATCACCCAATCCAACATATTTATTTAATTTCTGTCCCTCCAAACCTGCTTCACATGCAACTTGGCTCCACATATCTTTGAAATTATATTTGTTTTAGAGAAAGGGAAATAAATTTAGTACTGCTACATTAGTATGCCCAAAGAATGATTGAAAGCTCCAATATTAGCTGTTAATATTTCAGCAAACAGGGTGGGGGCCATATATACATACATAAATTTTGGCTCTCATGTTATGTACTGTTTGAGTATGGCTGAGACACCGCCCACCGGGCCCTACCTAAATATGCCCAATTTTCCCCCCAATAATAATGCAGATTTTGACGTTATATGCGGAATCTTAATATAGGGATTGTTTTAATGTGAAAATAATGTACATAAATTATTATGTATGATTGTTTAATCTATAACCATTCTTCTTTAAATACTCTAATCCACGTATCCATGACATCAGGGCTAAGGGGCTAGCTAGGGGATTCATCCTCCGATGAAAAAATACATTGTATATAACTTGTATATACAATAGATGTTGAATTCCTTTTGCTTCTTCGTGTATTTACTTCTTTATATTTTGAACCCCTTAGTAAAAAATTTGACTCCGTCACTGTCTGACTTACCGTAGTTTATCTCGTATAAAATACTATGTAAATCCTGTATATGTTATACCTGAATTAGTAACACAATTTTGGCTTCTAATATTTATTAAGCTCCGGATACGTAATTATGTGCAGTTTAATACTAAGTTTTTAAATAACATTATTAACTCTGTATACGGTAAAAACCGGATGAATGTTAAACCGGTAAGACCAGAGACCGAAGGAAGAGAGGGAAGAACATTATTTGGTCCGGTTTCTCCATAGCCGAGTTGATCGTGGCCGTTGGTCCGTTTGATCGTGATCGTGGTCGTTGGTCCGGGAGATCTGTTGCGCGATTGCCACGTGTCGGTACCGTCCTGCCATGTTCAACTGCCAATCGTACGGGTGTCAGACCGTACGGCCAA
Organism: Lycium barbarum; assembly: GCF_019175385.1. Classification (NCBI taxonomy): domain Eukaryota; kingdom Viridiplantae; phylum Streptophyta; class Magnoliopsida; order Solanales; family Solanaceae; genus Lycium; species Lycium barbarum. The sequence goes on from NC_083342.1 coordinate 115,032,537, forward strand.
CCTAATCCATTTCAGAGTTTTTTTTCTTTATTTTTTAGGGGCCTCATGTTGTATGAAGCCCATGGGGCAATACTATAAATACGGGTCATTGCCCCACTTTTAGGGGGTTGGCTTCCTCATATCAAGAACATCTTGTACTAGAAAATACATACAAATCTCTCTCTCAATATCAAATTTTGGTCCGGATTCATTGTGTTCATCTCTTAGATTTGTTCAATTAAGTAATACTCATATATTAATAGATACATCGATCTATAGCGAATCTCTGATCATTATTACTCTCTTCATATCATATCCATACATACCTTTTTCCACCAAATAGATTGAGGCTTAACCACATATCCTATACCTACTCACAAATTTAACTGATTATCCATATTTGGGGTAAACAGTTTGGCGCCCACCGTGGGGCTAGGATAATAGTGGTCTTCGATCTTGATCTCTATCTTACCCATCAAAATCAAAAACATCTTCTGTTCGTCTTTGAAAAAACGGATCAAATGGCTAACAGTGGGCAATCCGGTCACGTCAACAACAACGAGATCGTGGCAAAAAATGAAGGCAGCGAGCCACGAGGATTACCAAACCCCGCTGACCCTAATCCCGTTAATTAGAGGGAGGACCTCAACCGGCCACTGACCCTTTAAATACTCACAATTCAATTACTTTGTCCTGGACACAGGGCCGGAAAGAGCCGGATACCCCGAATGGTAATATTAACTTACGTTTAATTTTTGAAATGTTGCAGGAACAGAGAGCGGTGATTGCCGAACAAGGAATCGCAATAGCCCAGTTGCAAAACGGAAGAGATAAAACGACCCCGGAGAAGGCGAAGGGTGTTGCTGAACCCGAAAGAGATGAGGCACGGATGGTTGAAAGCAATGGGTCCGGAGCTGGTTCATCCACCGAGGTTCTGAGAATGCTCGAAACGTTTTCGAAGCGGGTAGACTCGACCGAAAAAAAGGTAGAAACATACAACTCTCTGGTGGATCAAATCCCGGGGGCTCCGCCTATTTTGAAAGGGCCGAATTCAAAGAGGTACATCCAAAGGCCCTTTCCTCCGAGTGCGGCTCCGAAATTGATCCCGAAGAGGTTTAAAATGCCGGATATCCAAAAATATGACGGCACAACGGACCCTCACGAACACGTGACCTCATACGCCTGCGCTATAAAAGGCAATGATATGGAGGAAGATGAAATCGAATCCGTGATGCTGAAAAAGTTCGGGGAAACTCTGTCAAAAGGAGCATTGACTTTGTACGACCATCTGCCCGAGAATTCAATCACTTCTTTCGAAATGCTCGTCGATGCGTTCGTAAAAGCGCACGCCGGAGCCAAAAAGGTGCAGGCTCGGAAGGTGGATATTTTCCGTATAGCCCAAAGAGACGATGGGTTACTGCGTGAATTTGTCAACCGGTTCCAAAGGGAACAAATGGAGCTCCCCCAGGTTCCGGAGGAATGGGCTGCACAAGCTTTCACAAAGGGGCTCAATGTTCGGAGCTCGACGGCTTCGTTCAAATTAAAGGAAAGCTTGCTGGAATACGAGGCAGTGACATGGGCAGATGTCCATAACCGATACGAGTCAAAGATTCGGGTGGAGGATGACCAACTCGAGCTTCCCCATGGGCCAGTAAACATGAACAAAAGTTTTGAGAGACCAAGGAAAAATTACAAACCGGAGGCGAGGTCATCGAGGGAAAGGTATCGGCCATATTCCCATTCGGAGAAACCAAGCTTCAGGTAGGAGAAATCCAGGGTTGGCCCGAGCCATTTCTCCGGTCGGGGTGATAAACGGGTCGAGCGCCCGTCGAACAGTCGAGGTCTCTCATTCAGGAGTGATGCCGAAAGCTCTGCCGACAACAAAGATTCGCCGAGGATATCGGAGTACAACTTCAACGTCAACACCTCGGACCTCGTATCGGCCATTGGTCGTATTCCGGATGTAAGATGGCCGAGACCTCTAAGGTCGAATCCGGTCCAGCGGGACCCAAACATGATGTGTGAATTTCATGGAACCCATGGACACAGAACAGAGGATTGTCGCCAGTTAAGAGAGGAGGTGGCCCGGTTACTGAAGAATGGCCATCTCCGAGAATTGCTGAGTGAAAGGGCCAAAGGTCACTACAAGGAAAGGGAGAACCATAAAAGGGTCGAGCCAGTGGAACCCCAACATATAATCAACATGATAATTGGGGGCACCGATACCCCACGAGGGCCGATTATGAAACGAACCAAAGTCTCTGCTGTGCGTGAAAAGCGCGGCCAGGATTACATACCCGAGGGTTCTATCTCTTTCAGCAACGAGGACGCAAAAGGCATCATTACACCGCACAATGATGCATTGGTAATCACTATTCTTATCTTTAAAACTCAAATTAAACGTATTTTGATTGACCCAGGTAGCTCGGCCAACATCATCGGGTGGAGAGTGGTCGAACAGCTAAGGCTACTCGATCAGATTGTACCGGTAGCCCGGGTACTCAGCCGGTTCAACATGGCCAGCGAAACAACAAAGGGGGAGATCTCATTGCCGGTAAACATCGATGACACTATCCAGCAAATGGTTTTCTATGTAATCGAAGGAGATATGAAGTATAATGCATTACTGGGTAGACCCTGGATACATAGCATGAGGTCCATGCCGTCGACATTGCATCAGCTGCTAAAATTCCCGACTCCGGAGGGTATAAAAATCATCCGAGGTGAACAACCCGCTGCAAGGGAGATGTTTGCGGTCGAGGAAGCGACACCTCAGCCCAAAAAATCGGATCAAAAAGAAGAAGATTCAAAAAGGGCACCAAATAGCAATTAAAGTAGTCGGGGTCAGATCCAGGGTATGAAGAAGATGATTTTGGTGTACCCAGATCATTCGTCATGCCAGATGACTAGAATGCAACCAAGTCAACAGTAGAGGAGCTGGAGCAGATCATCTTGTTTGAATATTTACCGGACAGAAAGGTATACCTGGGCACGAGGTTAACCTCGGAGCTCAGGAACAAGTTAATTGAATTTTTTCGAGCTAATGCCGATTGCTTTGCATGGTCCCACATAGATATGACAGGTATACCACCGGAAGTAGCAACTCACAAACTCAGTTTAGACGAGAGGTTTCCCCCGGTAAAGCAGAAGAGAAGGCCTATGGCAGAAGCAAAACACACCTTCGTAAAAGACGAGGTAACAAATCTTTTGAACATAGGCTCTATCCGGGAGGTAAAGTACCCGGACTGGCTAGCTAACGTAGTAGTGGTGCCGAATAAAGGTAATAAATTTCGAATGTGTGTTGATTACAAGGATCTAAACAAAGCGTGTCCGAAGGATTCATTTCCGTTGCCTCACATCAATAGAATGATCAATGCGACGACCGAGCATGAGATGTTAAGTTTTCTCGATGCCTACTCCGGGTATAACCAAATTCGGATGCACCCGGAGGATCAAGAGAAAACATCCTTTATTACCCGATATGGGACTTACTGTTATAATGTCATGCCTTTTAGACTAAAAAATGCCGGTGCAACTTACCAACGCCTAGTTAATGCGATGTTCGAAGAACAAATAGGGAAAACAATAGAAATTTATATTGATGACATGGTGGTCAAGTCCCTGGAAACAGAGGACCATTTAAAACATTTGCAGGAAACCTTCGATGTACTCCGCAAGTATAACATGAGGCTCAACCCGGATAAATGTGCCTTCGGTGTCCGGTCTGGCAAATTCTTGGGTTTCATGGTGTCAAACCGGGGGATTGAAATCAACCCGGACAAGATCAAGGACATCGAGGTAGTGAATAACGTCAAAGGAGTGCAGAGGCTCACCGGAAGGATATCGGCGTTGAGTTGCTTCATATCGAGGTCCTCGGATTAGAGTCATCGTTTCTTCTCCTTACTGAGGAAGAAGAACGATTTCGTTTGGACACCGGAGTGTCAAAGAGCATTACAAGAATTAAAGCGATACTTTTCCAGCGCGCCGCTGTTGCACACACCAAAAGCGGAGGAGTAGCTTTTTCTCTACCTTGCTGTCTCCAAGGTAGCGGTAAGTGACGTTTTGGTTCGAGAAGAATCAGGTACGCAATTCCCAATTTATTATGTAAGTAGAACTTTGGAGGATGCGGAGACCCGTTATCCCCACTTGGAAAAATTGACATTTGCATTGGTATGTGCTTCTAGAAAACTCAAGCCCTACTTCCAATGCCATCCGATATGTGTAGTGACTACTTACCCCCTAAAAAACATCATGCATAAATCGGAATTATCGGGTAGACTAACTAAGTGGGCCGTAGAAATTAGCGGATATAATATCGAATACAAACCTCGAACAACCATCAAGTCCCAGATCTTGGCCGATTTTGTGGCGGATTTCACCCCGGCTATGGTCCCCGAGGTTGAGAAAGAACTTCTGCTAACCTCGGGTAAAGCCTCGGGTATTTGGTCGCTACATACGGACGGAGCCTCGAGCCTCAAAGGTTCCCGGCTAGGAATCGTCCTTAGAACCCCGGCCGGGGATGCCGTTCGACAATCCATTAGAACTATTAAATTGACTAACAATGAAGCCGAATATGAGGCTATGATTGCAGGTTTGGAGTTAGCCCGGAGTATGGGGGCCGAGATAATCGAGGCGAAGTGCGATTCGCTCTTGGTCGTAAACCAGGTGAATGGCGTTTTCGAGGTCAAGGACGAACGGATGCAGAGGTATCTGGAAAAAATCCAAGTGATACTACACCGATTTAAAGAATGGACCATACAGCATGTACCGAGGGAGCAGAACAGTGAAGCCGATGCATTGGCCAATTTAGGATCTTCGATCGAATGGGAAGAAATCAACCCCGGGACTACGGTGCACTTGATGAATGCGGCGATAGAAAACGAACATGCCGAAATAAACATAATGGGTTTAACTTGGGATTGGCGCAACAAGTACATCGATTACTTGCGTCAGGGAAAGCTCCCGAACGACCCAAAATAATCACGGTCATTAAGGACGAAAGCTGCGCGTTTCTGCTTGGTAGACGGCCAATTGTATCGACGGTCTTTCTTCGGACCCCTGGCCAAGTGTTTGGGTCCCGGAGAAACGGAATATGTGATGAGAGAGGTGCACGAAGGATCCTGCGGCAACCACTCCGGTGCTGAAGCTCTGGTCCGGAAGATAATCAAGCGAGGTTATTATTGGAACCGGATAGAGGAAGACTCAAAGAATTTTGTCCGAAAATGTGACGGGTGTCAGAGACATGTACCGATAATTCATCAGCCCGGGGAGTTGCTGCATTCGGTAGTGTCACCGTGGCCTTTCATGAAGTAGGGAATGGACATTGTTGGTCCATTGCCATGGGCAACAGGTAAAGCCCGATTTATTTTGTTTATGACTGACTATTTCTCCAAATGGGTTGAAGCACAGGCCTTCGAAAAAATTCGAGAAAAGGAGGCCATTGACTTCATATGGGACCACATCATCTGTCGTTTTGGCATCCCTGCCGAGATAACTTGTGAAAACAGTCCCAGTTCGTGGGTGGCAAAGTCAACGATTTCCTCGAAGGGTTGAAGATCAATAAAATTGTATCAACTCCATATCACCCGTGTGCGAACGGACAGGCAGAATCCACGAACAAAACAATAATCCAAAATCTGACGAAAAGACTCGAAGAATCACAGCATCACTGGAGGGAAATATTACCGGAGGTATTGTGGGCTTACAGAACCACATCGAAACCTAGCACGGGGGAAACTCCTTTCTCGTTGGTCTACGGGGCCGAATCCCTTATTCCGGTAGAAGTTGGTGAACCGAACCTCCGGTTCAGCTATACCACCGAGGAGTCAAACGAGGAGGCCATGGCCGTAAAACTCGACCTCACGGATGAACTTCGCGAAAACGCGTTGGTCCGTAGTGCAGCCCAGAAACAGAGAACGGAAAGGTACTACAATCGGAGAGCCAATTTTTGCCATTTCCAAGTTGGGGACTTGGTGCTTCGGAAAGTTACCTTGAACACCAAGAATCCCAACGAAGGAAAACTGGGTCCGAACTGGGAAGGACCGTACAAGATAACCGAGATAACGGGCAAAGGATCGTACCAGTTGGAATCCATGGATGGGCAACGGTTGCGCAATAACTGGAATGTGGCTCATCTGAAGAGATACTACTGCTAAGGTATGGACTCCCCGTGTTTTTCTTTTAACCTTTCTCTTTTGCAGGAGGTCAAGTACCGGATAAAGTTAGAATCTAGGTCTAAAAACACGTGTTGCACTCTTTTCCTTAGTACGGTTTTGTCCCAAAATGGGTTTTCCGACAAGGTACAACGTGTTACTCGACGAAGACAAGGGTAAACGCTCGGAAACTCAGGGCCGCACCCTACGAATAGGAACTTAATAGCGCTTACCCGATCTTGCAGCTCGGATAAGCGCTGGGGGACTATTATACCCACTTCGAAGTTTACCCCGGTTAGCGAAAATCGAAGGAGCTAAATAAAACAAAACCGGACCTATAATATTGGGTTTCGATGTAAGGACCAAACGATCAGAATGAATCGTGTCCATTTAGCATTTGCTACGGCAAAGGCAGCAGGAAAAAATTTCGGACCTTCTGCATTAGGTTCCTATGTAAGGACCAAACGATCAGAATTAATCGTGTCCATTTAGTATTTGCTACGGCAAAGGCAGAAGGAAAAAAATTCATTCTCATGTATATAAATACTTGCAATGCAAAAATTATCGAAAGATTGGATAACGATATCTCGGATGTCTTCCTGTTAAAACACTTTGCCCCGATGATTATCGCCGTATTTCGGCATCACTTCATTCATATACCCTATTCCGGGCACTATGGTCGAAATTCGACAAAGGCAACGAGGTCATAGTGAACCGAGTCAAAATCATTAATCCCACAAATGGGGACTCTTACATCAAAATTTAGCTAAGGCTGAGATTCAGGTGTCCGAAAAATACCGGCCCTAAAAATGCCCGTCGTGATTCGAAGACGTCCGAATTCACAAAAGCATAAGATAAGTCCCACGAGCAAAAACTCCATAAAATTCCCGAAAAAAATGTACCGGATGAAGAGAAAAGTCGATATTCAGGCACAGCCAGAAATAATGACTCCTTAAAACGGACCGACAATTCGGGCAGAAGTCATAACGAACATTCAAACAAAGTAAAGAAAAATGCATGTTCTATTTATACAAACGATGTTACACCGGAGACTCCTACAAAGGCAAAAAATAAAAGGCTAAGTACAGGCCCTAATCTATCCGGTATGGCTGGATCCGGAGTGTTCGGACGCTGTCCGCTCGGAGTCATCGGAGTCAGCCCCGAGGGAAGCCTTAGCCTCTTCCTCGACTCTTTTAGCCTCGAGTATTAGGGTCGGAAGATCCGCAAAGCCATGCTCGGCTTGCTCAAGGGTGATCCTCCGAGACTTTCACTTTTCATACTCAGCAGCAATAGTGGCATGAGCCTCGGCGGCCTCCACGCTCTTTAGAGCTTCTTCCAAATCGGCCTCGGCCAGGGCCAGCTTTGCCTCCAGAACATCCCGAGCCTCTTCGAGGACATTTTGCATTTGGTGGCCGAGTCGAGCTCGGCCTTGAGAGTGTCATTAGGATCAACCGTCTCTACGAGCTCGGATTATAGATCAGCACATATCTGGGCCCTCTTCTCCGCCTTCTCCTCAAACACCCTCATACGGTCTTTATGCCGGGCACTTTCAGATTCGAGCAGCCGATGCCTCTCAGCCATACTCATAGCTTTCGGACTTGACAGAGTCCAGCTCCTCCCGGAGTTGAGAGATTGTGGTTTCGAGCTCACCAAGCTTTAAAGAAAGACGAGTGTTATCTCGACTAAGGACGATCTTGTTCGCTTCGAGAATCCGGTTATATTCGACCATCTCGGCCAGCTCACCCTTTAATCGACGGTTTTCAGCCTTTGTTGCATCGAGCTCGGGTTGGAGGTTGGAAAGAGTAATTGCTCGGTTCAGCTTATCCTCCTTCACCCGCAGAAGGTGCTGAAATTTCTCCGTCTCTCGGCCTTGGGCATCCAGTTGGCCCTTAAGATCGTCCACCTCTTGCTGAGCGCGGACAAAGTCTTCGTTGACAAGCACCACACTCTACAAATGAAGTCAAAAACTTGAATAAACGAGATTAAAATTCTCAATGAAATTATGCGAAGATGGCTGATATACTTACTCGATTGCCCGCGTGCATACCCTCGTTAATGAGGCACTGCCAGGGGACTCCATTCATCTTTCGTTTGTCTGAGTCCGAGACAAGGGGCCTCAGGTAGCTTACCACACCCACCGGGTGAGAAAGAAAACTGCAATCCTCGGGAACGGTGATCACAGTCGATCTTGTCCTCCTCGGTTCCACACTAGGGCGACGAGGCTATCCCTAGCACCGGACTCGGAGGTCCGACTAGCTGCCCTCGTGGCTCGAGGGATCGGGAGATGTCCGAAACCGGCAGCTTCGCCGGTAGCAGGAGGGGTGTCCTAAAACATGTCTTCAAACTCATCCAATCTTGAAGCCGGGGCTGGAGAACTCGGAAGGACTTCAGCAGCTTCGGCAAAGGCAGGGATGTCCGAAGTTGAAGCAACCTCGTGGTCAGGCATCGGATGAACATCAATGGGGACTTCGGTGTCACACCCCGATCTTACAAGGGTGTGATGGGCACCCGACCCTTACTTAGGGCCGAGCGAACCCTCTGACTCCTATTACATACATAAATTTTTTTTTTCAGCGTACTCAAATCAAATATAATCTGTGATCATATGGACTTTATAACATAACATAAAATGACACATAGGCTGCTGACAGAACCGACACTTTATACCCACGACTCTGTCTGCAAAGTCTCTAACCTCGAACATAGCGTCATAGTACATATACTCTGACTTGGCAGCACTCCAGGACAAGTGGAGCCTACCAACTCCGCTGGAACATCTTCTATGTTAACTTCGCATCCTTTGGGTGTACCTGCGCGGCATGAACGCAGCCCCCGAAGAAGAGGGGTCAGTACGAGAAATGTACTGAGTATGTAAGGCAAGAATAGTAACATAGTAAGAAATATGCGTGTGAATAATAACTGCATGGAAACATAAAACATGTCATAGAATAAAAGAGTAACCTGTACATATGAGTGCCGCTGAGGGCGGATACCATGCATACTTAGCTGGTCATGTCATGTCATATCTTATCATATCATCTCATATCGTATCATATCATGTCATGTCATATCATGTCGTGTCATATCATATCATGTCATGTCATAGCACCGAACAATGTCGGCTCGCCCACATAGCGCCGAAATACGTCGGCTCGCCCATATATCCCGCGTCCGGGATGATAAGCCAGCTGACCAGGTGGCAATGAAACATGTTTCCCTTCCCATCCCCCATGTATCCCTTCCCCCACCCCATGTGCATATACATATCTTATATACATATGTCATATAAGCATGCAGGAGAGCCCAAAAAAAATCATGTATCCATCGAAGTGACGTAAGGTCGATGACCTCCGATTACGTTATGGAATAACCATGATCGCTTCGTCTCACCTTGAAGGAACTGGTATCATAAGGCGAGACTATCAATGAAGAGTGTCACTATGAGAAAATATAAAATAGGGTCATGAGGCATCGTTTCATATACTTGGAGCCTTTAAAAGAGTGAATATCCATAATAGAGTTGAGAAATCAAGAAATAACTTAACATTTTCATATTGTCATATTCATGGTAGGAACATATCGTCAACATATCTGTCATAGACATTTTCTCATATTTGACGTTGTCATTGTAATACATATCCATCATTTTTGTCATAAAAGCTTATAATACCATAAACCTTTGTTTTGGAAAAATACGAACATTTTGAAAAACGTTGACGGGTTATCGGGAAAGTAATCATACCTTAGAATCATAGACATCTAACTTTTAAAAACAAGTAAGATATGGAGACAATTTTAAATTCACAATATCGGGATCATGCCTTTGAAAGAAAAGGGACGAGCCTTAACATACCTGTTCCACGTCCTATTAGCTATGCTTATGTGTCCGAGCTTGTAAGTCTACATTTAAGATAATTCACACTAATGTTAGCTTTTTCATCGTACACTTGTGCCATAATTCAAATTATACTATTTTATATTCTGCCGAAAATCGGGCAGCATCTCCCCTGTTTATATGCCTAGCCCAAATTTTTAATTCAACAGCCAACAACAACAACAAGAATACCAACATCAATTATAATGTTTCCAACTCAAAATATCTCCTAAAACAGCCCACACGCTGTTTTTTAGCTTTCATAACTAATTAACTCAATATACAATTATTTAATCGCGTATTCTTCGTAAATAAACCGGTATTAGCACAAATAGAAAGAGATTCATACCTTTCTCCCTTTAATGTTGCTTAATCTCCACTTTTCCACGCTAAATTTAGGCCACCACACACTGTTATATGATTCTGCACCAATAATTATACGCTACCCGGACTGGAATTGGGAAATTATACCTGGTTTTGGACAAAATTTTGGTTGGGGAGTTTGGGAGAACTCTCCAGATTTTTGGAGAGTTTTGGGGTGTGTTTTTCGTGTGTTGATCTGAAAATGAGGGGGGTTTCCCCTTTTTATGATGTTTAGAAGCTGCCAGAAGCAGCTGGAAAAATGCTCTGTGCGTTCGCGCTGCCTTCTGGCGCGATCGCGTAGAGTTAAATAATTTCCTTCTGCGCGTTCGCGCCCCCTTTGGGCGCGTTCGCGCAGGGTTAAAATTTCTGACTGGATGTTCGTTCAGTAAAACGGTCATAACTCTTGATCCCGATATCGTATGAGGGCCCACGACCTATGGTTAGAAAGCTCTTTCAATTATCTACAACTTTTATTTCTGGGGGTTTTCCCAAATTCCAAACTTATAATGCCGTTTTTGCCCTTTCAAGTCAGATCATCCGAAAACGTTTCCTTAAATCGTCCTTTTGGAGGGCTTATGCCCATTTTTGGCTTATGGGTCCTTCTTAGGACTTGCTCAACTTTCCATATATTACTCGTATGCATCTTCATATGTCCTTTATAAAACTTTGACATGTGGGCCCCACTTAGCTTGCAGCAACGAGGGCTTTTCGTCAATTAACATATGAACTAATTTACACCATATGGTCTCCAAATGTCATATATATATATGCCATTATTACCTTCTTATAACACAACCTTCATTCTGAAATTGATTTTCAGATTTTTGTTCAGCGCGTTCGCGCCACGTTGGGGGCGCGTTCGCGCTGTATTGGCCCTTTGGCCCATTCTAAGCCGTCTACAGTTTTTGGTAACGCAAAATTTTTCCGGGGTGAACATTCGGTCTCTGGGACCGGCTTCGGCAGCGGGTGCCCCCACAGGTCATCTTGTCCTTTGCAAAAGTGTCTCTTTGGAAGAAACATCGCTTGAAATATCAATGAATTCAATCGACCTTAGAGGAGTCGGGTAATTAATTTCTTCCCCACCTATGTATAATGCCGGAGTCCTTCCCCAGCTTAAGGAGGTGGTGAAACGGTAATGCCCCCCCCCCTCGGGAATGGAAGCCACGGAAGGGGCAACACTGATCCTCCGAACGAGGAACTCGGGCTCTGCTTCATCCCTTAAAGTCCTAACGACACTCCTCGCCCTTTTCTTCGGTTTCTGCCCTTTGTCCGAGGGTCTTTTTCTCTTGGCGGTGGCAGTAAGGATACGAGATGCACCCGCTGAATCGAACTCGGGTACCGACGTTGCGGGCTCAGCTGCTGACTCCGGCCTTGGATCCACCGAGCCCTTAGGTAAACCTGAAAATCGAAGATGTTATAGAAAGGTAGAAGATGCAATGAATACGGATAGAAGCAAAGTATTACCGTGGTTCTAGGCAACCCATCGGCCACGTGACAGGTGTCCCCACGTCCGATCGTTGTGGGCCAGCGTGAATTCCTTTCCTGCATTATTGGCCAATAGCCGGAGGCAGGCCACGACCCTTCAAACAATCGGACCAATCTGTGCCAAGGTTACGTTGTAAGTCCGGCACATCTCTAAGATGATCGGATCGACCGGGGGGTCGAGCTTGAGGGTGAAAGGATAAGTATAAACATATAGGAAGCCCTCCCGATGGTCGGTGACTGATTCGTCTGGACCGGGGGCAAAAACTTAGACTGAGGGGTTGTCCCATCCACAATCAGCTCGTGCTAAGTCGAGTTTATCCTCGGTAATGGATGAGGGATATCGTCTCACATCAAACCCTCTATCGGATATCGGAGAAGGTTTTTCAACCTCAAAATCTTTGTTGAAATTAGGTTTGGCCAGTACAATGTCCGAAGCAGTAGGCTCGAAGGTGGTTTTTGCCTTAGGCAGCGAAGTTGGCTCGGTTCCTTGAGAAGAAACCGAAGGAACATCATAGGAAGTGGTTTCGGTGTTGGCAGACATTTGAAAATATGGAAAAGGGAGATTGGGTGAATTCGAAAAGAGAGTTAAGAACAGAAGTGAGGGGAACAGTCAAAATTCAAAAATGGTCAAGAACAAGAGGAAGAAGCAACAACACACTCAACAAAAAATGATAGATGAAGGAGGTGGCAAAGCTATTTCCGTTCGCGCAACTTCAGTAATGAATCAACGAGAAATATGGAATGAAAAGTGAAATGAAGAAGAAATGAAGAACTGAAGCAGTAAGAAATGAAGTGGAGAATTGAAAGTATAAGAAGTGAAGGGTTGGAGATAGAGATTGAAAGGATCATAAAATGAAAAAATGAAGTGTTGGAAGACGTTATATAGATGTGGGATCCAGGCGGTTATAGTTCTCAGCCAACCGGGGAGTGCCACGTGTCCCATAATTAATGAGGAATGACTTGAAGCGACGTGCGTTACGGCGGTTGTCAGAGTTGACCATCCGGGATGAGAACACGTGGCCAACGACAGAGGGACGTGGCACAATTGTTGCCGCCAAAATGAAAAGATAACAACGGATGAATCGAGCCACCGGTTTCTTGATGCATCCACTTCCCGTTACTCCGATAAACTACGGTTCGGAAAGTGTGGGGACTATCTGTATACGGTAAAAACCGGATGAATGTTAAACCGGTAAGACCAGAGACCGAAGGAAGAGAGGGAAGAACATTATTTGGTCCGGTTTCTCCATAGCCGAGTTGATCGTGGTCGTTGGTCCGTTTGATCATGGCCGTTGGTCCGGGAGATCTGTTGCGCGATTGCCACGTGTCGGTACCGTCCTGCCATGTTCAAATGCCAATCGTACGGGTGTCAGACCGTACGGCCAACCTAATCCATTTTAGAGTTTTTTTTCTTTATTTTTTAGGGGCCTCATGTTATATGAAGCCCATGGGGCAATACTATAAATACGGGTCATTGCCCCACTTTTAGGGGGTTGGCTTCCTCATATCAAGAACATCTTGTACTAGAAAATATATACAAATCTCTCTCTCAATATCAGATTTTGGTCCGGATTCATTGTGTTCATCTCTTAGATTTGTTCAATTAAGTAATACTCATATATTAATAGATACATCGATCTATAGCGAATCTCTGATCATTATTACTCTCTTTATATCATATCCATACATACTTTTTTCCACCAAATAGATTGAGGCTTAACCACATATCCTATACCTACTCACAAATTTAACTGATTATCCAAATTTGGGGTAAACAAACTCAACTGGCACACATGTGTCAATCTCACTGAACAAATAATCCTCCAACGTCTTCATGAGTTTATACATTATTCTATGTTTTTTTTTTTTTTATATTGTGACATTCATCTTTGGTCCGATCAGCTAAACGTTGGATCAAATGAGTAACCATTAAAAAGGTATCAAGGAATTCCCTGTAATATTTTAAATATAATTGGCTTTGATCAAACTATCCACATGGCTGATATTTTCATATCTTTAATTGCCAGTTAAATGCAAGAAAAGTCCCAATTATTTTGTGATCATACTGTGAGCTTGCCAAATGCCAAGATATTATTTATAATCTAGAAGGACTAAAGTCCCACATAGATATGATTAAATTCTTTTTGTTTCTATTTTGGTTTATCGGGGCATAATTAAATACACATGAGACAAAAAAGTCATTATAGTGTATATATCGTATCTAAATAAATTAGACCTTAAAAGTTTCTCTAAAAGATTTATCCAAACGGACCTAACACATGATTGGCGTGTGGGGCTAGCAAAATTGTTGTCCAAAAAGAGAACGAAGGGCCTTGATAATGCTTAAATAGGAGAAAAGGCCATAAATAGTCTCTTATCTATGAGAGTAGGTCTAAAATGGTTCCTTAACTATACACTTATCGATTTTAGTCCTTTAACTATTCAAAAACTTATCAAATTTGGTCTCCGTCTATTTTTTTATACAAACAGCGTATAAACTCATAAATCTTCGTGAGATTAATCGTTAAACCATTACTTAGACTTATATTTCTCTCTCCCTGCTTTTTTTTCCTCAAGTTCATTCTTTAACCTCAATTTTTTTCCTCAAGTTCTCTCTCGCGTTTCGTAACCGACAGACTGCATCGGTTAAAACCGACCTAGTCCATCGGTTTTGTTAAAAAAAAAAAAAAAAAAAAACGACGGTCTCACGTCAGTTTTTGTTTTTTTGAAAATTAAAGAATAAAATGTAGGAACTTGAAATCGAACCCGGGTATGTTCCTTGGCATTAAAGGGCTTTACCACTAGAACACTGATATTTTTTGTTCATGTACTTACATTGATTTAATCTTTACTGTTTTTCACTCTAAAAACCGACGGAGTCCGTCTCCGTCAGTTTTTTTATAAAAAAAAATAAAAAATCAACGGACTCCATTGATTTATTTTATAAAATAATTATATTTTTTCGCGCATTTTTGTGCAAAAAATAACCGACACAGTCCGTCGGTTTTCTTAAAAAAAAAAAGATTTAAAAAAATTATTGAAAAAACCGACGGAATCCGTCGGTTTTTTCCATTGATTTTTACCAGTTTTTTAGTAGTGTTTGAGAAGAATGGTTACAAAAATTTTGTGCCTGAGTTTATCTTTTCGAATTTAAAGACTAGAGAGCGACACCAGTGCCAGAATGTTTTTTTTTTTTTTTTTTAAACAAGAGGAACTTGAGGAAAAAGAAGCAGGGAGAGAGAAATATAGGTCTGAGGAATGGTTTAACGATTAATCTCACGAAGGTTTATGAGTTTGTACGCTGTTTGTATAAAAAAATAGACGGAGACCAAATTTGATAAGTTTTTGGATAGTTAAAGGACTAAAATCGGTAAGTGTATAGTTAAGGGACCATTTTATACCTACTCCCATATATAAGGGACTATTTATGGCCTTTTCTCGCTTAAATAGAGTAAACCAATAATATTATATATATGAATCCTCTCCATACTTTTTGGAAGCAAATAAGAATGGGAGAAAATATACATATTACAAACTGGTAATAAAAGTCAAGATGATTCTTTGCCGTCCTCCCTCCATTGAGCACTTTGATCAGAAAAAGAAAAACAGAAAAAAAAGAAGTGAAGAATTAAAAAAATGAAGTCTGATTGGAAATCTAGGCATACATTTAATCGCATTTATTGAAGTGAGGTGTTCAGTCGTGCATGGGGCTGAGCTTGAGATCCCAGAAGCTACGCCTACAGCTACGGCTATGGCTGCGTTTAAATTTAAGTAGAAATTTGGGTCCTCGTGTGTGGTATAATGGAAAATAAAATATTTTCCGCGGAAAATCTTTTTTCGGAATAAGTGATTTTCTTATTTTTTACTATTATTATTTTTGATAAGTAAGTGAATCTTATACTTCCTTCGTTTCAATTTAGATGAATTCATTTGACTGGGCACGATATTTAAGAAAGAGGGAAGACTTTGAAACTTGTGGTTCAAAATAAGCCTTGAAAATTTGTGTGGCTGTAAATCATTCATAAAGTGAATTTGTTTCCAAATTAGGAAAGAGGTCATTCATTTTGACACGAACTAAAAAGAAAATAGATTCAAACAAATTGAAACAGAGGGAGTATATTTTGTTAAAACTATTTATATGTAGTCTAAAAAAATACTATGAGGTGGATGGAATTGGGAGTGTGGGTCGGGATGGCGTGCTCAGTAATCTAGGGGTGAGCAGTTGGGGCCATTTGGGGGTGGGAGAGAGGACAATCAACTTAGAATGTCAATTATGAAACTTGTTTTTTCTAATGTCACCGTGAAATTATTTCCTAATTTTTAAGAAATTTATTGTCCTAGAGAAAAATATTATGACCAATCAAATATGAAAAAAAAAATACTTTGTTAATACTTTAGCTTATATATGCCCTTCTGTCAAATACTTGGTCCAATATGTTCTTTCTCAAAACGGTCCCCACTTAACCTAATTACAATATTAATTAGTCAATTCGCATCATATCATGACACGTGACACAATCTAAAAGCGTTAGACTAGGGGAGTTCATGGGTTGGTTTGGATCGGTTTTAAGTTAAAACCAAAACTAAATCAATCTAGTCGGTTTTTAAAATTATTAAAACCAAACCAAACCAAATATAATACATATCCATCGCTTTGGTTGTAGTTGGTTTGGTTCGGTTTGGGTTGGGTTTTCGGTTTTTAAGAAAATTAACAGTACTTCTCTCTTTCATGTTTTTTTCCTACAATTATGAGAGAATTTTCTATCATTTTCCAACTTATAATCTGTTATTACCCTTTTATTGTGATAGTTATTGTTTCTTGCATTATGGAGAAAATGTCTTAAGATTTATGATTTTAATTATGTGAATAAAGTTTATAAGAAATACAAAAAATAAATCTAGGTAAATCTCATATAGTTGTTTCTTTAAATAAATGAGTTTGAATTCATGGATCTCCTTTTTTAAAATTGGCTTACAGTATAAAGTTCATTAGCTTATTAGAGATAAATAAAATTTTGCTTAAATAGTATATAAATTATTCAAAAGTATTTGTAAAAACCAATATATGGTATATATATAATTAAAAAATTATGTATAAAATTTGTCAGTTTGATTCGATTTTTTTTCGATTTGCTTTTAGTAAAACCAAAATCAAACCAAATATTAATGATTTTTAAAAATTTAAAATCAAACCTTACCCAATACATATCGATTTATTTAATTGGTTTGATTTTAATTTTCAATTTGAATCGATTTTTCAACTAACCGTGAACACTCCTACGTTACACATACCAAGCCCCATATGAATGGAACATTTGGTCACACGCGCCTGTTTTGAGGGCATCGTTGGCCCATAAAAAATCACATCAGAGGACCCGCAGCATAGTATAGAGAGCAGAAGAAAATATGACCAACTTGAGAGATACGGATCATAATTTAGATCTAAAAGTTGAGAGAAAATATAGTGTATTCCGCTATTTATTTTAGGTGGGAATTTTTTAGATGAAAAATTAGAATCTTTGGCCAGCCACGGTTTGGGTTTCTCTTCCATCAAGTGGTTTAAGAGCCTGTTTGGATGGGCTTATACCTATAAGCTGTTTGCAGCTTATAAGCTAAAAAAAATAAGTTGGGGTAGTCTAACTTATTTTTTTTGGCTTATAAGCTGTTTTCAGCTTATAAGCTGCTTTAGATAAGCTAAGTCAAATGGGCCCAATTATTTTTTTAAGCTTATTTTAAGCACAAAATGACTTTAAGCTGGCCAGCCAAACACTTAAAAAAGCTGAAAACAGCTTATAAGCTAACTTATAAGCCAATCCAAACGGGCTCTAAGTCTTTCTTCACTTTTACTTCTTTTTGATCGGATTTAAAATTTACATCAAGCAAATCAATCAAAGGAAAATTTCATCATTATAAACTTCTATTACATTATCATGAACTAACAAGACAACCCATGAACAAACAAAAAACATAAAGCTTTAGAACTCTAATGGGCCAAATATGCCCTTAAAGTAAGCGCGTAAGACCAAAAATATCCTCCATATGAGGTCGGGTAAGTCAGGTCTCTTAAGACTATAAGTCTATGACACGTGTCAACATCTAGTGCTAAATGACTAACTTATTTAGTAATAAGTTTATGTGGGGAGACCGTTTAAAATAAAGATATTTTGAACCAAATATTTGACAATAAGAGTATTTGTTAAAGTACTATTAATAGGGACAAATCTGTTCAATTTCACATAGTACGGGAGCATATTTGAACCTTTTCCGTTTAAATTATACATGCTGGCTGTATTGTAGAGATTTTGTACGCTATAGTGCAATTTAACTGATCATTGTAAGATTATTATTTTATTTTTTAAATCTATCATATCATATTCAATAGCGAGAGTTACGTATTATTATATGTCAAACCCAATGAATGGTATAAAAAATTATTAAATTATCAGTACGTAATGTACTTAATAAAGAAAAGAAACGTGGGAATGTTAAGTTGGAAAAACTCTCCATTGTAATCAATGCAGTAGGTCCTTTACCAGCTTTCTTGGAAAAATCTAAGTCGATATTTCTATTTCTTGCTCCTATTCTCTTCTAGAGTTCTAATGTGAATACAACCACTAGAGTCTGTATTTAGTTTTGAGCTGTTATATCAGAGTGTTTGATGATTGCGTCTCTCATTCTTATCTGAATAAGACCTGCATCCATATAAACACGACTTGTCTAAGTATTTATTATCAAAAGGTATCTAAGAATGATCCAGACACCACTGACTTTCTGATTAGTATTTTTTCCTTTTCGTATCTGTCAGTTTAATATCCCATAAAAATTAGTCCGTTAACTACGGAAGGAGAGGATGAGTATGATTTCGACCTTTCTGATGATGATTACAAACAGAAAATGTATGATGAAATTAATAAATTAGAAAAGTATGCTCATAAGCCTACTCAAAGGATGTTTTACTATCTTCACCTCACTCCTCAAGAAGTCTTATTTGAAGAACAGGAATATATTTTGAATAACAGTTATAGTAGTAAACATATTTATGAGTGGAATGTTGATGGTTATACCAAAAGACAGATTTATTCTGTTGTACATAGAATGGTTATGTACCGTATAATTTGCAAGCAAATAGTAACAATGATAGGAATATTGCTAAAATGAGTATTGCTGATTTTACTGGACAATTAAAACGATGGTGGGATAATTATTTGACCCAAGACCACCGTAATAGGATTTGGAATGTTGTCAAAGATGAACCAGGTACAACAGGAACCACCCCAGGACAGAATGTTGTCTATTCTTTGGTTATTAATATAATAGAACATTTCTCTAGAAGATGGTCTGATAATAGCTAGTGAAAATATTAGGACTATGCTTCAGCATTTAAGATGCAAAACCCTTCTATCATTTAGGTGGTATAAAGATGTATTCCTTAGTAGGGTTATGGAGTTACATGAGTGTAATAACACCCATTGAAAGTCCAAGTTTATAGTTGAACTGCCTAGCCTTTTTGCAGAAAGAGTTAAGAAAGCTCTTACAAAAGGAGAAACTAGCATCAATTATGATGAATATGCTTACGGCAAGTTAATAGGTACTTGTATCCAAGAAGGTTTATCCTTATGCAATGAGATTAAGCTGAATCAGCAAATCAAGAGACATCGTCTAAATGAAATACAACAATTAAGAGAATTTTGTAGACAATTGGAGATTTCAAAAACTAAAGAGCCTCATCAGCATAAGAAGATAAAAAGGATTTTGTAGCTTGGAAAGAGAAACGCTTGAAAAAGAAAGCAAGAAGGAAAAAGGAATTTAAGAAAAGCAGGAATATTATAAAGTCCAAAAATTCAAAATCTTGCTGGACATGTCATTATTATAAAAACTGCAAAGTTAAGCAAAAGATTAATAGTCTTAACATTGATGAAGAGTTAAAGGACACATTATCCAAATTATTATTGAATTCAGAATTAGAAGATTCTGGTTTGATTCAGATACATCAGAGAGTTCTACTTTAAATGAAGATCTCACGGTCCTTGAAAATGAAATTTATATTTTTTTTTCGGATTCTAATGAGGAATGTGCTCGAGTTCTAATGTGAATACTACCACTAAGAAAAAATTTAATATGTATCTCACACAACTAATATTAATTATGTGAGATTTTATTTTGTGAGAAAAAAAAAATGAAACTAGTAAAATTTATGGACCCATTAATATAAAATATGAGTTTATTTTTTATCTCATAAACAGGATATCGCGAGGCACATAGTAAAACTTTCGACCACTAGCGTTTGTATTTAATTTTGAGCTGTTATATCAGAGTGTTTGATGATTGCGTCTCTCATTCTTATCTGAATAAGACTGCGTCCACTTAAACACAATTCGTCTAAGTATTTATTATCAAAAGGTGTCTAATCTAATACTGATCCAGACACCACTGACTTTGTGATTAGTTTTGTTTTTTTACTTTTCGTATCTGCCAGTCTAACGTGCCAAATATTAATGTTTATTCAAATCTGTCAACTCAGAATCGGTATAGTTTAACAAAATCTTGACCTTCAAGTATATTAAAAATATTTTGGTGCCAAATATTAATGTTTATTTAAATCTGTCAACTCAGAATCAGTATAGTTTGACAAAATCTTGACCTTCAAGTTATATTAAAAATATTTTGATTATTCCAGAACCATTAAGGCCCGTTTAGCCGTGAGAATTATTCACTTTTTTTAGAATTTTATTTTATTTTTCTTTGAAATTAGCATTTGAACATATTTTGTTCTAAATACAATTTGAAGTTGTATTCTAAAATTTAAAAAATAAGAAAAACTTATTTTTTAAAAAAATTATTTTTTTCATAACTAAAATAATTACATTTCAACAAAAAAATATAATTTTAAAAATTATAGCTAAACACAACTCCAACTCTAAAATTCATAAAAAAGTAAAAAGAAAAATTGGTTTCTATGGCCAAACGCCTACACTTTTCAGAACAATTATATTCTAATAGAGCTACTGCTCATCAAGTCTTTAACCCAGCAGTATAACTTCTTAGTCAAATACTCTGGAAAAAAAAAACAAACCTTCTTAGTCAAACTACTATTAATCTTTTGTCGGCATATAATATAAAAAAAAAATTGTGGTGCACTACTAAACACGTCTAGTGTCTGATTTTCATGTTATTTTACTAAAAATAAATAACACAGGCCTTATGACTAAAAAATGAATTTGAACTTTTAGAAATTAATCCAAATAATGTTTCTAAACCGAAACAATTCATAAATAAGTTTTCAAAAAACAAGTAAAAATTTCTCTATAAACATTTCCACAAAAAGCAATTTCCAAAATTGTATTCTAGAAATTCTTCTCGCAAAATAGTTCGCAACAAATTATACCAATCTAAATTTGTAAACATGAAATTTTCAAAATATGCAGCTTTTGAAAATATTACGCCATGTAGCCTATTATACAACATTATACAACATTATATCTGGGGGAAAAACATTATACATAATGTATCGACCTTGTATAAAGTGTATAAAAGGTGTTTATATACAGATATGTTGAAAATCGGGTGTTTATACACAAAATAAAAGCTATGTGGGGTAAATATTTTCAAAAACAGACATAGTGCGTAATTTTCCCTTTATAAACGCCACCTTAAAATTTAAACATCTTAATTCATTTACTTTACACTATTAATATGGAAGACCAAACTGGTAACAGTGAGCATGAGACTATTTGGGGAGACATACAACTGGTTTGGCCAAGCGGCAAAAAATTTCTTATTCTGATAAGTGCATTTCTTCAAATTGTTTTTCAAAAAAATAACTTTTTTGTGAGAATCAGTTTGTGTTTAGTTAATACATTTAAAAAGGAAAAATAACACTGATTGACAATTAGGGTAAAATAATTACTCAATTTTGTCCACTTTTTATTTTTTACGCGCGTTAGCCATAATTTAGCCGACGAGCACTAGTGTCATTACTTTCCTAATTTAGGCTTTCACCTGGTTTCTTGGTTGTGTCAGCACTATTAGACTTTTTTGTTCCTTTATTTGTTTGAACTTATGTTTTTTGCTTTTGTTTATTAGTAATAAATATCCCACTAAGTTTCTTAGTGGTTGCCAAAAGAAAAGAGGGTAAAATGTGTATAAATACATCTTATACATTATTATGTACTTTTATACGGAGTAGAAGTGTGAATAGACACCTCTTATACATTATGTATAAACATCTATTGTATAAGTATGGATAATATTGTACACTAGTTTAGAAGTGTTTTACACCTCTTGTATAAATTTGTATAATCTTGTATATCTAGTGTAAAAGTGTGTACAACCACCTCTTGTACATTATCATACACTACTATACAAGATTGATACATTGTCTACTTCAGGTGTATAAAGTTGTATATTATTGTACAATTTGTATACCGTGAAAAAGTCGTTACGCCGATGTAATTTAAAAATATGGCTACGCAAATGTAAATTTATATGTTAGATTGATTATTGAAATTTTCCCTTAATTTTTTTTTTTTTTGATTACTTTTGATTATAAGCAGATTGTGTTTGTCTAATCCTTTTTAAAAAGTATTTATTGAGTGTCAAATTACGAAAAGGACAAGTATCGATAAGCCTTTATATTAAGCTCATTTCATAGAGAGAAGTCATTTAAAATTATGCAAGACTAATTACGTTTTTCTCATATTTACTAAAAATTAAAAAGTACATATTGAAATTTTCAATCAATATAATACATACAAAATCAAAGAAAATATTAAATATTGGTCAACATGATGATTTAAATATACTAAACATACTAACCAAAATAAATTTCAAACTATTTCAGAAATAATAAATCACTATATATGTGGAATTCACCACACAAATAAGTAGAATCTTTCATACCTCACGATCTCGACGATTTCATCCCTAATTTTATCACGCAACGTTTTCAAAACAGTGCATCTTATGGTAATATGATCTATGTCTGAAATCTTATAAATTGAATTTTCGATGTTAATAAAAAAGATTATTATATTCTTATCAAGTATGCTATTTTGTTTTTGGACTATCGAAAATGTTTTTATATAAATTTGGAAGTACAGTATTATTTAGAGACTAATATATTGGACTTAAGAAACAAAATGAGTTGCTATACATAAATATGTATAATTGGAAATTAATGAATTAATGAGGGATATACTTGGAAAATATATATTTATGGTAGGGATTTTTTTTCTTGAAAAAAATAATTTTTTGGTTATGCTTCTGCTTTTCTCCCAAACCGCAGAAAAACTGCTTTATTTAAAAGTATTTTTACTTGCTGGCCAATTGGCCAAACACCTCAAATGCTTTTCCTCTAAGTGCTTTCAGCCTCAAAACCGCTTAGCCAAACAGGCTCCTGGTTTTGTAAATGATTACAAATGATATTTTAATTATATGATTATGATCATGATCATGGAAAGAAATTGATATTGGCTCTAGCTACTATAACCTATGTGGGACTCAAACACCCCCTTGCACGCGCAAGAGTGAACATGTAGCGTGGATAATTTAATATGGGATCCAACATCAGGAAATCAAAAACTGAGAAAGATCCTGCTCTAATACCATGTAAAAATATGAACCTTGCATTTGGTAACTCAACCGTCAATTAAAACTAGCTCATGAGTCATGAGGTAAGGATTGCCCGAATCACATGAAGAGACTACC
Source organism: Lycium barbarum (assembly GCF_019175385.1). Taxonomy (NCBI): domain Eukaryota; kingdom Viridiplantae; phylum Streptophyta; class Magnoliopsida; order Solanales; family Solanaceae; genus Lycium; species Lycium barbarum. The sequence continues at coordinate 115,056,096 of NC_083342.1, forward strand.
ATCTCATTAATAATCGGTGTGGGACTCAAACTGATCATTTCACTGGAGATTAGCAACAAAAATATATACGAGATAGCATAGAAGCTCATTTTCTCTATTATTGAGATCCAAATTCGGGTAATACACTTCCAAGTTGTGCTTTTTCCATTGAATTGTCTCGACACCTATGGGTCACCCTGACTAAGGTCGAGAACGTAATTTGTCAACATATATCTCTTTCCTACTATTTAGGTACCAATAATGTGTCGCATATGCCAAAGTTGAACCTGTCCATTGTCACATTTCGCCACAAAAAATTGCCAAAGACCTGAGTTTTGCAGTTTAGGTGATAAACAGTACATTTGTTGTATAATGAAAAAACTCAATTATTGTCAATGATTTTTCTCTTTTAGCATGTGAAAAAGTCAATGGGACAATGTACAAATGGTCCTACACTTGATTTTCTATATTATGAATGTTTACTCAAAGTTTAACTCCAATTGCTGAGGGGGGACCCTACATTACAATTATTTCTTGCTGCATAAAAGATAAATCATTACTATAATTTTGCATAGTATTTTGTTTGCATTAACACGTTATTAGATGAATAGGAAATAAACAAAGTTTGTATTGCTTACTTTAATTAGTCGTTGTCCTTTCTTAAGAGACTATCAAAACTTCTTGTCCGAACCTAATTTGACCTTTTAGACACAACGGAAGACATTATTTGAAGTGATTTGATCAGTCATCAATCCATTAATCGCTTTCGTCCATAGAACTAATTAGAGCATAACTTAAAGCATTCATATTTGGACCACAAGGAAATTACTATGGGCCAGAATGCACATAAAAAATTATGGGGACAATTTGTTCGGCCCAATCTTTATGGACCCACCAGTTTGAAGTTTGTTGCTCTTTGTAGCACATTTCAGTTAAACTCTTCACGCTGGAGTACTAATACAGGTATTTACTAAACAAGGTAAAAAGAAAGAATCCAACGTTCTACCTGGTGATCATCTATCAAGTAATATAACATATTAAGAAATTAAACATGGCAAACTAATAAATGGAAACAAAAAGGATGGCCAATTTCAATTTTTGAACTGTGTGATTCATGTTATCTTATAAGTTTAAATCTTTAAATCCAAAATTGAGTTAAGAGATGGATTAGCGATTGCCGAAACCCTTTGTGGTTAAATCTCCTGCACTGAATTTGGTTAGATGGAATAAAGAGTTGTAGTGAATTTAAAAAGTGATTAGGTCAATATGGGAAAGTAGTGGTTAGATCTATGCCCAAAGAAGCCCAACCTTAGATACGAATGAGTTATGAGGGTTTACCAAGCAAAATATTGTATCAAGCCAAGACCGCTAGATGTCGAGTTATATTATTTCAATTTTTAACTTGAAATATTATTCGGGAATCAGTATTTACTTTACAAATTTGATCTATTAGTTAAACTTCAACTTGAAAAGAGAGATTATTTGAATTTTAAAAATTCTTTTCAAGAGTATTTTAAGTGAAATAGTATGGTGTTCACTCACCAGACTTCAACTCTTTTCTTAAAATGAAATGTAAATTCAAATACAATTTCAACTTCTAAATACTTTTTTTCCAGTTTCAACCTCAAATATTCTTTTTTCGACTTCGACTAAATATTGTGTAAACCCCTACATAGTCTCTCACATTGGGCATAAAAGGACCTTCAAATAGGTCTTTAATGTTTTGGATCATTCACCAAAGATTATTTGCACCTTAAAGCCTATTGTGAGGCCACACTTAAAATTATGTCCCCATAGCCCAATAGACAATATTTTCCTTTTAAGTGTAGTAGATATAGATTTATTTATTCTTTTTTCAGATAATTCAGCTCGGTGGGCTAAAAGGTACATAATTTAAATAATAGCTTGAAAAAGGGCTACTTGTATAAATGTCCCCTTCACCAGCTGTGATGTTATCAGATGAATGTTCAAAATAATTATTTCACATTATAATCATAATTGAAACTCGATCTAAGCATAGCATGTACAAATTTCATTGCAATCAGTATTTACATCAAACAAATAGATGTATGATACTTAAATGTTTGCACATAGATTTCTATCACTTAATTGTGATTGACCTGGATGTAATTGCCTTTCTCTATCTCTCTTAGTTACTTATCTATCTTCCTCTATTAGGCTCAGGGGGGAAAAATAGCAGCAAGATCACAATTATAACCTAGTGGTTACAATTTGCTTAAGACATATTTTACCCCTTGGACGTATCGAAATTCCTTTTACATAACCGTTGATCACGAGAATTATTATATACACCAAACTTTTTCAAAAATGCTTCCAATGCATCACTCGATGGTAAACTGTGTACTGAGAAAGGTGGAAAACTAAGAAAAACACCAAAACGATTAAAAAAAATAACATGTATCTTAGATATATGCATTATCACATAATCATTTATTGTTAATTAAAGTATATTGTAACTTCCAATTTATCAGTTGGAAATACACTAGGTATTTATATGTTTTTTCCTAAATGTTCTTGCCAATTGGGATATATATGTCGGTACATAGATCCTTTTTTTTCTTTATGAAAAAAGTTAACAGCCGACTGATCTATAGAGCAAGGAAAGTCAAATAATTCGCCCACTACAGTAGGCCCAGTCTCAATCACCCACAGAGCACCATGAGGAATGGGGCATGTTACGTACCATAAGTCTTACACAAAGAAGAAAAGAGGTGAAATTTTAGACAATTTTGGACGGAGCAGGCAAGTTGACACAGCAACATACATACATGAAGAAATTTTGTCTAGCAGTTGCAACTACCCAGAAAGAAAAGGACATTAAGTATGCGTTTGTACGTGAATTGAATGAAGCGTTTGTACGTGAATTGAATGATATCTGAAAAAATGATATTTGAAAGTTGAAATTGTATTTGAACATTCATTTTAGTTAAAAAATATTTATTTTTTGTGAGTGGAAAAGCATCCAGCTAGTTTTTCAGATTTGAAAACTCTTCTTCAAAAACTAACGGCCCGTTTGGCTTAGCTTTAAAAAAGTAGCTTATAAGCCAAAAAAAATAAGTTGGGCTACCCCAACTTATTTATTTTGGCTTATTTTAAGCACAAAATGGCTTATAAGCTGGCCATCCAAACACTCAAAAAACTAAAAACAGCTTATAAGTCAAACGGGCTCTAACTAAGGCCTCATTTGTTTTCATTAAGATTAAGACGTCTGAATCTGAATGCACATCTGAATGATTAAGACTGTTTGTTTTTCAACATCTAAATGTGAATAATGTATTTATTTAAACATAATAAATATACAATTCAAATTAAAAAGTAACTAAATAGTAGAAAATAAATACAAATTTAATAAAAAAATATATTATTTGATTAAAAAAATGAAACATTTATGTTCACTAGTAATGGTGGAGATGTTTTGTAGTCGTGGTGGGTGGTGAGTGGGGGTGAAGGGGTGAGTGGGTAGTTGGGGTGAGGGGTGGAAGGTAGTGGGGGTAGGGTTGGTGGGAAGTGGGCGTAGGGTTAGTTGTGGGAGGTGGGGGTAGTGGGGAGTGGGGGTGGGTGGTGTAGGGTAGGGGTTGATGTTGGGGTTGGTGGGGAGTGGGGGTGGTGGTGCGAGGGAGGGATAGTGGGGAGTGGGGGTGGGTGGTTGGGGTAGGGGTTAGTGGTGAGGAGTGGGGGTGGGCGGTGTGGGGTTGGTGGTGCGAGGGAGGGGTAGTGGGGAGTGGAGGTGGGTGGTTGGGGTAGAGGTTAGTGGTGAGGAGTGGGGGTGGGCGGTGTGGGGTGGGATTGGGGTTGGTGATGGGTTGAGAGTAGCGGGGAAGGAGGGTTGGAGTAGTAGGTGGGTGGGTGGTGGGGTGGGGTTGAGGTGGATGGGTGGGGTTGGAGTGGAGAGTGGGTGGGGGTGGGGTTAAGGTGGAGGGTTGGGGTTGGGGTTGGAGTTGGTGATAAAAAAGTTTCATACAAAAATACCTCTTGATGATATTAAGACTTGATTCAAGATCTTAATGATTAAGACCTATTTAGACCCAATAAGTGCTTAGATCTTAATGCAAACAAATGCACTTAATGGCTTAAGGTCTAAACCATTCAGATTCAGACCTCTAATAAGTGCAAACAAATGAGGCCTAAATAATCATTCAATTCTATTAATAAACATTATTTTGAAATATTTTTTTAAGGGAAAGCAACACATAATATCCCTAAAATGTAAAATATTTACCCGCTCATTTTCCCAACTAAACTGATTTCGGTTCTTACCCAACCGGCCGAAAATATTTACCCTAAGGCCCCTTCGCCCAAGACCCTTCCTCCATGATACCATCGCAGAATATTTATATATCATGATGATATAATTGAGGACTAAGAGAAGGACTGAAACAGTCCTCCAAAATATCATCTCAATATATTTATGTACCACGACGGTATTACAGAGTGCCTCATTGAAGGATTGAAGCAGTCCTCCACGATACCATCACAATATATGTGTATAAGATGATGGTATCATAAATGTTTTTTTTTTTTAAATGTGTCCTTTGAATAAATGAACATGATTCCATCACAGTATATTTATATATCATGTTGGTATCATAATTTTGGGGGCATTTCTGGTAAATAGTTTTCGCACATGAAAGTAAGAGGGGTATGAACGAATAATTATTAATAATTATTTTGTTTTCAGAGAGCAACAACGTTCTTTCCCTTTTTTTAAAAAAGAACAATGACTCATGTCCAAATGGCCCCTAGTTTGTCATATATATATATTACGGAAAAGGGCCAAATTACCCCTGAACTTTAGGAAATAATTCATTCATACCCTTCGTTATACTTTAGGGCCAATTACACATTTATCGTCATATTATGGGGTCAATTATACCCTTATGTCTAACAGCTGCCACGTGGCATCATCCCAGCCCTTCAAAATTATTTTCCCCTCAAATAATTTTTTACCCGCTAAAATAACCCAACCTGACCTGATTTTTTTTTCCAACCAAACTGGTACAGACCCAACCCATTACCCCTTGGCTGGAAAAAAAATCGGGTTAGGTTGAGTTATTTTAGTGGGTAAAAAATTATTTGAGGGGAAAATAATTTTGAAGGGCTGGAATGATGCCACGTGGCAGCTGTTAGATATAAGGGTATAATTGACCCCATAGTATAACGGTAAGGGTATAATTGACCCTAAAGTATAACGAAGGGTATGGATGAACTATTTTTCAAAGTTCTGGGGTAATTTTGGCCCTTTTCCGTATATATTATTGCTTCTTTCTCTTTCTTTATTATCCGTTGTCCAGAATTTATAGACTCGATTAATTTAAATTTGTATCCTATTTGTTCCTTATTTTGTAGGCTCGAACCTTCTATGTCTGATTAAGGCCTTTTCTTTTTCCCCTCATGTAAAATACCAGAAAAGGGACTTGTCAACTTTGTCCAAGGACTTGCTCATTTTTCCTTTTTTTAACTTTCTTGTACATTTTTGTCGTATCACACTCCCATTCAAAGAGGCAAAGTACAATGAACAAAATTAGTTGGCAAATAGGAAAGAGGAAATCGGGTTTTCTCTTCCTCTACGTGGACATATTTTGCCCTTTTAAAATAAGTTAAAGTCTACTCTGTTGTTAAAAGATAGCCTTGTACTTCAATTGAGTTGTTTCAAAGTAATGTTTGATTAATAGTTCCATGTATAAAGGAGTATTATAAGTTTTGTGGATTTCTATAGTTTTGTTGCAAAAAATGGACTTCCATCACCGAAATATTAATATGTTTCGGTGCGTAATGTGCCAAACTTATAAGCATATTCTAACCAATTAAACAAGAGTTTACGTATCATATGATCCAATAAAGCATAAATCATAATGGAGACGAAATTACAATAAAGTTAACGAGAAGTCACACACACACACACACACACACATATATATATATATATATATATATATATATATATATATATATATATATATCTTTTCCAAGCTAATGTTTCGATGTTGTAGGATCACATTATATTTTAAATTTCTTTTGCAACTTATGAAATTAGTTAAAGTTCTATCCTTCATTGTTAATGAACGAGTTAAATTTCTTGCAACCAATTATAAAGGAAAGTGGAGTTCACCTAAATGAATAGAAAGTTGTGAACTATAAACGTGAACTCTATACCTAAAGTTAGAACAAAATGTGTATCACGTCAGAAATTACAGAAAAAGAATTGTGTCTGTAATAATATATTTGAAATTTTTATTGATGAAATAAATTCAGGCAACTAGACTCTAAATTATTACATGTCCGAGTTCCAAGAAGAGTAATGGGAGATTTCTCCCACCTACCCTTTACATTACAAAATTAAAATAATTACAGGTAAATTTTATAATAACTATCAAAATTGATAACTTGATAAAAATAAAACTTAATATGTTATCACAAATTAAAATATTAATGATGTAAACCTTTTTTTACATAAATAATATAAAATTAAAAGAAGAAAAAGACCACCGGCAAGAGGCCCTTTAAGCTTTCCTTGATTCTTTATGTGTGCGATAATTATGCGAAGCTTGTGAATACTCACATTTTAAAAAGACTGGTCAATGATTATATTTTTACCATGTTATTTAATCACAGAGAGCTTGTTACGTTGTTATAGTTTAAGTAACGAATAGAAAGTTTTTAAAACGAGGAAAACAGTTTTTTATATGATCACTTATAATTTGAACAAAAGAAAAAGATCTATTCAAATATTTATTTTCAGATTAAAAATTAATAAAAAAAGACATAACACTAAAAGTGTTATAAAATAATAAAGCAAGAAAAGAATATTGTAGAGAAATGGAGAAGAATTCTTTTATTTCTCTTAAGGGATGTATTTACAATGAAGGAGAACTTCTATAATTATAGGGAAAAACTGACTTGATCTCAAAGTCACTAACCGTACCTTTTCTCCTAAAGATAGACATCCACAATATATAGATAATTATTCATAACACTCCCCCTTGGATGTCTATTTGATAGATGATGTGTCTCGTTAAAACTTTATTAGAAAAAATCCAGCGAAAAAAATTCTAGTGAAGAAAAAATAGTACACATTTCTAATAATATGCCTTTGGTTGCCTCATTAAAAACCTTATAAGGAAAAACTAGTGGGACAAAAACCTTAAAAGGGAAAGAGAGTACAACGCGTATTAAGTCCCCCTGACGAGAACTTCAATCCAAAATCTTGAATCTTCACATTTCAATCTTGTGCACCATTTTCTCGAAAGTTGCAGTTGGTAGAGACTTGGTGAACAAATCAACCATATTATCAGTTGAACCGATCTGTTGCACATTAATATCACCATTCTTTTGGAGATCGTGTGCGAAAAACAACTTTGGTGAAATATGCATTGTCCTTTTATGAATGCTCGCTTTAATTGGGCTATGTACGCTACTGCATCTTCAGTCTTTGGATAGAGTTGCATTGGTTTATAATATTGTTGAAATCACTCCAAGTGCATTCCTGACTTGCTTTATAAACATATGGTATCTTTATATGATTTGACTGTCATGTAGAACAACATCGTATGACTGTAGTCCCTCATAGTCATAGCAAAATATATAAATGCATCAATTGCATAAAGATATGACACTTCAAGAACAAAAAATTCTGCAAGTTTCTCATTTCAACTTCTTTCAGCAGATAATCTATTGCTTTTGGAAACTCTTCAAAAGTTTTCAATAATATACAAGTCATCAACTTGCACAACAATATAACAGATTCTGATTTTCATAAAAATGTAAGGATAAATATAGTCCCTTAGTCAGTGAATATTCATTAAGGTGATCAAATCGCATTCACCTTGCTTAACCTAATTCAAATAAGAATTATGAATAAATTTCTAGAACTTGTATGTGCTTCAGGCATTTAAAATTCTCCAAGAATTTTCACATAAATTTTGTCATGTGACAATAGCTTTTTAAATGCATGATATTTTCTGATGTCTAGACTGCAAGTCCAATAAGCTTTAAGCTTACCAAAATGAGTCATTTCACTTGATAATAATGTCTACGTCAACATGCTTTATAGACGTAGAATTCAGATCCTCATAATCTTTTACAATATTACGCTATATTGTACCAAAGATATCGTCGACGATATATCATTTGTATCGATTTGCACTAGGACATAACTTATTGGGATCTCATAACTTCCATTATTTTTTAGGTACCTAAACCTCTCACGAGGTTTCATGAAGTGTTATGTCTTATGCTCTTCAAGAGCACATTGTCTCCTTATAATGATCATTGATCATTTGCCTCTTTCTTTTCAATGATTATTGCGTTTGGAGTCGATTGGTCTACTACCCTTCATGCATGCTGTAGACTTTGTCCTTCGGGACATGAATTTAATAGGAGCATTTTGCAGCTGAAATTAGAAATTAATTTTGGATTAGCAAGTGCTTCTAGCATTTGACTTGAATTACCTTTTAATGAGGATCAATACAAATGATAATTCAATCTTAGCTGCTTATTCTCGCCGCCTTATGTTAGAAAAACTAACATATATCCCATCTTTTTTTGGAGGAATCCATCTTTGTGCATCATGGTAGATTCATTAATCATATACCACATATGAAAAACTGTTAAATGGAAATATCTGGTTCCTAACCCTGAAACAATTATGAGGGGAGAATTTATCATAATTTATTAGTCTGAAGCATACAAGTGATGTTGTATGTAACATATCATATCTCAGACCAGCACATGAAGCTTTGTTCTCATAAGCAATGATTTAGCTATTTAGTGGAGGCATTTAAAGTCAAACCAGCTAGGATATAAACCAACATTATCAAGATGAATTATCATGATTACAAAATCTGAAAATTGTGCTCTCAATTCAATTATTTTGAGCAAGTAACTTTGCATATGTCAAACTGCGGGTTGACAATAAATGTACATGTGACCGTCTTATCGATGCATCCATTTAAGACATCACATAACAGGTGAATGGGCCCATATTCACTTTTTCAGAATTTAGGAAATTCAATCCTAACATTAGCCAGTATAATCAACTTATCATGAGAACAAACAACAAATATAAATTCTTGAAGAATCTTCTACTTCTTTAATATATGTCAAATACTCAATCTGCACATCATGTTTGAATCGGAATGACCAAACCGCTCATGCCTACTAATAAAATTGTTTATACTAATAAACTTCAAGTTTACCATGTCATGTGCTATTTGTTTTAGTAAACTTCTGGTTTATTATGACATAATATTTTTTTTTTTGGAACCAATAAACTTCTGGTTTACCGTGACATGTGATTTCACCATGCTTATATTTGTGTGGTACAATTTGGAGAATAAAGAGGATAACCTTTCACATGTACATATTTCTTACCCACTATGATTCTCAAGATACTTAATCTTCCCATCATTTATAGATTTAATATGATAGCCATGTATTTTAGTAAACTTCGGATTTACTACAACTTGTGTATCGATCATAACAACTTCGTATATTACAATCTAGAACAAATGACATAATAGTATTTAAACTCTTCGAGTGTCTTCAATTTATTCTCAACAATCGGATATTATTTGAACACTGCTGGTGGCATGATCCTTGTAGCAGACCAATCAAGCTCTTCTGGAGACTTTGATAATTAATTTTGTACTATCACATATTTCTTAGACATGTATTGTTGTTATCATGAAAGAAAAATTAATTAAACACTGATGGTGCCATGAGATAAACAACAATTAAATGGACATGTAAAAATAATAGTAGAATTCAAAATTTGCTACTTCGGGAGCAGATTTTTGAGTTTGCTACTTCGTGAACATATTTATGAGTTTACTACTTCAGGAGTAAATCATAAAATATTTAGAATATTTTCTTTTTCAATTATTCTACCTCTTTCTGAGGTGAGGCGTGATATTTTCACAACCAAAAGCATGTCTATATTTACAATCTTTACTAAATATCATCACATTCACTTCAGGGAATGAACATGTATTTGTAATATTTATCAAAAGTTCTCATTCTTAAAGAATGGAACATAATTATCTGAAGGTCGCTTAAAACCTCTTTTCACATAATGCTACTACAAGAGCAAATCGAAACATGCATATAATATAAATAATTCAAGACATATTCATTACATACTAAATAAACAATTCTTTTCGAAATCTCAACATATAGGAAAGGAACGTAATCTTCACAGTCAGAATTCTTGTGTTAGGCGATAATCATTATCATCATCATGCTTATTTTGTGTAAACCTGAACATGCACAAAAGAGAATCGAGCTATGCATGGATCAAAGAACCCATATTTAATCAATTCATATAATACTCACCCATAAATTTCTCACATTAAAATCAAGTTATGCAGTTCATGAATCAGATAAACTTTTAATTAAATTTGTTTTCAGGACACGTGAAATTAAATCTAGAATACAAGTATGGCATATTAACTTTACACATTTATCTGCTACTTTTCACAAGATAGAGAGATAAACATGATACCACCGTTGAGATGGATTTAAAGAAAGCGCATGTACCTTCGATCTTTTCAAAATACTCACCCAAGATGGTAGAGTCTCGTGCTGATAACGTGTTATAAAATAATAAATTAGAACAAGAATATTGTAGAGAAGGAGAGAAGAGAGGAGATATTTTATTTCTCTTGCGGGATCCATTTACAATAAAGGAGAATCTCTATATTTATAAGAGAAAACTGACTTGATCCAAAGTCACTAACCCTACTTTTTCTTCTAAAGATAGACATCCATAATATATAGATAACTATTCATAACAACCAATTGACCTTATCGGCCAGTTGACCCCTCTGGCCCTCTTGAACTCGTTTCATTTTAACCTTGGTGCTAATAATCTAAATCTCTTCCATGTACTTTTAAGGTCTAGTAGAGTTTATTTTGTACACCATCAATATATTGAAAAGACTTATCGGATCAAATAAAATTTAAACTGCTACTGGGTAACTTTCTATTTATTTCATGTGCTAATTATTAGTTTTTCTGCACGAAGAAGTATTATTAGCTGAATGATATTTTTTTCAAATAATCTCAAGATAATTGATGACTTGAGCTATAAAAATGTATCTACGTATTACATAAGTTGCAAACAATATGTTGTATCACGAGATGAGAGGATCCCAGTCAACCATATTGCACTACGTGACCACAGCCTGAATTGGTCCAGGGATTCAGTTATCAAAATTTTCACATATATAAACAGTTGAAATCAATCAGTTGGACCCAAAAAAAAAAAAAAATCAGCTGGGCCCTTTGAAAGTTGAACCTCTCACATGTTTGAAATTAATGAAGTAAAAAATCTCTCCCATTCTATCTGGTAGCAAAATAGTGGATGAGATAATGTTCTATCAAACCGATAAAATTATTCACTCGATGATCACTACAAGAAAGTATAAAATTCGCAATAAATTTTTTTATATTTGGTAATAATTTAGTTTTATTGTTAGCAAATGATTTTTTTATTGTCAAAGAATTTAATTTTGTTGCCATAGGATTGATTATTATTGCAAAAATTACTTTTGACAATAAAAAAAAAATATTGCATGTTGTTGCAATAACAGCTGTTGGGAAAAATTCATGCAACAATTTTTTTTTTTTGTTTCTAAAACTACTTTTTGCAACAATAATTAATCTATGGCAACCAAAAAAAAAATATTGCTAAATTTTTTTTTTCTTGTAGTGGATCGTTTGGTTGGTAGGATAAAAATAATAATTTTGAGATAAGTTGTGGGATTATTTTATCTCGCGTTTGATCATGATTATTAATTAGTTACAGGATTATTTTATCCACTGTTTGTACTAAATAATGAAATTACTTTCTCGTATAAAAGGTGGGATAAAATAATGGGAAAAGGACATATATGGCCGGTCGGCCATAAATAATCCCACCTTCTAACCCAATTTTTCCCAAACCCAAATTATACCCACTAAATTAATCCCATCCATTAGCCAAAACTTAAATAAGACCATTTTCAAATAAAAACCCAAACACAAAAATGTTTGAGACAATTTTTATATATAATATGTGTCATTTGTGTATAAAATATGTATCAGTACCTATCTGTAATGTATAGAAACTGTATAAACTATGAATCACTAACGTATGTATCATTTTTGTATATAATATGTATCATTTGTGTATATAATGTGTATCAGCACAGTGCAACTGCCCTGTATAAAATAGAAAATTGTATCATCTTTGTATATAATATGTATCATTTTTTGTATAGAAAGTGTATATATAATTTCAGCATGTGTATATAAACTGTATCAGTCTTGTATAGAAAGTGTACCATGCGTATAAAAAAAGTATAACAGAAACCGTATCATTATGGTATATAATATGTATCACTATTGTATATGTCAAAAAAAAATATCATATCATTATTGCATAATACGTGTATAATAAATGTAAAATTAACGTATAATTTATGTAAAATAAATGTATGATTAATTCCAGCATATGTAGATAAAATGTATAATTCTTGTATATAAAGTGTATATATAATTCCAACATATGTATATATGTTGTAGCAGCCTTTTAGTAAGTCGCCACAAAAAGTCTTTTTTTTTTAAAGCGCCTGGGCTGTTGGGCCGGCCAGCCTTGACATTATTTTGGGCCGACCGGCCATTTTTTGGCATTTTTTTGGGCCGAACGGACACCTAGTGGAATTAAACCCAAACAGTGGTTAAATGTGGGATTAGTTTGACTGAGTGGATTCACAGTGTCCTTTTCCCTAAAATAATCTCATGAAATATCCCAACCCATGAATATTTTTGTTTATCAAACAACCCCAGAGAGTTTGGTCTAAATGCTCTGACGGGTCATTTTGAAAATAGATGCTTATGAGAATTTTCTTAGCAAGCGTTTGGACACAAAAATATGATATTTGAAAGAAAATATGGCATTTTAAAAAGTTGAAAATGGATATTCGAAAGTTGAAATTGTGTTTGCATATATACATTGAACTTTTTCCAAAAAAAAAAAAAAAGGTAAAAACTTTGTGGGTAAAAAAAAAAAAAACTTAAAAAACTGGTCAAAATTACTTTTCCAAACTTGAAATCATCATTGAATTTTTTTCCGAAAAAATCAATCCAACAATAATAACCAAACGCTGTTTTGAAATTTCTTTTTGGGAAAAAATCAAACAAAAAAAAAATTATGGCCGGACGGGCTCTTAATCTGAAGCATAGTTTCTGCAGGAGAACAATAGCAAAATGTGGTTTTCAACTTTTTGCAAACAGTTATATGAATTTGTAAGTTTGAATGTTACAAAAATGAAATGATATTTTGTATGTGGCACGATTAGCGTATTCAAATATTTCATTCGTGTGTGTGCAAATATTTGGTAAAGAATATCACAATCTTTCGTTCAATTCGAAGAAACAGATTGTTAAAAAAATCAACATATTCGTATTTCAAATTTCAACTACTTTAATGTTAACATTGTTTACCCCGAATTTGGATAATCAATTTAATTTGTGAATGGGTATAAGATATGTGGCTTTAGTCTAGATCCACTTGATGAGAGAAAGGTATAGACGTGGATATAAAAAGATGAGAGCAATGATAATCGATGATTTGCGATTTGTTTGTATGCTCTCTAATGCATGAATGTTACCTAATCGTAATAATGCTAGAAATAAATGCAATAGATATGACCGAACGCAGATGATTGAGAGAGAAAGATTTTGTATATATGTATTGCTATTACAAGTGTTCTTGAAAAAATGGAGAAGCCAACCCCCTTCAAGGAGGGGGATGAAATCTATTTATAGTGTTGCCTCTATGGGCCTCCTACAATACAAATCATTGAAATAATAATAATAAGGACAACTCTGAACGGATTTGGTGGGATTAGGTTGGCCGTACGGTCTGACACACGCATGGTTGGTTGTTGACCATGGCAGGACGCTACTGACGCGTGGCTTGTGTGCAACGGCTGTACCGGACCAATGGCACGGATATCCGGGGTAACGACCTCGACCAACTCGGTGATGAAGGAACCGGACCAAATGGTCCCCCCAATCAGCTCCGGACAAGCGTTCCTCTGGTTCAGAATGAAAGTCTTCATGTATGTTCTCGATCCTTTCTTCCTCCGGTTTCTCGTTTCACTGGTTTGACTCACATCCGGTTTTTACCGTATACAGATAGTCCCCACACTTCTCGATTCACCGATCTTTCGGAGTAACGGGAAGTGGATGAATCACGAAACCGGTGACTCCAATGGCTCGTTGTTATCTTGTCATTTTGGCGGGAACGGTTGCGTCACGTTCCTCCTTTACTGGCCACGTGTCCTATCCCAAATGGCCGGTCCTGACAACCGCCGCATGCACGTCGTTTCAAGTCATTCCACATTAATTACGGGACACGTGGCGCTCCCCGGTTGGCTGGGGAGTCGTAACCATCACAGCCCCATGCCTATATAAGGCTCTTTCCCTCTTCATTCCAACATTTTCACGATCCATCTTCTCTTCATCTTACACTTTTTACTGCATTTCTTCATCTTCATCATACACAGTTACCTTCATAGCAAATCTGCTGTTGATCCATTGCCTTATATTACGTGAGAAAGAATCAACTTTGTCACCGCTTCTGCTATCTATTCTTACTCGAGCGTTGCTTGCTTCGTACTTTGTCATCCTTCGAATCATCAGTTCCCCCATTCTCCTTGAACTTCTCTTCTGAATCTTCATCCTTTCACATTTTCGAAATGTCTGAAACCACCTCTCACGACATTCCCTCGGTTTCATCCCCAGGAGCCGAGGCCGTATCTCCGGCTAAAGCAAAGAGCTCCTTCGAGCCTACAACTTCGGACATTATACCGGCTAAATTCAACTTCAACAAAGACCTCAAAATTGAAAAACCTTCGTCGGTGTCCGACAGAGGGTTCGATGTGAGGCGATACCCCTTCTCCATTACCGAGGATAAGCTCGACCTGGTCCGGGCTGACTGCGGGTGGAACACACACTCGATTCAAGTTTTCGTCCCCGGGCCTGATGAATTAGTCACCGACTACCGGAGAGGCTTTTTGTACGTTTACACCTACCCCTTTACTCTCAAACTCGACCCTCCGATTGACCCGGTCATCCTAGACATGTGCCGGACTTACGGCGTGACCTTGGCCCAAATCGGTCCGATTGTTTGGAGAGTCGTGGCATGTCTCCGGCTGATGGCCAATAACTCCGAGAAAGAGTTCACATTGGCCCACTTGATACGCCTATATTCCCCGAGGGTATTCCGGGGCGGCGTAATAAAATTGACCAAACGCAGCCGGAACCCCTTTTCTCGAAGATGAACGAGGACATAGACCGAGGCTGGTTGGAGCGGTTCTTCCGGGTGCAGACCTCGGACATCATTCCGAAAGATTACATGCCATTCCCTGAAGAGTGGAACAACAAGCGTAAGCCTGAACTTCGAACTACTGCCTTTGTATGTTTTGTCATTCTTCGGTCTCATTTTCTCACCGCTTTCCTTATTTTGATTAGCCAACGGATACATTCCTCCGGTAGTCCGTAATCTGAATGAATGGGTCACGGCACTCCTCAGCCAGTACGACCACGACAACCGGACATGGGCCCACCTATCACGCGGCCGATGGGCCGCGCAAAACCGTGGTAGTACTATGCTTATACTCGAGTTTAACGCATTTTTCACTATCCGTACTCATTGTCTCTTCGACTTTCAGGTTTGCCCAAAGGCTCGGTGGATCCAAGACCGGAGTCGAGCGCCGAACCCACAACATCGGCATCTGAGTTTGATTCAGCGGGTGCGTCTCGTGCCCTTGCTGCTGCTACTGCTGCCAAAAGAAAGAGGCCCTCGGAAAGGGGCCAGAAGCCGAAGAAGAGGGCGAGAAGCGTCGCCCGGTCCTCCCGGGATGAGGCAGATCCCGATATCATCATTCGGAGAGTTGATGCCGATTCTCCCGTTGCTCCGATCCCTGAGGAGGCTGCTGCCGTTTCGCCTCCCCCTTCTACTGCTGAAGGACTTCTGATTCCGGTCTCACATACAGGTGCGGAATAAATTCTTTCCCCGGCTCCTCTAAGGTCGATTGACTTTGTCGACATTACATGTGAAACTTCTTCTGAAGAGGCTCCCCTACAAAGGACAAGGAGGCCCGGGGAGGTGGCCACTGCTGAGGTCGGTCAAAAGACTGGGCCGGTATCTGAGATCGAGGTCCCCATTGACGTAGATCTGACTCCCGAGCATGAGCCTGTCGCAGCTACGGCACCCCCGAGCTTTGCCGAGGATATTGAGGCTGCTCCAAGTTCATCTACCCGGCACCACGGCCTGACGATTTTAACGACATGTTCTCGGGCACCCCTCTCGCTATCGGCGAGGCTGCGGGATTCGGGCATCTCCCTATCCCTCGGGCTACGGGTCAGCCAGCCGATCCTCTGAATCTGGGGCTAGGGACGGCTTGGTGCGTGTTTTGCCGGCGCTAAGCGTGGAACCGAGGAGAACCAAATCGGTTGTGGTCACCGTCCCCAAGGACTGCAGCTTCCTTTCTCGCCCGGTGGGCGTAGCGAGTTACCTGAGGCCTCTTGTCTCAGATTCAGATTTGCGGAAGATGACGGGGTTACCTGGCAATGCCTTATCAACGAGGGTATGCATGCGAGCAACCGGGTAGGTTTTTGAGCCGTCTCTGCACACCTTTACTAAGAATTTTAATCCTGTTCTCATTCAAGTTTTTGACTTGCCTTCTTTTGCAAAGTGTGGTGCTTGTTAACGAGGCCTTCGTCCGTGCCCAGCAAGAGATGGACGATCTTAAGGGCCAATTGGACGCCTAGGGCCGGGAAACGGAGAAGTATGTGCATCTTCTTCGGGAGAAGGATGAGGAGCTGAGTCGAGCAGTTGCCCTTTCCCATCTTCAGCCCGAGCTTGACGCAGCAAAGGCCGAGAACAGTCAGCTGAGGAGTGAACTGGTCGCCATGACCGAATACAATCGGAGCCTTAAAGCTGAGAAGATCGGCCTTAACTGGATAACGCTCAAATTTCCTCGAGGTTGGGTGAGCTTAAGACCGCGGAGCTGGATGTGGTGAAGTCGGATGCTTCCAGCTAGGCCGAGAGGAACCGGCTTCTTGAATCTGAGAGTGCCCGGTATCAGGAGTGTGCTAGGGTGTTCGAAGAGAAAGCGGAGAACAGGTCTCGGATATGCGATGACCTAAAGAACGAACTCAAGGAAATGGTTGATGCAAATGACACCCTCCAGGTCGAGCTTCAATCGGCCATTCAAATGCAGAATGTTCTTAGGGAGGCTCGGGATGCTCTTGAGGCAAAGCTAGCCCAGGCCGATGCCGAATTGGATGAAGCTTTGAGAAGCGTGGAGGCCGCGGAGGCTCAGGTTACTATTGTTGCTCAGCACGAGAAATGGAAATCTCGGAGGATCACTTTTGAGCAAGCCGAGCATGGCTTTTCTGATCTTCCGGACCTTATTGCCGAGGCCAAGAGGATCGAGGAAGAGGCTAAGGATGCCTTCGGTTCTGACTCTGATGATTCTGAGCGGACAGTGTCCGAACATTCCGGCTCCAGCCATTCCGGGTAGTTTAGGGACTGTATTTGGCTTTTATATCTTCATTTTTTGCCTTTGTAGGACTTTTGTTTTTTATGTAAAAATATCCCTTGTATAAATGAAAAGTGCATCTTTCTTGTTTCTTCGTTTGAATGTTTGCTATTATTTTTGCCATAATCGTTGGTCCGTTTTAGGAAAAGTCGACTCATAGTTGTTAATTCACCGTGCCCGTAGGACTTATCCGTTGCTTCATAAGTTCAGACGTCTCCGAATTATGATAGGCATTTCCTTTAGGGTCGGTATTATTTTTTTTTCAGCCTTGGCTAAATTTTTGACGTAGCAGTCCCCGTTTGGGGGAGTTTATCAAATTTTGGCTCGGTTCATTGTGACCTTGTTGACTTTGTTGGATTTCGACCACAGTACTCGGTATATGGTATGTGAATGAGGCAGTGCCGAAATACGGCGGTTATCGTCGGGGTAAAGTCCTTTTAACAGAAAGACACCCGAGGTTTTGCTATCCAAACTTTTGACAACTTTGTGTTTGCAAAATGTTTGTATAGATGAGAATTTTAATTCCTTCTGCCTTTGCCGTTGCAGACATAAAATGGGACACGATTCATTATGATCGTTTGGTCCTTACATCAAAGGCTATGGCCGATGGGCGGGCCTTTGTTTTGCCGTAGCAAATGCTATATGGGACACGATTCATTATGATCGTTTGGTCCTTACATCGAAGGCTATGGCCGATGGCCGGGCCTTTGTTTTTCCGTGGCAAATGCTGAGTTTCTCCGTCTTCCTTGACCGCGGTAAATTCCGATTGTGGGCATAGCATCCCCCTAGCACTTATCCGAGCTGCGAGGTCGGGTGAGTGCTATTAAGTCCCCAATCGGAGGGTGTGACCTCGTATTTCCGGGCGCCGGTCCTTTATCTTTATCGAGTAACATGTTGTACTTGTTGCCTCATTAAAAACCTTGTCGGAAAACCCATTTTGGAACAAAACCGTACTAAGGAAAAGAGTGCAACACGTGTTTTCAGGTCTAAACTCTAATTTTATCCCGTTCTTGACTCCCTGCAAAAGAGAAGGTTAGTAAGAGAACACGGGAAGCCCATACCTCAGCAGTAATATCTTTTCAGATGAGCCACATTCCAATTATTACGCAGCCGTTGCCCGTTTATGGACTCCAACTGGTACGACCCTTTGCCCGTTATCTCGGTTACCTTATACGGGCTTTCCCAGTTCGGAACAAACTTTCTCTCGTTGGGATTCTTGGTGTGCAAGGTAACTTTTTGAAGCAGCAAGTCCCCGACTTGGAAATGTCGAAAGTTGGCTCTTCGATTGTAGTATCTTTCCATTCTCTGTTTCTGGGCTGCTATACGGATCAACGCGTTTTCGCGTAGTTCATCTGTGAGGTCGAGCTTCACGGCCATGGCCTCCTCGTTTGATTCCTCGGTGGTATACCTGAACCGGAGGGTCGGTTCTATAACTTCCACAGGAATAAGGGCTTCGGCCCCGTAAACTAATGAGAACGGGGTCTCCCCCGTGCTTGATTTGGATATGGTTCTGTAAGCCCACAGTACCTCCGGCATTATTTCTTTCCAATGGTGCTTTGATGCTTCGAGTTTTTTCCTCAGATTTTGGATTATCGTCCTGTTGGTGGATTCCGCCTGTTCGTTTGCACACGGGTGATATGGGGTTGATGCAATTTTCTTGATTTTCAATCCCTCGAGGAAATTATTGACCTTGGCACCCACGAACTGAGGGCCGTTATCGCAAGCTATCTCGGCGGGGATGCCGAAACGACAGATGATGTGATCCCATATAAAGTCAATGACTTCCTTTTCTTTGATTTTTTCAAAGGCCTGCGCTTCCACCCATTTAGAGAAATAGTCGGTCATAAACAAAATGAAACGAGCCTTACCTGGTGCCCAGGGTAACGGACCCACGATGCCCATTCCCCACTTCATGAAAGGCCAAGGTGAGACCACTGAATGGAGCAGCTCCCCGGGTTGGTGAATCATCGAAGCATGTTTCTGACACCCGTCACATTTTCGGACAAAACCTTTCGAGTCTTCGTCCATCCGGTTCCAGTAATAACCGGTCCTGATAATCATTCGGACTAGAGCTTTTACACCGAAGTGGTTGCCACAAGTTCCTTCGTGCACCTCTCTCATCACATAATCCGTTTCACCGGGGCCCAAACACTTAGCCAGGGGACCGAGGAAAGAGCGTCGATACAATTGGCCGTCCACTAAGCAAAAACGGGCAGCCTTGGTCCGTAGTGACCGTGATTCCTTCGGGTCTTTTGGGAGCTTACCATCACGCAAGTAGTCAATGTACTTGTTGCGCCAATCCCAAGGTAAGCCCATTGTGTATATTTCAGCGTGTCCGTTTTCTATGGCCGTGTTTGATAAGTGCACCGTTGCCTTGGGGTTGATCTCCTCCCCTTCGACCGAGGATCCCAAATTTGCTAATGCATCGGCCTCGCTGTTCTACTCCCTCGGTATGTACTGCATGGTCCATTCTTTAAATCGATGAAGCACCACTTTGGTTTTTTCGAGATACCTCAGCATCAGTTCGTCCTTGACTTCGAAGACGCCGTTCACCTAGTTTGCGACCAAAAGCGAATCACACTTTGCCTCGATTATTTCTGCTCTCTTACTTCGAGCCAATTCCAAACCTGCAATCACAGCCTCATACTCGGCTTCATTGTTAGTAAATTTAGCAGTTCTAATGGACTGTCGAATGACATCCCCGGCCAGGGTCCTTAGGACAATCCCTAGTCCGAAACCTTTAAGGTTCGAGGCCCCATCCGTGTGTAGAGTCCAAATGCCCGTGGCCTTTCCCGAGGTCAGCAGAAGTTCTTTTTCAACCTCGGGGATCATAGCCTGGGCAAAATCTTCCACAAAGCCAGCCAAGATTTGGGACTTAAAGGCCATTCGAGGTTTATACTCGATATCGTAACCGCTAATTTCGACAACCCATTTTGTTAATCTACCTGACATCTCCGGTTTATGCCTGATGTTTTTCAGAGGGTAAGTAGTTACTACACATATCGGGTGACATTGAAAATAAGGCTTGAGCTTTCTGGAAGAGCTTACCAGTGCTAATGCCAATTTTTCCAAATGGGGATAACGGGTCTCCGCATCCCCCAAAGTTATACTTACGTAATAGATAGGGAATTGCGTACCTGATTCTTCTCGAACCAAAACGCCACTCACCGCTACTTTGGAGACCGCTAGATAGAGAAAAAACGGCTCGTCCGTCTTTGGCGTGTGCAGCAACGGGGGGCTTGACAAGTACCTCTTCAATTCTCGTAGAGCTTCTTGGCACTCCGGTGTCCAAACGAAATCGTTCTTCTTCCTAAGCAAGGAGAAGACGGTGACTCTTGTCTGAGGACCTCGATATGAAGCCACTCAGGGCCGTCGCATCGATCATTCTATCGATGTGAGGCAACAGAAATGAGTCCTTCGGGCATGCTTTGTTTAAATCCTTATAATCGACGCACATTCGAAATTTATTACCTTTTTTGGGCACTACTACCATGTTAGCAAGCCAATCCGGGTACTTCACCTCCCGGATATAACCTATCTTTAAAAGCTTTGTTACCTCTTCTTTCACGAAGGCGTGCTTTACCTCTGCCATGGGCCTTCTTTTTTGCTTCACCGGGGAAAACTTCCCGTCCAAGCTGAGCTTGTGAGTTGCTATTTCCGGTGATATACCTGTTATATCTATATGCGACCATGCAAAGCAATCGACGTTAGCTCGAAGAAACTCAATTAACTTGCTCCTGAGCTCCGGGGTAAGCCCCGTGCCCAGGTATACCTTTCTGTCCGGTAGGTACTCGAACAGGATGATCTGCTCCAGCTCCTCTACAGTTGACTTGGTTGCATCCGAGTCATCCGGCATGAAGAATGATCTGGGTACCCCTAAATCATCCTCTTCATGCATTGGAACGGACCTGGTATACTTTGATTGTTATTGGGCGCCCTCTCCTTCGGTTACATCCTTTTCCTCCTGAGCCGGTTCTTTGGGCCGAAGTGCTATTTCCTCTACTGCGAACATTTCCCTTGCTGCGGGCTGCTCACCTCGAATGGTTTTCACCCCATCCGGGGTGGGAAATCTCAGCAACTGGTGCAGTGTTGAAGGCACCGCCCTCATGCTATGTATCCAGGGTCTGCCCAATAATGCATTATACTTCATGTCCCCTTCGATCACGTAGAACACCGTTTGTTGAATGGTGCCATCGATGTTTACAGGCAACGAGATCTCCCCCTTCGTGGTTTCGCTCGCCATGTTGAACCCGCTAAGTACCCGGGCCACTGGTACGATCTGATCGAGCAGCCCCAGCTGTTCGACCACTCTCCATTGGATGATGTTGGCCGAGCTACCTGGGTCAATCAAAATACGTTTAACCTTAGTTTTAAAGATAAGTACAGAAATTACCAATGCATCATTGTGCGGTTGAATGATGCCCTCTGCGTCCTCATCGTTGAAAAAAATAGAGCCCCCGGTTGGGTGATCTCGGATGCGCTTTTCACGAACAATAGAAACCTTAGTTCGTTTCATTACCGGCCCCCGAGGGGCGTCGATACCCCCAACTATCATGTTGATTGTATGCTGGGGTTCGACCGGCTCGGCCCTTCGATGAGTTTCCCTTTCCTTGTAATGACTTTTGGCTCGCTCGCTCAGCAGATCTCGCAGATGACCGTTCTTCAATAACCGAGCTACCTTCTCTCTCAACTAGAGACAATTCTCGGTTCTATGGCCATGGGTTCCGTGATATTCACACACCATGCTAGAATCCCGTTGGCCCGGATCCGACCTTAGTGGTTTCGGCCATCTTACATGTTATGTCCCGTGTTTTCGCATAATTGGAAATCTTGAAAATAATTAAGACTTGTGTGTTATGAGGAAATATTTTGATTCTAGTTGACATGACTATGTTGGTTATGAAACTATTGGTGCTAAGTCATTGGGGAAGGCCGAGGGTAAATTTGGAATTTCGGAAATTAGTTTCGGGAATTACAAAACGAGACTTCAATGGATTGGGCCAAGGAAAAAGAAAAAAAAAATGTAGGCCCAAGAATTAGGGGGTGGCCGGCCAAAGGTTTGGCCCAAGCCCCATATTAAGTGGTCATGTGACTTTCACATGACCCTTAATTTGGATATATATCAATTCTACTCTTTAGAAATTTCAAGAAGATAAAACACAACTCAACTTTGAGCTATTACTCCCTCTCGGCCGAACCCCCTTTGAGAGAAAGAAAATTTTTTCTAGCTCTTGTTTGTGATCCAAAAATCTTGTTCTTTCCATATTTGTAGTGTACTCAAGACACTCTCCGACGTGATATAATTAGTTAAGCGAAAGAGCGACGTTTGCGGCAAATCGGAATTTCAAGAATAGGGTATGATTTCTATGTTTTTATGTTATGAAATGGGTATATATGTGGTAGTGATTAAAGTTGCATGAATATTATGGAATTGTGTTGTGTTGAGCATGGCCGTGTGTGTGTGTGAAGGGTGTGTTTGGCCGTGAGCCATATTGGTGTGGGAGGAGTAGTGAATTTGATCTTGTTTAGTTTGTTCAATGTGTCGTTGTGGCCTTTATGTCGTAAATGAACGTTTAAGGAATTGAATTGGCGTTGGAAAAGGATTTCGGATCATTACGGGAAAGTGTATACCTTTTGTATATTTGCGTATATCATTGTATATTTATGATACTAAAGACTTTAAATATGACTTATGGTTGATGTTAGTAAATTCGGAATGAAACGACGCAAGTTAGAATGTTCGTTGTAAGTTTTGATGTTTAGAAAGAAATATGGAAAGTAATGAATTTTGGGAAACTTTGTACATGGTTTGGAATATATTTGGGATGTGATTGCATAATCTTGAACGAGTGAATGAATACAATAATGTGGATATAGATTTGGAATTGTGAAGTTTGAATGAAAGATTGTCAACTTGTGTAGTAAGGTAGAACTTTGAAGTTAGAATGATTTGATTGTGATTTATGTTGTTTGTGATGTTTGGGTTGTTGTTGTTGGTGTGTATTTGGAGCCGAGCTAAGTCTCGGGGATGTTAGATTTATAGGGGAAATGCTGTCGAAATTTCGGTAGACAAAAATCAAGTTAATGGAACTTTAAGCCTAAGAATCTCAAATTGGTAACTTTGACCATTTGCAGATTTCGGACGAAACGGGATTTGATTTTTGGAAGAGCATAAGACGTCTATAAGGTATGTAAAGCTTCCCACTTCTTCGTTTGGTATGTCTTAGCATGTTAGGTAAATATTGGAACCTCCGGAGCATTTCTGCTCCTCGAAACCCGATCTACAAAACGACTACTATTCATTCAATTCAATTGAAGCCTAAAGGCTCTATTTTGGCTAGAATGCAACCAAATGTCCGAAATCTATCGAAATGTGATCGGGTCACTTTGAAACCATTATGTATGATCTTTAGCCTCTAAATGTTCGTAAATTATGTTCGTCACCTCAATTTGACTCGAGGTGGGCCCGCTAACCCCGAGACGCCCTATTTGTCCTATCGGGCTCTCTTTTTTGGATGAACTTCGATATGAGATCTTCGACCTTGAAACTTCCCTCTATGAAATATGTTTTGACTATTATGATATGTTAAGTTTCGTTTGAGCCATACGTGCCACTTTGGAAACAATTTGTGAGATAAACTTTCGTATGAACTAATCATTCGACTATTTTGGTTTATGAAATGACTTATGAGATTATTAAGTTTTGAAAGGCTATTTTGAAATATAAATTGCATTTGTTTGCTCACGACTCCGCTCGTGCCTTATTTTGACTTCGTTCACCGGTTCCCGGGCCGGTTATGATTCGTGCGCCCTATGATAATTCGGTCGTATGCTGTGTTACGGTTCCCGAGGCCTCGCCATAGGGCCGGGTTCCGTTTGGAGTTATGCTGTGATATGACTAGTGACGCGATACGCTCACTTATGTTTGTGTTCGGGGATGTACGGAGATTAGAAACCTTCTGGTGTTATGCTGTGTGTGGCGCCAGCGTCGGAGTGGCGACCACGTTCTCGAGCGTTTGCATGATTTCGTTTGCATTATGTATATGTATATGTATATGATTTGATACGGATTTTAACATATTGATTGGTACTTCCCTTTTGATATCCGGTTTGCTTTCAGTTTTAGCCCATATTTCTGTACTCCGTGCTTTACATACTTAGTACATATTTCGTACTGACCCCCTTTCTTCGGGGGCTGCGTTTCATGCCCGCAGGTACAGATATTGGTGATCCTCCACTGTAGGCTTCACTCTCTGCTATTTCGGAGTACTCCTTCTTGACTCGGAGTCCACTTTTGGTACAGACTTCTTTTGCTATGTATGTATTCTGTACATTTGACTAGTTGGGTACGGCGGGGCCCTGTCTCGCCATATGTCTTTGTTTGAATTCGTAGAGGCCTGTAGTCATATATGTGGGGCGAGGGTCCTATGTATGTTTGTTTGATTTTGTTTTTCTGGTCTTACAACGGTCAGTTTGTTATGATGGCCCTAAATGGCCCTTATGCTTATATTTGCACTTATGACCGGCGATGCCTATTCCGCCGCTCCGTTTGGATTCGATATGACATTTTGATTTGTGCGACCGCTTAAGACATATTTTGATATAAGTTATGTTTGATATGATTTTTATGAAATCTTGAAATAAGTTTGGATTTGGTAAACGAATATGCGATTTGGTCTGGGTACCCAGGTAGGGTGCCAGTCGCGGCCCACGGAGCTGGGTCGTGACATTACAACCGGGACGCGGCCGATGGCCGAGACAAGGCCCGAAGTACTAAGGTTGAAGTTGTACTCCGAAATCTTTGGCGGACCCTTATTACCGGCAGAACTTCCGGCATCGCTCCTGAACGAGAGCCCCCGGCTGTTTGACGGGCGCTCGACCCGCTTGCTACCCCGACCTGAGAAACGACTGTAAAAATGCATATTCATGGTGCCCTATTTCTGCACAACAAACATCCGAAGTAATTTGCTGCATTTTTCAAATCCCTACCTGCACTTCTCATTTATTCGATTAATAACTTCCGAAATTATGAACTGATCTTAAAGAACCAAGGGACATGGATTTGGAAATCGAATTGTCAACAGAATCTCCATACCAATTATTCATCTTTTAATCCCTACCCTCTTTGGCGGATTCGAACAGAACGTTCATTTCGTTCAACTTTTGCCTCAAAATTGAAACTTTATTTTCTTTATAATCTATGTCATACTGTAATTGATGCAATGCAATGCATTTAGCACTATCTCTAAATTTTTGAGCTTGCTCTGATTCTCTTGCACATGAAACTATAAAACTGAAGCCATTGAAAAATGAGGAAGAGGATGAAGAACGTGGAACGAATATTAGAAGAGAAAATTAAGGAGCGCTTTGAGTAAAAGGGATTTCCTTTTTATTCTTAAAGAACTTGTACCAGGGAAGATATTCCAAAAGAAATAATTAATTAAAAGGGTTTAATATTAAAAAAGGTAAACTAGTTAAACTATAATTTTTTATATTAATAATAAATAGGTTAAAAAAATTGTTAAAAAAAAAAAGAGGTAAGCGCAATGTCGTAAACTAAAAGGGAGGTGAGTGAAATCATGTGAAACCTCCATGAGGTTTCTGAAATTATCCCAAACAAGAAAGAAAAACACACTGAATAAGTAGGCATTTGGCCATCAAAATTGAAAACATGGTTTCAAACCAGCGTTTGGCCATCAAACCATGGTCGTGGTTTGAACCCAAAATCATCCAAAAAAGCTTGGTTTGGGTTTGAAACCACGGTTTCAACTTTTTTAAATACAAAACTTAACCAATAAGTTAATATTTTGTAAAAAAAAAAACCCATAAGTTGGTAAATATTTTTAACAATTACCCCCATCAATCATTTACCAATCTCATTAACTTCCACTAACGTTTATTTATGTCTACCAATCTTTAATTTATGTGGGAAGATTATATTAAATAGTAGTTACATTACTATTCATGTTAAATTTTCGATTTTATTAAAGTAAAATTTGATTAATTGATGTTGCATTTTTTAGAAAAGTCTTCTATTAGTGTACTAATTTTGTGATAAACTATGATTTGCTCATTTGGTAAGATTGTATAAGAATTGAGAATGTTTTGATAGTTTTCACAATTTGTGGGGTTTTTATGTCTATAAGAGAAAATACAACTTAAAATATTTAAATTATATGTCCAAACATGATTTGAAATCAGGTTTCAAACCACGATTTCAAACGGGGCCTAAGGCGATTTTCGATCATAATTAGCTTTGGAACGTCCTTCTCTGACTTAAAGAGTGAAAATACTGTATTTGCTTTAACTTGAATGCCTTCAATCTAGAAGAGGAAATTCATCATCTTTAAATGAGTCATGACTTCCTTTTGTCCGAAAATGAAAAGCTACACTCCAAGTTTCTTAATGGTATTAACTACATCTGACAAATTCATTGTAATCAGTAAATAATTTTTAGTAGAATATTTTGGAGTGATTTGTAGTTATTTGTTGAATTAAGCTATCTTCATGTTTTGACCGAAGTAACTTTTGAGTTTTGATGAAATATTGAGATTCATCCGTCCTTCAATTAGAGGTTTCGAATTCGAATCTTAAAAAAATAGATATTGGTTGAAAGTGTTTTTCCTCAAATAAATTTTATGCAACTTGAATTTGGATTAGTCAGGCCATTAAGTTTAGACTACTATTTCTTTTGTCCGAAAATGAAAAGCTATACTCCTATAAGTTTCTTAATGGTATTAATTACATGTGACAAATTTATTGTCATCAATAAATAAGTTTTACTAGAATATTTTGGAGTGATTTGTAATTGTTTGTTGAATTAATATCTTTATGTTTCGACGAAAGTAACTTTTGAGTTTTGACGAAATATCGAGAGTCATCCATTCTTTAATTAGAGATTTCGAATTTGAACTTAAAAATAAAAAAAAATTGTTGATTGAAAGTGTTTTCTCTTAAGTAGACTTTATGTAATTTGAATTTGAATTAGTCAGACCATTAAATTTTGAATACCAAACAGTAGTACTACAAGGGGAAAAAAATCCTACAATTTAGGTTTGTTGGAATTGGGATCCCATTTATCATAAACTACTTAAAAATCTTGAGTTCTTAGACTCTATTTTAATCACCATGGCAAAGCTATAATTTCATATTATCCTTATCAAATTGCAGCTAAACAATTAGTCGACGACTCTCGACGATTGAAAATGACAATTAAATTAGAGTAGAGGAATATGTTTTATATTATTCAAACATTCCGACATCGACGACTTATTATGAGTAATTAATGTATTAGTCCTTTCTTCTTTTAGTATTTTCCTTTCTTGGTGGTTGGGGATGGAAAAGATAGCAATGAATTACGAGCCTTTTAATGATGAGTTTGTAATTGGGAACCACCAAGCTTGCTTCTTCAAATTTTGAGGGTAGCAACAAGTATATTTTAAGGACAATTAATTAAACGATAAACTTCAATACTCCTATCATGCTTCTTCCGGTTCAACACCTCTTAAAAAAATATTAATTTCTAAAAAAAAAAGCATTTTGATTAAATTATCCTTAATGAAATATTGTCAAATTAATATAATTTCTTGATTACATAAAAACACACTAATCTAAATAGGGATAAATTTGGAAGAAAATAGTTAATTATTTTTTGATTATGTAATTGAACGTTTATTTTGAACCAAAAAAAAAAAAAAAAAACTAAATGAACGATTATTATGAACCATAGTGAGTATAAGATTGTGATTAGATAAGTATATGAATTTATTAAGGGATTAGCCAGCTTTTAATGTACGTTCTCTGGAGGATTAAATAAAAGAAGATCATGATACTACCAACTGCTCTTAAAATGGATAAGATATACATGGATATACTACTAAAATTCTTGGAACTTAATTTAAGAGTCTCATAATTCTTACTTAAGATTTTAATGAGGTTAAAATTTCACATAACTAT
Organism: Lycium barbarum; assembly: GCF_019175385.1. Classification (NCBI taxonomy): domain Eukaryota; kingdom Viridiplantae; phylum Streptophyta; class Magnoliopsida; order Solanales; family Solanaceae; genus Lycium; species Lycium barbarum. The sequence continues at coordinate 115,084,643 of NC_083342.1, forward strand.
TCATAATCATCACAAAAAACAAAAAATCAAACTTTTAAATATTTTTTAAGAAATATAATTATATGGAAAAACATGATTCAGCTCAGGAATGATGTATTATGTGTGATTAATAATTTTATGGTAGTTTAGGCAAACAACATAAAATAATTTAAAAATTAATATTCTCGTTCAATATATTAGTAAGAGTGAAAAAAAAACCTATTTGCATGGAATGCGTTGAATTTCTTAAGCTTTAAAAAATTAACTTCCAGTAACAAACAATAAAGACTTGGGCCCAAGACTTTTGTAATTCAAAAATAAATTTTTGGAACCAAAATAATCTATTAAAAAAAAAGAATCCAAAATAGGCTTTACGCACAGATTATGTCTGTAAAAGGACCAAAGTGTAGTTTTACACTTAAGTTCTTTTATGCACAGAATCTGTGCGTAAAAGACCTGAAATAAATCGGGACCCCTTCCTTCTTCCCCACCATTGGTCCCCCAATTAAAAAAAAAAACAGCCATTAAAGGTCGCTTTTCGAGGTCCCATGCGATCAAAAACATCGTTTTCTTTTTGATTTCCAACCCAAAAGTCAATATTTTTGGTATATTGAAGTCTAGGAACAAGTTTCTTCGCAATAAAACGACGTATAATTCAATTCAAAAACTCAAAATCAAAGCTTCAGTCTAGGTATTTTTCTATTACATTATTAACCTAAGCATTACTATTGTGTATTATTTGCGAATACGGACAAAAAAAAAACTTTTACGCACTTTTTTTTTGCTCAAAAGGGCTCTTTTTTTATTTTTTTATTTTTTTATTTGTTGTTAATTTGCTAATTGTTTATTTAGTATTTGGTAATTGTTAGATTAGTTATTTCAATTGTTAGACTAACTAATTATTTATTTAGTTTCTGTTAAGCCAATTGTTTATTTGTTAATAATTTGTTAATTATTTGATTAGTTAGTTAATTGTTTATTTATTAATTATATGCTAATTTTTTGCTAGCTAATTGTTAATTTTTTGATTTGTTAATTATTAATCTTTATATCTTTAATTGTTAATTTATTTATTTGCTAATTAGAAATTGAAAATCCTTAGTTTAGGATTCAATCCTTTGTATAATTTCTCAGTAAAAGATTGCATAACTAATACTATGTATTAGAGATTAATTAAAAAAATAATGATTAATTTAACATGCGTAAAAAATATACCACTTTAATCCTTACTTAATGTATTAACGATTAATTTAAAATGCCTAAAATAGATAGGACACCTCCATGGAGCCAGGGCCCTTCGACAACAGAGGGGTACTTTATCTACATCATGAGCATAGGTCCCAGTATGTATGGGATGCACCGGTATCCTCTAGTAGAGTGATCCATACCTGTTCGGGGGAGTCAGCATGGAATATTCTAGATGTTATTCCCCCACATCCTCGTGTCATAGATATTTTACGTCGGGGCGGTATCTACTGATGCATCGAGGTTGGTCGGCTTGTGCACGATAGGGCTCTAGTGACCGCCATGATTGAGCGCTGGCGACCGGAGACCCATACATTTCATCTCCGCACTGGCGAGGCTACTATCACCCTGCAGGATGTTGAGGTGATTTATGGTCTACGGATTGATGGACAGGCATTGTATAGAGTGGAGCCTCCGCATCTATCGTATCCCCAGGAGTTGACTAGGCTCACTGGTTTTGTGCCTTATCAGAGGGATATGCGTGGACAGAGTCTGTTGTTGCGGTCCTCCCTCCATGCCCACTTGTCGTAGATCTGCAGGATCCGATTGACGAGGCGACGCCTCAGGCTGATGTTGACCGACGTGCTCGCTTATATCTTCTCATCGTATTCGGGGGCATCATGTTCCCGAACACGTCGGGTGTGGATATGAGCATGAGGTATCTGCTCTTTATTGAGGATCTAGACTAGCTGGGATGTTACAGTTGGGGCACCGCTGTCCTGGCTTACATGTACAGAGGATTTGATCGAGCCTCTATGGGCGAGAGACTCGAGGTCGCTGCATTTAGCCCTCTTCTTCAGGTAATATATTTAAGTGTGTGTAATAAAACACCAAATATATTTTTTCGAAACGACGACTGATAAATAATTTTTTGATGACTATGACAGATATGGGTGTGGACTAGGTTAAGACCTTTTCAGCCCATAGTTGCTCACCCTCCCGATGACTATGTTGCTGAGGATATGCCATACCCGTGGAGATGGTCGTGAGGCTGTACCAGAGGTGTGGAGACGCACCATGTCATTCTCCCATTTAGGGATCAATTAGACTGTATGACGGCGCCCGAGGTAAGTTTTTTTTTTATTTAACATTAGTTTGTTATTTTTGTTAGTCTTTTATTGTTAACTAGTTGAATTCCTTTTATAGGCTTTCATATGGACGCAGTATGATCAGATTTTGGGTCAACTGTCGGCGTTTTGTAGGGCTGGTGATCACATGTGGATGGCACGGTGTCCATTGATCCATACGGACATCGTTGAGCATCACGCGCCCGACCGCTTGTTACGACAGTTTGGACATGTACAGAACATACCCGCGGCTACATGTTAAGAGCACACCTACTATACAAGGGACGAGTGTTCGATCGACAGTGCGGCATGGCGGGCGCGTATGCGCCAGGAAATGGTTACACAGAACGCGAGGATGACGACTCTAGCGGCGGTCGGACATGACACTCCGGTCCATGAGTACATGACGTGGTACATGCGTACCACTCGCTCCTTGATTGCCAAACCCTCGACACGCGTCCTGATGGCCGAGGATATGCATCACTCTCAGGAGCGTATGAGGCGCTGGTAAGTTTTATTAGTCTTAAACTTAATGCATCGTCTTATTATGTATTACTTTACGATTTTATTCAATTCTTAAAATTTGCAAATATATGCAGCTACGGATGACTCTGATGATACGCCGTGAGAGCATTCCCCGTACGGAGTCCACCGACCCCGGGATAGCGGCATATGCAGCACGGATAGTTCAGCTTACCGACACTGGTATAACATGGGAACAGGAGTGGCATCGTGTCGATGAAGATCTTCCAGAGCCTGTACCAGAGGGTGTTCTAGGGGGTGGTGGGGCTGATAGAGGTGGTCGGGCTGGCAGAGGTCTAGTAGATGAGCCTGACGATATAGCCCGTCAGGCTCCGTCGGCTACAGATATCCCGTCGACTTCTTCTTCCAGGCCGTCGACTTCATAGAGACCTGGATATACGCCAGAGATGTTCCCACATTATGATCCTTGGTCATCATTTCCACAGGTGCCAGTTAGTGATCTATATACGGGAGACGGAGATAAGGACATAAACTTAGATATTATTTTCGATGACTACTTTCTTCGTCCTACAGCCAGGCCTACGGCACCATCTGCATCTCTAGCTCCGCGGGCCGCTCAGGAGCCCTCTCACATGCCATCTCAGGAGCCAATCGACACACAGGTTTGTTTTTTTTACAATAAAATGGTGTATTAATTAATTATGTTATTAATCTAAACTAAATTATTTATATGTATTCTAGGTTCATTCTTCTGCGCCTGTGGACCCGTCTCCTCCTGTTCAGATTGACCCGTCTCCACCTCCAGCTACAGCTTCGGGTAGCGCTCAGGAGACCGTTGAGGAGCCAGCTAAGGAGCCCTTTGATCAGCCATCTTAGGAGGCCGTCGACACACAGGTTTGTTTTTTTACAAAGAAATAATTTATTAAATAATTGTCTATATGTTATTTCATGTTTAGTTTATGAAACATTAAATTGTTTATATGTTATTTCAGGTTCATTCTTCTGCTCCTGTGGTCCAGTCTCCTTCTATTGAGTCATCTCCTGAGGCATCTACTGAGGCTACTCAAGTGGATACCGCCGCCATCTCCCATGGGAAGCATATTTTCACCCAGGGCCTGAAGAAGGGAAGAAAGGATGACCATGCCATAAATCATCCTGTCATTAAGAGGAGGAGAGAGGATCTTGATCATAGTGAGGGTTGTGGGGTTAGGAGGATCCTTAGGCCTTAGGAGATTGTATATTTGTAAATAAAATGTACATTTTATGTTAATATTATATATATTTTTGGGTATTATGTTTTACTGATAATTAGTTATTTTAGTATTTATTGTCGATTAATAATAACTCGTGCAACGTCCTATATTAATTAGAACCCTATAACGACGATCTAAATGTATATGTATAACAAGTTTTCAAACTTATTTCGGAGCACTTTACAACCCCTAAAATGATGATCTAAATGTATATGTATATTTGATGTAATGAGTCGATATTATTGTATACTAAAAATAATATTAAGTTCTATATAAAATATTTATATTCCGGTGTTTTGAAACATGACTAATTTTCGATCAAAGTATGGAAAAAAGCTTAATTTTGATTTCCAAAGAAAGGTTAGGGTGCCCCGGAGGAGGGTTGTGAGTGAAAGGAGAAAAACTTTAAATGTACACTTTAGTCCTTTCACGCACAGATTCTGTGCGTGAAGTCTACTTTGGTTTTTTTTTTTTTTTAATGAGTTAGTTTGGTTTCAAAATTTTATTTTTGGGTTAGATAAGTCTTGTGCTCTAAAGACTTAGATACAAACCATATATGTTTGCCTTGAATATCATCTTAAGTGCGTGATGTTTGTATACGGTAAAAACCGGATGTGAGTCAAACCGGTGAAACGAGAAACCGGAGGAAGAAAGGATCGAGAACATACATGAAGACTTTCATTCTGAACCAAAGGAACGCTTGTCCGGAGCTGATCGGGGGGACCATTTGGTCCGGTTCCTTCATCACCGAGTTGGTCGAGGTCGTTACCCCGGATATCCGTGTCGTTGGTCCGGTATAGCCGTTGCACACAAGCCACGCGTCAGTAGCGTCCTGCCATGGTCAACAACCAACCATGCGTGTGTCAGACCGTACGACCAACCTAATCCCACCAAATCCGTTCAGAGTTGTCCTTATTATTATTATTTCAATGATTTGTATTGTAGGAGGCCCATAGAGGCAACACTATAAATAGATTTCATCCCCCTCCTTGAAGGGGGTTGGCTTCTCCATTTTTCCAAGAACACTTGTAATAGCAATACATATATACAAAATCTTTCTCTCTCAATCATTTGCGTTCGGTCATATCTATTGCATTTATTTCTAGCATTATTACGATTGGGTAACATTCATGCATTAGAGAGCATACAAACAAATCACAAATCAATGATTATCATTGCTCTCATCGTATTATATCCACGTCTATACTTGTCTCTCATCAAGTGGATCTAGACTAAAGCCACACATCTTATACCCATTCACAAATTAAATTGATTATCCAAATTCGAGGTAAACAGTTTGGCGCCCACCGTGGGGCTAGGATAATAGTGGTCTTTGGTCTTGATTTCTATCATATTCATCAAAATAAAAAACATCTCCTGCCCGTCTCTGCAAAAACGAACTAAATGGCTGACATCGAACAATCTGGTTATATCAACAACACCAAGATTGTGGCGGAAAATGAAGGCAGCGGACTACGAGGATTGCCAAATCCCGCTGACCCGAACCCCGCCGATTCGAGGGAGGGCCTCAATCGGCAAAACACCGTGGACCAGGAGAATGCCGCCCTACCGGCCACTGATCCTCTAAATACTCACAAGTCCGTTACATTGTCTCGGACCCAGGGCCGGAGGGAACCGGATGCACCAAACGACAATGTTAACTTACGTTTAATTTTTGAAATGTTACAGGAACAAAGAGCGGCAATCGCCGAGCAAGGAATCGCGATTGCCCGGTTGCAGAGCGCAAAAGATGAAGCAGACCTGGAGAAGACAAAGGGTGTTGCCGAAATTGGAAAAAATGAGGCACGAATGGTTGAGAGCAACCGCTCCGGAGCCGGTTCTTCTACCGAGGTTCTAAAGATGCTCGAAACTTTGGAAAAACGGGTAGACTCAACCGAAAAGAGGGTCGAGACATACAATTATCGGGTGGACCAGATCCCGGGGGCTCCGCCTTTACTGAAGGGGCTGAATTCGAAGAGGTACATCTAAAGGCCTTTTCCTCCGAGCGCAGCCCCGAAACTGATCCCAAAGAGGTTTAAGATGCCCGATATACAGAAATATGACGGCACAACGGACCCGCAGGAGCACGTGACCTCATACACTTGTGCCATAAAAGGCAATGATATGGAGGAAGATGAGATTGAGTTAGTGTTGTTGAAAAAAATTGGGGAGACTCTGTCAAAGGGAGCGTTGACGTGGTACGACCACCTGTCCGAGCATTCGATCACTTCTTTCAAAATGCTCGCCGATGCCTTCGTGAAGGCTTATGCCGGTGCCAAAAAAGTGCAGGACCGCAAGGCCGATATCTTCCGAATAACCTAAAGGGACGATGAGTTACTGCGTGAGTTCGTCAACCGGTTCCAAAGGGAACGGATGGAACTCCCCCCGGTTCCAGAGGAATGGGCCGCGCAAGCTTTCACAAAGGGGCTCAATGTTCTAAGTTCAACTGCTTCGTTCAAATTAAAAGAAAATTTGTTGGAATACGAGGCTGTGACGTGGGCCGATGTCCATAATCGGCATGAATCGAAGATTCGGGTGGAGGATGATCAATTCGAGCTCCCACCGGTCCCGGTAAAAATGGATAGAAGTTTTGAGAAACCAAGGAAGGGTTATGAAACAAAGGTCGAATCATCGAAGGAAAGGTACCGGCCATACTCCCATTCGGAGAGGCAAAATTTTAGGTCGGAAAAGTACCATATGTTTGTAGGAATATTTAGGGTATTTTATTTGGATGACTTTGGATTTTGTAATGAATTACAGTGTATGATTTTATATCCGGTGAAGCTTATCTTATAGTTGAAGTACACAGGTAAAGACTTGGTGATGTAAGCATAAATTTTCCTTTCACTAAATTCAAATTTAAAAATCTAGCATATTTATGGTGTTTTTATTTCAAGGGAATTTTCTGAAGAGCATCTTTACAAATTTATTAGTAAGGGCAAATTTGATATATTGTAATTTTTTATTTTAATGATAATTAAGTTAAAAGAATTGTTACAAAAAAAATAAAATAGGGGAAGTAAGTGTAATAACATAAATCAAAGGGGAGGTGAGTGAAACGTGGAGGGAGACCTCTTAAATTATCTCTTTTTGTTTTTAATTTTTTAGCCAGTGTTTGATATCAAAGATTTTTTCATATTCAGAGCTCGAACAACTCCATCCACTAGACATATCCTTTGGTGGTTCAGTGTGTTTTTTTCTTTTTTTGGTGAACCTATATGTTTTTCTTGTCCTAAATATTATTTTCTCTTAGATAAATATGGGTTATTTTTGACACAATGAGTCATTGGATCCTCCCTTTTATTTTACATGTTTTAAAAGATTTACAAGTAATCCAACGAATTCAAAGTCATAGACAAACCGCGAAAAGGATAGGACTAGTCAAAACGTTAGACAAAAAGGACCCCCGCGAATATTCCGCTGGCATAATTATTGTCTCAAATCGCACGCCCCCTCGTAATTCCCTTTCCACGCTAAGGTCTTTATTGTCATTTCAATTGAACTCCTTATATATTCACCGTTCGATTCAGTATGATGGTAAGTCTACGGTTCAAAATTAGAGTTTGACTGCAAGTACAAAAAAATATGCAGACAGGAATGATTGGGCTTTCGGTCATGACTTTGACCAGTGATAATTTGAATTTTTAAGAGTAGAGAGAGAAAGCAAGAGAGATTTCCTTTTTTTTATTTTTTTTTATTTTGCTGTTTCATTCCCAAAATTTATAAAGGAAAATTGTGCTATACGATATACTCTATGAGACTTCATTATCTAATTTCAAATAATTTCGTATTTTCCGAAAATTAGATGAAAATATTAGTCCTCCATGTTCTATTTCATAGATATTTGAGTGAATATAATTCATAATAAAACACATCAAACTAAAAAAAAAAATTATAATATAATTTCGAGTGTAATTTAAAAAAAAAATGACACGGTTCGGTAAAAAAACATTCCGCATTAGCAGAGAGTCCGGCAAAGTGCTACACCCGAAAGGATGTGACGTAGACAGTAGCTACTTCTACAACACGAAGCCGGGACCTCTAAATCACACGGAGATAATTTTATTATTGCATTAAGTCTCCTTGAAGCGTGATTTTAAAATTTTACAAAAACAAAACTACCGCATGTTTTTTTTTTTTTTTTAAAATTACTCATTCCCTTATGTATTGTGGTTTTTCAGAAGTAAAACTTTTTTTCCACTCTAAATAACATACAGTATATTGGTTTTTGGAATTCTTTTATTTGTTGTGACGCAAAAGGAGAGGGGAGAAGGGGGGCTTTTAGTTGTAGAGTCATATTTTCACATAGTATTTGGCATTTCAAAGTATCTCCATTTTTCTTTCTCTCTCTCCTTCATCTCCACCAGTTTGAGGGAGTTTTGTGGGTAGGGTTATTTTTTGGGCGAAGCAGAGATGAATGTCATGCGTCGCCTTAAGAGCATTGCTTCTGGACGTTCTTCTGTTTCAGATCCTGTAATCAATCATTCTTTCTCTCTTTTTTTTTTTTTTGTTCAGTGTTTCATATAATTGACCTCAGCTAGTTTAGGATTGTGTATCTTTGTTTTTCTCCTTTCAAATGAAAAGTTTTGTAATTTACTATTCTCTTGTGTTTCAGTCGCCTGTCTCAATTGATTTGGAAATTTGACAAGAAAGATGTTCACTTTTTTAATTTAGGGGTTTCAATTCATTTTTCTTTTTCTTTTGGGTAGGGGGTTTGCTGAAAATTTCGTGTTGAATGCTTCTTTTATCATTTTTCTGATTCTTGAGGAGGGGAAAAAAGAAAGCTTTATAGTGAGATTTTCACCATTTTAGCTCTGAATATGTGCAAGTTCTACTATATAAAAAAAAAAAATCGGGACTTTAAGGTGGTTATGATGGCTTGCAAGAGGGTTGATGCCATTTGGCTGAACATTTGCTTATGTGACATTTTTTCCAAAAATGTTTCTTGGCCTTGGGAGGGTGAGGGTTAGGTGGGTTGTGTTAGTATAGACTTGTAATGCAATGATGGATGGGATTTATAGTGGAAGCTTGTACCTTTCTTTTTGTTTGATTTATTTTGATTAGATTTATCAGTAATTCATATAAAGAATATGACTTTTATTTACTGATTTTTAATAGGGTGGTGATGCGAATGCGAGCATAAAGAGGGTGAAGGTTGAGCAAGAAGTACATCAAAGAGTGGTTGGTGAAACTCAAATGGAAAATAGATGTACTACTACAGTTCCAAAGGAGGATATGGCTTCTACGTCTAAGGAAACCACTGCCCCAAGTACATCAACAATGGATACTAGAATTGAAAATTCTGAAGTTGATGAGCTTCCTAAAGAAATGCATGAAATGAAAATCAAAGATGAAAAAGCTGATACTCTAGAGGATAATTTAAAGGTATCTCCAAAGTTTCTAATCTTTCAAGTCAAATTTAGTACCTAAAGTAGTTGTCTTTAAATTCTGAAAAATGTTGCTGATATATCCTGCATTCCACAGGATATGGAACCTGCTGTTGTTAGTGGTAATGGAACAGAAACTGGTCAGATAATTGTGACTACAGTGAGTGGTCGAAATGGACAAGAGAAACAGGTGAATTAGTTGAATATAATTCAATTTCTCTTTACCCCCAATATCTTCTTTAACTCAATCAGAAGTTGACCTCATACTATTTTACCAGACACTATCATACATGGCGGAGCGCGTGGTTGGTACTGGTTCATTTGGAGTTGTTTTTCAGGTATAGCTTTATCTAATGCCTATTTAAAATGCTTGACTACAAGTTGTGTTGTTGACTTTTTTGAGTCACTCTTTGCCTTTTTTTATACGTCAGGCTAAGTGCTTGGAAGCTGGTGAATCTGTAGCAATAAAGAAGGTCTTACAGGATAGGAGATACAAGAACAGGGAGCTTCAGATTATGCGCACGCTTGATCATCCTAATGTTGTGAAACTAAGACACTGCTTCTATTCTACTACTGAGAAGAATGAAGTCTACCTTAACCTTGTCCTCGAGTACGTGTCTGAAACTGTTTATCGAGTTTCAAGGCACTACAGCAGAATGAACCAACACATGCCTATTATATATGTGCAGCTATACACATATCAGGTGAGCTTATTGCATTGGTTCGTTTTTCTCATCAAGGTTGTGGAATTTCGAATTTTAGCAACTTAGATTTATTGTCTTGCAAACTATCTTGACTTCAAAGATTAAATGCTCTAAATAAATTTTACAGATATGTCGGGCTCTGAATTACATGCACGGTGTTCTTGGTGTATGCCATCGTGATATTAAACCACAGAATCTTTTGGTGAGTAGTCAATATCCCTCTGGTTATGCTTATTGCTTTCATTATGTCCTTGATAGTCTGGTACTTTTTGCTTATCCTCTTTCACCCCTTTTTGCCTTGACCATTTGTGGTTTATTTGACTTCTGAAGGTTAATCCCCACACACATCAGCTAAAGCTCTGTGATTTTGGGAGTGCAAAGATGTTGGTATGTGTTAATTCTCTAACCAAGTTTTCTTCTTTCCTTACAATTAGAAAGTCTCTAATATTTTAACCTTTGTGCTATAGGTGCCCGGAGAGCCCAACATATCGTACATCTGTTCTCGTTATTACCGGGCCCCTGAATTGATCTTTGGGGCTACAGAGTACACAACTGCAATTGACGTGTGGTCTGCTGGTTGCGTTATGGCTGAACTACTTTTGGGACAGGTTAGTTGACACCTATAACGTTATATTCATGGTCCATAATCTCTGGAACGTTTTGCATTTGATTTTACACCTGCTATTTCTGTTTCAAGTGTTCAAATTTATGGAATTAGATACCATTAATATTGTTGAGTTGTTTCCTTCTGCGCAATCCAATTCCTAAAAGTATAAAAGATTAAATAACTAATGCATAAATAGCAATATACGTTTGTAGGCTCTCATTGTTAGTACCCTCGAATACTAAATCTGACATTTTACTGCTGTACGATTACAGCCTCTTTTCCCTGGAGAAAGTGGCGTTGATCAGCTGGTCGAAATCATCAAGGTGTGCATTCAAGGATTCTTTAACTGATAACACAGCTGGTCTTAATCTTGTGTATTTTGTTGCATTCTCTTGCTAATTCGCTTTCTATACTTGGTGCATATCAGATTTTGGGAACACCAACTAGAGAGGAGATTAGGTGCATGAATCCAAACTACACCGAGTTCAAGTTTCCCCAGATCAAAGCTCACCCGTGGCACAAGGTTTGTGAAAACATATTAGGTCGATGTCTCTCCTTCACTATTAATTGAGTTGTTTCCCTCCCTCCTTCGTCATCTCCTAGATGAAATTTATTGAGACCTGTCCATTCAATGTGCACAAACCACTTACCCAGGCACTAAGCAAAGCATGGATAAAATTTTAATGAGATTACAATCTGCAGATATTCCACAAAAGAATGCCCCCTGAAGCAGTAGATCTGGTGTCAAGGCTTCTCCAATATTCTCCAACTCTACGCTGTACCGCTGTAAGTAAAGGATCTTCTTCTTTATGTGATCTTTCCTGCATGCTTATAAAGTTTAGAAATAGTGAAAGACAAAATTTATTTCTAAAATAACATTCAGTGTTGTTCCTAATGTTTTTGAGAATTAATGACTCCACACACTAGCTGCAATTGTTGCTGGCTTTAAGTGGTATATCCTTTGAACGTGCACGATGTATGTTTACCGGGGGATTTTGAGTATATTGTGTATTCATTGACAGTTGGAGGCATGTGCACACCCTTTCTTTGATGCTTTAAGGGAACCAAATGCTTGCTTGCCAAATGGGCGACCTCTGCCTCCCCTATTCAACTTTACAGCTCAAGGTGACCTTCAAATTAGTTTTTTACTTCTTCTTTCACAAGATTTGATACCTCCATCTGACTATTGTAAGTTCCATGCAGAGCTCTCTGGTGCACCTGCTGAACTGCGGAAACGCCTTATTCCTGAACACATGCGCAAGTGAATTTTTTGAAAACTGTTGCTTAGGCTTTGTAAATGAGTTCTCTTGGGAGGTTTTAGTTGCCTAATCAGCGTTACGTTGCTCCAGCAAGTGCAGCTAGTGGTATTCTTGGCCTTGGTAATATTTGATGAATTTCAGCATCAGAACATGGGAGCTAGTAACTTGCTAGTTGGTTTTGGATGGAGGTTATGACAGTAAGATTTGCGGGTGAATGATCGGAATGTCTCGTCTACATAAACATACTATGTGTTAAGCGTTCAATACCCCAGCAGTTTTAGATGAGAGTTTCCCGCTGTTAATTTATACATTGTAGCAATATCTAGTTTTGAGGGGTATTCATAGGATTAATGAGTGCTCCCAAACTCGAGCTATAGATGAATTATTAGGATTTTTCTATTCTTTAAAGTACACCATTTCTTCTCTTCTGGTTGCCTGATAGGAAGGTAACATTGCATTCATGCCAATATAATCGCTACTAAGTTAATATTTGAACTCTACTAAGTGGTGCATTTCCTCGAATGAGAAGGAAAAGAAAGTGAAATGCTTTCATTCATCGGCTGTTTACAAGCGTTCCCTAATCATACACGTTCACATTATTTAGCTATTTTCGAAGATCAACCACCTGCATTAACAACTTACTCTGTAATTCTACACTTAGGAGTGTGCGCAGATCTTACTCTATTTTGGGAGGTAGAGATGTTTCTGATAGACTCTCGGCTTAAAGAAAAATAAAGGTTCCACTTGCATTAACACTGAAGCCGAAATTAGTGGGCAAATATCTCTTTTTTCTTCAGGGTGTTTATTTGTGTGATCTTGACCATTCTATTAAGTATATACTATTATCCTTTTACATATATAATGGCCAACTTTCCATAAATGTGTATAAGAAATCAGTTAATTTTTTGCTTTCCTAATATTTTTTCAATACATTGAACTTTAGGCTTCACACTTTTAGATGATAGCGGGCAAAATAACTTAAGTGTTACTCCGCTTATGAGACTTGAAAATTTGAGCAATAAAACTAATTAAGGAATCACTAGCCCATTGGATACGTATTCAGTATTCCTCATTCAACAGTTTAAGATTAATCGTAGCCATCAATTGGAGAAAATGGATTCAAAGCACTAACAGCAACTACAATCTCTATTATAAAAATCAGCACCTAAATAGTTCAAGTACAGCTTTGTGGTTCTGTGCTCACAGATTCACAGCAAATCTGAACCAGGGAGATTACATCCCAAATTCAACAAATAAGGACAACCAAGATAGGTTTGTTTACTTATTGACAACTGCCTAAGGACCTCGCATGTGGTTTAGATGATTTATGAACTTGCAACAGATAAGTGTTTGATCTATACAAAGAGAATACACCATCACAGATATAACCATCACATCAGACATTATATTATTCCAATTAATCCACAGTAGGCTCTTTTTCTTTCAAACTTCTTTTTCGCCGTAACTTATTTTTAGGTCTCTCTTGCCAGAGTCTCCAGGATCAAACCAAAGTGAATGTGGCTTTCAAACCCGTCCCGCAGTCCCATCAGAGAGCTGATACTGCTGCAAATCGCTAATTACTTCCCCCATCAAGAACATTATCAGTTTGTTTGCGTTTAGTTTCCATCCACTCCATAGGGGATGGTTCCAGGAAATGTGTGTAGCTATTCAACCTTCTTGCACCCACAATAGGAAAGACCACATTGACTTCAATGGAATGGGCTCTGATGTCTTGGGGGACTGGGGAATGATGAGCATACTTTGTTCAATAACATGTGCTTTTCTTCTGGTCCATGCAACCAAAGGCAGGCAATGAACAATAGGCTTTATGAAATATAATGCTCTTGCCATATGCTCACAATAAAGACTGGGACTGAGGTCCCTCGGACAACCAAAGGCAGGCAATTAACACTAGGGTTTATGAAATATTATACACTTTCCATATGCTCGCAATAGAGAAACAGAGGACTGGTGGTGGGAAAGCTCTAAATATCTGCAAGCAAAAGTAAATTTATACTTTGGCATAAAGGAATAAGAAATAAAATAAGAAATTCGTACATGTGCTTGATAGAGTTCAAAATCAACACATCAAGCAGTTAATTGGCAAGACATTAAGAGAATGATAAATCTGAAAGTAAGGTGTCTAGACTTCTGAATATAACCACTGTCCACTTCATCCAGAAAAAAAACTTGTGCATCCTTTGGAAAGGAAGGGCAAATGAGAAGGTAGGAATTTCCCATGCAACATGTTGTCTTTCTATAGTCTTTGCATAATTGCATTGCTGAGGAGTCATCAGTTATTAAGAAAAAAGACAAGAAAACAAATGTCTAGGTTTTTCAAGAGGAAGGTGAAAAAGGATAAGAAAAACACTGAACAGAACCATCTTTTTCACTTATGCGGGTTTTCCAGTTATACTGAAGTTTCAACGTCCCACTTCTTGCTATTAGGGAAGACATTGAGTCAAAGAAAAGAGTTTTAGTCAAAAACACCTTTACATTCAGAACATTACACTACAAGATAGCATGCCCCTTTACTTTTCTTCTTCTTTTTTATATTTACTTTTCATGCTATACAAACAACAGTAAACTCCCGAAGAGAATGACATATTGGTTTTGCATATCAATGTCCAATCTTACTCTCAAGGCAACACTCGGATATTCACAAGCACTAGTATGGACCTATCTATAGCATGCACATTCTAGTCTTAACTGGAAACATAATTCCTTTTCAATTGTGCCTAGGTTTTGGATCTGTATTACACTTTTCTAAAGTAGAGATCAGCTACATTGCAAAGGATTTCAAACAACTAGATGGACATGGCACTTAAAGGAAATAATGGAGCTTCAAGAACCAATTTTTGTTAGCTTATCCAAAATTTACTCCAACACAGTTTATAGTAGCTATCTGACACGGGTGAAACAGAGAGCTTCTTCCAAAGCTAGAGATTTATTTCGAATATTTCCACAAAAAACTGAGATGACCTAGCCATGTAAATCATGGATCGGGCGTGGCTGAATAATTTATCATTACCTCACTGAAGCACCTGCAAGTCAACCAAATGCTGTAACCAAGCATAGAGCACCCCAACATTTTTCCAATCAACAAGACCATATAACTTCCGGAGTTCTAGGAAAGTTTAAGACAATCTAAAGTTCCCTAACAGCCCCACAAGTGCATAGGTTAGGTCCCCGAGCTGGTTGGTTACAAGTGCACAGTTCAGGTCCCTATTCTGTTTGGGTAATTTGTCCACTGAAAAGGAAGTAACTCCCAAGTTTAACTGCATAGTAGATATCAAGAATTAGAGAAAACAATAAATCTTAGAAAATTATTGTTAAAGGACAATGCAGATGGTTTCATACTGTGTAGGAAAACTCATCACGTGATCATGTAAAACGAAGCTTTCTTGAGGATAAGCAGATCCTACCTTCATGGAGTCAAACATATTTCTCAGAATGCGGACCAGTTATCCCCCGGATGCCGGGGAATGGCAATTGGTGCCTGTTGCGGTAGAGTGCTGCGAAATAGAGACTAGGGAACCGACTCTCGTATAAATCTCAGAGAGTAATCAGTTCCAATTAATGAAATATGATCTGATCTTGCCAAGCGCAATGGAAACAAGATCCAAGAAAAGCCAAAGGAATGTTTTCTACCAATAATCCCCACAAGAACATATCCCTTTCTTAAAATGATGAAAACGATTTGAATCTCGCAAAATGATATGTCGATCAAAAACTCTTGATACAAATTTCATTGCATTATGACAGTCACCACATACACGAAGGTTCTTGTAAATCCGAATTGGTACTCCTTTTGGCACACAAAGAAGCCCAAAAGCAATAGCCAATTTCTCACTATGATAAGAAAGACTCCGTTCCCTTCCTTCTTCATTGATATCATGAAGTGAAAAATTCAAGTCTGGCACATATCCAGCTTCTTTGATCAATGCAATAACATCATCAAGTTTTGAGTAAATTTCATCACTCTTTGGGTGACTTCTTTCCTCAGATATAAAGGTGTGCACCACTCCATTCATCTCAATCCAACTATAACCAGGCTCTTTGTTAACACCCTTCAACTTCATTTTTCTTCTAAGTTTTGCGGCATCTTCCCATTTTCCAGCAGCGGAATAGATATTTGACAACATAACATACGGGACAGCATCTTGTGGTTCCAACTGAAAGAGGACCATTGAAGCTTTCTCTGCTAGATCTGTGCTCCCATGTACTCTGCATGCAGCAAGCAACGCTTTCCATACAGTAGCGTCAGGTTCAATATCCATTTCATTGACTAACTTCTCAGCCTCCTGTATTTTCCCCGCACGGCCCAAAAGATCGATCATACATGCATAGTGATCAGGGCTTGGTCTTATCCCATAATCTTTCTTCATTGAATTGAAATACTTATTTCCATCGTCAACAAGACCGGTATGGCTGCAGGCAAACAATAGGCCTATAAATGTAATGAAGTCAGGTTCTATTCCACTTGCAATCATCTCGTCATAAAATCTTAGAGACTCCTTTCCTTTGCCATTTTGGGCATAAGCAACTATAAGAGCAGTCCAACTGATCACATTACGCACTTGCATTGAGTTGAATACTTTTTTGGCATCTTCAAGGCACCCACAATTGGCATACATTGTCATAAGAGAATTATCAACTGACAATGATGCCTCAAGGCCAGATTTGATAAAATCTACATGAACTTGTTGCCCAAGTTCAAGTAGTGCCAACTCTGAGCAACAGCTTAGAACACTAGCAGTGATAATTTGGTCTGGTTTAATTTCAGCCACTCTCATCTCACAAAATAATTTCAGAGCTTCTTCATAAGAGCCATTGTGAGCACAGCCAGTGACAAGTGATGTCCATGAGATTACATCCTTTTCAACCATGCTGTTGAAAACACTCATCGCACAAGGTAGGTCTCCCTGTTTAGCATACATATCAACAAGTGCATTGCTTACAAGCTTGGAGCTCTGGTACCCAGTTTTAACAATCAAGCAATGAAGACATTTCCCATTTTTGACATCGTGCATACAAGCAAGAGAATTCAGAACTGAAGGGTAAGTAAACTCGTCCACTTCCATATCACTAGCATACATCCTTTTGAACAAAGACACTGCCTCCTCTGGAAGTCCATGCCGCACACACCCAAGTATCATGGAATTCCACGAAACTGCATGATTTACCTCCATCAGTTCCAATGCCTTCTTAGCACTATGCAAATCCCCACATTTAGAATACATGTCGATTAACGCACTTTGAACAAACACATTAGCCTCAAAACCACCATTAACAATACAACTATGTACCTGTACCCCAAATCTTAGATCACACAGTGCAGCACAAGAACTTAAAACACCCGGAAATGTATACTGATTCGCCTCAATCCCTTGTGCACGCATGCTACTAAAACACTTAATTGCTCTTAACGCATTGCCATTTTGAGAATATCCATTAATCATAGCAGTCCAAGTAACATGATTCTTCCCATTTGACATGATTTGGAAAATAAACTCAGCTCCCAAGATACGCTTACATTTCGCGTACATATCAATAAGACCAGTCATAACAAAAACATTCATATCAAAACAAGTCTTAATAGCATATCCATGTATCTGTTCACCTCTCGAAAGCAAACCTTTTATCGCGCACATTCTCAGCACACTTCCCAATGTAAACTGACTTGGTCTATGTCCCTCACTTTGCATTTGCCAAAACAATTCAAATCCTTCAATTTCAAAACCATGCTTACAGTATCCACAAATTAGAGAAGACCAAGTAATTGAATTCTTGATTGGGACATCTTTAAACACTTGTTTTGCTTCAACAAGCCTTCCTTCATTGGCATACGCAGCAACCATTGTAGTCCATGTAAACTCATCTCTCTCAGGCATTTTGTCGAACATCTTTCGTGCTTCATCAGTTTGTCCCAGTTTTGACAACTCATTTAATCTTTTATTTTTATCAACTAAGGGGCCACGTGTTATAGAACTTGCAAAGGTTTGAATCGTGCGATGAAGTTGCACAGACATATGGTGAAATTTTGCTTCTGAATACCAGGATAAAATTTTCATTAGGAAAAGTAACATGCAGGATTGCACACATTTAGTAACTTGTTTATATGATATTTAGAATTTTGCATATTTCATGTCCACAAATTTTTGGATTTGCAATTTACAAATTAACTAGTGTTATCTTGGTTCAATCAACTTGCTCTCTCCTTGCAAAGTTAATGCGAAAATGATTTTATTGCAAATTATTTCTCTGAAAAGAAAATGGAAATACTTCACTAATCAAGTAATCACATTTGAGTGCAATTGTGCGAAAGAGTTTATTCTCTTTCTAGTATTGGTTGGCTCTACGGTGGCTTTTCAAATGGTTAAGCC
The DNA here is from genome assembly GCF_019175385.1 of Lycium barbarum. Lineage (NCBI taxonomy): Eukaryota > Viridiplantae > Streptophyta > Magnoliopsida > Solanales > Solanaceae > Lycium > Lycium barbarum. The sequence continues at coordinate 115,103,013 of NC_083342.1, forward strand.
TCTTGTTTTAATTTCAGAAAATGTTCAAATTGCGCTATAACATATTGGAAATAGTTTAAAATTACCTTTCTTTGACCTATTAGACTTGAATTTAGAGTTATACTCTATACCAATCACCCGGCTAATAATATAGAAATTACCCCACTAATAATATACTGTCATTTAATCCTCGCAGCTTCCTTTTTTTCTTGAGAATTTTACATAAATGACTACACTTTAGGGGTTTAAAATTTGTCATAGCTACAGTTTCAATATTTACAGTGCGTAGCTACTGTTTCCCCGCTGTATTCAAAAAATGGCTCGCTGTAAAAAAAATTCAAAAATTCTTTTCACTGTATTCAAGTCATATGTATTCAACTCAGTTGTATTCACGTCAATTGTATTCAACTCAGTTGTATTCATTTATAACTACTTTTATATTGTATTCACTTTATTGTATTTGAAAATCAGTGGTATTCAAACAACATAAATACAAAAAAAAAATGTATTCAGCTTGCACAATTGAGTTGAATTTTCCCAAAAAAATTAACGAATACACTCAAACACTGAATACAAAAAATAAAATTCACTGTATTCAGTTGTATACACTTCAAATTTATTGTATTCATTTTGTATATAAAAAGATCTCCTTCGAAATACATGCGATAAAACACTGTATACACTATATGTATACACTCCAATTTGAAATAAAAAAAATAAAAAGCTCAGATCTGTGTGTTCGTTGATTTTTGTATCTACGTCGTTGCACGATTTTTCAAATCCGTTATTGGAATCTGACTGGAAAAGCCACCGGCGGCCAGATTGATGAATACACAAATCTCACCGCTGTCATCGTCATCAACAGTGGATATGCAATCCAACGTCCGCCGTCACCGCCATCGTCATCAACAGTGGATATGCAATCCAACAACACAACATCTTCGGAATTTTTTGTCCTAGCAACAGCTTCAGAATGTTCATCGAGATTGATAGTGGATATACAATGCTAGCAATGTTCTTCTTCTTCAAGTCGAAGTACACTTTGACTCCTATATCGTTGAATATCTTCATCACTGGAAATCCTCCTGCAAGTTCGTATTTACTTTCGAGCTTTATTGTAGTAATATCAACCTATAATTGAGTTGTAATTTGAAGAAGAAGTTCATTGAAATTGTAGCTACTGTTAATGAGGATTGCGTCAACCTTGAAATTGATGTATTTTTTTTATTACTATCCCAGATTCCATTGTATTGAACCAAAATTGTAACATCATCCATCCCAAAAAAGTTGTTTTTCAGATCTGAAAATTGAATTGCAGATCTTCGAAAGTTGAAAATTGCAGATTTGCGTGTGAGATCAAACTTCGAATTCGTAATTTGGAGTCGATTTCGTTTTGGTTTTGTATTTATGGATCTGATAGGTGAATTTTCGTAGTTGATTTCATGTTTTCTAGGGATTTTTGTTTGAATTTTGGGGGGACAATGTTTTGTTTTGATGAAGCCTTTGTTTTTGGTTAGGCGTTGGTCACATTTTTGTATGCTGAAGTTTGCTGTGGGATTTAGGGGTATGGCGGGTAAATATTTTAGGGGTAGGAAAGTAATCTTCTAAGGGAAATGGCTGATCTTTCCCCAAAAATCTTTGACTTTTAAAACTACATAACTGAAATAATGTGAAGAATTTTATTGTGGTAAAAGGAAGTCTAAAAATCGGAAACTAATTAATGTATAAATTAAATTAAAATACATTAACACTAAAATATTTTTCTTTTTCTTTTATTCATTGACATTTTTATAACTCACAAGTTTCTTGAGAAGTTGTTGGCCATTTTTAAAGTCACCAAAGTGCCAATTTATTAGCGACTGGATTAAAAAGCTCATTCATGTAAATACTAACGTAATCGTTTAGTTAAATTCAACTCCTTTTTTTTTTTTTGTTGTTGGTTAAATTCAAATTCCAGAAAAGACATCATAGGTATCCTTTATAGTTTATCCTGCAATAGTGTTAAACAAAAAACGTAAAATGAATTCATTTTGGGTTTAATAGCTTGAAGAGCAATTCAGAGGGTATTGAGAGAATGGGGCCAGTGTTATAGGTCCCAGTGCCTCCACCTGTTCAATTAATGTGGAAAATTTTATTTTGTGTTTCATACGCCATATCATAGTTGTGTTGGCATTTAGCATTTGACAAATGTACTTCTTGGGCCCACCTATCTAAGCCATCCAAAAATAGGCAGACTCCCCCCCGTGCCTCCCTATCTTTTTCTTATTTTTTCCGCTCTTCTTCGTCCTCTTTTTCCTTATATTTCTTTATAATTTGTTTTTCTTCTTAACTATTTCTTTCTCTAGCTCTTTAAAAATGCGTTTTTCCTGATCAACTCTTATGTTTGCAAGAAATGACATATTGCGGAATTAGAGAAGTTTATTCAAATCTGAAAAAGGGATGTAAATTTTAGAGATAAGAGAAAAAGATAAGAAAATGATGGTGCAAAATAAAAAATTGGTTGTTTCACAAATTTTGGGATTTTATCTCTTGATAAGTGAAAGTCTTATGTTCAGCTGTTTTAATTTAAGATATTTATTTTATTTTCTTCTATTTGCCATAATTTTGCAGGTTGATTTCTAAGTAAACAATCACTAGTTTTTTCTGTTCTTAAGTTCATGAGGTAAAATTACTTTTTCTTTTTTATTTGTGGATTGAGAGTTGAAAAAGATTGATAATATTAAAAAAAAACATAACTTCCAAATCAAAAATTGAAGAACATCAATTTTTTTCACTTCCTGTTACTTAACCGGTAAAAATCTTGTTACTGTTCGGATTGTTGAACTCAAATGGAAGAAAGAAACAGAAAATGGCAAACCATATGAAATAGAGGAATAAGAGGAGAAAGAAATGAAGAGTTGAAGAAAAACAAAGAGAAGAAGTGAAAGAGACTAGAGGAAGGAGAAAGAGTTGATGAGTTGTGAGGTGGGACCATTAAAAAATGCCACTTGTCTAAAAATAACATGATCTCACACGATTATTGTCAGTTATGCAAGACATGACATAAAATTTCTCTTTGGGACAGAAGATGGACAATGTTTGACAGTCGATGGGAGAGGGTGGGAAAGAGAGAATAAATTTGGGAGAAGATGGGGGAAGAGAGAGAATAAACTTAACTTGGGCTAAAACTTTTAGAGTATGTTTGGATGAACTTATGCCTATAAGTTGCAAATAGCTTATAAATTAAAAAAATAAGTTGGGTAATTTAACTTATATTTTTTGATTTATAAGCTATTTTCAGCTTATAAACTGCTTTAGATAAGCTAAGTCAAATAGATTTAATTATTTTTTTGAGCTTATTTTAAGTACAAAATGACTTTAAGTTGGCCAGCAAAATACTCAAAAAAGCTGAAAACAGTTTATAAGCAACTTATAAGTCAATCCAAACGGGTTCTTAATTAACTAAATGAATCTTGTGCCTTAAATTATATAGGAGACACGTTTCAACAATTTAAGACCCCACTGGATGAAATGGACAGATTGGGTACCGGAGGGGAGCAGTTTTGTGGATGTGGGGACTTCTGGACCTTTTTAAAGCATTTAGAAGTGTCCATTCAAACTTGGCAATATTGATCAAAAATCATAGTTTGAAATCATGGTTTGAAATTATGTTTGGATATACAATTAGAATATTTTAAGTTATATTTTCTCTTATAGATATAAAAACTCCATAAATTGTGAAAATTATCAAAACATTCTCAATTCTTATACAATCTTACCAAATGAGCAAATAATAGTTTATAACAAAATTAGTACACTACTAGAAGGTTTTTCTAAAAAATGCAACACCAATTAATCAAACTTTACTTCAATAAAATAAAAAATTTAACATGAATAGTAATGTAACTACTATTTAATATAATTTTTCCACATAAATTAAAGGTTGGTAAACATAAATAAAGATTGGTGGAAGTTAATGAGATTGGTAAATGATTGATGGGGTAATTGTTAAAAATATTTATCAACTTATGGGTCTTTTTTTACACAATATTAACTTATAAGTTAAATTTTATATTTAGAAAAGTTGAAATCATGATTTCAAACCCCAAATCATATTTTATGTATAATTTGAGTTTAAACCATGATTTCAAACCAGATTTCAAAATATGACTGAAAATTGATGACCAAAGGCTGGTTTGAAAATTGGTGGCCAAAAGCCTACTTAATGAAATAAAGAAAGAACCAAGGGCAAAAAGCTGCCGGACATGGCTCTCCTGTTGCTTTTTTTTTTAGAATATAAATTGTCCTTTAACTTTTCAATATTTACCAAAAGAGTTCAGGCAAACCATGCAATATAAGTACAAAGCAGGGGCAAAAATGAAACGAAAAGTGATGTGTCAGCAAAGGCTAAGTTAGTCAAAAACACTCAGAACGTCAGCAGCTACAATTAAAAAGTATTGAGGCCAATCATATTATTTTGTTTTGACCGAAATGACCAAACTGCCCATGAACTGCCTAAGCAGGCATGAAGATCTTGAGTAGCTTTAGGGCTCTTCTCTATATTAGGAAAAATATTTCACTTTGGACTTTTCTTTTTAATTCTTTTAATTACCCGGCATAAAATGTATAGTCATAAAATCCTATGTGAAATCAATAAATATATGATATGTGTTTGAATATATATAACTATCACTTAATCATGATTAGTAAATGTATATATTCACTTCATTAAACCTCTTAACCATGATAAATTACATTGATTTGGTATAAACAACAGGTCTGGGTAAGTATCTGCCCAAACACATCTTTATTTTCTTTTCTACGTTTTTCTTTGTTAAAACTCAAACTTCAAATACTTTTTGGGCTTTAAATGTCGTGTATTATGTTTTTAAACCTTCTTATCTTTGACAACGACGCTGATATGATCATGCATTTGCATTATTTGTATCAGACTCATGATGAGCTATCGGAAAAGAGAACTCTGCATCCCAATAATAGCAGATTCCATGCATGATTGGAAAGAATCTAATTTCTAATTCACATGCAATATATAGGTGTTAAGAGCAAATGTAAACAACGATCAAGACAAACACAAGGGAAAAGAAAAAGTGAACAAACAGCAAATCATGTGAAATGGAAGAGTTAAACAACAAATGAAAGACAAAGAAACTTCCTGGAAACATCCTTTTGCTCCTCCTGTCACATTATAAAGTTGCAAACATAGTAGTAGCAAAATGTTACCCCCTTCATAAGTGATACAACTCACTCTCATACTCGTGGAAAATCATCGTTCTTCCTGTTTACCCCAAATTTGGATAATCAATTAAATTTATGAGTGAGCTATAGGGTATGTGGTAGGCTTTGACCTATTCTTTGATTGAGAGAAAATGGAATAGAATCAAACTATGAATAATCTAAAAAGTAACTGATGGTATGCGCCAAACGTATATGCTAATATGTGGAATATTGTTTGATTGCACAAATCTAAGGATGAACACAATAAATCCGGACCAAATCTGATATTGAGATAGAGAGAATTTGTATATATTTGTTATTACAAGTGTTATAGAGTTCAAGAAGCCAACCCCTCAAAAGTAGGGCAATGACCCCCTATTTATAGTATTGCCCCATGGGCTTCATACAACATGAGGCCCTAAAAAATAAAGAAAAACTCTGAAATGGATTAGGTTGGATTAGGTGGGTCGTACGGTCTGACACCCGTACGATTGACAGTTAAATATGGCAGGACATTATCGACGCGTAGCAATCGCGCAACGGATCTCCCGGACCAACGGCCACGATCAAAAGGACTAACGGCCACGATCAAACGGACCAACGGCCACGATCAACTCGGCTATGGAGAAACCGGACCAAATGGAGATCTTCTCTCTCTTTGGTCCAAACGTTCCTCCGATCCAGAAAGAAACTCTTCGTGCATGTGCTCGTCCCTCTCTTCCTTCGGTCTCTGGTCTTACCGGTTTAACATATATCAGATTTTTACTGTATACAGATAGTTCCACACTTTCCGGACCGTAGTTTTATCGGAGTAACGGGAAGTGGTTGAATCAAGAAACTGGCGTCTCAATTTATCCGTTGTTATCTTTTCATTTTGGCGGGAACAGTTGCGTCACGTACCTCTGTCATCGGCCACGTGTCCCATCCCGGATGGTCAACTCTGACAACCGCCGTAACGCACGTCTCTTTCAAGTGGTTTCTCATTAATTATGGGACACGTGGCATCCCTCGGTTGGCTGGGGTTTGTAACCGCCTTGATCCCACGCCTATATATCGTCCTTTACCTCTTCACTTTGACATTTTTACCTCTTCATCTCTTCACTTCTCTGTTTCAAGTCCTCCGCCTCTTATCCATTTCATTTCTTCACTTATAATCATCTGAATACTCACATTTCTTGTTGATTCGCTGCTTACACTACGTGAAAAGAAATGATTCTGCCAACTTCTCCACTAGTCGTTCTTGTGTGTTGCTGCTTCCTCCTCTCGTTCTTTACTTTTTTTTTTTGAATTCTTTGACTGTTCCCTTCACTTTCTAACTTATTTTTTGAATCCACCCAATCTCTCTTTTCCATATTTTCAAATGTCTGCCAACACCGAAACCACTTCCCATGATTTCCCCTCGGTCTCTTCTCAAGGAACCGAGCCAACTTCTCCAGCTAAGGCAAAAACCACCTTCGAGCCCACTACCTCGGATATTGTTCTGTTCAAACCTAATTTCAACAAAGATTTCGAGGTTGAAAAACCTTCTCCGGTATCCGATAGAGGGTTCGATGTGACACGATATCCCTCATCCATTACTGAGGATAAACTCGACTTAGTCTGGGCTGATTGTGGACGGGACAGCCGTTCAGTCCAAGTTTTTGCCCCCGAGCCGGACGAATCAATCACCGACCATCGGGAAGGCTTCTTATACGTTTATACTTACCCTTTCACCCTTAAGCTCAACCCCCCGGTCGATCCGGTCAACTTAGACATGTGCTGGACTTACAACGTAACCTTGGCACAGATTGGTCCAATTGTTTGGAGGGTCGTCGCCTGCCTCCGGCTGTTGGCCAATAATACAGAAAAGGAATTCACGCTGGCCCACTTAATACGGCTATACTCCCCGAGGTTGTTCCGAGGTGGTGTAATAAAACTCGCAAAGCATAGCCGGAATCCAATTTTTTCAAAAATGGATGAAGATAGAGACCGGGGCTGGTTGGAGCGATATGTCCGGGTGCGGACCTCGGACATCATTCCAGACAATTACATGCCTTTTCCGGAAAGATGGAATAATAAGCGTAAGTCTGAACTCTTTTAATAATTGCTTTTGTATGTTTTGTCAAACTTCAGTTCCACCTTCTCACTACTTGTCTTCTTATTTATATCAGTCGTGGGTTGGATTTCTCCGGTCGTCCGGAATCTCAACGAATGGGTCACTGCTCTCCTCAGCCAATATGCCCACGACGATCGGACGTGGGGTCACCTGTCACGTGGCCGATGGGTCGCCCAGAACCACGGTAATACTTTGCTTCTATCTGTATTCATTGCATCCTCTACCCTTTTGTAACATCTTCGATTTTCAGGTTTACCTAAAGGCTCGGTGAATTCGAGGCCGGAGTCAGCAGCTGAACCCGCAACGTCGGCACCCGAGTTCGATTCAGCGGGTGCATCTCGTATCCTTGCTGCCGCCTCCAAGAGAAAAAGGCCCTCGGACAAAGAGCAGAAACCGAAGAAAATGGCGAGGAGTGTAGTTAGGACTTTAAGGGATGAAGCAGAGCCCGAGCTCCTCGTTCGGAGGATCAGTGTTGCCTTTTCCGTGGCTTCCATTCCGGAGGGGGGCATTACCGTTTCACCACCTCCTTCAGCTGGAGAAGGACCTTCAGCTCCGGCATTATACACAGGTGAGGAAGAAATTCATTACCCGACTCCTCTAAGGTCGATTGAATTCATTGATATTTTAGGCGATGCTTCTTCCGAAGAGACCCCTCTGCAAAGGACAAGAAGACCTGGGGAGGCACCCACTGCCGAAGCCGGTCAAAGGACTGAGACGGTCCCGGAGACCGAAGTCCCCATTAATGTTCGTCCGATGCCCGACCATGAGACTGCTGCAACTTCGGAGATCCCTGCCTTTGCCGAAGCTGCTGAGGTCCTTCCGAGTTATCCAGCCCCGGCTTCAAGATCGGATAATTTTGAAGACATGTTCTCGGACACCCCTCCTGCAACCGGCGAAGCCGCTGGTTTCGGACATCTCCCGATCCCTCGGGCCACGAGGGCGGCTAGTCGGACCACCGAGTCCGGAGCTAGGGATAGCTTGGTCCGCACCTTTCCGGCCCCAAGTGTGGAACCGAGGAGGACAAGGTCGGCTGTGATCACCGTTCCCGAGGATTGCAGCTTTCTTTCTCGCCCGGTGGGTGTGGCGAGCTACCGGAGGCCCCTTGTCTCGGACTCGGACAAACGAAAGATGAACGGAGTCCCTTGGCAGTGCCATATTAACGAGGGTATGCACACGGGCAATCGGGTACGTTTATCAACCATCTTTGCATAATTTCATTGAGAATTTTAATCTCACTTAAAGTTTTTGACTTCATTTGCAGAGTGTGGTGCTTGTCAACAAAGCCTTTGTCTGTGCTCAGCAAGAGGTGGACGATCTTAAGGGCCAACTGGATGCCCAAGGCCGAGAAACGGAGAAATTTCAGCACCTTCTGCGGGTGAAGGAGGATGAGTTGAACCGAGCATTTACTCTTTCCAACCTCCAACCCGAGCTCGATGCAACAAAGGCTGAAAACCGTCGATTAAAGGGTGAGCTGGCCGAGATGGTCGAATATAACTGGAGTCTCGAAGCGGACAAGATCGGCCTTAGCCGAGATAACACTCATTTTTCCTCAAAGCTTGGTGAGCTCGAAATCACCATCTCTCAACTCCGGGAGGAGCTGGACTCTGTCAAGTCCGAAGCTACGAGCATGGCCGAGAGGCATCGGCTGCTCGAATCTGAAAGTGCCCGGTATAAAGAGCGTATGATAGTGTTTGAGGAGAAAGCGGAGAAGAGGGCCCAGATATGTGATGATCTAAAAATCGAGCTCGCGGAGACGGTTGGTGCTAATGATACTCTCAAGGCCGAGCTTGATTGGGCCACTCAAATGCAAAAGGTCCTCGAAGAAGATCGGGATGCTCTGATGGCAAAGCTGGCCCAGGCCGAGGCCTATTTGGAAGAAGCTCTAAAGAGCGTGGAGGCCGCCGAGGCTAATACTACTATTGCTGCTGAGTATGAAAAGTGGAAGTCTCGGAGGATCACCCCTGAGCAAGCCGAGCATGGCTTTGCGTATCTTCCGGTCCTGATACTTGAAGCAAAAAGAGTCGAGGAAGAGGCTAAGGGTGCCCTCGGGGCTGACTCCGATGACTCCGAGTGGACAGTGTCCGAGCATTCTTGATCCAGCCATACCGGATAGATTAAGGCCTGTACTTAGCCTTTTATTTTTTTGTCTTTGCAAGAGTCTCCAATGTAAAATCCTCTGTATAAATAGAACATGCGTTTTTCTTGATTCTTTACTTTGTTTGAATGTTTGCTATGATTTCTGCCCGAATTGTCGCTCCGTTTTAAGGAGTCATTATTTCTGATTGTGCCTGAATATCGACTTTTCTCTTCATCCGGTACATTTTGTCCTGGAATTTTATGGACTTTTTGCCCGTGGGACTTATCTTATGCTTTGTGAATTCAGACGTCTCCGAATCACGATGGGCATTTTTAGGGCCGGTATTTTTCGGACACCTGAATCTCAGCCTTAGCTGAATTTTGATGTAACAGTCCCCATTTGAGGGATTAACAATTTTGGCTCGGTTCACTATGACCTTGTTGCCTTTGTCGAATTTCGACCGTAGTGCCCGGCATAGGGTATATGAATGAAGTAATGCCGAAATACGGCGATAATCATCGGGGTAGTGTTTTAACAAGAAGACATCCGAGATATCGTTATCCGAACTTTCGATGATTTTTGTATTGCAAGTATTTGTTCATACATTATGGGAATTTTGTTTCCTTCTGCTTTTGCCGTAGCAAATACTAAATGGACACGATTCATTCTGATCGTTTGGCCTTTACATCGAAACCTACTGCAAAAGGTCCGGTCTTGGCTTTGCCGTAGCAAATATTGAGTGGACACGATTCATTCTGATCGTTTGGTCTTTACATCGAAACCTACTGCCGAAGGTCCGGTCTTGGTTTTGCCGTAGCAAATATTGAGTGGACACGATTCATTTTGATCGTTTGGTCCTTACATCGAAACCTACTACCGAAGGTCCGGTCTTGGTTTGTTGAGCTTCTCCGTTTTTCATTGACCGGGGTAAACTTCGATGTGGGCGTAATAGTCCCCTAGCGCTTATCCGAGCTGCAAGGTCCGGTGAGTGCTATTAAGTCCCTACTCGCACGGTGTGACCCCGAGTTTCCGGGCGTTTGTCCTTTATCTTCGTCGAGTAACATGTTATACTTGTTGCCTCATTAAAAACCTTGTCGGAAAACCCATTTTGGGACAAAACCGTACTAAGGAAAAGAGTACAACACGTGTTTTCAGACCTAGATTCTTACTTTATCCGGTACTTGACTTCCTGCAAAATAGAAAGGTTAATAGAAAAATACGGGGAGTCCATACCTTAGCAGTAGTATCTTTTAAGATGAGCCACATTCCAGTTATTGCGCAACTGTTGCCCGTCCATGGATTTCAACTGGTACTACCTTTACCCATTACCTCGGTTATCCTGTACGGTCCTTCCCAGTTCGGACCCAGTTTACCTTCGTTGGGATTCTTGGTGTTCAAGGTAACTTTCTGAAGTACCAAGTCCCCAACTTGGAAATGTCGAAAATTGGCTCTCCGGTTATAGTACCTTTCCATTCTCTGTTTCTGAGCTGCAATACGGACCAACGCGTTTTCGCGAAGTTCATCCGTGAGGTCGAGTTTTACGGCCATGGCCTCCTCGTTCGACTCCTCGGTGGTATAGCTAAACCGGAGAGTCGGTTCCCCAACTTCTACGGGGATAAGGGCTTCGGCCCCGTAGACTAACGAGAAAGGGGTTTCTTCCGTGCTTGATTTCGATGTGGTTCTGTAAGCCCACAATACCTCCGGTAATATTTCCCTCCAATGATGCTTTGATGCTTCAAGTCTTTTCCTCAGATTTTGAATTATTGATTTGTTCGTGGATTCCGCCTGTCCGTTTGCACACGGGTGATATGGGGTTGATACAATTTTCTTGATCTTCAACCCTTCGAGAAAATCACTAACTTTGCCGCCCACGAATTGAGGTCCATTATCATAAGTTATTTCGGCCGGGATGCCGAAACGACAGATGATGTGGTCCCATATGAAGTCAATGACTTCCTTCTACCTGATTTTTTCAAAGGCCTGCGCTTCAAGCCATTTGGAGAAATAATCAGTCATAATCAAAATAAAACGGGCTTTACCTGGTGCCCATGGTAATAGACCGACAATGTCCATTCCCCACTTCATGAAAGGCCAAGGAGACACCACCGAATGCAGCAACTCCCCGGGCTGATGAATCATCGGAACATGTCTCTGACACCCGTCACACTTCCGGACAAAATTTTTCGAATCCTCCTCCATCCGGTTCCAGTAGTAATCGGCTCTTATAATTTTCGGACCAAGGCTTCTGAACCGGAGTGGTTGCCGCAAGTCCCCTCGTGGACTTCTCTTCAAACATACTCCGTTTCTCCGGGACCCAAACACTTGGCCAGGGGGCCGAAGAAAGATCGTCGATATAGTTGGCCATCTACCAAGCAGAAACGCGCAGCTTTTGTCCTTAGCGACCGGGATTATTTTGGGTCACTCGGGAGCTTTCCATCTCTTAAGTAATCGACGTACTTGTTGCGCCAATCCCAAGTTAAACCCGCTGTTTTTATTTTGGCATACCCGTTCTCTATCACCGTATTCATCAAGCGCACCGTAGTACCGGGGTTAATTTCTCCCCCTTCGACCGAAGATCCCAAATTGGCCAATGCATCGGCTTCGCTGTTCTGCTCCCTTAGTATGTGTTGCATGGTCCATTCTTTAAACCGGTGTAGTATCACTTGGATCTTCTCCAAATACCTTAGCATCCGTTCATCTTTGACCTCGAAGACGCCATTCACCTGGTTAACGACCAAAAGTGAGTCGCACTTTGCTTCAATTATTTCAGCCCCTATACTCCGGGCTAGTTCCAAACTTACAATCATATCCTCATACTCGGCTTCATTGTTAGTCAATTTAACAGTTCTAATGGATTGTCGAACGGTATCCCCGGCCGGGGTTCTAATGATGATTCCTAGCCCGGAACCTTTGAGGTTCGAGGCTCCGTCTGTGTGTAGTGACCAAATACCCGAGGCTTCCCCCGAGGTTAGCAGAAGTTCTTTCTCAACCTCGGGGACCATAGCCGGGGTGAAATCCGCCACAAAATCGGCCAAGATCTGGGACTAGATGGCCGTTCTAGGTTTGTATTCAATATCATACCCGCTAATTTCTACGGCCCATTTAGGGGTAAGTAGTCACTACACATATCAGATGGCATTGAAAGTAGGGCTTGAGTTTTCTAGAAGCGCTCACCAACGCCAATGCCAATTTTTCCAAGTGGGGATAACGGGTCTCCGCATCCCCCAATGTTCTACTTACATAATAAATAGGGAATTGCGTACCTGATTCTTCTCGGACCAAAACGCCACTTACCGCTACCTCGGAGACAGGAAGGTAGAGAAAAAACTGCTCGACCGCTTTTGGTGTGTGCAGCAGCAGTGGGCTGGAGAAGTATCTTTTTAATTCTTGTAAAGCTCTTTGACACTCCGGTGTCCAAACGAAGTAGTTCTTCTTCCTCAATAAGGATAAGAAGCGGTGACTCTTGTCCGAGGACCTCGATATGAAATGACTCAGCGCCGCTATCCTTCCGGTGAGCCTCTGCACTCCTTTGATGTTATTCACTACCTCGATATCCTCAATGGCCTTGATCTTGTCCGGGTTGATTTCAATACCCCGGTTTGATACCATGAAACTCAAAAAATTATCGGACCAGACACCGAAGGTACATTTTTCCGAGTTGAGCTTCATGTTATACTTGCGGAGTACATCGAAGGTTTCCTGCAAATGCTTTAAATGGTCCTCTGTTTCCAGGGACTTAACAACCATGTCGTCAATATAAAATTCTATTGTTTTCCCTACTTGCTCTTTGAACATTCCATTAACTAGGCGTTGGTAAGTTGCACCGACATTTATTAATCCAAAAGGCATAACATTATAACAGTAAGTCTCATATCGGGTAATAAAGGATGTTTTCTCTTGATCCTTCGGGTGCATCCGGATTTGGTTATACCTGGAGTAGGCATCGAGAAAACTTAACATCTCATGCCCGGCCGTCGCATCAATCATTCTATCGATGTGAGGCAACGAAAATGAATCCTTCGGGCATGCTTTGTTTAGATCCTTGTAATCAACGCACATGCGAAATTTATTACCTTTTTTCGGCACCACCACTACATTAGCTAGCCAGCCCGGGTACTTTACCTCCCGGATAGAGCCTATTTTTAAAAGCTTTGTTACCTCATCCTTTACGAAGGCGTGTTTTGCCTCTGCTATGGGCCTTCTCTTCGCTTCACCGGGGGAAACCTCTCGTCTAGGCTGAGTTTGTGAGTTGTCACCTCTGGTGGCACACCTGTCATATCTATATGGGACCATGCGAAGCAATCAGCATTAGCTCGAAGAAATTCAATTAACTTGTTCCTGAGCTCCGAGGTTAACCCCGTGCCCAGGTATACCTTTCTGTCCGGTAGATATTCGAACAAGATGATCTGCTCCAGCTCCTCTACTGTTGACTTGGTTGCATCCGAGTCATCCGGCATGACGAATGATCTGGGTACACCGAAATCATCCTCTTCATGCTCTGGGTCCGACCCTGTGTACTGTGATTGCTATTTGGTGTCCGTTCCCCCGGTTGATTCTTTTTCCCTTTGATCCGATCTTTTGGGCTTAGTTGTCGCTTCCTCGACCGCGAACATCTCCCTTGCAGCGGGTTGCTCACCTCAGATGGTTTTTATACCCTCCGAAGTCGGGAATTTCAGCAACTGATGCAATGTCGACGGCACGACCCTCATGCTATGTATCCAAGGTCTACCCAATAATGCGTTATACTTCATGTCCCCTTCGATTACATAGAAAATCGTTTGCCGGATAGTGCCATCGATGTTCACCGGCAATGAGATCTCCCCCTTTGTGGTTTCGCTCGCCATGTTGATCCCGCTGAGGACCCGAGCTACCGGTACGATCTGATCGAGTAGCCTTAACTGTTCGACTACTCTCCACCGGATGATGTTGGCCGAGCTACCTGGGTCAATCAAAATACGTTTAACCTGAGTTTTAAAGACAAGTATAGAAATTACCAATGCATCATTATGCGGTTGAATGATGCCTTCTGCATCTTCGTTGCTGAAAGAGATAGAACCCTCAGGTAAATAATCCCGGCTGCGCTTTTCGCGAATAACAGAAACCTTGGCCCGTTTCATCACCAGCCCTCGTGGGGCATCGGTACCCCCGACTATCATGTTGATTATATGCTGGGGTTCGACTGGCTCGGCCCTTTTATGAGCCTCCCTTTCCTTGTAGTGACCTTTGGCTCGTTCACTCAGCAATTCTCAGAGATGGCCATTCTTCAGTAATCGGGCTACCTCCTCTCTTAGCTGGCGACAATCCTCGGTTCTGTGTCCATGGGTTCCATGATATTCACACACCATGCTCGGGTCCCGTTGGCCCGGACTGACTTTAGAGGTCTCGGCCATCTTACATCCGGGATACGGCCAATAGCCGAGACGAGGTCCGAGGTGTTGACGTTGAAGTTGTACTCCGATATCTTCGGCAAGTCTTTGTTGCCGGCAGGGCTTCCGGCATCGCTCCTGAATGAGAGACCTCGATTGTTCGATGGGCGCTCGACTCGTTTATCACTCCGACCGGAGAAATGGCTCGGGCCAACCCTGGATTTCTCCAACCTGAAGCTTGGTTTCTCCGAATGAGAATATGGCCGATACCTTTCCCTCGACGATCTGGCCTCCGGTTCGTAATTTTTCTTTGGTCTCTCAAAACTTTTGTACATATTTATTGGCCCCGGGGGAAGCTCGAGTTGGTCATCCTCCACCCGAATCTTCGACTCGTATCGGTTATGGACATCTGCCCATGTCACAGCCTCGTATTCTAGCAAGTTTTCCTTTAATTTGAACGAAGCCGTCGAGCTCCGAGGGTTGAGCCCCTTTGTGAAAGCTTGCGCGGCCCATTCCTCGGGAACCGGAGGGAGCTCTATTCGGTCCCTTTGGAACCGGTTGACAAATTCACGCAGCAACTCATCGTCTCTTTGGGCTATACGGAAAATATCTGCCTTACGGGCCTGCATCTTTTTAGCACCGGCGTGAGCTTTTACGAAGGCATCGTCGAGCATTTCGAAAGAAGTGATTGAATGCTCGGGCAGATGGTCGTACCACGTCAATGCTCCTTTCGACTGAGTTTCCCCGAACTTTTTCAGCAACACTGATTCAATTTCATCTTCCTCCATATCATTGCCTTTTATAGCGCAGGTGTATGAGGTCACGTGTTCGTGTGGGTCCGTTGTGCCGTCATATTTCTGGATATCCGGCATTTTGAACCTCTTCGGGATTAATTTCGGAGCTTCACTCGGGGGAAAAGAGCTCTGGATGTACCTCTTCGAATCCGGCCCTTTCAGTAAAGGCAGAGCCCCCGGGATTTAGTCCACCCAAGAGTTGTATATTTCCACCCTCTTTTCGGTTGAATCTACCCGTTTTGCCAAAGTTTCGAGCATTTTCAGAACCTCGGTGGAGGAACCAGCTCCGGACCCATTGCTCTCAGCCATCCGTGCCTCATCCCTTCTAGTTTCAGCAACACCATTCGTCTTCTCCGGGGTCGTTTTATCTCTTCCGCTTTGCAACTAGGCAATTGTGATTCCTTGTTCGGCAATTGCTGCCCTCTGCTCCTGCAACATTTCAAAAATTAAACGTAAGTCGATATTATCTTTCGGGGTATCCGGTTCTTTCTAGCCCTGTGTTTGGGACAAAGTAATTGAATTGTGAGTATTTAAAGGATCGGTGGCCGGCTGGGCGGCATTCTCCTGCTGCACGATGTTTTGCCTGTTGATGCCCTCCCTCGAGTTAACGGGGTTCGGGTCAGCGGGATTTGGTAATCCTCGTGGCCTACTGTCTTCATTTTCGGCCACGATCTCGTTGTTGTTGACGTGACCAGATTGCCCACTGTTAGCCATTTGATCCGTTTTTTTCAGAGACGAACAAAAGATATTTTTGATTTTGATGGGTAAGATAGAGGTCAAGATCAAAGACCACTATTACCCTAGCCCTACGGTGGGCACCAAACTGTTTACCCCAAATTTGGATAATCAATTAAATTTATGAGTGAGGTATAGGGTATGTGGTAGGCTTTGACCTATTCTTTGATTGAGAGAAAATGGAATAGAATCAAACTGTGAATAATCTAAATAGTAACTGATGGTATGCGCCAAACGTATATGCTAATATGTGGAATATTGTTTGATTGCACAAATCTAAGAATGAACACAATAAATCCGGACCAAATCTGATATTGAGATAGAGAGAATTTGTATATATTTGCTATTACAAGTGTTATAGAGTTCAAGAAGCCAACCCCTCAAAAGTAGGGCAATGACCCCTATTTATAGTATTGCCCCATGGGCTTCATACAACATGAGGCCCTAAAAAATAAGAAAAACTCTGAAATGGATTAGGTTGGATTAGGTGGGTCGTACGGTCTGACACCCGTACGATTGACAGTTAAATATGGCAGGACGTTATCGACGCGTGGCAATCGCGCAACGGATCTCCCGGACCAACGGCTAAGATCAAACGGACTAACGGCCACGATCAAACGGACCAACGGCCACGATCACCTCGGCTATGGAGAAACCGGACCAAATGAACATCTTCCCTCTCTTTGGTCCAAACGTTCCTCCGGTCCAGAAAGAAACTCTTCGTGCATGTGCTCGTCCCTCTCTTCCTTCGGTCTCTGGTCTTACCGGTTTTAACATATATCCGATTTTTACCGTATACACTTCCAAGTTGCAGATGGTTATAAATTTACAATGGTATCACTAAGACATTTTTGACGAAGTCAACCCAATAACAACGGAACTTGGAACAACATAAAGTTTGTGACTCTCTTTGGATAAAGGCTCTCATCCGAAATTCCAAGATTTTACCAACACAGTCACTTGAAACTCTTGCCTTCTAGGAAAAATGTGCTGCTTGAATGAAAGCGGACTATATTTAAAAGTATTTTTGATCAGTTTAGCCCAACAATTAGCACTCCTTAAATATGCAATACATCTATCTAATTGTAGTCTCCTGCAATATTGTTTATTTGCTAGATGCTTCTTCTTGCATTTTGGTGTTGGGAAATTATTAGATGATGGTCACGTTAAGAAGAACAAATATGAGACAAACAAAATATAGTAATAACAATAAAGATAAGATAGAGTGGAAAACTGGTTCAAGACACGCTATGGATGGCATTGTCTTCAAAGTAGATTTTCGTTGCTACCCAGTGCAAATGGCAAAGTGACGATATAATGAACCTCACTAAGGAATCTCTAAGATGCACTCAAATAGAAGTTGAAGAGAACCTTTTAATCTCTCAACTGCTTTTGTAGGAATTCAGAATAAGAAGAAAAATAGACTCTTGAAGAGAATGAAATGATAAAAAGCCTAAAGATCTAGATCTCCTAATTGTAATTTTCTGCTATAGGATAAGTATTTATAGAAAGTGAAACACGTCTTTTCACGAATGTATGTATTGCTTAAGATTGGATAACACTTTTTCACAATGAATAGATGTATCAATTAAAAATATGGGTAACACCCTTCTCATAGTATATTTTGTCTTCTCAAAAGGTGCTTTTAGATTTTGAATAACTTGTAAATAAATTCCAACGCTTAGGTCAAGCCCCTTGGCTGTTGACACTAATTTTGTCCGTCCAAGACGTGCAATATTATAGAAGGATGGAATACCACCAGACATCTATTATATTAAATTTACCTGATAGTCCCCGTTTTGAGAACGCTCAATGCTAAAGTTACTGAATGAGTAAGTCGTGAATCTCTGAACTATATATGTAATGTTTGATACTAAAGGTGTCTAGACGAACTCATTTGGTCTCGTCACGTGTGACTCGCGTCTTAGCAGATGTTCTAACAACAAGCTGTGATTATAATTACGGAAAAGGGTCAAAATTACCCCTGAACTTTGAAAAATAGTTTATCCATGCCCTTCGTTATACTTTAGGGCCAATTATACCCTTACCGTTATAATTTGGGCCAAATATACCCTTGAGTATAACGGCGTGCCACGTGTCAAAATCTCAGTGACCAACTTATTTTCCCTCTTTTATTTTTCATCCGGATGCCTACTCCTTCAGATCCGACCCAATTAATTTATTACCCAACCCGTAAAATAACCCAAATAAGCCAAACCTAACCAGTATAACATATCTATAGCCTGCCCCTCTCTCTCTCTCTAAAAAAAAAAACGCAGATCATCTTCAACCTCTTCAAATGGAAGCTGCAATTGTGATTTAGTGAGTTTTATTGTTACCTTTTTGCTTGGTGATTTAGTGATTTTTCTGCATACCCTTTTGCTTATTTTGTGATTTGGATTTTGAGTTTTCATATTTTTTGTTTTGGGATGCAGATCGTCTTCAGATGGGTGAAGTAGTTTCCACTATTCCAAGTAGGTTCTCTTCTTTATTTCCTTTTTTTTTTTTTCAATATTTTAGTGAAGTGAATAATTACTTGTGTGTTGAAAAACAAAATGATTACTTGTGTCACTCTTGCTCTAGATTTATTTGTTCCCTTTGTTAAATCTTACCAAATTTTCAAACTAAACCAAATATACCTATTCTACTTAAAAAGAAATAAGATGTTCAAATTGACATAGAGTTAGTATAACTGGCAATTTTTCGTATACCAATGACCATAGATCTGTCTTTAAATCTGTTTTTTAAATCTGTTTTTTTATCTGTTTTTAAATCTGTTTTTTGAATCTGTTTTTTTTAAATCTGTTTTTTAAATCTATTTTTTTATCTGTTTTTAAATCTGTTTTTTTTTTAAAATCTGTTTTTTTTATCTGTTTTTAAATCTGTTTTTTAAATCTATTTTTTTTTAAATCTATTTTTTAAATCTATTTTTTTTAAATCTGTTTTTTTATCTGTTTTGTAAATCTGTTTTTTTAAAATCTGTTTTTAAATCTGTTTTGTATCTGTTTTTAAATCTGTTTGTTTTTTAAATCTGTTTTTTTTTTATCTTTTTTGTAGATCTGTTTTTTTTTTTAAATCTGTGTAAATATTGAGCATTATTTTTTTTTAAATCTGATTTTCAGTGAAGTCTTACAATGTCCGAAATTAGTTGTAATTCAACGAAGAAGTGTCACTGTGGTGAAATTGCTCGTTGTTTCAATTCGAAAACACCTTCAAATCCTGGTAGGATATTCTATAAGTCTCCTAAACTTAAGGTAAGTGTTATTATTGAATTATTTGTCCAGAGTCTTATTTTTGTTGTTTCATTAAAGTGTTGATCATTTTTTCGTATTTTATTGGTTTGGACAGGCTGAAAATTGTGATTTTTGGGAGTGGCAAGATAATTTTCTAGACAATGCTTTATTGGAAATAAGTGATTTGAAGGGTAAATTGGAAGTGGCTACGGCGAAGATGGACAATTTAAGAGAGTCGTTGAATGCGGTTAAGCTCGAAAGAGACAACTTGAAGAAAAAGGTGCATAACTTGGAGGCTATAAATAACTCTCAAGTGAGCAAATCAAGGGAATTGGAAGAGAAGATGTTGAAGTTGAAGATGTTGTTTATGATTTCATTGTCCGTATTAGTTGGATTTTTTTGTCGCTAATTTGGGATGAATTATGCTTGGTCTAGTAATAGAAGTGAAAGGCTTGTTTTGGTAGATGACGATGTGTAGGAGTAGAAGTGTTTGTTTAGAAGTTGAAGTCTTGATATGTAAGCTAGTTTGTTGTTGTTATTGTATGTGTAAACTTGCTAATTTAGTGTTGCTAATAAGAAATCCATTTTTTCTCTCTGTTGGACTCATGGGGCTATTAATCTTTCTGTGTAACAAAGGTATAGTCTTGATATGTAAGCTAGTTAGTCCATTTTTTCATTTATATTAGATTCTAAAATGTTTGCAGGTACTTAGAACATATTTGCTGATTGTTGGACTTGATAAAGAGTGAATGGTATTGGTATAGTAAAGTCCATGCTAAAATGATTGGTTTGAAATTCATCATTTCTGCAGCAGTCTCAAAGAGCATTTGATCTTTTCAGAAGTACTGATACTACCATGTTTCCTTGACTCGAATGTCCCAAACTGGAAAAGAAAATCACCTACTTAGAAAATATCAAAGACAATTCAGTTTTTAGTGAACACTAAGTCCTACGCTTCTTGTCAACTATATAGTTTTATGGTGAAATGAAGGTTGTATTTAGCTGCAAACTTATATGATGTACATTTCAACACAGTTTTGCACACTTTCTGCACATCTCAATTCACTACACTTCATACACATTTCAGTCAAACTAAACATAATCCAATTCGACAAAACAACTGGACATTTCAAACACCATAAATATGCTATAGAAACTGTCAACCACAGCACAAAATAAGCCAATAGTTGTATGGATGCCACACTATAACCCCAAAAACTAATACATCCCAAGTCATAATGTGGCATCCATTTAGTTTGACCATTACATAATTAGCAAATTAAGAGTACTGTCTTAAGCAGTAAATACATCACCATAATTCACAAAAAACAATAACATTTCATAAAGCTAAATCAATTGTTAGGTCCGCTTCTTGGATTCAACTTCCCAATCCTCTCTTGAGCTGTAGCCTCCAACTGGCTGGTAGTAACTGCATCATTCCCTTGCCAAGTTAAGCTTGTTAATGAGACTGGTAGTAACTGCAATTTCACCACAGTGACACTTCTTCGTTGAATTACAACTAATTTTGGACATTGTAAGGCTTCACTGAAAATCAGATTTAAAAAAAAAAATAATGCTCAATATTTACACAGATTTAAAAAAAAAACAGATCTACAAAAAAGATAAAAAAAAGATTTTAAAAACAGATTTAAAAAAACAAACAGATTTACAAAACAGATTTAAAAATAGATACAAAACAGATTTAAAAACAGATTTTAAAAAAACAGATTTACAAAACAGATTTAAAAACAGATAAAAAAATAGATTTAAAAAAAAATAGATTTAAAAAACAGATAAAAAAATAGATTTAAAAAAAACAGATTTAAAAACAGATAAAAAAAACAGATTTAAAAAAAAACAGATTTAAAAAAAAGATTTAAAAACAGATAAAAAAACAGATTTAAAAAACAGATTTAAAAAACAGATTTAAAAAAAACAGATTTAAAAAACAGATTTAAAAAACAGATAAAAAAACAGATTTAAAAAACAGATTTAAAAAACAGATTTTTAAAAAACAGATTTAAAAAACAGATTTAAAAACAGATAAAAAAACAGATTTAAAAAACAGATTTAAAGACAGATCTATGGTCATTGGTATACGAAAAATTGCCAGTTATACTAACTCTATGTCAATTTGAACATCTTATTTCTTTTTAAGTAGAATAGGTATATTTGGTTTAGTTTGAAAATTTTGTAAGATTTAACAAAGGGAACAAATAAATCTAGAGGAAGAGTGACACAAGTAATCATTTTGTTTTTCAACACACAAGTAATTATTCACTTCACTAAAATATTGAAACAAAAAAAAAAAAGGAAATAAAGAAGAGAACCTACTTGGAATAGTGGAAACTACTTCACCCATCTGAAGCATCACAAAACAAAAAATATGAAAACTCAAAATCCAAATCACAAAATAAGCAAAAGGGTATGCAGAAAAATCACTAAATCACCAAGCAAAAAGGTAACAATAAAACCCACTAAATCACAATTGCAACTTCCATTTGAAGAGGTTGAAGATGATCTGTGTTTTTTTTTTAGAGAGAGAGAGAGAGAGAGGCAGGCTATAGATATGTTATACGGGTTAGGTTTGGCTTATTTGGGTATGTTATTTTACGGGTTGGGTAATAAATTAATTGGGTCGGATTTGAAGGAGTAGGCATCCGGATGAAAAATAAAAGAGGGAAAATAAGTTGGCCACTGAGATTTTGACACGTGGCACGCCGTTATACTCAAGGGTATATTTGACCCAAAGTATAACGGTAAGGGTATAATTGGCCCTAAAGTATAACGAAGGGCATGAATAAACTATTTTTCAAAGTTCAGGGGTAATTTTGACCCTTTTCCGTTATAATTATATTCAGAGATTGAATAGAATATTTAGTGACAGTTTGTAATTATGAGCAGTTAGTTAATGATTGTTAGCATATATTTGTTGACAATTGTAGTTAGTTATCACTAGCTATGTATATATGCTTATAGATTGAACAAAATACACGCATCAATACATTTTTCATTTCCACAAATGTTGTGCTCTCAGATTTTTCCTTATTAGCTTCTCTTCTAGGTTAATCACCATTGTAGTTGATTAGCTGAAGCTATTTCATCATACTATCAAAGCGTGAGAAATTGAAGTAGTTTCGTGAAATCCTGGAGCTGTAGAGTTGCATTTGTTACAATTCATTTAGAAATTGAATTGTTTCATTGAGATTTTACAATGATTTGAAGTGTACATAATTTGGCTGGAAGAAAGGTGTTACCTAAATTTTTGAGGAAAAGTTCAAATATGCCATCAAACTATCTGAGATGGCTCATTCATGCCACTTGTTAATAGTTGAGTTCATTTATGTCAGCGCCATGATACATTTAGTTCATTTGTGCCACTAGCCACTAACGGATCTCTATTGCTATCAGAATTTGACACACTAACGAATCTTTATTACTTAGGGGGTGTACAAAGTAAACCGACAAACCGTACCAAATCGATAAATCGAATCAAACCGAGAAAAAAACCCGATTGGTGGTTTGGTTTGGTGTTGAAAAAAAAATCCGACCATAATTGGTTTGGTTTGGTTTTAGCTAAAAAAAGTCAAACCGAACAAAACCAACTCGACATTACATGTATTCAATTTTTAAAATATTTTATACATAAAATATTTATTTGTAATGTAATTTATAAATATTTCTTAATTTTTTTTTGTAGTTTTTTTTATCTATTATCATATTATTCAAGCTCGAAATTAGAATTTTGAATGTGAATAGGTTTTATATCCTATGGATGTTATTAACTCATATAAAGTCCAAACCAAAACAATTCAACACTAATACTAACAAAAGAAATTCAATTACCACTAGGAATGACAATAATGTAGGATATATCTCCTTTAGTTTTGCATAATTGGTTTAGAGAGTGAAAATACATTACTTAAGTTTTTTTTTTCTTGTCATGTAATTAATACTTATTAGCCGTACTTATTTTAGGATGACTTAGTATTTTTAGATTATGGTCATTTTCTTTATGGCTTATTAATTAGCAATATTTATTTTAACCGATTTTATTATCTTTTGTTGAATATTTTAATACAATGTCATCACTCTTCTCACATTTTGTGTTATTTTCTTATGAAACACTTTAATTACATAGTTGTATCTTACTAGGATTAAAGAAATATTTGAAGTAAAAGTTATATATTTTGTATCAAGACTATTCCAAAAACAACCCGAATAACCCGAGAAAACCCGAGGTTAAAAAACCCAAATTTTATTGGTTTGATTTGGTATATAAATTTAAAAATACGACGCAATTGGTTTGATTTAGTGTTTAAAAAATCTAAACCAATTCGATCCATGATATTACTATCAGAATTTGACACGTGACACTTTCTAAATCCTTTCATTTTGAGATCTCTATAATTAAAAGTAGCTAGATAAATATATTTCAACTATCCTATCATCATCATTACGATGCTTCATGGGAACAAAAAGAAATGAAATGATTGCGATAGCGGTACGAAAATGTCATTGTCATATATGTGCTAATTAATCTCTCTCATGGCTTCTCGTACTTTCTCAGGTCACTGCATATATAGTCCAAAATCCTAATTAATTAACGTGGAGGGTTGAGCACCCTTTTCTTGAATTCACTTCCCATGGCCCTTTTAGCTGTTACGTCCCTGCTCCTTCTCCTCGCCCGACAACTTGCTCGCTTGTTTGGCCTATTGCCAAGTGCCGACTTGCCTCGTCCTCTCTATTTTCTAACTACATATTAGATATTTTTCATTGGTTAAAACTTATCTGCATCGGATATTTACATTAAATAAATAGATGCGTGTCATACGTGTAAATATATAATAACATTACTTAACAATTAGTAAATGTATATATATACTATATTAAATTAATTAATTAAAGTAAATTACACTAGTTTGATGTCCACATCCTATAGATATTTATCTTTTTCATCCAATGTTAAAGCTGACTCATATATGTCGGCTGAAAGGAATACTAAACTTACTACTGTACATCATCTTTAATAATTGTAAAAATTTAAAGTAAATTATTCCATTTAGAAAAGATATGAGTGCATGTAGATTTGTAATGTTTCAAGTTTCAACCACTAAATTATGCATATGCGTTCGGGGAATTATCCAAGTGTACAAATAGAACCAAAATTAATTTAGATCACACCAAATTTAATTGACAATTTTAAGAATATTTGTAATTAAATATTAGATTCATAAGAAAAACATGCAACAATTCTCAAATACTTTCACCCACAAACTTTAAATTTTTTCTCGAGCAAAATACATGTCCAAATACAACTTCAAGTTTTCAAAATCACAAATTCAAGAACTCAAATTTTTAAGTTTCAACTTCAAAATTTATGACCAAACGGGAACTAAAAGTATGTGTAATTATTTAACTCTCGTAGTCTTAAACTTATCACGTACAATATCAGGATTGCAAAACTTGCTAAATATAAAAAAAAGATACTTTTTTTTAGATACACCAAATGGAAAGTATCACAATTAAATTGGGACCAAGTAGTTATTTTGTTTATTTTTGCAAATGACAACTGGACAGGTGGAAAGATAAAAAAACGTTGCATGTCCTAGAGAGTACTTTCCATTTCTATAACCGCAGTAAAGTCCATAAATTCGAACATATATATAATCAGCGTAATTACAGTTCATATCTGAAAATCCAAAACATTTAAATATCCTTTTATTCATCCAACTTCCAATATTTCACCGTCGATTACAATTTCCGTCTACGATGTCAACGGCGAGAGCCGGTAACGATGAGAGCTCTAACGGAGTCGACCCGACTCCGTTACTTTCGGACCCGGTCTTTATGAGCCGACGTTTAGCGCGACGCGCCCCAAGCCTAAGAGGAGCGGCTCGATTTCTGCGACGCGCGAGTAGCCGTCGAATGATGCGTGAGCCATCAAGGCGCGTGAGAGAAGCTGCAGCTGAGCAAATAGAAGAACAACAAAGCGATTGGGCGTATTCTAAACCAATAGTGATATTAGATCTTATCTGGAACTTAGCTTTCGTTATTGTTTCAGTTTCTGTGTTGATTTTGAGCCTTGATGAGTCACCGAACATGCCTTTAAGGCTTTGGATTATTGGATATGCGCTACAGTGTTTGCTTCATATGGTCTGTGTTTGTGTTGAGTATTATAGAAGACGTATTCAGCTTAGCGAGGAATCATCGAATTCTGAGCAGAGAAATGCTGCTGCTGGAGGCTGGAATAGTTCGAGTGACGGAAGTGATGGAGGGGAAGCTGCTGATTATCAGTCCGAAAGGCGTCAAAATGAGGATGAAACTAGGTAAAATTAAAGGAGATGGACATATTTTATGTGATTAACTTAACTTCCTAATAGACGACTGGAAACACAGGCGAAGAAGTTTTTAAAATTTGAACCGAAAGTGTCTAATTGAAACAGGGCTTATTTCAAGTGTATAAATGAAATATCCTGACAAGTTTAAGGGGTTGGCTATGTGTTAAGCCTTTATATTATAACCTAAAGAGTAAAATTAGTACAAAATGCTAACACACGAGAATATCTTGTTGTTATTCATAGTTGGCGTAGTAGTTGTTTTTACTGTTGTGTTTATCATTTCGTTGATTGAATGGAGAATGATTTGACTGTTAGGTTAGAATAGGCATTTTGAATTGAAGACTACTATGTTTAGTATCTTGGTCGAGGTATTAGTCGCTCCAGGTTGCTGGTAATGAATTAGTATACTCATGTGCATTATTATGTGGAGAATTGGGACTCCATGTTACTAGAAAGACATAGGTACTGGTCTGTCAGGTGGGAGAAAGGTTCTCTAGGTTGCTGAATATTGTGATTATGAGGCTTGAGGTTAATGAAATTGTTGCCTGTCGTGGATAATGAAAGCTTGTCCTTAATCTTACAAGAAAAAAAAGGTTTTGCCGAAGAATGTCAAAATGTTTGAAAGATAGCTCTTCTCATTTTCTTTTGGTGGCAGTTATTTCCTGGAAATACCTCATTGTTTTTAGAAGACTGGAATCGGATGGCTGTGCCTCTTAATATATTAATGATTCTTTAATTTATTATTCCAGTGTTGCTAAGCATCTGGAGTCTGCAAATACCATGTTTTCTTTCATTTGGTGGATAATCGGTTTCTATTGGATATCTGCTGGTGGTGAAACTTTGACCCATGATGCACCTCAACTTTACTGGTTTGTCCCAAGCGAGTCTCTAATCTCTTTTGTATTTGTTGTGATTTTCTTTCGTGTGATGTTTATTTGGGTTCTTTTGCAGGCTTTGTCTCACATTTCTAGCATTCGATGTATTTTTTGTTGTTATATGTGTTGGTGTGGCATGTCTCATTGGAATTGCTGTTTGTTGCTGTCTCCCATGTATCATCGCTATTTTATATGCAGTGGCAGACCAGGTACTTATTTAAATCTTTTTAAACCTTATATTGTCACAAGGTACATGGGAGAACTAACTTTTGGGATCTAGTTCCAATTATCAGCTCAAAAACTGTCTTGCTAGAGCAAGAAATATTTCGTGGAAGTATGTTCGGTGATATCGTATTCTTTTGTTTCATCCCTTTGTGTTTTATTATGGTTCTAATTAGCTCTTCTTTTTTGAACTCACATTTACCATAGATGTTCTCTTTTATGCTAGTTCGTGTATTCTTCTCTCATAAATCGAAATGTCAATACTCCCTTCATCCTAATTTAATTGATATAGTTTGACTAGGCACGGAGTTTAAGAAAGAAAAGAAGACTTTTCAAACTTGTGGTTAAAACAAGTCATAGATATTTGTGTGGCTGTAAATCATTTCATTAAGGGGTAAAAGGCAAAGTTTTAAGGACAGACTAAAAAGGAAACGGTATCACATTAATTGAGACAGAGGGAGTATAAATTAATAAATTCAAAGGATAGTAGAGTAAGTCCCGAAAAACTGTTACAGTCTCAAAAGAGAGAAGAAAAAAAAAAAAAAGTCCCGAAAATGTTATCCCCACCTATGTCCCCCTCCTCCCCAATAAAGAAAATATATTGCAATTGTGCACTCTGTAGTTTGGCTTTCTAGGAGACAGTAGAGACCTCCTGTTGAAGTGATTCGTTGATAGACATCAAGAAGATGCAGGAAGTACGAAAGACAGTTAGCTCCTATATATGTCTACCGCCTAAATTAAGATGAAGGAGCTAATAATGTTTTTAAGAAGATCAATACTATTATTCAAAAAAGTCGAATTACTCCACCAAAAAAGGCTGAGAAGACATCTAGCTTTAGGGGAGTGCTTGGGAGTTGAGATCCCATCAGAACATCTGTGATATCTGCATGTCCATACGCACCAAAAATACTTTCAGGGACTGTGGGCCCAACTCCTTTGATGGATTTTCCAACTTTCCATGAATTTCAGTTATCATAGACTTCCTTGATACTATATTAACTCAGTTTACTCCAAAACTCGAGTAGAACATGCTCAAGATTTCATAGTTGTTCTCTTCCTTCCATTTTATGTGAAGGTGTTTGACCGGACACGGAGTTTGAAGAATTAAAGAAGACTCTTAACATGTGAGCTAAATATACGCAAAATTAGCAAAATAACCCTTTTAAATGAGTTGTGGCTAGAGTTCCACATACCTTTTCATTTTCTCTCTCTTTTAAAAGAATGAATATTTTTTTTAAGTTCTCGCAACAAGTCATTTCATCAAGGGTAAATAGGGATGCTAAGCTTAAATAGTTCTCAAAAAGAGAGTGACATTCTTTTTGTGGATAGACTAAAAAGGAAAGCGTGTCAAATAAAATGGGATAGAGGGAGTACTTTAAGCGTAGAAATAGATGTCTGATGTCTACTGCATTTTGGTGGCAGATGTAGCATCTCTTATGGAGTTGAATCCCTCTCTTGTTGAGATTTTTTTGGGTAAAGCACGCTTCATTTAGTTTTATCCAACTGAAGCGAATTACTTCCAACTGAAGCAAATTACTTTGGTTGGAAGTTTAGTTTTCTGTATCAACTTCCAAGACCGTGTTTTAAGTATACAATTAAGCGCACAATAGTGTGTAGTATGTTTAGGGGCAGACACGGTGGGCTGCATCCTTCCCCTTTCCAATTGACCCCTAAAAATATATATGTTGCCAGTTGCCCTGTTCAAAGGTTTCTGTTAGTATTTTGGCTCCTTCAAAATTTTATTTTGTTATAGAAACCTCGGCTTTTTATCAACTTCAGTTAGTAAAGGTTTGAAGCTGTTGCATTTCCCTTTTAAATGTCAACAAAGCCCCTGTATTGGAAACATACAATTTAGTTTGTCATTGGGATGGCAAATAGGTGCCTCAAGCAGTTGGCCCCTGTCCACAGGGTATGGGTAGAAGGTTGTATCCTCTGTTTCAATCTAGATGACACTTCCCGTTTTGTGACATTCAACTTTTAATAACTTACAAGAATTCAAATTCATCAAGACTGTTCAACTTTTGAACTTTGATGTGATGGTTCTTTATCAAACTTCAACTTTGAATAAATTCCATTTTCACTAATATAATATTTAAGTCATATCTACCTTTTAAACTCCGTGCTCAATCACATACAGTCATACATAATGAAACGAAAGGAGTCCATAGTTTTCATTACAATAACTATGTCTCAATTTCAAGCAAGTTGGGGTCGGCTACATGAATCCTCACCGACTAGTATATAGTTTTCATTCGTGTTTTAAAAGGCGGGGCGTTTTACTTAGTACGGGGTGAGGCGTAAGCCCCAAGGCACAGGGCGTAAGCCCCATGGATCTTTAAATTTTTAATTTATAATATAGTAAAATAGTATAATGACACAAAAATTATATATATATATAAGGCACAGGGCGTAAGCCCCATGGATCTTTAAATTTTTAATTTATAATATAGTAAAATAGTATAATGACACTAAAATTATATATATATAGTTTTAAAAAATTAATAACATGATTAATGAAACTCATCGAAAGCAAAATTTGTAACATGATTACAAGTATAAATAATTGCAATGATTTAAAGGTTATTATGAGATACAAACCATTTTTAACCCCTTAACTTTCGAACAATAAAAGAATCGCAATTTCTAAAGCATACTACTATCATATATACTATGCAATTTACCTTCCTAAAAGAAAATAATCAATAAGCTTTATCAAATTATAATTAAAACATCATTCCTTCATGAATAAAAATAAAATTACTGTTGCAGTACGAACACTACCCTTCCCACCCAATGCCCCAGTTGTTTGATTAGCTTTGTGATTTTACTTCCAATCTCTTTGCTTTTATGTGGTAGTTGGGAAACTTCCTTTCTTAAAAAGTGGTGAATTTTCTTTACGGAGAAAGTTGAATTTAGCTTAGAAAGCAGTCTTCAAGTTATCTGTGGTTACTCAAAATGGGGATTGGGAAAGAGTGCAGAACAATTTTTTCGTACCAAATTTCTGATGATGGTAGCCTATCAGGTGATTGTCTAGATATTGCAAAGAGAGAAGAACCGGATAGCATTTGAACAGCAGTCTTGCTTATGTTTTATTTTGATGTAAGAAGAGCTCCTTGTTACCTCCAAAAAAAGTATGGAGTACTAGAAGCATTAAAATATGATGAATTTAAGAGCTCACATAATTGGGTCCCTTTTAATTGGTCTCAGAAAGAGAGAATGTAATTGCTTTCCCAAACAAGTTAAGGAAAAAAAGTAAGAAGAAATTTTGCTTAAAACGGTGATTATGAAAGAACATTTTCTTTTGTTTCTGAAACTACTTGCCTACATGATGTTTGAAATAGCATAGGTCTTTTTGTGGGTAATGATGGTCAATGGATTTGTTGATGCCTTACTACCAACCATGAATCACGTATAAATATTGTTTCTTAGTTAACAACGAGTGAATAGATTTATTAATGCCAAATTATGTCCAACACATTCATCACCCATTTTGTATGGTCAGGAAATGGTTTTGAGTGTAACACCATTTATGCTCCTCCTTTTATCACATGCTTACCCAATTTGCTGTCTCTATTCCTTCAAGGTCTCTGATTATTATTCTTTTAACTTTTTCATAATACTACACTGAGTATGGATCACTAATGAAAGTTGACAAAGAGTATGAAACTTGGGTAGATGTCTAAATTTAAAATGGGTGTTTTATTTGAGATTGGAGCATGTTATTTGGAGAAATCCCCGTTTTACTGTCTCCTTCCATATACTAAGACCCCATTTTAGTTGAAAATGCAATGTCTTTTGGGGCAAGTGAGAGCAAGATGGAATTAAAACCATCTAGTATTATCTATAACTGTGCACATATGAAGGAACCAACATTATGGGGATTTAGGTTTGGGTCATTATAATTAAGAGACCATTGTATGTAGTTGAAGGTGGGCACAAATTGTCAGGTTTCTAGGTCAATAGGTTGACTTTTTGTTTGCCTGTACCTTTCTTTTTGGGGTGCTTAATGTGTAGCTCTAACATCGTCTTCACTTTAAGTGAAACTTCAATAAAGATTTTATACAGTAAGTTTTAAGGCCTGTTGCCCTGTAGAATTCAGTAGTTGGCCTGTGTCGTCTATCAACCTCTTTACTGTCCATCCTGCTTAGCTTGCAAAGCTGGAGTTTACTTCACTACGTTTTGGAATAAGGCAGCTTCCTATGAAACAGAGGGAATAGTGTATGTGGACTTTATACCTTTTGGTTAAGTGATAACAACTCCTTGCTGAATCAACATACTACTAGCTCTGATTTGGTTTCACATTATGCTAAGACCTGTATTACTTGGTAACTGAGGCCTTCGCTTTTCGTTTAGTATCCTCCTTGGCTACTCTTGAAAGTGCTTAGAGACCAGAATCCTTGGACTTCCAAACATGCCTATAACATTCACGATTTGGCTGTCTTTCCCATTTGTTACTCCCATTGGTCGAGTATAAAACGTGCGCCCACCAAAACTAAAGTATGATCTGCTCTCTCTGGGGTCTGATATGTTTTACCAAACCCGTTTTAACCCATTTTGCCAAGTCACTAGCAATAATACTCGGTTGTCCTAACTCCCTTCTATTGTGGATTCTCCAATAGAAGCAAATTGATGACTAGAAAAATGTAGATATATCATCGCAGTAGTAAAAATTGCTTCAACTCGTGTATTGTAGTTACTTTAGGGTCTTGTGATTTGGGTGAAAAAGGCTTATAATGTGCAAAATAGTATTGGTTAACATGGTTGAAATGATGTGCCTTATTATTTTAAGTAATGGCAAGATACTCCGTCTGTCTAAGTCTGGATTACTTCCACTTTTTCTTTTCTTTTCAGGATGCAAAATGAAGGTAGGTGCACTAATATTGTTGGAATTTAAATTTCATATTATAGGCCCTTATCTTTTGTTTAATTCCCTCTTTGTGTCGAGTTTCATGAAAAGAAATATTTTCTGTTTACAACTGAAAGGAACTGGAAGATCTAAATGAATAGCGTTCCTACTTCTGGATTGATGTAACATTGTAATGGTTATAATTTCAAAAATCCCATGGCTAGTCAACTATACAGAGAAAGTAACTGCCTTCATTTTCTATTTTATACTATTGGTTGTGTCTCTCGCATCCTTAAGTTTCTGCTTTTGCGTCAACTGTCTGAATATCTTTTTCAAAACTGCTTTCTTCTTGAGATAGGAAGGAGCAACCAAGGAAGACGTTGAGAGATTGCCTAAATACAAGTTTCGACGACTTGGTGATTTTGAAAAACAAAATGGCGAGATTCAAGAATCATTTGGAGGAGTAATGACTGAATGTGACACTGATACACCCATCGAGCATGTTCTTCCGCTGGAAGATGCTGTGCGTAATACAAACTTTTTTTCTTTGGTTAGAAATTTCCATAAAGCCTAGAGAAACTTCCCAATCCTTCTAGGAGTTAATTTCGTTCATTTTGTTTGTTGCAGGAATGTTGCATTTGCCTTTGTGCCTATGAAGATGGAATTGAGCTGCGTGAGCTCCCTTGTCGTCACCATTTTCATGCTGCCTGCATAGACAAGTGGTTGTACATAAATGCAACTTGTCCTCTTTGCAAGTTCAATATACTTAAAAATGGCAACCAGAGCAGCAGTGAAGAAGCATAAGCTTGTGTAATACTGTATATGCAGCCATCACAATGAAGATCTTGTTGTACCTCTGGGTGTTTGTACCTGGTTCAATCTCTAGTAGGTGCTTGTATTCATACGTCCTAGCACTCGCTTCTCTTGTCATGTTGAGTGTGTTTTTGTGGGCTTACATGTCTGTATAACTTTCTTGTTCTATGTCTCATGTAGATGTTTAATTTAATGTGAGTTACATTTATGAAATCTCATCATCTTGTATCTTGATGTTTTATACGACTCACAGAATCATGAATGTAAAGGTAATCGGACCTATTTTCTTCTTTCCCCTATTAGGATTGCTTATCGGTGTTATCCTACAATTGGGGATTTTTGTTTGTATTGCAAATGGCCGT
The DNA here is from genome assembly GCF_019175385.1 of Lycium barbarum. Taxonomy (NCBI): domain Eukaryota; kingdom Viridiplantae; phylum Streptophyta; class Magnoliopsida; order Solanales; family Solanaceae; genus Lycium; species Lycium barbarum. Next base: position 115,135,965 of record NC_083342.1, read on the forward strand.
TGCCATTTGACCAATTCTTGATTTGTGTTTAAACTAACGCTATTACCAGATCTTCATGTATATCACTGCATGTAGCAGCTGTCGTTTACCAAAATCACTGTGCATTAACTTAGAGCCCGTTTGGATTGGCTTATAAGTTGGTCAAACTAGCTTATAAGTTATTTTAAACTTATTTGAGTATTTGACAAAAATAAAAAACAGTTTAAATTAAGTTAAAAAGTATTTAAAATAAGTCAAAATTAAGAAGTTGCTCAATCTCAACTTATTATTTTTTTTGGCTTAAAAGTCATTTTGGTTGGACCAACAACTTTACCCTTTTATCCCTTATATTTTTTATTAATTCCACTACTACCCTTACTTATGAAAAACCCTTTAAGCACTTTTATTCAAACACGTAACTGCTTATTTATAAAATAACTTTCAGCACTTAAAAGTACTTTAAGCACTTATGTTTAAAAGCTACTTTTTTTCAGCTAATCCAAACGGGCTCTAAGTAGGCGTTTGGCCATAGATTCTAAATAGTTTTTAATTCATTTGGAATTTATGAAGTTCAAGATAGAGTTGTATTTGTTTGTAGTTTTTGCAAAGAAGAGAAAAGAACATTTTATTTGAATTTTATGAAGATGTAATTGGAAACAGGTTTGGAGCACCCTTTCAGCTTTGAAATCCAACTCCAAGTTAGATTTGAAAATTTCATATACAAATAAAGTGACGGGTGCAAATAGCTCCAAAAGAGAGTTGGAGAGATCAAGAAGAGCCATATATTAATAGTTAAGACCAGAGTATCTCAGCTCTTGCATTGCATCACCAATATTGATATGATTTGGCGCGATCAATATCGATATGATTTTGAATCCATCACATTAATTGTATATAGCTAATTCTAGAAAGTTAATTAAAGGCAAACCAACAAATTTGATCACTAGGATATACAATTCGTGTAAACGAATTAACGCCATAACTATAAATCAACTTATTAAACGCAACATATCTTTCTTTCAATTCATCCTTTCTTGGTAATTTAATTCATCTTAAAACCTGTCTATACAAATTCAAATTTAATTCGATCAACTAAAACAAATAAAAGAAAATGCTGTAAAATAATAAAGCTAGATGAATAATATTGTAGAGAAAGGTAGAGAGAAAAAGGAAAGATTGTTATTTCTTTTGAGGATGAAAATGCAATGAATGATAATTCTCTAAACAAATAAATAAGACATTCACAATAATATATCTGTAACAGTATTAAGGTTTTGTACAAATTGATTTAATTCATCTAAAAACCTGCTTATTCTTGTAAGAACCTCACAAGAACCCTTACTGCTTCCCTCATGCAAGTTACAAGAAGGAAGAATTCCAGTTGTATGTTAGCTGAATTGTAGTTAGTTATAGAAGTTAGTTAGCCTTCCAGAAGTTAGTTAAAAGCTGACAGTTAGTTGATGTAGTTAGTGGATTGAATTGGCTTCATTGTTGTCAATTAGATATAAGTACAAGTTGTAATATGGATTACTACTCATGTTAAGAAATATAGTTACTCTTCTCTATCGCAATTCTCTCTTCAATCATCTCTCTTCTCGAATTAAATTCCCTGATTGCATTACAGTTCTTCGAGTTTACCTCCTAGAATCTATTTCTTTTCAATTGATCTTGCAATTGTGCATCAATTGGTATCAGAGCTGTCGATTCTCGGCAGTGAATTATGACTCGAAGTAATGAAATTATGACTCGAAGCAAGAATCAAAACAAGCCAACAGAAGAAATAGAAGACAAGATGCTGCAAATCCAAAACCAGTTGCAGCAATTCATAGAAGGAATGACTAATATGAACAATCGCAGCCAACAAACTAATAAAGATTTGGGTGACGTGAGGGCCACCATCAATCAGATGAAGACAAGGGGAAAAGAGGATGAACAAGGAAGATCTGGGTCATCATCAACTGATAAAAATGATCCTATCGAAATTCTACCTGAAGTTCGAACTAAAGAAAATCATAATGGTCATGCACACAATGGTAGTTTCTTTACTAGATATTCTAGATTGGAATTTCCCAAGTTTTCTGGTTATGACTTGAGGACCTGGTTATATAAAGTTCATCAATTCTTTGCCATGGATGAGGTTCCATTTGAGCAAAGAGTCAAGGTTACATCAATTCATTTAAAAGGAGAAGCAATTACTTGGCATAGGTCTTACATGAGGTCCAGAAATTCTGTGTTAGACCCTACTTGGACTGAGTATGTGTTAGCCTTGAATGAAAGATTTGGGAAGAATTTGAGGACCATATGGAATATATGAAAAACTTGACCCAAACTGGTAGTGTTAAGGAGTACCAAGCTGAATTTGCTAGGTTGCTTACCATGGTAAATCTATCCAGTGAAAACACTATTAGTTGCTTCTTGGGTGGACTTAAGCCTGAGTTGAATAAGGTTGTTAAGATCTAAGCACCAAGGACATTAATGCAAGCTTATAAGATAGCTAGATTGCAGGAGGAAGTTTTTAAAGCACAAGCATTGTCTTGGGGGTATCAAACCTAATAACAGGAACAAGAATCCCATTTTGCCAACACCTCAGATGCCTAGATACCAAAATTACCAGGAACCAAAACCTAATTCTTCTTTCAAGAAACTTTCTGAACCCTCAACCAATTCTTCTTTCAAGAAACCTTTTGAACCCTTAAACAATAAACCTAACAGATTCTCTAATGTTAACACTGGAAGGAGATTGTTGACAACTGCTGGGATGGATGAGAAAAGAGCTAAGGGGTTGTGTTTTTCTCTGTGATGAGAAGTATGAACGTGGACATGTTTTTAAGGCCAAGAAACAATTATTCTGGTAGAAGTTTATGAAGAAGGAGGGGCTCAAGGTGAAGTATTAGAAGAGGAAGACATGATCCAACTTCCTGAGGACAACAGACACAATGATGAATGCATGACTATTTCATTACAAGCCTTCACTGGTGTGTCTGGATATCAAACGATTAGAGTGACAGGGTATCATGAGAAGAAACCCTTACAGGTGTTGATTGATACAGGCAGCACACACAACTTCATTGATGAAGAGGTGCCAAGGAAATTGGGGTGCAAGTTCAGCCCCATTAGTGAACAATCTGTGAGTGTAGCTGATGGGAGAAAAGTTCACACTGCTACAGTTTGTAAAAATCTGCAATGGCTGCTACAGGGAACCACATTTTCTTCTGATTTCCTCCTCTTACCCTTGGGAAATATTGATATAGTATTGGGTGTATAGTGGTTGAATACCTTAGGCAGAATTCTGTTTGATTTCCAAAATAGAACTATTGAGTTTGTTCATCAAGGCAAGAAACATGTCTTGAGAGGAGCAACTACACAACTCAAAACTGCTAAAGCTAGAGCACTGAACAAAAAGACTACTGACCAAGCTAAAGTCTTCATGATGACCTTAATATCAGCTACAAATTCAACAATACACTGTAACAACATTCAAGTTGCTCAAGGTACTGAAGTTCCTTCTGTTTTAGTCCGCTTATTGGATCAGTACAAGTGCATTTTTGAAGTCCCAACTACCTTTCCCCCACATAGAGGACCCTTTGATCATAGAGTACTTCTTATTGATTCATCTATTCCTATTAGTAAGAGATCATATAGATACCCTGGGGTTAAGAAGGATATCATGGAGAAGTTAGTGCAAGAAATGTTGGATCAAGGAGTAATTCAGCATAGTACTAGTCCATATGCCTCTCCAGTTGTGTTGGTGGGAAAAAAGATAGGAGTTGGAGACTTTGTGTTGATTATAGAGAGTTGAATCACATGACTGTGAAGGACAAGTTTCCTATTCCAATAATAGAAGACTTGTTGGATGAGCTTGGGGGTGCTGTGGTATTCTCTAAGATTGATCTTAGAGTTGATTACCATCAGTTAAGAATGGATGAGGCGGACAAATATAAGATTGCATTCAAAACTCATGAGGGGCACTATGAATTCCTTGTTATGCCATTTGGTTTGACAAAGCCCCCTCATCCTTTCAGAGTCTCATGAATTCTGTGTTTAAACCTCTTCTTAGAAAATCAGTATTGGTCTTTTTTGATGACATACTGATTTATAGCAAGGACATGCCCACTCACTTGGTACATTTGGAGGCTGTGTTTGTTCTTATGCAGAAATATCAGTTATATGCCAAGGGCTTTAAATGTGCTTTTGGGTGTACCTGAGGTTGAATATTTGGGTCATTTCATAAGTGCTAAAGGTGTGGCTACTGACCCAAATAAAATATCTGCTGTACAAGCTAGGTTGATGCCTACAAATCTGAAACAACTAAGAGGATTTCTGGGCTTAGCAGGGTATTATAGAAGGTTCATTAAAGGGTTTGGTTCTATTGCTAAACCCCTGAATGAAATGCTGAAGAAAGAGAATTTTAAATGGACTGAGGAAGCTACAATAGCATTTAACAAACTTAAGGAGGCATTGGTTATTTCTCCAGTTCTGGCAATGCCAAAATATGACAAATTATTCATCATTGAAACTGATGCTAGTGGGTTGGGTTTTGGTGCTGTCCTGATGCAGCAAGGACATCCACTTGCCTATATCAGCAAGTCCTTAGCTCCCAAACACCAGGCAATGTGTGTTTATGATAGAGAATTATTGGCACTCATTTTTGCTGTCACTAAATGGTCACATTATTTGTTGGGAAGGCACTTTGTTGTGAGAACTGACCAGAAGGCTTTGAAGCATCTACTTGAGAAAAACATTCATACTGAATTTCAAGTGGCTGGTATCTCTAAACTCATGGCCTTTGACTTCTCCATTGAATACAAGAAGGGTAATGATAACAAAGCTGCAGATGCTTTGTCTAGGAACCATGGTGCTGAACTATTAGCACTTTCTCTTTTGCAACCTCATGATGCCTTATTGGAGCAGATCAAGCAATCTTGGAATAATGATCCCACACTTCAGACCTTGATCACCAGATTGCAAGTACAGCAATACAAGTTTTATGTCACGACCCAACCCCGTAGGTCGTGACTAGTGCCCGATCTGGGCACTCAAACATATTCTAGTATATAGCAGAAGCCGACAAGGCTTTATTTCCAAATTAAATAATTTCCAAAAAAAAATTCGGCAGAGTTTCCTTTGTTTTACGGACTATCCCACATACCCTGCACGCAGAAAATACCAACAAAGGCCACACAGGGCCAACAGAGCAACATTTAAATATATGCGGACCGGCCGCCGCGGCGAAAGGGATCGCCCAAACACAACATATACACACAGCTGTACAGAAAGATCCCAACCCACAAACATGTCTACAGACCTCTAAATGGACCAACGGAATCATATGGCGGGACAGGGCCCCGCCGTACCCATGAACGAGAATATACACATATAGAAGTGACAGACTGTACCAAAAGATGGCTCTGAATAAAAGAGCGTTCCAGATGGCGGAAAAGATATCCTAGACAGACGGATCGGCAAACCTGTCGTCAGTACCTGCGCGGCATGAAAACGCAGCCCCCGAGGAAAGGGGGTCAGTACGAAATATGTACTGAATATGTAAAGCCTGAGTTGCAGAAACAAAATCATAACTGGTATAGAACATACAGAAAGTAAACAGAAAATACAAAGTATCAGATATATATTTTCAAAACATGCGGAGTGTGTACAGAAACATATGTCATATCAAATCCGGCCCCTGCCAAGGGACTCGGCAGACAGAACGTGGCCACCCTCCCGACGCTGGTGCCACAACACAGAAGAATCAGAATAGGGGCATAACCCCGTAACATAATATGTCATATCAGATGGCCATAGTAAATCATATCAGAACAAACGTACATGGCACAGCATACTCCACAAACCCATGTACGCGTATACCTGCCCCCTCACATCGAGGCACGGCGAACAATGCAAAGGATCACGCTTGACAACATATCCTGGCCCGGGCTCAGTGTGGGAAACATTGGGGCATCCACGAATGGAGTAGTGAGAGACTAATGCAATTTAAAAATATCATAAATGTTTTCAAAGGCTCGGTGAAGCGTATCAAAGCCAAACAAATCCAATGGAGTTGGACGGGATCATAATAGATGCATTTCGGATATCATAATAAATTTCAAAAGTATAACCTTTCTGAAATCGTTCCGAGTGTCAAAACAATTTATTGGACTCAATGGAGTATTTAGAACATTGTTTGTTAGGTAATTAGAATAGTAGTCAAAATGTTTCTTTTAAGAACTATTCGAAAAGAAGACTTAAGTACATTAAGGGCAAAACCGGGAATAGCGGGCCCACCTCGGAACAAGCAAGGCGGTGGGCTCAAATTACGCCCTTTAGGCTTATGGGGTCACCTATAAAGGTTCTACGGACATTCTATAGCTTCTCAAGGAGTTTAGAGAAAGTTTGCATAATTTCGGGAAAAGCATATCAAAATGGTTCAATTCTACTGAAGGAAAAACTGAGATTTTCTCTTGCGGATTCCGATGGCCAGGAAGTCTTTCGAGGCCCGAATCCGACCCTAACACACTAAGGGCATGCCAAGTGAAGAATTGGGGTGGCTTTACATACCTTTCAAGCTCTTTATGCCTTTCCAAACTCACTTCCCGTTTCGTCAAAAATCTGTAATTGGTCAAGTTTACCAATTGTGAGTTATGAATACCAAAGTTTCAACTTAATGCATATTTGTCTACCGAAATTTCGGCAGCACTTCCCCTATACATATAACACCCCGAGAATTCAACTCGGCTAGAAATCATCAACAACAACCCAAACGACAACATCAATATCAACAACGAACATTAAAAACACAAATATCCTTCAACTAGTCATCTTTCTAACAAGTTGACATAACCTTCATTTCAACCCAACTTTCGACTAATATCAATAATTTCACATTCATCAACAATCAAGATCATCACCATATAGTTCTAGAAACATTTCATATCGTTTTCCTCAAGTTATACACTCGATATACATAATATACAACTTTCCGTCAAAGTCATAACTTATGCAAAACATCAAATCTTTGGCATACAACTTCATAACATGTTTCCAACTTCCAAATTCATCAATGATCATCACAATTAACAACCAAACAACTTCATTTCCTTAATGTCGGAAAGTCATACTAAAACGACATAAGTTTCTACATTCTATTTCAATACAAACTTATATCATTCTAACTTCGTTTTCATTGCAAGCATCACAATAACACAACTAACACATTAAACAAAATTAATTCATTAGCATCCTACCAACACCATACCACACGGCCAAACCCCTATATTTCATTTTCAACCAAATTTATTCAACTCTCATTCTCCATATGAATTCCATCATACACACAACTAGAATACAACATAATTTTCAACTCATTTCACTTACACATTAACACACACACACGGCCACATTCTATATTCCATACCCACTTCGCAAACTTCCATTTTTCCATACAATCAACACATTTCTATATACTACAACACAAACAAGCCTTCATAACACAAAGATAAGGAAGAAATTCTTACCTTTTCCTCAAGTCTTCTTCACTTGGAGGTATGATCACTTTGATGATTTTAATGCTTCTCCCTCCAAACCAACTATACCAAGTTACAAAGGGACCTTGAATTAGTGGAAATCCAACAAGAGAAAATTTTTTAGAACAATATTTTTGGTGGCTAATTTTTGCTCACCAAACCCGAACCCTCTTCTCTTTCTCCTCTCTTGCTTTGTTTTTCTTGTCTTCTAAGTGCTAGAATTTTCTTAGTCTTTATCCAAGTATATACTAGTTGATCACATGACTAGCACATGATCAACTAGGTGGTCTTGGGCCAAGACCAAGAGCTTGGCCGGCCACCCCTAGTCATTGGGCCTCATTTTTCATTTCAATTTTTTTGAGCCCAATGACTTATGGATCATATTTTGTAATTCCCGAAATTAATTTCAAAAATTCCAAATTTGCCCTTGGCCTAATTCGACACTTCCACATCAATATTCTTTCATACACAACTCCTATGTCAAATAAAAATTAATATGACCTTATTTCTTACAAGCCAAGAATATCTCCAAATTTTTCCAACGTGTGAAAACACGGGATATAACATTTTACACTTGGATTAATTCACAATTGAGGTGGAAGGGCAGATTGGTTGTTGGAGCATATGTGCAATTGAGACATTCTATTATTCAGTTGTGGCACTCAACACCTCAAGGTGGTCACTCAGGTATGGATTCTACCATTAACAGATTACAATCTCTTTTCCATTGGAAATTTATGGCTCAGGATATCAGAGATTTATTGCCAAGTGTGATGCGTGTCAAAGGCATAAATATGATGCCTCTGCCTATCTTGGTCTCATCCAACCCCTCCCTATTCCTGATGGAGTATGGACAGATATTAGTCTTGATTTCATTGAAGGACTTCCTAAATCTAAGAACAAGGATGTTGTTCTGGTTGTAGTGGATAGATTGAGCAAATATGGGCACTTTATTGGCCTCCAACATCCTTATACAGCTCATACTGTAGCTCAGTTCTTCGTGGACAATATCTTTAAGTTGCATGGCATGCCATCTACCATAATTAGTAACGGAGATCCTGTTTTCTTGAGTTCCTTTTGGAAAGCATTGTTTACTATTCAAGGGGTGCAACTTCACAAGTCTACTGCTTACTATCCTCAAATAGATGGTCAAACAGAAGTTTTGAACAAAACTTTAGAGACATATCTGAGGTGTTTCTGCTCAGATAATCCCTAAGGTTGGGCTACTTACTTACCAATGGCTGAATGGTGGTACAATGCCACCTATCACTCTGCCATTAAGTGCACTCCTTATGAGGTGCTCTATGGTCAAAAGCCTCCTATCCATCTTTCTTATTTGGCTGAAGAGTCTCAAAATGAAATGGTTGATAGATCCTTGGAGGCTAGAGAAGAAATCATTGAGTTGCTCAAATTTCACCTCTCCATAGCTCAACAAAGAATGAGAGATATGGCCAACAAACACAGATTTGATAGAAGTTTTGCTAAAGGGGATTGGGTCTATCTCAAGTTGCAGCCCTACAAACAGGTATCTGTGGTGACAAGACCATTCAATAAGCTAGCAGCTAAGTATTTTAGGCCCTATGTGGTTCTTGCTAAGGTTGTTGCAGTTGCTTACAAGCTCCTCCTACCTGCTGATGTGCTTATCCACCCCACCTTTCATGTTTCTCAATTGAAGAGGTGCGTTGAGGTTCCATCTGTTATTTCTCATCCTCCAGTGCTGCACTTATCTAGTCCCTATTGTCCATTGCCAGAGGCTGTTTTGGAGAGAAGAATGGTTAAAAGGGGTAATAGAGCTGTTTGTCAGATTCTGGTCAAGTGGTTAGGCATTGATGCTGGCCAATCCACTTGGGAATTCCTCACTGAGATGCAACACAGATTTCCAGATTTTCAGACACAACTTTCTTCAGATTTCCATCCTTGAGGACAACGATGTTTTTCAACCAGGGGGTATTGATGCAAGTTACAACAAGGAAGAATTCCAGCTGTATGTTAGCTGCCAGCTGCATGTTAGTTGTATTGTAGTTAGTTATAGAAGTTAGTTAAGAGCTGACAGTTAGTTGATGTAGTTAGTGGATTGAATTGGCTTCATTGTTGTCAATTAGATATAAGTCAAGTTATAATATGGATTACTACTCATGTTAAGAAATATAGTTACTCTTCTCTATCTTAATTATCTCTTCAATCATCTCTCTTCTCGGATTAGATTCCCTGATTGCATTACAGTTCTTCGAGTTTACCTCCTAGAATCTGTTTCTTTTCGATTGATCTTGCAATTGTGCATCATTCCCATAGCCGCTGCTGCCGTCAAATAACCAGCGGCCCAACCGGCGGTTTGAGGCGGAGCATTCTTAACCTTAACGGAGAAATTAATTATCCCATTCTTAACCCTATCTGATTTTATTTTTCAGAGGAACTATTGATTTTTTTTTTTAAGAAAAAAAAGATAATTGACTAACCAAAAAATCTTGATGCCGTGGTTACGTCCAATATTTATGTTAGTATAATCTTCTTATTAGTGTATGATTGAAGAATCGACTTTTTCCAATTGCAAGTATTTATATTTTCAATTCCACTAATTTAAGTAACTTTTATATGCATACAACAACAACAACAACCCAGTGAAATCCCACAACGTGGGGTCTGGGGAGGGTAGAGTGTACGCAGACCTTACTCATGCCAAGGTAGGACGGTTGTTTCCGAGAGACCCTCGGCTCAATAAACACATAAAAAGAGGTCAGATAAGGCTAAAAGATTCAAAGTGATATGGAAATGAAGTAACGCGAGCGAAACAGATAGCATAGAATAATCAAAGCACAGGAAATAACAGATAATATCATAAATCAGAGCACAAGAAATTATACTATGATAATGCGACTACTAATAAGACAGGATAATGAGACTATCTACTAGCCTTCTACCCTAATGTGGGTCCTCCAAACCCTCCTATCTAAGGTCATGTCCTCGGTAAGCTGTAACTGCGCCATGTCGTGTCTAATTACCTCTCCCCAATACTTCTTTGGCCTACCCCTACCTCGTCTAAAACCATCCATGGCCAATCTCTCACACCTCCGCACTGGGGCATCCGTGTCTCTCCTCTTCACATGTCCAAACCATCTCAATCTCGCTTCTCGCATCTTGTCTTCCACCGAGGCCACTCCCACCTTGTCCCGAATATCCTCATTCCTAATCCTGTCACTCCTGGTGTGGCCACACATCCATCTCAACATTCTCATCTCGGCAACTTTCATCTTTTGAACGTGAGAAATCTTAACTGACCAACACTCCGCCCCATACAACATAGTCGGTCTAACCACCACTTTGTAGAACTTGCCCTTAAGTTGTGGTGGCACCTTCTTGTCACATAGCACTCCGGAAGCAAGCCTCCATTTCATCCACCCTGCCCTAATACGATGTGTGACATCATCGTCAATCTCCCCGCTGCCTTGCATAATAGATCCAAGATGGAAATCTGAAGAAAATTTAATATGCATAATGAAAATTTAATATTTCTTCCTCAACTAAATTTAAAAGATTAGTCTTTCGCACGAATGAGTTCACTAGTTTATAATCTAGAAACACACTATGGGGTGGGGTGGGGTCAGAAGGGGGGTTTTAAAGTAGCGAGGAGTGGAATGATCAAGGAGACAATAAATTTGAAATGTCACTTATACAACTTGTTTTTCCACTGTAATAGAGTGAAACTTATTTTTCTAATTTTTTTTTTTTTTAAACATTTTGATCAACCAGAACATGAAATATTGTTCCTCCATACCAAACACACCATGGATCATGGCATATTGCTTTCGAATGAGACGTACGTCATATTCTTACGTTGCTTTATACGTGTTCAAGCGAACATATTTAATTACTTGTCTTCTAACTCCTTTTGTTCTATTTTTTCCCACCTAGTTCCATTTTGTTCTATTGTCTCTATTAATGAGACTTCGTTAAAAAAATAAAATGGGTAAAGCTCTGGTCAAGAATATAATGATTTTTTTTTTTTTTTGGACATATGATTATATCCAATCACATATAACCAGCCTTTAGGCTTTTCCCAACTTCCGAAAAGATTTCCAAAACTTGTGTCAGTTGTTTGTTGGTTCGGCAGCCAAAGAAACTCGTGAGAATTGGGCTAGAAACTGATGATGTTTGAAATAACTTTCTAACCAAACACTCACCAAGTTCAAATAGTTGCAAACTGAAGTTCTTGGAAAGATTGGCTTCATAAAAAACTAAAATAAAAACGAAGGATTTAATTTATGTTTACCGGCATTGGTAAATAAAATTTATTCACTCAGTAATTTTTAATTTGTTGTGGTAGGATACGGATACTGTCTTATCCTTTTAATTAAGGTGCTTTTGATTTGTGAACAAGTTATATTGGAAGTATAACATACGGATTATAATTCAGAATTCAAGAATATAAGATTATTTAGTGTGTATATTTTTATTGATAAATGCTTGGTTTATATATATGGATTAAAAATGAGATATACGGGAATATATGTTTGATTTTACACTAGATAAACTTGGATAATTTTGGTTTTGTTAAAAGACTTTGAGAGAAGAGTTTTTGAGAAGGACATCTTTTACATTTTGTTATTTTATCCAGAATTGTTATTCCACATTAAATGTAATACATAAATAATACCACAATTGATATAAATTATATTGCTTACCTCAGAAGCAAAAATTCAACCAAATATGAAATAGAATAATTCCACAATTTAACTTCAGAATATTGTCCTAATTTATTCTTAGCTTGTAATTGGACGACCATTAAAAGATTTAAGTTGCTTCTTCCACTTGGCATGAAAGAGGTTACCTATAATTATTTTATACCGGCCCTTGGTTTGTGAAAAATTTATAATTAATTACAATATAAGATTATAATACTAGGATTAAAAAAATAAGAAAGTTATTTAGTAGATATATTTTCATTGATAGATATTTGATTTATTAGGCTAAAGCATGAGATATACACACACATCGATCATGTGCTTGGATTAAACTAGAAAAACTTGAATAAACTTTTATTTGTAATCATAACCTTGTTTTCTAAATCAATCTGAATCCTTTCTTGGTAATCAAATTCATCGAAATTCTGTCTGTACAAATTCAATTGAATTTCGATCAACTAAAGCAAATTAAACTAAAGAAAGAATTAAAGTTTTCTCGTCATTGATAAACCTATTAACGAACTCCCAGGATACATAGGAATACCAGTCACAACCCCACAAGAACCGTTTTTGCTTTCCATAGCCACCGGTTCCACCGTCCACTGCCGCGAATAAGCAGCGGCACAACTGGTTGTTCGAGGCGGCGCATTCTTAACCCTAACGGAGAAATTAATTATCCCGTTTTTCTCACCCTTTACATCCCTAAGCCTATAACTCAAAAAGTGCAAATAATCTTCCGGCAAAAATCCACCAATGAAATCAGACGTTGGAACCCTAGCTATTCCAACGGTTTTAATCCCCGAAGAATTCTTGCATTGAACCTCCACTAATAGATGACGTGCATGCATGGGCAAATCAACGATCAATTTTTCATTCCATGCAGGAAAACTTCCGCCTTCTTTATCCATTCTAGTTGTTTGGACGTTGCATGATGAATTATCTGTTTTGATATTTACGAAAACGCTCTTCTTTACTGGTTGCTTCCGATTCTCGTGAAGATTCTCACCGGATATCACCGTGATTTCTAAAACCCGAGAGAATGATGATGATGATGGCTTCATTGTATTTAGTCAAGAAAATCAAATTATGGATATGAAGTTATGTGAAAATTTGGAGGAAAGAATGAAAGAGGTTATCAAAGTATGGATATGAAGTTATGTAAAAGTTTGGAGGAAAGAATGATAGAGGTTGTGTGCGTATATATAGAGAAGTAGAGGAAGGAGGTTAGAAGGGAGAGAGAAAGAAAGATGTTGCTTCTGTAATGCTTGTCTAGTCTAATACGGTTCAATCTTGATGTACGCGTTTGACGTGGTAAAATTGACCTTCTCCCCCTAATTTAGGTCAACAAGTTCTCCATGGTTACCATAGAAGCACGATTTGTCATGATTACGACTTACGAATCTATCGGTAACTTAAATATATAACTAGAACGGCCGCAGCACGGGCTCAACACTTTATATTATAGTGTATTTATGTGTATATAGTTATCTTTGAATAGTGATTTTATATATATATATATATATATATATATATATATATATATATATATATATATTATGTTCAAAACACGATTAATATAACATTGTAGTTTGTGTTCCGTATCTAAAACTTCATTATATTAATGCTTGCTACGAATACAAAATCAGCAAATTTATTAATATTTTTTAAAGAGAAGACTTGTATTTTCCTCTCTCCGAGATAAAACAATAGCAATATTTAAGCATCAGTTGATACTTTCAATTTTAATTCGATTAATTTAAAGGTGTAAAATATTCATTATTTTTTATCAAATTTTGATTTGGATAATTCTAATTCAAATTATTAAATTAATTTTACATGTTTAAAACGAAACAAAGTAGAAATTGATTTTCTATTTAAATGAAGAAATACTATTTTTTAATTTTTGGTAAATATTCTCGGTTTAGCTCATTTTACTTGTCATGTTGTCTTTTGCATGATTTTTTAAGAAAACGTCGATTAGAATTATAATTTAACTAATTTACCTTATTCATTATTTGATCTCCATTTGATATATATTTTTTTACGACATTAATCTCTTTTCACATTTATCAGAGTAAGAATAAAAATTAAAAAGTAATTAAATTCTATCTTATTTTAAAATATAAATATTTTAAGTATATTTATTTTAGTAAACATAACAAATAAATTACATGGCGGAATAGCAAATACAACAGTTTAATATCTAGATTAGATCTAAGACTAATATAAAAAAAGAAAGAAAATTGTATGGTTTGACTACTTAACCTTTTGAAGAAAAGCAATTTCATTTGCTCCCACTAATGGATTGATACGCACGTGGCAATGAATCCATCATTATTGACTTAATGAGATACTTTGAAAATTACATAAATATTGTTTGATTTTTTAATATGCGGTGCACTTTTTTTTTTTTTTGGACACTAATAATTTGCACTATTTTTATGCATATATATATATATTCAAAACACGATTAATATAACATTATAGTTTGTACTCCGTATCTAAAACTTTATTATATTGGTGTTTACTACAAATACAAAGTCTGCAATTTTTTTTGACATTATTTTGTTTTTTAATATGAGGTCGACTTTTTTTTTTTGATATTGCTTGATTTTGTTAATATGGGGTCCACTTTTTTTTATCGTGAGTTTGGAGATGGTGAGTTCCATTTTTTTTTTAATATTGCTTGATGTTGTTTAGTATGGGGTCCACCCTTTATGGGGTGCATTTTTTTATTTTTTTTGACATTATTAGTTTGCACTTTTTTTATGCATATAATATATATACATATACAATGTTTAAAACACGATTAATATAACATTGTAGTTTGTGCTTCGTATCTAAAACTTTATTATATTAGTGTTTGCTACGAATACAAAGTCTGCACTTTTTTTTTTAACATTATATTTTTTTTTAATATGGGGTTCACTTTTTTTTTTTTTTTTATATTACTTGATTTTGTTAATTCATTGCATGTTTTTTTTTTTTTTACATTGTTTGTTTTTTTAATATGGGATTCACTTTTTTTTATATTGCTTGATTTTGTTAATATAGGGTTCACTTTTTTTTACTTTTTTTTTTTAATATTGGTTGGTTGGTGTTTAATATGGGGACCACACTTTTTTTTTCTATATTACTTAGTGTTGTTTAGTATGGGGCCCACCCTTTTGGACATTATTAGTTTGCGCTATTTTTATGCATATAATATATATATATATATATATATATATATGTATTATGTTCAAAACACGATTAATATAACATTGTAGTTTGTGCTCCGTGTCTAAAACTTTATTATATTACTGTTTGCTACGAATACAAAGTCTCCACTTTTTTTTTTTTTTGACATTGTTTGTTTTTTTAATATGGAATTCACTTTTTTTTTATATTGCTTGATTTTGTCAATATGGGATACTATGTTCAAAACACGATTAATATAACATTGTAGTTTGTGTTCCGTATCTAAAACTTTATTATATTAGTGTTTGCTACGAATACAAAGTCTGCACGTTTTTTTTTACATTGTTTGTTTTTTTAATATGGGATTCACTTTTTTTTTATATTGCTTGATTTTGTTAATATGGGGTCCATATTTTTTCCCCGTGAGTTTAAAGATGGTGGGTTTCACTTTTTTTTTTTTTTTTTTTTTTAATATTGGTTGGTTGGTGTTTAATATGGGGACCACACTTTTTTTTAATGCTTAACGGATGACGATCCATTGTCCAAAACTCACTCTTCTATATAGTGATTTTGTTAATATGGGGTTCACTTTTTTTTTTCCCCGTGAGTTTGGCGATGGTGGGTTCCACTTTTTTTACTTCTTTTTTTTTATTTTTAACATTGGTTGGTTGGTGTTTAATATGGGGACCAAACTTTTTTTTTTTTTATAGTGCTTGGTATTGTTTAGTATGGGCTCACCCTTTTGGACATTATTAGTTTGCACTATTTTTATGCATATAATATATATATATATATATATATATATATATATATATATATATATATATATATATATATATATATATATATATATATATATATTATGTTCAAAACACGATTAATATAACATTGTAATTTGTGCTCCGTATCTAAAACTTTATTATATTAATGTTTGCTACACATACAAAGTCTCCACTTTTTTTAATATGGGATTCACTTTTTTTTTATATTGCTTGATTTTGTCAATATGGGATACTATGTTCAAAACATGATTAATATAATATTGTAGTTTGTGCTCCGTATTTAAAACTTTATTATATTAGTGTTTGCTACGAATACGCACGTGGCAATGAATCCATCATTATTGACTTAATGAGATACTTTGGAAATTACATGAATATTGTTTGATTTTTTAATACGGGGTGCACTTTTTTTTGGACATTATTAATTTGCGCTATTTTTATGCATATATATATATATATTAGAATTATGGGGCCCACAATTTTTTTTTGCACTTTTTTTTTGACATTGTTGTTTTTTTAATATGGGATTCACTTTTTTTTTTTATATATATTGCTTGATTTTGTCAATATGGGATACTATGTTCAAAACACGATTAATATAATATTGTAGTTTGTGCTCCGTATTTAAAATTTTATTATATTGGTGTTTGCTACAAATACGCACGTGACAATGAATCTATCATTATTAACTTAATGAGATACTTTGAAAATTACATGAATATTGTTTGATTTTTTAATATGAGGTGCACTTTTTTTTGACATTATTAATTTGCACTATTTTTTTAATATTAATTATTGTTTAATATATATGGGGCCCACAATTTTTTTTAATTAAATCTGAACGGATATATCACTACTATATAGTGCATGTATGTGTATATACTTAAACTGCCATCAATACTGAGCACAAAAAATAGTGCTATGGGGCCAAGTTATGTTTTATATACTGTTAATTTATTATATTTTCATAATCTATGTATTTTTACATAGATTATATACTGTTATGAGGTACATCGTTATACTGTTATGTTTTAAAAGATTGTACCCTTTTCCCATTCAATTATGAAAATATAATAAATTAACGTTAACTAAACAAAATTTCATTAATAACGATGTACATTTATTTGATCAGTAGGATGGCAGTAGCAACTGAATGTCAAAGACTCAAAAGGTATACAATAGCACGTGTACAAAGCTACAATGGTGATCAAGACTGAAATGATAAACTCATATGGGCCCACTATTGTAAAGGATAGTAAAGTCTTCACAACCCAAAAATAAAGAAGCAACCAACTACAGTAGCAAGCACTACTCACCAATCAGGAAAAGCAAATTCATCATCAGTTACCAAAATATCCCTGTACCATAAATTAAGAAAAGCAGCTGGCAAATAGGGATGACGACGAAAACGGACGACGAAAAAGCACCCAACTGGTGCTTCTATATAACTAACTACTAGACGGCTTATGCCCGTGCTGCGCACGAGCCCAATACTTCAGATTATAGTGTATCTATATATATGTAATTGTGTTTATATATATATATATATATATATATATATATATACTATGTTCGAAATACGATTAATATAACATTGTAATTTGTGTTTCGTATCTAAAATTTTATTATATTAGTGTTTGCTACGAATACGCATGTGGCAATGAATCCATCATTATTGACTTAATGAGATACTTTGGAAATTACATGAATATTGTTTGATTTTTTAATAGGGGTGCAATTTTTTTTTTTGACATTATTAATTTGCACTATATTTTTAATATTAGTTGTTTTTTAATATATATGGGGCCCAATTTTTTTTTAAAAAATATTAGTTGTTGTTTCTAATATTAAGAAGAGGGGCCCACAATTTATGGGGTGCATTTTTTTTTTACATTATTAATTTGCACTATATATATATATATATATATATATATATATATATATATTAGAATTATGGGCCCACAATTTTTTTTTTGCACTTTTTTTTAACATTGTTTATTTTTTAATATGGGATGGTGCACTTTTGTTTTTGACATTATTAATTTACACTATCTTTATGCGTATATATATATATATATATATATATATATATATATATATATATATATATTAGAATTATGGGGCCCACAATTTTTTTTTGCACTTTTTTTTTTTGACATTGTTTGTTTTTTAATATGGGATTCACTTTTTTTTTTTTTATATATTGCTTGATTTTGTCAATATGAGATACTATGTTTAAAACACGATTAATATAACATTGTAGTTTGTGCTCCGTATTTAAAACTTTATTATATTAGTGTTTGCTATGAATACGCACGTGGCAATGAATCCATCATTATTGACTTAATGAGATACTTTGGAAATTACATGAATATTGTTTGATTTTTTAATAGGAGATGCACTTTTTTTTTTGACATTATTAATTTGCACTATTTTTCTTAATATTAGTTCTTGTTTAATATATATGGAGCCCACAATATTTTTTAAATATATATGAGACTCATAATTTTTTTTTAATATTAATTATTGTTTTTTTACTATTAAGAAGAGGGGCCCACAATTTATTTTGTTGTTGTTTCTACTATTAAGAAGAGGGACCCACCGGACGACGAAAGTGAGCCTCAACTGCCTCTTCTTAATAGTAGAAACTAGCCATATATGAAAAACTACACCTGAATTCGTAAATTTGTTTGAGATGGAATTCTACATGTACAGGTAAAGTGGAAGTGATTTTAAAATATAAATTACTTTTGATTTGAACCAACTTTAGAATTTAAAAATCTTTTAAAATCAACTTATTATGGTGTTAACAGCTTTAAGGGTATTTCAGTCATTTTGACAGAAAATAAGTGCTTAGCAGCACTTATTTACCAAACACATTAACAACTTATTTTCAGCATAAACACTTTTATCCAAACACTCAATTGCTTATTTATAAAAGTAACTTTCAGCACTTAAAAGTTCTAAAAACACTTTATATATAAAAGTCACTTTTTTTAAGCTCATCCAAACGGGCTCAAAGAAGCTTTACTATTTGATAATCGAGCTTCATTCCTATTGATTGCTTTAGTGGAAAAAGATATCAACTTTATCGGTGTGGGATTAATGTTTTATTATATATTAAAAAAAGACTTACTATGTTGTAGTAGTTTTCTTTAAACAGAAGGCAAATGATATTAGTATTTCACTTTTATTATCCATAGAAGTGCAAGTTTACCTTCACTTCCACGACCGAAGTTCTTTTGTAACTACAGGTGAGATCTTTGATCCATTGAATCTTTCTTCCAGTGCAATTTCTTTTAATTAGACTTGACAAGAATATAAAAATCCCAACTACAGAAAAGGTTCCCAAAAACAACAAATTGAATCTTTAAAACCAAGCATATTCACATTCTACACGAGTCCGGAACCAAAATGACTCAAAAAAAAAATATTTTGAACCAAAATGCCCTAACAAAAAAAAAGTTACCAAACTACCTATAGCGCAGTATTTTACTGCGTTATAGCACTAACAGAGACGGACCCGTTAAGTCCTATAACGCAGTAAAATAATGCGCTATACGAAATATGCTGCAACGTATAACACATGATTTTACTGCGTTATAGGACTTTTGCCTCTCTCCTATAACGCAGTAAAATCATGCGTTATAGTCTACCACTATAACCCGATCGGGTTCCACCACTGCCCCCTCCAGTGACAAAAAATTTTCAAAAACGCCATTGGAGGCCAGGCTTCGGTGGTCCCCACGCATTAAAAACGTCGTTTTCTAGTAAATTTCATCCGGAAAGTTTAGATTCTCGGTATATTCAAGTCAAGGAGCAAGATTTTAAATTTGAATTTTGAGAAAAAGCGGCGTACAACTTGATTAAAATATCTACAAAAAATCTTCGATTAAGGTTTTCTACTATGAACTTTTGTTATTATTTTGTTATATACATTATATTGCATGCATGTTTAACATTTAATCGTCATTAATTAAAAAAAATCAAATTTCATTTTTTTTTTTGGGTTTGATCGGCTGGGGGCAGTGGCTTAGGCCACTGTTCCGTTTTTTTTTTTTTTTGATTTAATTCATTATTTGTTAAATGTTTATGAATTGTTAATTATTAAATGTTTATGCATTGTTAATTTGTTATATGTTTGTGAGTTGTTAATTTGGTTAATTATTTATGAATTGTTAACATTGTTAATTTGTTATATGTTTATGAGTTGAATTTGGTTAATTATTTATGAATTGTTAATGAATTATTATTTTGTTAATTGAGTATTTGTTAAATATTCTTTATGAATTGAAAGAAGTTGATTGGTAATGAATTATTATATTGTTAACATTTTGTTTGGATGATTGTTATGTATTGTTTTAACATTTATCGTATTACGTTGTATTATATAGGACCAAATCAGTGGTTACATAAAATAGAACCTCTCGTCGTTACATAACAATAAAATTAAAGTAGCAATCAAAGCAAACATTTTATTTACACTAACAACATAATATAATACAATAGGTAACAACCATCCAAACAAGTTGTAAACGATTATGAAATGTTAATCTATACAATTTTAAAAACATGAATATATATGTTAAATAAAAAAAATTATCTTAAAAAGAATAGTTAAAGTTTTTCTTTTCATAAATACATAAGCTAACGAAAAAAATGTAAAGTTTATAGGAAAATATGTGGTCGACGAATATGAACTCTTAGTTTAATTTTATCGTAGTTGTGTTGGCTATTTGGTCAACTAAAAATATATCACATAGGACCAAATCAGTGGTTACATAAAATAGAACCTCTCGTCGTTACATAACAATAAAATTAAAGTAGCAATCAAAGCAAACATTTTATTTATACTAATAAATAACTGAGGATGTGTGTGGCGTATCTGGGGCGGTGCTGTTTTGGCGTATCTTTACAGATGCCTGTGCCGAGCGTCTATTGGTGTTGTCAGAGATGTGTGTGGATTTTTTGCTCTTCTCCAGGTAATATTTAAGTGTGAGTTCTTGTAATGTCAACAAACCTCTTGAAAGGGCGACTAAAAATCGTATTTTATAATATCGCTTACAGTTATGGGCGTGGGAGAGGATGCTGCCTTTTCAGCCCGTACCTAGACATCACCTCGAGATTGACATGCCTTATGCGAGGAGGTGGACAGCGGGTTTTGACCGGGATATCGATACGCACCATAGTATTCTTCCATTCCGGGACCAGCTTGATCACATGACGGATGATGCGGTCAAACTATTTAAATTTACATTAATAATTTAATTAAATGTCTTTTCTACATGGTGATCACTGATTTGTATTTATATGTTATGCAGCTATTTATATGGACGCCGTACGCTGCTATATTAGATGGTTGGCCCCCCTTCTGTAGGGCAGGTCAGGGGGTTTGGAGGTCGCGGTGTCCATTGATACACCTGGACATCGTAGAGGATCACATGCCCGAGCGTGTCTTACGACAGTTTGGGCATACACAGAGTATACCCCCTGATGTCCGTCACGAGCTCCGACACTACCAGCGGAACGATCGGGCTGCCATTGATGATAATTTTTTGGCTTTCATGGATGTCCAGCTCCACCGTTGGGAGAACAGGTTGGGCACTTTAGCGGTAGTCGGCCATTTGACTCCCATTGAGCATTACATGCGCGAGTATCATCAGATCACACGCCGATTGATTGGCAACCCAGCTTTGCGTCCCTCTAGGGATGTAGGATATTCAGCACTCGCGGGGCAGTACGAGGCATTGGTAAGTTTATCGTATTTAGATTTATCTAATTTCATTAATTGTTACGTTTTAAAAATAAACTTTTTTTGTTTCTGTTAAACACAAATGCAGCTGGTGGCCGTACAGCGTTCACGGTCTAGTCCATCTGCAGCCCTTCCAGGCCGGTGGCAGCTCACCTGGAGACTCACCTACATTTACGTCGGCGCTCTTACTTGCTGAGATACCTAGGTCATCATCACAGCCGAGCCATAATGCATACATGGAGGAGCGTGATAACGTTGATTGGGCGGCGTTACGCGCTTCATTAGCTGATGAGCGGCCTGTGAGGAATTTAGAGGGAGCCCGGATTCTTGACTTTGATGAGTTTTTGATCCCGGTTAGTATTTAAAATACTTATTTGTTCATTTAAATTATTTATTTTAAATATATATATATATATATATATATATATATATATATGTTATTCATTATTTAGTAATATTTTATATTTTAGGATTCGGCGCCAGCGGGTCCATCAAAGCCACCCACTCAGCCTGCCGAGGTAGAGGTGTCTTCTCATGAGACTACCAAGGCGCATGTAAATTTTTTACTTAAAACTAATTTTATTCAATATAAGGTCAATATTTAATATACATATTTGATCATTTAAAGTACTTATTATTTCATTTTTTTCATATTTTAGGATTCGGCGCCAGTGGGTCCATCAGAGCCACCCACTTAGGCATTTTCTCATGGGTCTGTCGAGCCAGCAGTGTCTTCCCATATGACTACCGAGCCACAGGTAACCTTTTTATTAAAATTTACTTTATTCAATATAAGGTCAATATTTAATATACATATTTGATCATTTAAAGTACTTATTATTTCATTTTTTTCATATTTTAGGATTCGGCGCCAGTGGATCCATCAGAGCCACCCACTTAGGCATTTTCTCATGGGTCTGTCGAGCCAGCAGTGTCTTCCCATATGACTACCGAGCCACAGGTAACCTTTTTATTAAAATTTATTTTATTCAATATAAGGTCAATATTTAATATACATATTTGATCATTTAAAGTACTTATTATTTCATTTTTTTCATATTTTAGGATTCGGCGCCAGTGGGTCCACAGGAGCTGCCCATTCCGGAGCATTCTCATCAGCCTGCCGAGGCAGAGGTGTCTTCTCATGAGACTACCGAGGCGCATGTAAGTTTTTTACTTAAACTAATTTTATTCAATATAAGTTAAATGTTTATTTAATTTTTATAACCTTTACTTGGACTTCGAACAACATCTCGTCTAGGAGACTACCTCATATTCACCATCACACCCATCTCACGAGGCTACAGACCCATCTTAGGAGCCTTCTCAGGCGCCCGTTGACACACAAGTTTGATTAAATAAATAACGTTAATGTATTCAATATAAATAAGAAATGATACTAATATTTATATATTTTTCAGGTTCATCCTTCGGCGCCTGCGGTGACGACTCCCGACGAGGAAGAGGTCCAGTTTCCAAACCCAGCTCAGCCTGAGGTTCTGAGCGTGCCAGCGGGACAAGATCCCAAGAAGAAGCACATTCTAGTTAAGGGCGCAAGGGCTAGAGGAAGAGGAGATGGTCATGACCTGGAGCGCCCGGTTATTAAGAGGAAAAAGGGCGAGGGAGACGATGGCGAGGGCGGTGGAAATGGTATGAGCCTTAGGCCTAGGGATAGTCTCCGGCATACTACATGTGGGACCCATCCTCGATAGTGTATATACATTAGTGTTGTACAATTTATCGTAAATATTATACATTTTTTGCATATTTATAAATATTATCATTAGTCTTTATTATTGATAATAAAAAAAACGTGACACATTCGAAATAAAGTTAAGCATTAACTTAAAAATAAGACGAAACCCTAAAAGATAAATAACTTAAAGCTAATGACTACAAGTCTTCAAACAAAAAAGGACTTCGAGCACTTTTCAACTATTAAAACGAAAATTCAAAGTATTACGTGTTCTTGATGTGTTGAGCCTATTTTATTAATTGTACAAATATAACTAGACTTCTATATAAAATATTGAAGTTTCGGAGTCTTAAAGCATGATTAATATAGGCTAAACTATGTAAAAAAGATAAAATTACGTAATAAGGGAAGAATGGAAAGGGGAACTCGATTTTATGGGGTTCTATAACGCAGTAAAATCATTCGTTATATGTTACAGCGTATTTCGTATAGCGCATTATTTTACTGCGTTATAGGACTTAACGGGTCCATCTCCGTTAGTGCTATAGCGCAGTAAAATACTGCGCTATAGGTAGTTTGGTAACTTTTTTTTTGTTGGGGTATTTTGGTTCAAAATATTTTTTTTTGAGCCATTTTGATTCCGGACTCCATTCTACACAGGGTTGCACACCGACAAACAAAAATGGAACAAGAAAACATGAAAGGCCTACACATAAAGTAATTGACAAAAATAAATAAAAATAACTACCCATTAAGCAAAAAGGCAAAAAAAGTACAAGAATATATAAAAATTAACCATATATATACCTGGTTTATTGAAAGAGTTCAATGAGGCTAGAGGCGTGAAACATAGAGAATTTGGTTGTTTGTAAAAAGGTTCTCAAATAAACCAATTTTATGGTACAACTCTGAACATTCAAGGAATTTAAAAGTAGCATACAAAATCAAAATTTTACTTAACAGTGCAAACAAAGTAAGATTTTTCAGGCAGATATATTTTTTCAAACACTTGGTGAACGTCAGAAATCTTTTAACCAAAAACCCACATAGCATACTCCAATAAATCTCGCTACAAATCAAAATAAAAATGAGAAGAATGATCAGACCATTTTCTTGAGGAGAGGACTTGTTTTCGCTCGAACCCTACAACTTTGTTTGTTTGGATAAGAATTAAGTGCCTAGCGACTGAATATATATGTTTGAACAAAAGATTGCGCCCCATAGTCTCCACACCTGGTGCGATAGGTCGATTAATAAAAGACAGCCCTAATAGGAAGTATCTGCTTATCGAAATAAGCGACTGAAATTTAAGCAGACACGACTTAGAATGTACAAGAAATAAGTACAGAAAATACCTAAATTAAGAATGAAAAAGATTAAAAACAAGCACAGTTTTGCCTATACCCAGTTTGAGCACAAAGGAGAAGAAGAGGTTTGAGAAAGATGATAGAGCACTTGGCCTATTCCTCTGCCTCAGGCCTTAACAATTGTTGAGTCTACCTCCTTCTCTGTTGATCTGAAAGTGAGAGGAAAGAGAAAGACAAAAGGAACGATCTAGAAGGGAAGCGAAATATTTGCTAATATTCATTCATGTATAATTACTCTTGTACCCCTGAACTTTTGCCCTTGGTCGTTCCACACTTGGCTCTTCTATATAGTAGAAATTAGAATGTTGTACTAAATTTTCATGATTTTTTATTATTTCATTCTTCAAGTCTCCAAAAAATGATAAATTAAACTTCCACCCAAAATCCCAATCACGTTCAATTAAATACCCAATTGTTTCCATGGACTGTTTTAGCAGCTCTTCCCAACAATTTATAACAAGCTGGGATGCCATGAAATGTAAAAGAAATTCATTTTCGAGAAGAGGCGACGAACATGCTTCCATGAGGATAACCTTGTACATTACAAATTATGATGAAAAATATACTTTCTCTACTTTTTCCATCCAGATTGAAATTCCCAGCAATATTTTCGGATGTTTCTATCTTGCCAAATTAATTTGGTATTGATCTAGAAAAAGAACGAAAATAATGAAACTTAACTTTGGTTTAGAGTGGTTTTTTAGTTAAATAAATAATTACCCTTAGATGTGAAGTGTCATTAGATTAGTGCTGCACTGGACAAACTGGACAGTGGCTCTACTGGAGAGGAGCCGCTTCCAATATTTACAGAACAACTTATCGACTCAATCTGTTAAACTAATGGGGAACTCCCAATTGACAAGGCTAAACTACAACTGCTACTACAGAAAACAATAAGAAATAATTCTAGTCTAATACTACATAAACTTCAGGAGAATGCACTAGTCTCATCAAAATTAAAAACTGAGTAGTCTAGTCTTTATAGGAATCAAAGCTCGAAAATTGCAAATACATGCTATCTCCTTGGCTATAGGCTCACGATGAGTGACCTTCTTCTAAAAAATTCGAGTGTTTCTTTCCCTCCATATTGCCCAAATGAACTTAGCATACACCATCTTAAATTCTTAATGATGAGGGCCTGTTTAGTTTTCCCTCTGCAGAACTGAAGTACATTCTGATATTGCTGCAACCAGTTGAAAGTTGCAGGCCATTGGAGCTGTAACCACAGAAGTAAACGAGCCTACGATTCCTTCTCAATGTTGCAGTAAAAAAACAAATGATCCCTTGTTTCATTCTTTAGTAGGCAATTAACAACTTTGGATCAACCTGAATACCTCACTTAATGAGCCTGTCACTTGTGGATAGTCTATATTGGACCTGAAGCCACAGTAAGAAAATGGGTCTGGCTACATTATGAAACATGTTGTCACACAAACTGTCTAAATATACTCTTTTTATTGACGGAATTGTATTTTGTTTTTAAATTAAAGTCATTGTAGGGTATATTTGCACCTTCTCACACATGAATATTTTCTGCCTTTTTTAGTGTAACGATTAATTTGAATTTATTGCTTTGATGATCAAATTTCTTTTTACGCTCATCTTCTTATTAAATCAATCATAGATGCCCCAAACTATTTTTATGCAGATGCAAAAAATTAATTGCATTTGGTCGTTTATGATTATTGAGAATAATAAGGAATCTTGAGATTTTGATTGTCTTTTAAAATTTATGGTCTGAAATATGTTAGACATTTTTTTGGTTGTAAACATAAGCTAAATGCTTTTTAAAAAACCCGTTGGCGAAAAGGGTATATTTGCACTATTTGTGTAAGGGCGGGAGTATATTTGCACCATTTTGTAATGGCAAGTGTAGAAACCATACAATCTTGACTTGTGTCATTCATTCACCAAGAGAGAATATATATAGGATACAATGTTGAACCCTAGTGAAACAAGGAAACTAAGATCCTAGTGAAACAAGGAAACTAACTAATATATGGTAATTATTTTCCTACAAATATGCTACCAAATAATATCAAATAATACAAAGATATTATACCGCAATCCCCCCCCCCCCCCCCCCTCAAGTTGGAGCATGGGAATAAAAAATGCCCAACTTGGAAAGCAAGAAGTCAAACTGAGTTTTGCCGAGAGCTTTGGTAAAAATGTCTGCCAATTGTGAAGATGTTGAAACGTGTGACGGAGAAATCAAACCTTCATTAATTGCATCACGAACAAAGTGACAATCTACCTCAATGTGCTTTGTTCGTTCATGGAAAACCGGATTTTTTGCAATGTGCAAAGCGGACTGACTATCACAAAACAATTTGATCGCCTTGGGATGTTGTATACCTAAAATCAACAACAGACCTCTCAGCCACTTCAACTCACAAGTGACCGCAGCCATGGACCTATATTCAGCCTCTGTAGAAGATCTAGAAACTGTGTGCTGCTTCTTTGTCTTCCAAGAGATGGGAGATTGACCTAGAAATACTAGCCAACCTGTCAACGAACGACGAGTAAGCGGACAAGCCGCCCAATCAGAATCACACCATCCCTGCAAAGTCAACTCACTGTCGGCACGTAACAAAATACCCTGTCCTGGTGTGCCTTTCAAATAATGGACCACTCGTAAGGCCGCTTCCCAATGTTCAATCCGAGGTTCTTGCATGAATTGAGACAAAATATGAACAGAATATGCCAAGTCCGGTCGAGTGACCCCCAAATAAATCAAACGCCCGACTAATCTACGGTAGACCTCCGGATCCGACAACAAATCTCCATTGGCAAGGCCAAGTTTATGATTTTGCTCAATAGGGAACCCACTTGGCTTTGCACCTAACAATCCTGCTTCAGAGATAATATCAAGAGTATACTTGCTGTTGACACCCAATTTTGTCCCTCCTTTATTTAATTTTATTTACTCAAGCTTCTAAATTTATTGACGAGCTAAATACTTTATTTTCGCTACTTTTATTTTCAACATTACGAGCATTACTTTATCACAAATTTTAAATGGTTCGTCATCGTTTCATTTTCGGGTGGACTCGTTAAATTAATTACAAGACAACACTTTGTTAAATCCTTATTTACATATTAATTATTAATTATCTTCATATAGTATATATTGTATTAGTTATTAAATTAGAAGCCCAAAAATAATTAAATAGAGGATCAACATTTTCAGCTAAATTATTAGCCCATATTCTAATTAATTCAACCAGTCCATTATCCACAATACCAGCCCAAGTAATCAGCCCACATTATTCCCCTACCCAAAAATAATTCAGCCCAATTCCAACATCAACTACCCGACCCGGTCCAGCCCAAACGAATTATCGACCCGGCCCAACTCCTCTTTTAACAAAAAATGAAACCCCAGGGTTTCATTTTCTTCTTGGTCCGCCTCCTTCGTCTTTCTCTCTCCTCTCTCTTTCTACGCCCCTTCCTCTCTCTTCTCCATCCGTTCTCTGCCACCTCCACCTCTCCTTGTCCCCCCACGCCTGTCCCCGCTCCTCTCTCTCATACCCTCCTTCTCTCCTCTTCAACGATGTGGTCGACGTAAAGGGCCAAAAAGAAATACTTCTGAAATTTCTGAAAAAGGAGATCAATTTTAAAGATTTGATTCGGGTTTTCAAACGGCTATTTCACAAAAATCCCGCCCAATTTTGAGCCCAGCAAAATCCTAGATGCTGTGCTATAAATATCGTTCAAGTCATTTTAGAAGGGGAGAGCTTTTTCAGACGCCTAAACACCTCCTAAACATTTACACTTTTCAGTCACTACATCTGAAAAAGAAAAAAAAAAAAAAACAGCATTGCTAATAACAATCCTTACTCTAGCATTTTCATTCAATTCGTCCGAAAGTGAAATACGGAACTTTAGTTCCTTAAAGCCCTCAATACTTTGAATCAACTTTATTTGGATCGAAGTTCGGATCTATCAATACGAGAGAGTAGATTCGAGACCCGAAGCCTCATTCACTGCGCCTATAAAAGGTCGGTAAACCATTTCTTCTTTCTTTATTTTTGGTATTTTTGTGGGTTTAGTTTAATTTGTGTTTGTGTGTTGTTTGACATCTAAGTTAATTGCTGCTTAGTTTGGGCTCACTATTTCGTAAGATATAGAATGTGGCTATATGCTCTGTTTGGTTAGTTTAGTCGTATGTTATTAGTACGTTTGTACGCGAATAGATAAGCCAAAAGTAGTTTGTTAGTTTATACCATGTTCAGTGTTAGTTTAATTTCGGTTTTAATAATGTCAGTAATTATCCCTCATCCTTCTCTGTCTGTAGTTTGGTTGTGATGTTATTAGTATTTTCAGTTCTGTTTCCGTGTTATTATTTTCGATGTTATGTCGGTATCATTGTGCCATTTTTTTTGGTTCCGTTCTGTCCTGTTATTTAGAGCATTTAATTTTATGTTCCTTGTGTGATTAGTTTTGTCCTGTTTCAGTGATCTTTGGTTCTATTGCCATACAAAATCCCTATCTGTATTGTTGTTCTTATAGTTCGTTATTGCTAGGATGAATCTCCATGTAATATAAAACACGTTATTTGCATTGTGTTGCTTCCCTTTTTCTCAATATGATTCTGTGTATATGCGTGCACATGTTAAGTGCTACGCATATCTATTGAAGTTTATTTCCTGTTCCCAATTTGAAGTGTTTGACTGAAACCTGATCTGTGTATGGCTTTTCTAGTAAAGTTTTCTTTTCTCAGTGAGCTTGGTATAAGTTGTTTAGTGCTGGGCTGCTAGATTATGCATAAGATCCATGTTTCATGTTTGACATCGTAATGGAGTGTACCTCCCACTTTTGTAAGATTTAGTTACCTTGATCTCATTTTACATACTAGTCATTTTTTTATAAATGTTTTGGTCAAGTATTTGATTAGGCTCATCTGTTTCTTTCTTTCTAAAAATTACTTACGCATTGATTCAAGTTTACTGGCTGGTTCAGAAATACTCCATCCTTTCCTCTATGTTTAATTAATCTAATTTCTCTACAAAGATTAAGCTCAAAATAGTTAATAATTCACTATTTTTCCTCCAAGTTGAATTCGTACACTTAACATCTTATGTTCTTTCCTTGGTAAATATGTATGTGAAGCATGAGTGTTATGGTTTTGTTTGGTTTCGTAAGAATAGGATTATATTACCTTGCGTTTAGTTTTGCAATAGTTTCCATAACCCCGCATGCCTAAAATATTGTTAAAATGATTGTTTGGTTGCTTTCCAAAATAGGCCATTCATTTTCATGTTAAGATGTCTGAGTAATGCTCGGGCTACTTTAAATAGGAGTTTATAATTGGAAATCAATACTGCATATTAACATGAATTCGTTTAGGCATGTGCAAAAATATGTAGCAGTTCACAAGCAATGTTCAAGAAATATCATAGACACCAGTACAGGATATGTTATTATTTGGATACATGAGTTTTTCTAACCCCTCTGTGACTATGAGTTAAAATCGTTCTTTGTGCAATATAAGCCTAGACTTTACTGGAAATAAGCAACTCTTTGTAAGCTTGTATAATGGAGGTCATTTATTAGGCTTCTGGAAATTATTTTGAACGCATGAAGCATTAATATGTGCTTGTCATTCAGTTTTGCTTGTTCTATTTATTGGGACTAAGTAGATTCTAATCTTTATCTTTTTTTTTCCGCATGTACACTTTGGGAGCAAATGGAGTCATAAATCACGACTCTCTCAAAACGGAGTTTCAAAAATAAAACTTGGCATTAATACATTACCCGTGCATGGAGTCGACACATGTCCTTATTCCTTAATCTCATCCTACAACAAGAAAGCGATGAAATTCGCTTGAAGCCTGCCCATGGCGATTCCTTTTAAGATTTTCAACTTTTCACTCTTTTTATTATTTTGTTTGAATGTGTGTTGAATGATTTCTTGGGATGCATGTTTGATATTTTTGATACCTGATATAATGACTTAAGCTTAGCATGCAACTACCTTTTAAATGTAGAATTGAATCAATCGAGTTTGCTAAAATTAAACCCAACTTCAAAACCATCCACATAACATAATTTTTTCAAAACATCCCAAATGATACACTAATGTTAGCTTATTTTGAGAAATAAAAAGGCAAGCTAGTTCTGTGGATAACTTCTTCACTTTAGCCCTTTTTCAACGCTTGAATTTGTTAAAACAAATCTTACATAGTCTATATTGAACTATTAGTCTTTTGTAGGTCTTACTTTTAATAGCACTTAAAATCTTCTTTTATAAAAATAATTATTTTTCTACAAGTCCTACTTTAAATAACATTCTTACAGGTCTATCTATAACTTTAGTCACATTTACAACGCTATGTTATTTTCTATAATACTATATTTACACTTAGCCTAACTAATTATAAGTTCGGTCGGTTAACCATTGTTAATGGGTCTTAAAGGATGCCTAATACCTTCCCTTTAAACTAATTGAACCCTTACCTAGAATCTTAAGTGTCGCAGACTTTTAAAACAGAGTTAACTTTAAAATAATTTTAATAAATTTAGGTGTCCTAATTCACCATAAATAATTAGGTGGCGACTCCTTAAAAATAAACAAAAATAGGAATCACCAATATGTTGTACTCTACTTGAACTCGGTTAAAATGGGGTATAACACTTGCGTTGACACAAAAACAACCCTGATGAACTACGAGCTACTTCAATACCCAAAAAATATTTGAGAGACCCAAGGTCTTTCATTTTGAAACAATCACTCAAATAGGCTTTGAAAGTTGCAAGTGCAGCGGAATCATTCCCAGAAATAATAAGATCATCAACATAAACCAAGATATTAATCTGAATATTTCCTCTAGTAAATGTAAAAAGAGAATAATCAGAATAAGATTGAAGGAAACCGTACCCTTTCAAAGTAGTCACCAATTATGCAAACCAACATCTAGGGGCCTGTTTCAACCCATACAGCGATTTGCGCAAACGACACACCAACGTAGGATCTGGACTTTCAAACCCGAGAGGGAGCTTCATATACACCACCTCATCAAGGTCACCATGTAAAAAGGCATTATGAACATCCATTTGGTGAAGTTCCCAATTTTTGGATGCTGCAATGGCTAGGAAGGCTCGAGCAGTAGTCATCTTGGCAACCGGAGCAAAAGTTTCATTGTAGTCAATCCCCGCTTGTTGATGATTTCCCAACACAACCAAGCGCGATTTGAGCCATTCCACATCTCCATTTGACAAAAAATTGGTCTTGTACACCCATTGATAACCAAGTGCTTTCTTACCCGGAGGAAGATGTTCCAAAGTCCATGTACCATTGTCTTCCAATGCACGTATCTCTTCTTTCATTGAATGTCTCCAACCTTTGTGTTTCATGGCTTCTTTGAAGGTCTTAGGATCCTTACCTAAAATAATAGCTGCAAGAAACTTACGATAATTTACAGAAAAATTGTCACAATTAATATAGTGTGCCAAAGGATAGGGAGTACCTGAGGATTGATTGTTAACATGAGTTGTAGGAGACGGACTATTAGCAAAAACTAAGTGTGTCACATAATCATGAAGTACAACAGAGGGAAATTTCTCCCGAAAACCACGCCCCAAGCCACCTTCCACATTCATGACTGGGTATGGTGTTGCTGCCCCCCCTCGCTGCCAGCGGGCGCTAGGTTCCCAGCGGACTGTGCAGTGGCTGTTGGCAGCCGCTCAGCCTCGCTGCCAGCGGGCGCTGGGTTCCCAGCGGGCTGGACAGTGGCCGTTGGCTGCAGCTCGGCCTGGCTGCCGACAGGCGCTGGTTGGGCTGTGGTTTGCGGCTGCTGCTCGGCAGCCTCCGAACTATCATCTTCGCCCCCTAATTCATCCCCGTACACCATAAAATCACGATCAATTTCAGCACCCTCATCAAAAAAACTAGACGAAATATTAACATCTTCCGGACAAGCAAAAGGAAACACATCCTCCACAAACTTTACATCATGAGAGACAAAAAATTCCTTCGTATCAAGATCAAACAACCGCCACCCCTTCTTACCAAATGGATATCCCACAAACAAACACTTTCTGCTCCGACTAGCAAATTTGTCACCCTGAGTTTTTTGATTATGAGCAAAGCACAAACACCCAAAAGTACGAATAACATCAAAAGAAGGAGGTTTATTGAATAAAATTTCAAAAGGTGTTTTATTTTCCAATTTGGGTGTGGGGGTACGATTTTATGAGATGAGATGCAGCAAGAACACATTCACCCCAGAAAAAAATAGGCAAATTGGCCTGAAATCTTAGAGCCCTCGCAACATTCAACACATGTTTAGGCTTCCTCTCTACTCTCCCATTCTGTTGCGGAGTACCCACACAAGAGGTTTGAAACAGAATACCAGTGGCGGTAAAATAATCGATCAAACAATTAAATTCGGTACCATTATCACTCTGTACAACTTTAATTGTTTGATTAAATTGTTGATCAACCATAGCAACAAAAGCCATAAACATCGGAAACACTTCCGTTTTATCAACCAACAACTAAATCTAAACAGCTCGGGAAAAATCATCAACATTGTTAAAAATAACGAGCTCCATATGACGAAACATGGCGATATGGGCCCCACAAATCACAATGTATTTTCTCAAATATTCTAGATGCATTATTATCACTTAAAGGAAATTTGTCTCTAGGATGCTTAGCACGTAAACACACTTCACAATCCTTTGCCAAACTACTCTTATCACTACTGACATGAGGAAGCAACTTAACTACTCTCTCGGAAGGATGCCCCAATCGTCGATGCCGCAATTCCAATGTGGACGTTGCCACGATAGTAGACACATGTTGCACCACGTCCGGTTTGCTAAAATAGTATAGTCCGTCCGGTTTGCTAAAATAGTATAGTCCGCCCCTCCTAACTCCCGTTCCAATCAGCTCCTTCAGTGGGTCCTGAATAGCACACATATAATAATTAAAAGGGACAATAGTATGTAAATTATCAGTAAGTTGGGGGACGGAGAGTAAGTTGCAACGTAAATAAGGCACATAAAGGACATGATGCAAGGTGATTTTATCTGATAGTCGAACAGAACCTTCCAAAGAAGCAAGCACCTTTTCACCATTAGGCAAACCAACAGGACAATCAACAGTATGGACATCAAACAACCAAGATTTCTCACCGGTAACATGATGAGTAGCACCAGTGTCAATAATCCAAGAAAATACATCAAAATTACCATTCAAGCGATTTTCTGGAATTGTAGCATTACCAAAAAATCCCGTAATAGCCTTCCATTGATCGGAAGTAAAGTGATGACCCACGGCAGCGTTATTTGATGCGGTTGTTACACAATTTGCCACTGGTGAAGGCGTGGCAGTTGCACGCAGCAAGCCACGACCTTGACCAGCGGAAGACAGCCTTCCATTCTTTTCAGTCCACCCTTCGGGATAACCCACGATGTCATAACACTTACTAACATCATGACCCCGCTTCTTGCAATGAGAGCACACCAAAAGCGACCAACACTTTTCAGTCACATGTCCTACCTTCTTGCAAAGTGAGCACACAGGACGATCTGCAAAACCACGACCCTGTCCTGCAGTAGCACGAACCGCAAATCCAAGAGCCTCGGTCGGCTGTGGCTCGGATTCTTGTTTGGCCGTACGAACACGCTCCTCTTGAATCACAAGCTGATAAGCCATATCAAGACTTGGTAACGGATCTTGAGACAATATATTAGTCCGCAACGAAGAGTAATACTCGGAATACAAACCCATCAGAAAATCATGAAGTTTAGATTGCTCACGACGAACCTCATGTAAACGACCTGCCGTACAACCGGAGCAACAAGTACAAGAAATCAGGGACTCATGATGATCCAATTCTTGCCATAGAGCATGTAATTTTCCGTAATATACGGACACTAACATGGTTTTGGTCTGTTCACATTTAGCCAGGGAAGACCGAAGCTGTTGAACTCGTGGTCCATTAGTCTGCGCGAACCTCCTTTTAAGGTGATCCCAAAAGGGTTTGACCTCCCTAAATTTTGACAAGGAAGATTTGACATCAGCATCAATGGTATTTGTGATCCAAGAGATTAACATTGCGTTAATTGCAGTCCAATCGAACTTTGTACAAGGAGGTTGGGGCGCAGTGATAGTGCCGTCCAAGAACTCAAATTTACGTCGTGCCTCCAACGCCGTTTGTATGTCGGCTGCCCATTCATCAAAATTGTCGCCCTTGAAATGAGTAGGCGTGATATAGTCCCCGGGTCGGTCTTGAGGACCGAGAAAATAGGGAGAATTAGACTCAATTTTGGGTGGTGGTGGAGGAGGTACGTCGTCACCGGCCATGGAAATTTACGATGAAGAGAAGAAAAAAAACGTGTGGCCTGATACCATGTAGAAACCATACAATCTTGACTTGTGTCATTCATTCACCAAGAGAGAATATATATAGGATACAATCTTGAACCCTAGTGAAACAAGGAAACTAAGATCCTAGTGAAACAAGGAAACTAAGATCCTAGTGAAACAAGGAAACTAACTAATATATGGTAATTATTTCCCTACAAATATGCTACCAAATAATATCAAATAATACAAAGATATTATACCGCAATAGCAAGGTATATATACACCACTTTTTTAACGGGGTATATCTGCTCTAAATCGCAAAGTTGATGGGTATATTTGCACCTTTGCCCTAATTAGTATTCCACTGATGGGAAATAGTGAAGGTAGATCTAGAAAAAAGTAATATATAAATGATTATTTTTTCCCTAAAATATTAAATATTCTAAAATAGATTTAATTTTTTAAAATAACTGGCATTTGGAACCGAAGTAATAAATATTTGTTGAAAGGGTATAGAATTGCAATCATACTTATATGGTTAATACGCAATGTACATCGCACAACAATGCCGAAGTATGGACTAGCAAGAAATTTTGAATAAATGTGATAAATGCAAATACACATCAGAATTAAAAATTTTGGTTTTATACATCAATAATATGAAGAATATACTTAACAAAAAAGTTAAGTGATGTAGATTGGTAACCTAAGTAAATAAGAAATGTGTTGTAGCCAGTTAAACTATAATTTGAATTTTGATCGTTACATTGCAAGTCTGAATTAAGCACCTAGTTTATTACTTACAAAGTTAACCAACTTACCACGAGTATTTGTCACTAACAAAGTAATTAACCTTAAGATGTTAATAAGAATATGACTTTCCCTCATATTTTAAGCTTCATATTAATTAACTTGCACGTCTTATTAATTAAACTATATAATAATATAATATAAGACTAGAATATCTCAGCTGTCAGTCTACGGATTATCTGATATTTTTATAGATGTTAACCACAAAAGACTTTCTTTTTATTTACTACTATATTTCTTCTTGTGGAAGAGCAACGTGAAACAAATCTCAAGTCCAGTCGGATTATGATATTTATTTCATTGAGTCCTTTATAATAAAGCTTGAGAAATTTCTGTGAACATGCTTCTTAACCATAATTAGGTAAAGTAGGGGAAAAACCCCATAATCAGGCACATTAACTTTTTCTCCATGGTTACCATAGAAGCACGATTTGTCATGATTGCAGGTGTATCAGACACTTAAATATAATATAAGGTTTAAGTAATATATCATTGTCACCATAACTTCTTTTATACAATCATATCATGATGAATTTAGATAAAGGTGTGATTTGTAATTATAAAAATAAGATAATTACGGACTAAGCAGATAAAGGTGATCTAATAGTATAAAAATTCTTTATGCAGTATATTGTGTATATATAAATTTCGCTGCCAATGGAAAGCTTTATATAATTTTCCGTGTAGGCCGGAATATTTGGGTCGTTTCATAAGTGCTAAAGGTGTGGCTACTGACCCAAAGAAAATATCTGTTGTACAAGCTTGGTTGATGCCTACAAATCTGAAACAACTAAGAGGATTTCTGCGCTTAGCAGGGTATTATAGAAGGTTCATTAAAGGGTTTGGTTCTATTGCTAAACCCCTGAATGAACTGCTGAAGAAAGAGAAGTTTAAATGGACTGAGGAAGCTACAATAGCATTTAACAAACTTAAGGAGGCACTAGTTATTGCTCCAGTTCTGGCAATGCCAGAATATGACAAATTATTCATCATTGAAACTGATGCTAGTGGGTTGGGTTTTGGTGCTGTCCTGATGCAGCAAGGACATCCACTTGCCTATATCAGCAAGTCCTTAGCTCCCAAACACCAGGCAATGTGTGTTTATGATAGAGAATTATTGGCACTCATTTTTGCTGTCACTAAATGGTCACATTATT
The DNA here is from genome assembly GCF_019175385.1 of Lycium barbarum. Taxonomy (NCBI): domain Eukaryota; kingdom Viridiplantae; phylum Streptophyta; class Magnoliopsida; order Solanales; family Solanaceae; genus Lycium; species Lycium barbarum. The sequence continues at coordinate 115,173,205 of NC_083342.1, forward strand.
TGTTAGGAAGACACTTTGTTGTGAGAACTGACCAGAAGGCTTTGAAGCATCTACTTGAGAAAAACATTCATACTGAATTTCAAGTGGCTGGTATCTCTAAACTCATTGCCTTTGACTTCTCCATTGAATACAAGAAGGGTAATGATAACAAAGTTGCAGATGCTTTGTCTAGGAACTATGGTGCTGAACTATTAGCACTTTCTCTTTTGCAACCTCATGATGCCTTATTGGAGCAGATCAAGCAATCTTGGAATACTGATCCCACACTTCAGACCTTAATCACCAGATTGCAAGTACAGCCATACAAGTTTTACACTTGGATTAATTCACAATTGAGGTGGAAGGGTAGATTGGTTGTTGGAGCAGATGTGCAATTGAGATATTCTATTATTCAGTTGTGGCACTCAACACCTCAAGGTGGTCACTCAGGTATGGATTCTACCATTAACAGATTACATACTCTTTTCCATTGGAAATTTATGGATCAGGATATCAGAGATTTTATTGCCAAGTGTGATGCGTGTCAAAGGCATAAATATGATGCCTCTGCCTATCTTGGTCTCATCCAACCCCTCCCTATTCCTGATGGAGTATGGACAAATATTAGTCTTGATTTCATTGAAGGACTTCCTAAATCTAAGAACAAGGATGTTGTTCTGGTTGTAGTGGATGGATTGAGCAAAAATGGGCACTTTATTGGCCTCCAATATCCTTATACAACTCAGACTGTAGTTCAGTTCTTCATGGACAATATCTTTAAGTTGCATGGCATGCCATCTACCATAATTAGTGACGGAAATCCTGTTTTCTTAAGTTCATTTTGGAAAGCATTGTTTACTATTCAAAGGGTGCAACTTCACAAGTCTACTGCTTACCATCCTCAAACAGATAGTCAAACAGAAGTTTTGAACAAAACTTTAGAGACATATCTGAGGTGTTTCTGCTCAGATAATCCCCAAGGTTGGGCTACTTACTTACTAATGGCTGAATGGTGGTACAATGCCACCTATCACTCTGCCATTAAGTGCACTCCTTATGAGGTGCTCTATGATCAAAAGCCTCCTATCCATCTTCCTTATTTGGCTGGAGAGTCTCAGAATGAAATGGTTGATAGATCCTTGGAGGCTAGAGAAGCAATCATTGAGTTGCTCAAATTTCACCTCTCCATAGCTCAACAAAGAATGAGAGATATGGCCAACAAACACAGATTTGATAGAAGTTTTGCTAAAGGGGATTGGGTCTATCTCAAGTTGCAACCCTACAAACAGGTATATGTGGTGACAAGACCATTCAATAAGCTAGCAGCTAAGTATTTTAGGCCCTATGTGGTTCTTGCTAAGGTTGGTGCAGTTGCTTACAAGCTCCTCCTACCTGCTGATGTGCTTATCCACCCCACCTTTCATGTTTCTCAATTGAAGAGGTGCGTTGAGGTTCCATCTGTTATTTCTCATCCTCCAGTGCTGCACTTATCTAGTCCCTATTGTCCATTCCCAGAGGCTATTTTGGAGAGAAGAATGGTTAAAAGGGGTAACAGAGCTGTTTGCCAGATTCTGGTCAAGTGGTTAGGCATTGATGCTGGCCAATCCACTTGGGAATTCCTCACTGAGATGCAGCACAGATTTCCAGATTTTCAGACACAACTTTCTTCAGATTTCCATCCCTGAGGACAACGATGTTTTTCAACCAGGGGGTATTGATGCAAGTTACAACAAGGAAGAATTCGAGCTGTATGTTAGCTGCCAGCTGCATGTTAGTTGTATTGTAGTTAGTTACAGAAGTTAGTTAAGAGCTGACAGTTAGTTGATGTAGTTAGTGGATTGAATTGGCTTCATTGTTGTCAACTATATATAAGTACAAGTTCTAATATGGATTACTACTCATGTTAAGAAATATAGTTACTCTTCTCTAATCTTAATTATCTCTTCAATCATCTCTCTTCTCGAATTAAATTCCCTGATTGCATTACAGTTTTTCGAGTTTACCTCCTAGAATCTATTTCTTTTCGATTGATCTTGCAATTGTGCATCATTCTCATAGCCGCTGCCGCCGTCAAATAACCAGCAGCCCAACCGGCGGAGCATTTTTAACCTTAACGGAGAAATTAATTATCCCATTCTTAACCCTATCTGATTTTATTTTTCAGAGGAACTATTGATTTTTTTTTTTAAGAAAAAAAAGATAATTGACTAACTAAAAAACCTTGATGCCATGGTTATGTCCAATATTTATGTTAGTATAATCTTCTTATTAGTGTATGATTGAAGAATCGACTTTTTCCAATTGCAAGTATTTATATTTTCTATTCCACTAATTTAAGTAACTTTTATATGCATAATGAAAATTTAATATTTCTTCCTCAACTAAATTTAAAAGATTAGTCTTCTTTAAACTTCGCACGAATGAGTTCACTAGTTTATAATCTAGAAACACACTATGGGGTGGGATGGGGTCAGAAGGGGGGTTCTAAAGTAGCGAGGAGTGGAATGACAAGGAGACAATAAATTTGAAATGTCACTTATACAACTTGTTTTTCCACTGTAATAGAGTGAAACTTGTTTTTCTAAAATTTTTTTTTTTTTTGAAAAACATTTTGGTCAACCAGAACATGAAATATTGTTCCTCCATACCAAACACACCATGGATCATGGCATATTGCTTTCGAATGAGACGTACGTCATATTCTTACGTTGCTGTATACGTGTTCAAGCGAACATATTTAATTACTTGTCTTCTAACTCCTTTTGTTCTATTTTTTCCCACCTAGTTCCATTTTGTTCTATTGTCTCTATTAATGAGACTTCGTTAAAAAAATAAAATAGGTAAAGCTCTGGTCAAGAATATAATGATTTTTTTTTTTTTTTGGACATATGATTATATCCAATCACATATAACCAGCCTTTAGGCTTTTCCCAACTTCCGAAAACATTTCCAAAACTTGTGTCAGTTGTTTGTTGGTTCGGCAGCCAAAGAAGCTCGTGAGAATTGGGCTAGAAACTGATGATGTTTGAAATAACTTTCTAACCAAACACTCACCAATTTCAAATAGTTGCAAACTGAAGTTCTTGGAAAGATTGGCTTCATAAAAAACTAAAATAAAAAAGAAGGATTTAATTTATGTTTACCGGCATTGGTAAATAAAATTTATTCACTCAGTAATTTTTAATTTGTTGTGGTAGGATACGGATACTGTCTTATCCTTTTAATTAAGGTGCTTTTGATTTGTGAACAAGTTGTATTGGAAGTATAACATACGGATTATAATTCAGAATTCAAGAATATAAGATTATTTAGTGTGTATATTTTTATTGATAAATGCTTGGTTTATATATATGGATTAAAAATGAGATATACGGGAATATATGTTTGATTTTACACTAGATAAACTTGGATAATTTTGGTTTTGTTAAAAGACTTTGAGAGAAGAGTTTTTGAGAAGGACATCTTTTACATTTTGTTATTTTATCCAGAATTGTTATTCCACATTAAATGTAATACATAAATAATACCACAATTGATATAAATTATATTGCTTACCTCAGAAACAAAAATTCAACCAAATATGAAATAGAATAATTCCACAATTTAACTTCAGAATATTGTCCTAATTTATTCTTAGCTTGTAATTGGACGACCATTAAAAGATTTAAGTTGCTTCTTCCACTTGGCATGAAAGAGGTTACCTATAATTATTTTATACCGGCCCTTGGTTTGTGAAAAAATTATAATTAATTATAATATAAGATTATAATACTAGGATTAAAAAAATAAGAAAGTTATTTAGTAGATATATTGTCATTGATAGATATTTGATTTATTAGGCTAAAGCATGAGATATACACACACATCGATCATGTGCTTGGATTAAACTAGAAAAACTTGAATAAACTTTTATTTGTAATCATAACCTTGTTTTCTAAATCAATCTGAATCCTTTCTTGGTAATCAAATTCATCGAAATTCTGTCTGTACAAATTCAATTGAATTTCGATCAACTAAAGCAAATTAAACTAAAGAAAGAATTAAAGTTTTCTCATCATTGATAAACCTATTAACGAACTCCCAGGATATATAGGAATACCAGTCATAACCCCACAAGAACCGTTCTTGCATTCCATAGCCACCGGCTCCACCGTCCACTGCCGCGAATAAGCAGCGGCACAATTGGTTGTTCGAGGCGGCGCATTCTTAACCCTAACGGATAAATTAATTATCCCTTTTTTCTCACCCTTTACATCCCTAAGCCTATAACTCAAAAAGTGCAAATAATCTTCCGGTAAAAATCCACCAATGAAATCAGACGTTGGAACCCTAGCTATTCCAACGGTTTTAATCCCCGAAGAATTCTTGCATTGAACCTCCACTAATAGATGGCGTGCATGCATGGGCAAATCAACGATCAATTTTTCATTCCATGCAGGAAAACTTCCGCCTTCTTTATCCATTCTAGTTGTTTGGACGTTGCATGATGAATTATCTGTTTTGATATTTACGAAAGCGTTCTTCTTTACTGGTTGCTTCCGATTCTTGTGAAGATTCTCACCGGATATCACCGTGATTTCTAAAACCCGAGAGAACGATGATGATAATGGCTTCATTGTATTTAGTCAAGAAAATCAAATTATGGATATTAAGTTATGTGAAAATTTGGAGGAAAGAATGAAAGAGGTTATCAAAGTATGGATATGAAGTTATGTAAAAGTTTGGAGGAAAGAATGATAGAGGTTGTGTGCGCATATATAGAGAAGTAGAGGAAGGAGGTTAGAAGGGAGAGAGAAAGAAAGATGTTGCTTCTGTAATGCTTGTCTAGTCTAAATACGGTTCAATCTTGACGTACGCGTTTGACTTGGTAAAACTGACCTTTTCCCCCTAATTTAGGTCAACAATAAATGTTCTCCGATTTCGGAAATGAAATACTGGAGTACTTCATTGGGATAATCGACATGTATAAAGTTTGATGTCGGTTTTTATTATTTGACTAAAAGGTGGAAAACCCATTTTTTTAAATATAGAAAATTGAAATTTTTATTAAAATTTGGATTTTTAAAATCTGAAAAACTGAAATTTTTAAGTAAAACGTGCAAAACTAATACTCCATAATTTTCTTCTAGATAAAAAAAAATAGTTTTTGGATTTTTTTTTAAACACGGTTTTTCCACACTTTTTGTAAAATCATTTTTTTTAGATTTTTATAAAAATCCAGTTTTTCAGATTTTGAAAAACAAAATCCACCTTTTCATATTTTTTTTAAAGTGTCCTAAAATAAAATCACAAAAATCTAAAAATTTTAGGATAGAAAAAATAAATTGTCCTGATTAAAAAGAAAAACCATTTTTCCAGATATTTTAATTAAGAAAATCCAGTTTTCCAGTTTTTTTTTCTTTTCTAAAAAATCAGTTTTCCTGATTCTAAAAAAAACCATTTTCCAGATTTAAAAAAAAAACAAATTTTTAGTAATAAAATGCCCTGTGTAATTTAAATAATTTAAAAAAAAAATTAGTGTTGACCGTTAGTCAAAAAGCATAAATGAGCCAAAAAGTTGAACTGAGAGGTATTTTTAGCAAAATAGATGAATGAATGATATTTTTAGACCTTTTCTAATAGTTCAGGGCATTTTTGCCCTTTTCCGTTAAACTTTTAGCAAAATATTTGGGAGTTGACTAAAAGTGCACCACTTATGCAAACATAATGGACTATTAATGCTCCATGTAAAGAACATGTATGGTTTTAGGTCCAAACTCAAAGATAATGTACTATTTTGGTCCTTTTCTCTAAAATGCATTCATTGTTATTAATTGAATGTTAAATATGCTTAGTCAGATATCACAAGGATTAAAACCAAAATTTACTATTAATTGAGGGATCAAAAGTGTTATTATCCCTACTTAACTCTTTGCATATTTTTCTTAAGGTATTTGATAATCTACGCATATAAATATTTGTCCAATTTATCAATAATCTTTTCTTAACTGCTTCACTTAATTAGTACTCAACCAATGAGAATAGTAAAGGTAGATCTAGAAAAAAGCAATAAACGATTTTTTGTTTTCGTAGAATGTTAAATATTTAATAATAGATTTAATTTCTCAAAATGACTAACATTTGGAACCGAAGTAGTAAATATTTGTTGAAAGGGTGTAGACTTCGAGTCATATTGATATGATTAATATTTTTAATATTATTCGCACATCGCGCTACAATGCCATAGTATGGACTAGCAAGAAATTGTGAATACATGTGATAAATGCAAATATTATCACATCAGAATGAAAAATTTAAGTGAAAAATTTAAGTTTTATACATCAATAATATAAAGAATATATTTAACAAAATATAAAAGTTATAATGTGATGTAGATTGGTAACCTAAATAAATTAGAAATATAATGTGTTGTAGCCAGTTAAACTATATTTTGAATTTTATCGTTACATAGCAAGTGTGAATTAAGCACCTAGTCTAATACTTACAAAAGTTAACTAACATACGAGTAATGGTTAGTAACAAAGTAATTAACCTTTAACCTTACTATGTGAATAGGAGAATGACTAACATCTCTGCCGGAGAAGAAGGATTAGTCATACTGTTTTTCTTTCCCTCACATATGTATATATTTTTTTTTCTTGCACTCATATTTTAAGCTTTATATTTCAATGAACTTACACGCCTTATTAATTAATACTATATAAAATAAGACTAGAGTATCTCAACTGTCAGTCTACTGATAATCTAATATTATTATAGATGTCAACCACAAAAGATTTTCTTTTTATTTGCTGCTATATATTTCTTTTATGGCAGAGCAACGTGATACAAATTTGAAGTCCACTCGGATTATGTTTTTTCTATTTCATCGAGTCCTTTATAATAAAGCTTGAGAAATTTCCGTGAAAATGCTTCCTAACCATAATTAGGTAAAGTAGGGGGGAAAAATCAGAATTAGGTACATTAACCTGTTCTCTATGGTTACCATAGAAGCACGATTTGTCATGATTACGACTTATGAATCTATCGGTAACTTAAATATATAATACAAGGGATTTTAAGTAATATATCACTGTTAGCATAATTTTTTTTATATCATTATATGGATGTATTTAGGTAAGTCTCTTTAAATGTGTGATTTGTAATTGTGAGAATAAGATAATAATGGGCCAAGAAAATTTCTTATGCCGTGGATCGTGTACATATAAATGTTGTACCGCCAATGGTGAGTTCTATGCGTATTCCGTGGTCATAAAAAACAATGTTTTTTAAGGCTTGACACTCAAAAATCAAAGAAAAAGATTTGCAGGGTTTGTTGGAAGCAAATTCAGAGTTGAGAATTATCTTTGTTTAATCTTTTTTAATGTATGATAATAGTCAATTGGATGATGTCATATTGCTTTCGAAATCATGGCTCATGGGTACGTCATATTCTTATGTTAGCATATGCGTGTCCAAGCGAACGCATGTATCATAGGAGTATTTATTTTGTTCTATTTTTTTCCACCTAATCTTCTGTTCTATAGTCTATATTAATTTTATGCGAATTTGTTAAAAATGGAGTTAAATCTCTGGTCAAGAAGCTGAAAGTCTTGAGACAATTTTTTTGAATGGTCATTTACTTTAATTTTCTCAGAAATGCACTCTGTAAGTCTTGCAAATCATGAGTACAACGAGCTATAGTCAAGATTTAAAACGTACCGTTTAGTTCTATGAAAATTTTAGAACAGAAAACTTAAATAATACTCCATATAGTAACTCACATATCCTCGAAATCGCGGATCAAGAAGAGAATATAATGGTGTATTTTATATATATATATAATCACAAATTATACATGGAATATTGATTCATCACAAAGATGCATTCCTCGAATAACCAGCCTTGCTTTTCCAACTTCCAAGAAACAGATCCAAAACTTGTCCATTGGTTTTGCAGGCAAGGAAGCTGAAAATTAATATGACTGATTTTGGAACACACTTTCGAACCAAACACTTGCCAACTGCATATAGTTGTAGAAAAAAGTAATTAAAGACAGATGCGGAGTCAGAATTTGAAGTTTATGTGTCTGAAATCTTACTTATTTTAAGTTAATGGTTTAAATTAATATTTTTACATATCTAATGAATTTCTTACAAAAATACAGAAGTTGAACCAAAATTACTAAATTCTGCCGAATTCTTTACTCGTATTCTAACTTGGACCCTGCTTGAAAACATGAGCTTCATAACAATAAAACCTTTAATTTATTTGCATTGACGCCAATGTTTTTTTTTAAAAAAAACTTATTAGTATTCTAATTTGTTGCGGCAGGTTATCTTTAAGGTGTCAAATTAGTCGTGTATCAGAAATCAGATTTGAACTGATGACACAACCCTTTGTTGTACTAATTGAGCTACTTCGGCTAATCCAATATGGTAGGGCAGTCCGTGCACTAAGCTCCCGCTATGCGCGGGGTCCGAGAAAGGGGAGCTTAATGCACAAGGCTGCCCTACTATATTGGATTAGCCAAAGTAGCTCAATTAGTATTCTTATTTTATTAAAGAACTGAGGTCTACAACAATTAAAAGAACGCATGTAGTTTTTTTTTTTCTCTTTCAAAATCGGAGAATTTATTTTCGATCTTCTAAAAGATAATTTTATAAATTTCAGTATGAATAACGATATTGATTGAGAACCATTTAACTAGGAATTCGTTGTTAAAAAATGTTCATTTTTATGTGTATTATATATATCACAAGACTTGTGATATTTATTTATGTAAAAAGGTACAAATATACCCCTTAATTTTCAGATTTAGAGCAGATTTTTTTATTTTTATTATTAAGTGTCAACTTTTCATTAATTACCAAGGTAATATTTACAGAAGCGGCTCCTCTCCAGTAGAGCCACTGTCCAGTTTGTCCAGTGCAACACTAATCTGATGACACCTGTGCAATTTCACATCTAAGGGTAATTATTTATTTTACTAAAACACCACCCTAAACCATGGTTAAGCTCCAATAGTTATTTATTTTTTCTTTCCTAGCTGGCCGGCTTGATATATATGTAGCCGAAAATGTTGCTGCCATCAGTTTTATGTTTTTATGTTGTACTAAATTTTCATGATTTTTTATTATTTCATTCTTCAAGTCTCCAAAAAATGATAAATTAAACTTCCACCCAAAATCCCAATCACGTTCAATTAAATACCCAATTGTTTCCATGGACTGTTTTAGCAGCTCTTCCCAACAATTTATAACAAGCTGGGATGCCATGAAATGTAAAAGAAATTCATTTTCGAGAAGAGGCGACGAACATGCTTCCATGAGGATAACCTTGTACATTACAAATTATGATGAAAAATATACTTTCTCTACTTTTTCCATCCAGATTGAAATTCCCAGCAATATTTTCGGATGTTTCTATCTTGCCAAATTAATTTGGTATTGATCTAGAAAAAGAACGAAAATAATGAAACTTAACTTTGGTTTAGAGTGGTGTCTTAGTTAAATAAATAATTACCCTTAGATGTGAAGTGTCATTAGATTAGTGCTGCACTGGACAAACTGGACAGTGGCTCTACTGGAGAGGAGCCGCTTCCAATATTTACAGAACAACTTAACGACTCAATCTGTTAAACTAATGGGGAACTCCCAATTGACAAGGCTAAACTACAACTGCTACTACAGAAAACAATAAGAAATAATTCTAGTCTAATACTACATAAACTTCAGGAGAATGGACTAGTCTCATCAAAATTAAAAACTGAGTAGTCTAGTCTTTATAGGAATCAAAGCTCGAAAATTGCAAATACATGCTATCTCCTTGGCTATAGGCTCCCGATGAGTGACCTTCTTCTAAAAAATTCAAGTGTTTCTTTCCCTCCATATTGCCCAAATGAACTTAGCATACACCATCTTAAATTCTTAATGATGAGGGCCTGTTTAGTTTTCCCTCTGCAGAACTGAAGTACATTCTGATATTGCTGCAACCAGTTGAAAGTTGCAGGCCATTGGAGCTGTAACCACAGAAGTAAACGAGCCTACGATTCCTTCTCAATATTGCAGTAAAAAAACAAGTGATCCCTTGTTTCATTCTTTAGTAGGCAATTAACAACTTTGGATCAACCTGAATACCTCACTTAATGAGCCTGTCACTTGTGGATAGTCTATATTGGACCTGAAGCCACAGTAAGAAAATGGGTCTGGCTACATTATGAAACATGTTGTCACACAAACTGTCTAAATATACCTTTTTTATTGGCGGAATTGTATTTTTTTAAAATTAAAGCCATTGTAGGGTATATTTGCACCTTATCACACATGAATATTTTCTGCCTTTTTTTAGTGTAACGATTAATTTGGATTTATTGCTTTGATGATCATATTTCTTTTTACGCTCATCTTCTTATTAAATCAATCATAGATGCCCAAAACTATTTTTATGCAGATGCAAAAAATTAATTGCATTTGGTCGTTTATGATTATTGAGAATAATAAGGAATCTTGAGATTTTGATTGTCTTTTAAAATTTATGGTCTGAAATATGTTAGACATTTTTTTGGTTGTAAACATAAGCTAAATGCTTTCTAAAAACCCGTTAGCGAAAAGGGTATATTTGCACTATTTGTGTAAGGGCGGGAGTATATTTGCACCATTTTGTAACGGCAAGGTATATATACACCACTTTTTAACGGGGTATATCTGCTCTAAATCGCAAAGTTGATGGGTATATTTGCATCTTTGCCCTAATTAGTATTCCACTGATGGGAAATAGTGAAGGTAGATCTAGAAAAAAGTAATTTATAAATGATTATTTTTTCCCTAAAATATTAAATATTCTAAAATAGATTTAATTTTTTAAAATAACTGGCATTTGGAACCGAAGTAATAAATATTTGTTGAAAGGGTATAGAATTGCAATCATACTTATATGGTTAATACGCAATGTACATCGCACAACAATGCCGAAGTATGGACTAGCAAGAAATTTTGAATAAATGTGATAAATGCAAATACACATCAGAATTAAATATTTAGGTTTTATACATCAATAATATGAAGAATATACTTAACAAAAAAGTTAAGTGATGTAGATTGGTAACCTAAGTAAATAAGAAATGTGTTGTAGCCAGTTAAACTATAATTTGAATTTTGATCGTTACATTGCAAGTCTGAATTAAGCACCTAGTTTATTACTTACAAAGTTAACCAACTTACCACGAGTATTTGTCACTAACAAAGTAATTAACCTTAAGATGTTAATAAGAATATGACTTTCCCTCATATTTTAAGCTTCATATTAATTAACTTGCACGTCTTATTAATTAAACTATATAATAATATAATATAAGACTAGAATATCTCAGCTGTCAGTCTACGGATTATCTGATATTTTTATAGATGTTAACCACAAAAGACTTTCTTTTTATTTGCTACTATATTTCTTTTTGTGGAAGAGCAACGTGAAACAAATCTCAAGTCCAGTCGGATTATGATATTTATTTCATTGAGTCCTTTATAATAAAGCTTGAGAAATTTCTGTGAAAATGCTTCTTAACCATAATCAGGTAAAGTAGGGGAAAAACCCCATAATCAGGTACATTAACTTTTTCTCCATGGTTACCATAGAAGCACGATTTGTCATGATTGCAAGTGTATCAGACACTTAAATATAATATAAGGTTTAAGTAATATATCATTGTCACCATAACTTTTTTTATACAATCATATTGTATACGGTAAAAATCGGACATATGTTAGAACCGGTAAGACCAGAGATCGAAGGAAAAGAGGGAAGATCATCATCTGGTCCGATTTCTCCATAGCCGAATTGATCGTGGCCGTTGGTCCGTTTGACCGGGGCCGTTGGTCCGAATTGATCGTGGTCGCTGGTCCGTTTGATCATAGCCGTTGGTCCGAATTGATCGTGGCCGCTGGTCCGTTTGATCGTGGCCGCTGGTCCGTTTGGTCATAGTCGTTGGTCCGTTTGATCATCGCCGTTGGTCCGAATTGATCGTGGCCGCTGGTCCGTTTGATCATAGCCGTTAGTCCGGGAAATCGTGGCCGTTGGTCTGGGAAATCGTGGCCGTTGGTCCGTATAGCTATCGGTCCGAGTAGCCGTTGGTCCGTGTGGCCGTTGCACGCAGGCCACACGCTAGTAGCTTCCTGTCATGGTCAACTACCCACCATGCATGTGTCAGATGGCGCCGTCAATCTAATCCCACCAAATCCGTGCAGAGATGTCCTTGATATTATTATTTTATTGGTTCACATTATATGAGACCCATGGAGGTCACACTATAAATAGAACACATCCCCCTCCTTTGTGAGAGTTGGCTCCTTTCACTTTCCAAGAACATTTATAATAGAAGAAGTTCATATATACACTCTCTCTTTCAATATCTGATTCGGCCAAGGCTATTTGCTTCCATTTATATTGTATTTCTTCCATCAAGCGTTTCATATTACTTATAAACGTTCATGTTCATTGCAAATTGCCATCACTGGCCGTTTTATTAAAGAACTCCCATATATATATTCTCTCTATCTAACACACCTCAAGACCCAAACACATATCCTATACCCACCTACAAATTTAATTGATTATCCGAATCCGGGGTAAACACATATCAGGATGAATTTAGATAAAGGTGTGATTTGTAATTATAAAAATAAGATAATTATGGACTAAGCAGATAAAGGTGATCTAATAGTATAAAAATTCTTTATGCAGTATATTGTGTATATATAAATTTAGCTGCCAATGGAAAGCTTTATATAATTTGCCGTGTAGGCCGGAATATTTGGGTCATTTCATAAGTGCTAAAGGTGTGGCTACTGACCCAAAGAAAACATGTACTGTACAAGCTTGGTTGATGCCTACATATCTGAAACAACTAAGAGGATTTCTGGGCTTAGCAGGGTATTATAGAAGGTTCATTAAAGGGTTTGGTTCTATTGCTAAACCCCTGAATGAACTGCTGAAGAAAGAGAAGTTTAAACGGACTGAGGAAGCTACAATAGCATTTAACAAACTTAAGGAGGCCATAGTTACTGCTCCAGTTCTGGCAATGCCAGATTATGACAAATTATTCATCATTGAAACTGATGCTAGTGGGTTGGGTATTGGTGCTGTCTTGATGCAACAAGGACATCCACTTGCCTATATCAGCAAGTCCTTAGCTCCCAAACACCAGGCAGTGTGTTTTTATGATAGAGAATTATTGGCACTCATTTTTGCTGTCACTAAATGGTCACATTATTTGTTGGGAAGGCATTTTGTTGTGAGAACTGACCAGAAGGCTTTGAAGCATCTATCTGAGCAAAACATTCATACTGAATTTCAAGTGGCTGATATCTCTAAACTCATGGCCTTTGACTTCTCCATTGAATACAAGAAGGGTAATGATAATAAAGCTGCAGATGCTTTGTTTAGGAACCATGGTGCTGAACTATTAACACTTTCTCTTTTGCAACCTCATGATGCCTTATTGGAGCAGATCAAGCAATCTTGGAATACTGATCCCACACTTCAGACCTTGATCACCAGATTGCAAGTACAACCATACAAGTTTTACACTTGGATTAATTCACAATTGAGGTGGAACGACAGATTGGTTGTTGAAGCAGATATGCAGTTGAGACATTCTCTTATTCAGTTGTGGCACTCAACACCTCAAGGTGGTCACTCAAGTATGGATTCTACCATTAAGAGATTACAGTCGCTTTTCCATTGGAAATTTATGGCTCAGGATATCAGAGATTTTATTACCAAGTGTGATGTGTGTCGAAGGCATAAATATGATGCCTCTTCCTATCCTGGTCTCATCCAACCCCTCCCTATTCCTAATGGAGTATAGACAGACATTAGTCTTGATTTCATTGAAGGACTTCCTAAATCTAAGAACAAGGACGTTGTTCTGGTTGTAGTGTATAGATTGAGCAAATATGGGCACTTTGTTGGCCTCCAGCATCCTTATACAACTCAGACTGTAGCTCAGTCCTTCATGGACAATATCTTTAAGTTGCATGGCATGCCATCTACCATAATTAGTGACAAAGATCCTGTTTTCTTGAGTTCCTTTTGGTAAGCATTATTTACTATTCAAGGGGTGCAACTTCACAAGTCTAATGCTTACCATCCTCAAACAAATGGTCAAACAGAAGTTTTTAACAGAACTTTAGAGACATGTCTCAGGTGTTTCTGCTCAGATAATCCCCAAGGATGGGCTACTTACTTACTAATGGCTGAATGGTGGTATAATACCACCTATCACTCAGCCATTAAGTGCACTCCTTATGAGGTGCTCTATGGTCAAAAGCCTCTTATCCATCTTCCTTATTTGGCTGGAGAGTCTCAGAATGAAATGGTTGATAGATCCTTGGAGGCTAGAGAAGCAATCATTGAGTTTCTCAAATTTCACCTCTCCAGAGCTCAACAAAGAATGAGAGATATGGCCAACAAACACAGATCTGATAGAAGTTTTACTGAAGGGGATTGGGTCTATCTTAAGTTGCAGCACTACAAACAGGTATCTGTGGTGACAAGACCATTCAATAAGCTAGCAACTAAGTATTTTAGGCCCTATATGGTTCTTGCTAAGGTTGGTGCAGTTGCTTACAAGATCCTCCTACCTGCTGATGTGCTCATCCACCCCACCTTTCATGTTTCTTAATTGAAGAAGTGACTTGAGGTTCCATCTGTTATTTCTCATCCTCCAGTGTTGCACTTATCTAGTCCCTATTGTCCATTGCCAGAGGCTGTTTTGGAGAAAAGAATGGTTAAAAGGGGTAATAGAGTTGTTTGCCAAATTCTAGTCAAGTGGTTGGGCATTGATGCTGGCCAATCCACTTGGGAATTCCTCATTGAGATGCAGCACAAATTTCTAGATTTTCAGACACAACTTTCTTCAAATTTCCATCCTTGAGGACAAGGATGTTTTTCAACCAGGGGGTATTGATGCAAGTTACAAGAAGGAAGAATTCCAACTGTATGTTAGCTGTATTGTAGTTAGTTAGCCTTCCAGAAGTTAGTTAAGAGCTGACAGTTAGTTAATGTAGTTAGTGGATTGAATTGGCTTCATTGTTGTCAATTAGATATAAGTATAAGTTGTAATATGGATTCCTACTCATGTTAAGAGATATAGTTACTCTTCTCTATCTCAATTATCTCTTCAATCATCTCTTTTCTCGGATTAAATTCCCTGATTGCATTACAGTTCTTCGAGTTTACCTCCTAGAATCTGTTTCTTTTCGATTGATCTTTCAATTGTGCATCATTCCCATAGCCGCCATCGCCGTCAAATAACCAGCGGCCCAACCGGCGGTTTGAGGCGGAGCATTCTTAACCCTAACGGAACATTCTTAACCCTTTCTGATTTTATTTTTCAGAGGTACTATAGATTTTTTTTTAAAGAAAAAAAGATAATTGACTAACCAAAAAACCTTGATGCCGTTGTTATGTCCAATATTTATGTTAGTACAATCTTCTTATTAGTGTATGATTGAAGATTTGACTTTTTCCAAGTGCAAGTATTTATATTTTCAATTCCACTAATTTACACTTTGCTTTGATCGTTGTTACCTATTGTATCGTATTGTATCGTTATTACAAATACATCGTTTATTTTGATTGTTACTTAAAATGAATTGTATCGCATTGTTAAATCCATCGTTACATAACAACGAAAAGCCTTTTTTTTTTTAATAAACCATCTCCACTCCTGGAGCATGGCTTCAAGTTTATTCATTTCATCAAAAAGTTACAACATTCAGGGGATTTGAGGTCACCCTGCACCTACTTGACGGAAAACAATTCCGTGTACAGCCTTGTAGGATTTCATTTACGCTTACAAAAGAATCTAGCTACTATGAGATGGTGAACCTCACCATTCTAACTGAGTTGTTCAAGGCACATCAAACAGGAAGTTCCTATACATTGATCTATACATGCAGAAAGAGTTTTTAACTATGGAATTCCTAAAAGATGGTATTTGCATTTTGTCAACTTTCAACTCACCTCTTGTTTCTCTTGGTAGTTCTTGAAAGTTGTTCATCCATATGGTATGTCTTCGGCTCAGTCCCCATTTGGCAAGGTTGTCCGCTGGTTTGTTGGATTCTCTGTAGATGTGATGAATTGATTTGACTCGGATAGACTCTAGATTGTGTTGGATCTGTTCCACCATGTCCTCCAAGCTCCATGGTGGTTTAGACTTGCCAGTGATCCATTCAACCAACAACATAGAGTCACTTTCTATTTCTAGTTTACCTCCTCCATTATTCATAAACCATTCTATTCCGGTGTTCAGCGCCATTGCCTCCGCCATATTGTTAGTAGTATTGTCGAGAGGCATAGCATAGGCGATAACAATATTGCCCCTTTGATCACGAATTACACCACCCCCTCCACTAGGACCTGGGTTCCCTTTTGAGCATCCATCTGAGTTCAGTTTAAGGGACCCAGGTCCAGGGAAATTCCATTTAACAGCAGTTGTTTTGGTGAGGAGACTTGCTTGTTCTGTGATTTCGATGAAGTTACTCCATTGCGTGACAGGATTGATTGTGTTGAATTGCTTGTGGACCACTAGAACCGTCTGTTGATAAGTGTTGCTTATTACTCTAGCCTTGGACATTTTGATATCTTCAAATCTGCTTTTGCACCTTTCTTTCCAGATCTGCCATAAGATGATGCTAGGAATGACTTGTAGAACCATTTGCTGGACAGGATTCTTCTCCTTCGTTAGCCACCACGGCAGCAGCCTCTGCCTGATGCTTTCCCCTCCTTCTTTGATGCCAAAGATCTGGTGGAAATGCTTCCATACCGCTTTACTGATCATGCTATCATGGAAGATGTGTTCTTGAGTTTCCTGATGACCAAACCTACAGCAAGAACATTTTGAAGTTAGATGTATTCTCAGTCTGCTAAGATTGTTATCCACAGCAGTTCTGTTTCTGAGTAATCTCCAGATGAAAAATGAGATTTTGAATGGCATTTTTTTATGCCACATCTTTTTGTTGACCAGCGAGGTATGATGAGCCTCTCTCATAGCATTCCATGCTGATTTGCAAGTGAACTTCCCATCGCAAGTTGGAGTCCATATAGGAAGATCACATTGATCTCGAGAGTGAATTTTGATATTCTGTTGTTCACCATCTCAAGAGGAAAGATTTTTAACATCTTATTCGTGTCCCACTCCTTGTGGTGGATATAGTGATGTAATGGACTGTTGATGGAGGTATTGGTGTAAGCTCGAGCAAGTTTTCCTGTCCCCATCCAATTATCCCACCAGATGTTGGTATTGCTTTTATGATCTTTCAGTGGATTAAATGATCGACTTTGTCTCTAATCTTCATGAGTCTCCTCCATGTGTGTGAATGAGTATAGTTCCACTTTCTAGCCATCGGGTGAATTCTCATAGCATACTTGGCCTTCATAAACTTGGTCCATAAAGATTCGGCTGTTCTGAATGTCCACCATAGCTTAGCAGAAAAGGATTCTGCGATTTCTTGTAGAGATCTTACACCAATGCCTCCTTCATCTGTAGGCAGACAAAAATTAGACCAGGTAGACGAATGATATTTATACTTACCATCGCACTGACCCCAGAAAAAGTTAGCAAAGATACTTTCAATTTGTTTAAAAATAGTTTTTGGAGGCATGCATATTGAAAGTAAATGTACCGGAATAGCACTAAGTACATGCTTAATAAGAATGATTTTACCACCAATTGACAGTGTTTTACACTGCCAAGAGTCCAGTTTTTGAAGAATTTTGGTTGCCATGAAACTAAAATATTGAATTTTTTTTCTTCCCACAAAAATTGGGCAGCCTAAGTAAGTGATGGGGAAATTAGCTCTTTGGAAATTTAGGATGCTGGCCACAATATTCACTCTTTTAGTAGAGATAGAGTCATCCATCAGAAAACAACTCTTCCCTTCGTTGATCATTTGACCAGAGTTTTCCTGGTAATCTTTTAGGCACTTCATGATTTTCTTGAGGGTATAGGTTTTTCCAGAAGAAAATATGATGATGTCATCAGCGTATGAAAGATGATTTATAGGAGGACCATTGGTAGGCATATTGAATCCATTGAATTTATTGTCCTCGAAAAGCTTGTTGAGCAGCCTTGAAAGCACTTCCGAAGCAATAATGAAAAGACCCGGCGATATTGGATCACCTTGTTTAACCCCCCTCTGAGATTTGAAGAAACCATTTCTTTTACCATTAATGCAGATCGTGTACCAAGCATTGGACATCAGATTCCAAATGATGAAGATCCAGTGCTCGTTGAAGCCCATTTTCCTCATAACAGCACAGATGAAATTCCAAGAGATCCTGTCGTAGGCCTTGCTCATGTCCAGCTTTATCACCACATTCCCCCCTTTGTTAGGCTTTCTAATATCGTGACCAATTTCTTGTGTTAGTAGTACATTCTCACCTATATCCCTTCCTTTCATGAAGCCACTTTGATTAGAGGAAATAATCTTAGGAAGGATCTTGGAGAGCCTGTTATTGAGAACTTTAGAAACAATCTTGTAAGTCACATTACTGAGGCTAATTGTCCTGAACTCTGAGAATTCCTATGGATGCTGGGATTTGGGAATAAGAATAAGGCATGTGCTGGTGAAGTACTTAGGCATAGGGGTGCCTTTGTACACCGCCTTCACCATGCTGACCAAGTCATGCTCAACTATACTCCAACACTTCTGGAAAAAAAGACTAGAGAAGCCATCAGGTCCTGCTGAGCTATTAAGATCTATGTCGAAAGTGGCATCTTTAACCTCTTTGCTCGAAATTTCCTCATTGAGCATCTGGTTGTCCTCACAAGTGACAAGATTAGGGATGCAGTCCAGGATGCTGAGATCAATATAAGTGTGATTTTGGGTAAAGAGATTCTGGTAGAAGTTAATAGCAGCTCTAGCAATATCGTCGTCTTCTTCTATCCATTCATCGGCATATTTAATTCTTTGGATCCTCATATGGTGCCTTCTTCCCCTTACCACCGAGTGAAAGAATTTAGTATTTTCGTCACCCTCTAACTGCCACTCGAGATGGGCTTTCTGTCTCCAATAAGCATCCACCTTTTTATGATGACGAACCACCTCGGCCTTAGCCTTATTTAAGAGCATTCTGTCAGTTTGGTCTAAAGTATTGATATATTTCTCCTCTTGTTGAATGACAAGTTCCTCCAGTTGGTTAGCTTTAATGAATATGTCACCAATCTTGTTTCGTGACCACTCACTGAGAGCTTTGCTCACATTTTTCATTTTCTGTTGGATTGACCAAAAGATGTTACCATCGATATTCTGATTCCATTGTTCTTTGACGGTGTCTTGAAAATCTTCCTGATCAACCCAGAAATTCAGGAATTTAAAATATTTGATAGCGTTCGTGGGCTGATTTTGAAGAATAATGAGTAAGGGGCAGTGGCCCGAGCTCACCCTAGCAAGATGTTAGACAGAGATGGAGAAGAACATAGATCTCATATCATCATTAGCAAGCATTCGATCTAATCTTTTCCAGATGATATCCTCCATTTTCCTTTCATTGCACCATGTAAAAACGTTTCCACTATAACCCATGTCAACAAGCCACAGTCCGTTAGGCATTTTATGAAATTCAAACTTTTGCTCAGTTTATAGGGGTTACCTCCAAGTTTCTCTTCAGGGCCTAAAATACTGTTAAAGTCCCCACAAACCATCCAAGGATTATTGATAGTAGAGGCAAGAACTCTCATGTGTTCCCATAGCTGCTCTCTAGCCAGAGATCTAGTTTTAGCATAAACCACCGATAGATAGATGAACGAATTGTTACTAGATGTATGGATCTTGCAAGTGAGCATCTGTTCATCATTAGCATACACATCACAAATCAGGTCAGTGCTCCAGAAAATCCATATTTTATTACTGCTATTTACTGCGCATCCCTGCATACCCAAACTCTGTCTATAATTGTCGATCTTTTCCTCTTTGCTAAAAGGCTCTTGAAGGGCAACAAACGAGATTTTAAACTGTCTTATAAAATTTTGAGTCTCTCAGTAGCTGCTTGGGACTTGATGCCCCTGATATTCCAGTTAAGGACCTTAAACATTAAGGTTCCTACTGGTTTTTTTTTAAGTCATTCTTTCGACTCCTAGTGGTAGGAGCCTTCTGGACATGTTTCCTTTTCTGCTGATTCATACTGGGTATAAAATCAGGATCTTTATCACTCTTGTTATCTGTGGACTCCTTCTTTTTTTTGTTGGTGGTGACATGTTGAGTTTCCTCCTCTTCTTCCAGGGAAAAATCTGATGAGTCATCTGAGGTATTCTCCTCAGTGGAGTCTCCTTCTGCCCATTCATCAGGTGGAGTTTCTTTCTCATTGTTCTCTTCCCCAGTGATTAGAAGCTGTTCAGGATCCTCTAGTGCATTAAATCTATTCTTTGATAGGTTGGGATCATCTTCTTCGATAGGATAATTCATAGTCCTGCTGGTCTGCCCTATTTCATTTCCTTTCATTTCTTTTCTTTGAGAGTTTCTTTTGCCTTTGCTACTGACTGTTTGCCATTCGTGTTGGTGAATAACCACTTGCAAGTCGTTAGGATTCTTGATGGCATAAGAGATGATTTTAGGAGCTGCAGCTGGTGACTCTTGGATTTCACTTCGAGGGGGACTCACCACCTGGTTCATATGCTGAGTATGCTGAGTTGTTTCTGATTCAATTCCTCTGTCCATGAGCAGGTTAGCTGCCCCGTCATGGTCTTTACTTAGAGTTACACTCACTTCATGGGTCAGTGATTAATTTTCCTGCTCTGTCGCCACATTGATACAAGTTCCTGAACCATTTTCTATGCATATCATTTGATCCTTTGCTCCGTCCTGATCTTGATCAGTCTTCTCGTTGTCAGAATTGTTTGGAGTAGCATCTTGTGCCCCATCTGCTGTTTATTCAAGACTTGATTATTGTCATTTGACTGCTTGTTGATGTAAGTTGCAGGATGGGGTTTATCAACTCCAAAAATAGCTCCTGTAGGTTTAAAAGTTTGCTTTGGAGGAGCACTTCTCCCTCTAGTCTGCTTTACAGGGTCACTTTTCCCCCTTTGGAGTTTATCATCAGTGTTCCTTTGAGCCATTCTGCCTCGCTGGTCCTGGCCCTTGTTTTCAACCAGAGTTCCTGCAGGTACCACCTCATTCTGAAGATTTGATCTAGGCTCTTGAGGGTCCGAGGGAGGAGGGTCCTTTTGTTCCCTAGGAGTATTGTGCAATTTGACTCTCTCCAATTCCTTTCTTTCGTTCGCCTTTTTCTTTTCAAGAACACGACACTCCATTAAGGCATGGCCGAGCTTCTTACAGTGTTTACAGTACTTAGGTATGCTTTCATATTCAAGCTTTTGCACAAAGCCTCTAAGTGGCTCATTATCATCCTCAGTTCCAATCCAAACGCTGTGCACTAAAGGTTTTAACAAATCAATTTCGACTCACACTTTTGCCATGCTAGGCCTGTTCCTCGTTTTAGTGGCCATGTCAAGTTCGATGGGCGTACCTGCTTCAGTCGTAATTTGCTTGATATAGGGCCATGAATGCAGATGAAAAGGAAGTCCTGGCAATAGCACCCATACCGGAACGATGGGGATATCCTCCTCTGGTTTAAAATCAGGCGACCACTTCTGTAACCAGATCTGGTATCCATCCACCTCGATTACTCGCTTGTATAAGATGCCATTGAAGTCTTCTTCATTATTGAAAGTTAGGAATATGTTGAAATTGTCAAAAACCCCAATTGTAACTGTACCTTTCATAGCAAAAGTTTCATGAAATTTTGACCGGATGGAGTCAATTTGGGGTCTTGTTTTCAGGTATCTCCCAACCACCGTGCGCCTGCAGGGGTTGACCATTTTCCCGTAGTATTCTCGAGTTCTGTAAATCAATGCTGGCATTCCGTTGTGTACAATCCTTCTTGCCATGGCCGCCGATTGATCACTTCTATTTGCGAGATTTTGGGGCTCCGATAGAGTGGTAGCATAAGTGCTACCTGCTAGGAGTTCCCTATTAGAGCAGGTGGGTTCAGTGGGGTTAGAAGGCTGAGGATTTGAATTCGACGGTGGGTCACCGGTCGGCGACCCCATCGAGGAAGAAAGAGAGATAGAGATCGATGTTAGCTAACGGTAGGATTGCAACGTCTTTAATTTTTAGAGAGAAGGCAGACCTTCTCTCTCTTCAACTTCGTATGGGCTGATTAGTATAACAACGAAAAGCCTCATCTTATGTAACAACCGATTTGGTGTTATCCCATCGTTACTTATTTTTCCGTTCCAATTATGTCCTTACTTAATATTTCATAATTCTATTTCATCCTTTACCTATAAGTATTATTTAACTCCATTCTAGATTTTTCTTTTAGTTTGTTCGTTACTTTTTTTTTTTTTTTTTTTGCTAAACTTCTTGTTCGTTAGTACAACTCAGTTATTTGCTAAAATTCTCGTTAATTCTTACTACGGCTCTGTTATTGCATGTTCATTAGACATTAACTTTTACCATGCATCAATATATTTTTGTCTTTATAAGAATCATGTATATTTTTTCTTTTTTTTTGCGCGAATTTCCCTTCATTTGGGTGGTCTTTAATTTTTGTCCTTTAAATTGGTGGTCTTTAAGTTTTTCCCTTCACCTAATACCCCGAGGTTGTGGGTTCAAACCCCAGCTCAGTAAAAAAAAAAAAATCACACGGCAAAATTCTACACATGAGAATTTGGGTCTTAAAGCAGAATTTTGCAAATTCTTCCAATGTGCAAATTTTGCCTTCAAGGCTAGCGAAATTCTGCCTGAAGGGCAAAAGTTAAAGACCATAGTTTTGAGGAGCAAAAATTAAAGACCACCCCAGCGAAGTGCAATCCTGCAAATTGCCCATATTTTTTTAGCGAACTTTACATGAAAACAGTGTTATAAAGAATTTTACTCTTTGTGTGTGCTGATGATTGAGGCAGTAATTTTTGCAAGATTTTAAATTTTTTAGTGTAGTGTAAAAAATATATTTACATGAGTTTAACATCTTAATATATTTATAATGCATAATTTGTGACAAAATAGCAGAAAGAAGTCGTCTTAAATTATTTACACTAGTCTAGGGCATTTTAGTAAACTTATCAGTTACAATACAACACGATACAGTCAATCCAAACAAAAAATATTATTAAACATCAACAAATGATATAGTCTATCCAAACATTATATCTACAAAACAGTACAGTGCAATACAATACGATATATTATGAAACGACGGGTAACAACAATCCAAACAGAGCGTTAAGTAACTTTTATATGCATAATGAAAATTTAATATTTCTTCCTCAACTAAATTTAAAAGACTAGTCTTCTTTAAACTCATTAATTTCTCACGAATGAGTTCACTAGTTTATATATAATCTAGAAACACACTATGTGGTGGGATGGGGTCAAAAGGGGGGTTTCAAAGTAGCAAGGAGTGGAATGATCAAGGAGACAATAAACTTGAAATGTCACTTATAAAACTTGTTTTTCCTACTGTAATAGAGTGAAACTTGTTTTTCTAAAAAAAAAAAAAATTAAAAAACATTTTCGTCAACCAGGACATGAAATATTGTTCCTCCATACCAAACACACCATCGCAATTCTGTCTGTACAAATTCAATTGAATTTCGATCAACTAAAGCAAATTAAACTAAAAAAAGAATTAAAGTTTTCTCGTCATTGATAAACCTATTAACGAACTCCCAGGATACATAGGAATACCAGTCACAACCCCACAAGAACCGTTCTTGCTTCCCATAGCCACCGGTTCCACCGTCCACTGCCGCGAATAAGCAGCGGCACAACTGGTTGTTCGAGGCGGCGCATTCTTAACCCTAACGGAGAAATTAATTATCCCGTTTTTCTCACCCTTTACATCCCTAAGCCTATAACTCAAAAAGTGCAAATAATCTTCAGGTAAAAATCCACCAATAAAATCCGACGTTGGAACCCTAGCAATACCAACGGTTTTGATTCCCGAAGAATTCTTGCATTGAACTTCCACCGTTAGATGACGTGCATGCATGGGCAAATCAACGATCAATTTTTCATTCCATGCAGGAAAACTTCCGCCTTCTTTATCCATTCTAGTTGTTTGGACGTTGCATGATGAATTATCTGTTTTGATATTTACGAAAGCGTTCTTCTTTACTGGTTGCTTCCGATTCTCGTGAAGATTCTCACCGGATATCACTGTGATTTCTAAAACCCGAGAGAACGATGATGATGATGGCTTCATTGTATTTAGTCAAGAAAATCAAATTATGGATATGAAGTTATGTAAAAATTTGGAGGAAAGAATGATAGAGGTTGTGTGCGTATATATAGAGAAGTTAAGGAAGGAGGATAGAAGGAAGAGAGAAAGAAAGATGTTGCTTCTGTAATGCTTGTCTAGTCTAATACGGTTCAATCTTTGACGTACGCGTTGGACGTGGTAAAACTGACCATTTCCCACTAATTTAGGTCAACAATAACCGTTCTCCGATTTCGAAGGGAAAATAATGGAGTACCTCATTGGGATAATCGACATGCATAAAGTTTGATGTCGGTTTTTATTATTTGACTAAATATAATTATTGAATCTTCAATCAATAAAGTGGTGTACTTTTAAAGTTTTAATCCTTCTATATGTGACTTTTCACAAATTAATTTACTAAATTATCTATTGTTAGTACATTATTTAATTTCACATGTGTAATGTTAAATTTATACTGTTAATATATATTTGAAGGTAATAAATAGTCTAACTATAAGGTATTTCGTACATAAAGGGATAATACATACATTATTACTCGTTGAAAGTTAAATGTGCTTAGCCAGATATCAAGATCAAAATTAAATACATCAAGCGTGCTATATATTGTCCCTACTTCATTTCTTGCATATTTCTTAAGATTTGATAATCTAACCCATAAATATTGGTCCAATTTATCAATTATCTTTCCTTAAATGCTTCACTCTTTTTAAAAAAAATAAAAAAAAATGCTTCACTTAATTAGTAGGGAAAAGGTGCAAATATACCTCTTAACTTTGCGATTTAGAGCATATATACCCCCCGTTATAAAAGTGGTGTAACTATACCCCTGCAATTACAAAATGGTGCAAATATACTCTCTTTGCTAACAATTTTTTTTAAAATTATTTAGTTTATTTTTTAATTAAAAAAATACCACGTGGCTTTAAAAAAAGTCTACCCATTTTTTTGAGTAGACATATTTTTCTAAAGACACATGATATTTTTTTTTCTAGTGGGTCGGGTCTGGTTTGTTTAAAAAAATGGGTAGACTAATTTTTTTTTTAATGCTAGGGAGATATTTTTTTAAACGAGCTAGACCCGACCAACCAGAAAAAGATTTATCATGTGGCGTTAGAAAAATATGTCCATTAAAAAAAATGGGTAGTCTTTTTTTTTCTTTTTAAAGCCACATGACATTTTCTTCAATTAAAAAATAAGCTAAATAATAATAAAAAAAAAAAACCCGATTAGCGAAAAGAGTATATTTGCACTATTTGTGTAAAGGCAGGGATATATTTGTACCATTTTGTTACGGCAAGGGTATATATAAACCACTTTTTTAACGGGGGTATATCTGCTTTAAATCGCAAAGTTGAAGGGTATATTTGCACCTTTGCCCTAATTAGTATTCCACTGATGGGAAATAGTTAAGGTAGATCTAGAAAAAGTAATATATAAATGATTATTTTTCCCTAAAATATTAAATATTCTAAAATAGATTTAATTTTTTAAAATAACTAGCATTTGGAACCGAAGTAATAAATATTTTTTGAAAGGGTATAGAATTCGAATCATACTGATATGATTAATATTAGGGCAAAGGTGCAAACATACCCTCAACTTTGCGATTTAGAGAAGATATATCCCTTGTTACAAAAGTGGTGTATATATACCCCTGCCATTACAAAATGGTGCAAATACACCTCTGCCGTTACAAAGTGATGCAAATATACCCTTTTCGCGGGCGGGACCTTTTAAAAAAAATCATTTAGGTTATTTTTTAATTTAAAAAAAATGTCACATGACTTTAAAAAAAAAAGTCTACCCATTTTGTTTTAGTAGACATACTTTTCTAAAGCCACATAGAATTTTTTTTCTGGTGGGTCGGATCTGGTTCGTTTAAAAAAATGGGTAGACTCATTTTTTTTAAAGTCACGGAGATATTTCTTTAAACGAACTAGACCCGACACACGAGAAAAAAAAAATCACCATGTGGGTTTAGAAAAACATGTCTGCTCAAAAAAAAAAAAAATAGGTAGACTTTTTTTAAAGTCCCGTCATATTTTTTTTCATTAAAAAAAAAACCTAAATGATTTTTTTTTTAAAATCTCGTCAGCGAAAGGGTATATTTGCACCATTTTGTAATGGCAAGGTTATATTTGCACCATTTTGTAATGGCAAGGTTATATTTGCATCATTTTGTAACGGCAGGGGTATATTTGCACCATTTTGTAACAGTAAGGATATATATACACCACTTTTGTAACGAGGGGTATATCTGCTCTAAATGACAAAGTTGAGGGGTATATTTGCATCTTTGCCCTTAATATTATTTGCACATCGCACTACAATGCCGAAGTGTGGACTAGCAAGAAATTGTGAATAAATGTGATACATGCAAATTGTTAGGATCAGGAGTCCGAGATACTGCAGAATTAGACAAAGCAGCCAATTAAAGACAATAACAAAGATAATAGGAGACAAAGATTTAACGTGGTTTGGTCAACTTGACCTACATCCACAACCAAAAGAGGAGTAAATTTACTAACACTAACGAATACAAAATAGAGTACTAAACAACAAAAGAGAGTACAAAATTAGAGTAATTAAATACTCTAATATCCCAAAAAACCCCGAGAGAATAACCTCACAAGATCACTCCAATAAAGGGTCCACACAAGTGTTTCCCAACACAACTCCCTTACAAATATTCTCTACAAAAGAACACAAACTCAACTAAGTTCTTCTTAAATTGGTGTGTTTTCAAATGGAGAGAAATGCCCTCCTTTTATAGGGGCCAAACTTGGATGAAAGCTGTGGAAAAAGAAAAAGAGAAATGATCAAAAATTCATCATCCCCATAAAGCAAACTTTGGCCCCAAGCATAATAATTAAAATAAGGCCATATTACACAAATACGCATCAGAATTAAAATTTTAGGTCTATACATCAATAACATAAAGAATATACTTAACAAAAAAGTTACGTAATGTAGATTGGTAACCTAAATAAATAAGAAATGTATTGTAGCCAGTTAAACTATAATTTGAATTTTGATCGTTACTTTGCAAATCTGAATTAAACACCTAGTTTATTACTTACGAAGTTAACCAACGTACTACGAGTATTTGTTACTAACAAAGTAATTAACCTTAATGTGTTAATAAGAATATTACTTTCCCTTATATTTTAATCTTCATATTAATTAACTATATAATAATATAATATAATATAAGACTAGAATATCTCAACTGTCAGTCTACTGATAATCTAATATTATTATAGATGTTAACCACAAAAGAGTTTCTTTTTAGTTGCTGCTATATTTCTTTTATGGCAGAGCAACGTGACACAAATCTGAAGTCCACTCGGATTATGATATTTATTTCATCAAGTCCTTTATAATAAAGCTTGAGAAATTTATGTGAAAATGCTTCCTATCCATAATTAGGTAAAGTAGGGGGAAAAATCAGAATTAGGTACATTAACCTGTTCTCCATGGTTAGCATAGAAGCACGATTTGTCATGATTATGACTTACGAGTATATCGGTAACTTAAATATAATATAAGGGGTTTTAAGTAATATATCACTGTTAGCATAATTTTTTATATGGATATATTTAGGTAAGTCTTTTTAAATGTGTGATTTGTAATCGTGAGAATAAGATAATAATGGGCCAAGAAAATTTCTTATGCGGTGGATCGTGTACATATAAATGTTGTACTGCCAATGGAGAGTTCTATGCGTATTCCGTGGTCATAAAAAACAATGTTTTTTAAGGCTTGACACTCAAAAATCAAAGAAAAAGATTTGCAGGGTTTGTTGGAAACAAATTCAGAGTTGAGAATTATCTTTGGTTAATCTTTTTTAATATATGATAATAGTCTAATTGGATCATGTCATATTGCTTTCGAAATCATGGGTACGTCATATTCTTATGATAGCATATGCGTGTCCAACCGAACGCATGTATCATAGGAGTATTTATTTTGTTCTATTTTTTTCCACCTAATCTTCTGTTCGATAGTCTCTATTAATTTTATGCGACTTAGTTAAAAATGGAATTAAATCTCTGGTCAAGAAGCTGAGAGTCTGAGACAATTTTTTTGAATGGTCATTTCCTTTAATTTTCACAGAAATACACTCTGTAAGTCTTGCAAATGACTAATGAGTACAACGAGCTAGAGTCGAGGTTTAAAACGTACCGCTTAGTTCTATGAAAATTTTAGAACAGGAAACTTAAAATAATATACTCCTAGTAACTCACGGATCCTCTAATGATGTATTTTAGATATGAACGCTGCTAATAATTAAGAAAACAAAAATGGATTGTATACAACAAAAAGGAGGGAAAATATCAACATTAATTATTTTACGGGAAAAGATGTATGTGTGCATCTTTTGAGAATCTCCATGTATTGGAAAAAAGTAAAATTGAATTGACGAGAGAGACATTTTTGAATAGAAAATTTGGAGAGAAGGGTAGCAATGTCATTAACATAGCATAATGACCGTGCTAACACAGTTTGGGTCATTGGGGCCAAACTTAGTGCGGCAGAAATACCTTATTGTTTAGGTATATGATTATATCGAATCACAAATTATACATGAAAAGTTGATTCATCACAAAGATGCATTCTTCGAATAACCAGCCTTTAGGCCTTTTCAACTTCCAAAAAACAGATCCAAAACTTGTGCGTTGCTTTTGCAGCCAAGGAAGCTGAAAATTGATATGACTGATTTTGGAACAAACTTTCGAACCAAGTACTTGCCAACTCCAAATAGTTGTAAAGAAAAGTAATTAGAGATAGATGTGGAGTCAGGATTTGAAACTTATGCGTTCGGAATCTTACTTATTTTAAGTTAATGGTTAGAATTAATATTTTAACATATTTAATGAATTTCTACAAAAAATACAAAAATTGAACCAAAATTACTAAATTCGGCCCAATTTTTTACGCGTATTCTAACTTGGACCCTGCTTGAAAACATGAGCTTCATAACAATACAACCTTTAATTTGTTTGCATTGACGCCATTGTTTTTTTTTTTTTTTTAAAAAAACTTATTAGTATTCTAATTTGTTGCGGCAGGCTATCTTTAAGGCGTCAAATTAATCGTTATCAGAAATCAGATTTGAACTGATGACACAGTCCTTTGCGTTACTAATTGAGCTACTTCGGCTAATCCAATATGATAGGGCAGCCCGGTGCACTAAGCTCCCACTATGCGCGGGGTTCGAGAAAGGGGAGCTTAATGCATTGGGCTGCCCTACTATATTGAATTAGCCAAAGTAGCTCAATTAGTATTCTTATTTTATTACAAAACTGAGGTCTACAGCATTTAAAAGAACAAACATAGAACTTTTTTTTTTTTTCAAAATCGGAGAATTTATTCGATCTTTAAAAAGATAACTTTATAAATTTCAGTATGAAACGATATTGATTGAGAACCACTTAACCAGGGATTCATTGTTAAAAAATGTTCATTTTTATGTGTATTATATATATCACAAGACTTGTGATATTTATCTATGAGAAAAGGTACAAATATACCCCTTAATTTTCTGATTTAGAGCAGATACATCTCCTCCTTTTTTTTTTTTTTTTTTTTTTTTAAGTGTCAACTTTTCATTAATTACCAAGGTAATCCAATATTTACAAAACAACTTATCAACTCAATCTGTTAAACTAATGAGGAACTCCCAATTGAGTACTCTAACGCAAAACTACAACTGCTACTGCTGAAAACAATAAGAAATAATTCTAATCTAATACTCCGTTCGGATCAAAAAAAGAATCCACTTAACCTTTTTTTCTTGAATCAAAAAAAGAGTCCACTTAGCAAATCAAGAGAGAATTAACCTTGCTTTTCCATATTTGTCCTTATTAAGTGTTAAATGATCAAATCCAATGCCTATTTAATTAGGGGTAGTTTAGTCAAATTATTTATTTTTGTCTAGGAGTTAGTATTTTCTTAAGGGGTGTTCAAATGGCCAAGTGAACTCTTTTTTTGATCCGGAGGGAGTACTACATAAACTTCTGGAGAATGGACTAGTCTCAAAATTAACAACTAAGTAGTCTAGTCTTTATAGGAATCAAAGCTTGAACATTGCAAATACATGCTATCTCCTTGGCTATAGGATCCCAATGAGTGACCTTCTTCTCAAAAATTCGAGTGTTTCTTTCCCTCCATATTGCCCAAATGAACTTAGCATACACCATCTTAATGATGAGGGCCTGTTTAGTTTTCCCTCTGCAGAACTGAAGTACATTCTGATATTGCTGCAACTAGTTGAAAGTTGCAGGCCATTGGAGCTGTAACCACAGGAGTAAACGAGGCTACGATTCCTTCTCAAAGTTGCAGTAAAAAAAAAAAAAAATGATCCCTTGTTTCATTCTTTAGTAGGCAGTTAACAACTTTGGATCAACCTGAATATCTCACTTAATGAGCCTGTCACTTGTGGATAGTCTATCTTGGACCTAAAGCCATAGTAAGAAAATGGGTCTGGCTACGTTATGAAACATGTTGTCACACAAATGGTGTGAATATACCTTTTTATTGACGGAATTGTTTTTTGTTTAAATTAAAGCCACTGTAGGGTATATTTGGACCTTCTCACACATGAATATTTTCTGCCTTTTAACGATTAATTTGGATTTATTGCTTTTATGATCAAATTTCTTTTTACGCTCATCTTCTTATTAAATCAAACATAGGTGCCCAAAACTATTTTTATGCAGATGCAAAAAATAAATTGCATTTGGTCATTTATGATTATTAAGAACAATAAGGAATCTTGAGATTTTGATTGTCTTTTAAAATTTATGGTCTAAAATATGTTAGACATTTTTTTTGGTTGTAAACATAAGCTAAATGCTTTTTAAAAATTCTGTTAGTGAAAGGAGTATATTTGCACTATTTGTGTAAGGGCAGGGGCATATTTGCATCATTTTGTAACGGCAAGGATATATGTACACTACTTTTTTAACGGGAGTATATTTGCTCTAAATCGCAAAATTAAGGGGTATATTTGCACCTTTGCCCTAATTAGTATTCCACTGATGGGAAATAGTGAAGGTAGATCTAGAAAAAAGTAATATATAAATGATTATTTTTTTTCCCTAAAATATGAAATATTCTAAAAAAGATTTAATTTTTTAAAATAACTGGCGTTTGGAACCGAAGTAATAAATATTTGTTGAAAGGGTATAGAATTCGAATCATACTGATATGATTAATATTATCTGCACATCGCACTACAATGGCGAAGTATGGACTAGCATGAAATTGTGAATAAATGTGATAAATGCAAATACACATCAGAATTAAAAATTTAGGTTTTATACATCAATAATATAAAGAATAGACTTAACAAAAAAAAAATACGTGATGTAGATTGGTAACCTAAATAAATAAGAAACGTGTTGTAGCCAGTTAAACTATAATTTGAATTTTGATCGTTACATTGCAAGTCTGAATTAAGCACCTAGTTTATTACTTACAAAGTTAACCAACGTACTACGATTTTTTTTTTTTTTGGTAAATAAAAGGATTTTATTACCAATATGAGACTTACAAAGCAAAAAAGAAGCTGGATTTACAATAGTACCATACCAGCCTTTGTCCAGATGTCTACATTACCTCTAAACAGCCAAACAAACACCTATACATTTGACTAGTATTACATAGGGTAAAAGTTCATGGCTCTCAGTCTTCGCTCAATCCCAACTCGTACATTTCTTCTATAACAGACCTCTTGAATGACAGTCTTGATCACTTGTTTAGCAGGCCTGGTTTTGGCTTGAAAAATTCTATAGCTCCTTTCTTTCCATACATGATATATGCAAGCCGCAGCAACCATTCTAAATATTTCAGCCTCCCCTGATTTCCTAGTGTTTCTTGATATCCATGCCAGTTCCACTTCCCAGTCTTGGGGTGCTCTGTTTATCCCTTGCCAAGCTAACCGTTGAGTCCACACGTAGTTAGAGAAGGGACACATAAAGTATAGATGTCTAATTGACTCATGAGCATTATTGCATAATGGGTATTCAAGTATATTTGTGATTCCCCATTTGGCAAGTCTGTCTCTGGTATATAATCTTCCTATAGCAGCTACTCGGAATGTGAATATCCATTTGGGCACACCATAGTTGTTGCAAATCATCTTTCTCCAAGGGACTTTGGGGTATATAGGTTGTAGTGTTCTGTAGAAGCATTGAATTGAGAATTTAGGCATATGAAGGTAATCTGCATATGTATACCCTGCCTTTTTAAAGTACTTCTTGCTCTTCAGTATCTTGACCAGCACCCACGATGCTTGTTTAGGTAGCACTTCCCAGATGACGTGATTTTTGATGTAATAACTATGTACCCATCTAACCCATAGTTTGTCCTTTTTATGGATCAGATTCCATAGAAGTTTTGAAATTGCTGCTCTATTCCACTCCAAAATACCAGTAAAGTTTAGCCCCCCTGCTGTCTTTGGTTTGCATAATTGTTCCCAGGATATGAGAGCTTTCTTTGCTTTGTCAGTGCTTCTAGTCCATAGATACCCCTTTAATAGTGAATTGACCATTTTCAATATTTTTTTTGGTAGAATAAAGATCTGTGACCAGAAAGTTTGTATAGCAATAAGGACACTTTTGATCAGTTGTACTCTCCCAGCATAAGAGAGTAATCTAGCAAACCAGGAGGTAGTCTGCTCAGCATCTTATCTAGTAGAGGTTGGCACTGTGCAATGGACATTCTCTTGGTACTGAGGGGTACTCCTAAGTACCTGAAACGCATTTCCCCTTTTATGAAACCCAGTATGTTTAGTATTTGGTCTTGAACATCTGGCTTTACCCCTCCAAAGTATAAGCAGATTTTGTTCAAGTTTGCATTAAGTCCTGAAGCATATGAAAATTTCTTAAAATAATTATGCACTGCCTCTACGGATGTTAAATCCTCTCTTGAGAATAATAGCAAATCATCAGCAAACCCCAGTTGAAATTTCCAGTCTGGCACACTTAGGATGGTATTTAAATTGCTTCACTTGACCTACTGACTTTAGCAGTCTACTTATATACTCCATAATGATGGCAAACATATAAGGGGATAGGGGGTCCCCTTGTCTGAGTCCCTTCTTTGCATCAAAGGGTGGTAAAGGATTTCCATTCAACACAATAGAGTATGTCACAGTTGTTACACCCCTTATCTTAGAACTAAGGTTAGACTCATAGCATTAGAGTTTTAGTGGAAAAAACTGAAAGTTTGAACGTTTTGTGAAAATGGTTGATAGGCCTCCTTTGGGCAGCAATAACTCCTTGATTAGTTGGGAATTTGGGAAAGTACCCTTAATGAAAGTTGTAGTATGTAGAAATACCTTTCTAATGATATAAGGACCAGGCCAATCAGAGATCGGAGCAAGGAGATATGATCGTCTCAATATGGCTAATAGTAAGGCACTTAAAATTCTATAGAATCGGCTAAGTTTTCGATACGTCTGCCTTCCAGTCAAATTTGGTGAAAATACGTTGGGAATTTGAGGAAACTTAAAACATGAAAGCTGTATCCCTTTGAAATATATTTCCAACGGTATATTGTGGAGCCCAAACAGAGCTCTGTACAATAAGTTATGTCCATTTTACCGAATACTGTGCAGAATCGACACCCGTCGCTTCTCGGGGAGCGTGAGGGTGCGTGGAAGAGCGCCCGATGGTCCCGCTTCCTGGACCGATCGCGCAACTCTGAGTTTTTAGCTGCAGAATGTTGTGCGATGCACCCGCATCGCGGAACCATCGCTAAACAGGTCGATTTCGGGTTAATAGTTGGTATTTCGCGTTTTAGGTTACATTTAACCTTGTGGTTTATTTTCCTAACACCCCTAGTCACGAAAAATCATCCTAAAGTCAGAGGGAACAAGTCCCAAGCCTCAAGAACCCTCCAAGGTAAGTTTTATCATGATTCTAGGTTGAATTCAAGTCCCTAATCTCTTTCTAACTTGAGTAAACCCTTCTAATCAATAGAGTTGTGAGTGGAACATTATTGTTGGGCGTGGAAGCCCTAGAACTTGAATTCAAGAGGATTGAACATCAAAAAGGTAATGTTTCTACATTCTAATCATTCATAATAGTGAATTGATGAGTTCTTGGGAGAATAGTAAATGGGTTTAGTAAAGAGAATTACACGAACTATAGTAGGGTTTTGAATTATTGACTTGAGATTGTTATAATGATATGGGTGATGGAGAATGATGTTAATTACATCTAATTGAGATTGTAGAATCACCTAGAAGTAATAGAATGGGAATTAGGTGAAGAAACACCATTAATGGAGATTGTGGAGCTTTATGCCCACTAAGTGTTTGATAAAATGCTTAGATGACCAAAGCATGAATATTATTGCTAATATAGAATCCCTTTGACTTGTATTGAGATAGATCAAAGTTGAAAGGGGTGACGAACATTGTATTACGCTCAAAGGCTGGAATTAAGGTATGTGAGGCTAACTATCTACGTTAGGGAATGTTCATGATTCTCCCTACGCCTCATTCTTCATACTTGTCAGTAATTTGACTCAGAATACAGTTTAGCCCTAGTTTTAGGATATGTTGTAGAACTGTTATCTTCTAGGGTTGCAGCTACAGAATTCGTTCATGGTTATCAATTTGAATATCATGAACTCAGCACGTAATCTTTATAGACTTGTGTATTGTTACCACATGAGTCTCAGTCTAGAAATATGCTCAGAAACAGTCTGTTTTCAGTTCAGTCCAGCATGTCTATTTCAGTTCAGCATTGTTCATTGTTGTTATGGTCTCAGTCTTTATTAATTAACCATAATTATACATATGTAATTTTGCCCGAGGGCACAGCACAGCCTTGTGTATACGTATACATGGTCGAGACCATTGACTGACGCACTACTAGGCCGAGGCCATAGCGTGCATTTATTATTGGGCCGAGGCCATAGCGTGCATTTATTATTAGGCCGAGGCCCCACATATACAAACACAGATGATTCAGATACAGAGCAGGGAGTATTCATATCTCTACTTCCTTGCTATTACAGTTATCAGTTGCAGTTGCAGTTTCAGTTTCAGTATTTTATTGCTTCAGTTGCTTTACATACCAGTACAATTCAAATGTGCTGATGTCCCTTTTTATTGCTTGGGGGCCTGCATCTCGCGATGCAGGCAATGATATACAGGTTGACGACTCAGCTATTTAGGAGTGCACGTATCAGCTACTGGTGAGCCCCAAATTCCTTCGGGGCGTTGTCAGCTATTTAATTATTTCAGTTTATAGACAGCTCTATTATTCAGTATTCTTAGAGGCTTCATAGACACAGTTCAGACAGTCAGATATTTAATATCTTAGCCTTGTTGGCAGTTGTTCAGTTGTTTTGGTTTAAGCCATGTTGGCTACGTTCAGATATTTCAGATTGTCTAAGTATTTTCGCATTATGATTTCAGTCAGACCTTTAGTATATCAGCATGTGTTTAGTTGTTTCCACATTCAGTTATGTTTTTTTTATGTCACATGTTGATTCAGCCAGCCAGTTGGTTTGCTCGGCCACATGCAGTCAGGCACCGGGTGTCGTGTTACGTCTAGGCCCAGGTTCGGGGCGTGACAACAGTTTTGACACAAGCCAAGATCCAGGTTACAAATTTAGAAGGAAAATTCAAGGAGTGTAGTATTTGTTCCAGGAAAGGCCATTCCACTGAGTCATATGTCTTTTGCATGTCTACTTTCATCATACATCTAGGAGAGATTCCTTTCCTTCCATACCCCTTCACCAATTCATAGCTAAGGATGATGTTGTCAGTGATCATTATGCCAGGTACAAAGGCAGTCTGATTGCTATCAATAATAGAATCCATCAACCCTTGCATTCGGTTGGTTATGATTCTGGATATCAGCTTATAAAGTGTGGTGCAGCATGCTATAGGCCTGAACTCTCTAATGGTTGAGGGATTTTTTACTTTTGGAACCAGGGTAATGGTAGCACAGCTGATGGATTTACACATAATTCCAGTGTCAAAGAATTTAAGGACAGCAGCAGTAACTTGAGTTCCAATAATAGGCCACGCTCGCTTGAAGAAACAGGAGTTGAAGCCATCACAGCCTGGCGCCTTGGAGTCATCCATTCCCTTTAAGGCCAATAATACTTCCTCAGGACCAACTGGAGCAATGAGCCTTAGTTGTTGGTTTCTATTTAGTATTGGCCCCTCTTTCATCACCCTAGGGTCAATAGCAGGCAGGTATGTAGCAGCAGTTCCCAAAAGAGATTGATACAAGTTCAGAATTTCACCTTTTACTCCAGCAGTGGTATCAAGGACAATGCCATTAGTATCAATTAGTCTTCTGATTTGGTTTTGAATCTGCCTTTGTCTCATGGATGCCAAGAAATATTTGGCATTCGAATCACCCACCTTGAGCCATGGACTCTAGCCTTTTGTTTGAGAATGTTGTCCTCCACCAATCTCCATTTGTCAAGTTGTTGCTTTAGGTGCTTTTCAGTGTCATATAATGTGGGAGAATGCTGAGGGTCAGACAACAATGTTTGGACAGCCTCCAACTCCTCTCTAATCTGCGTGATCCTTTTATCGGTGTTAGTAAACTCCGAGTATTTGTTACTAACAAAGTAATTAGCCTTAAGGTTTTAATAAGAATATTATTTTCCCTTCATATTAATTAACTTACACGTCTTATTAATTAAACTATATAATAATATAATATAAGACTAGAATATCTCAGCTAGGGGTGTACAAAGCAAACCGACAAACTGCACCAAACCGATAAACTGAGAAAAAAAAACCCGATTAGTGGTTTGGTTTGACTTGGTTTGGTGTTGAAAAAAAAAACTGACCATAATTGGTTTGGTTTGGTTTTAGCTAAAAAAAGTCAAACCGAACCAAACCAACCTGATATTACGTGTATTCGATTTTTAAAATATTTTATACATAAAAATATTTATTTGTAATGCAATTTATAAATATTCCTAAATTTTTCATAGTATTTTGTCTTTTATCGTATAATTTTAAGTTTGAACTTGGAATTTTGAATGCCAATAAGTTTTATATTCCATGGATGTTAGTAACTCAAATAAAGTTCAAATCAAAACCAACTCAACACTAATGCTAACAAAAGAAATTCAATTCTAACACTAGGAATGACAGTAATGTTGGATATCTATTTTTTAGTTTTGCATAATTGGTTTAGAGCGTAAAAATACATAGCTTAATTTTTTTCTTTGTCATGTAATTAATACTTATTAGCCGTACGTATTTTAGCATAACTTAGTATTTAGATTAAAGTTATTTTCTTGACGGCTAATTAATTAGCAATACTTATTTTAACATTTTATTATCTTTTTGTTCAATATTTTAATACGATGTCATCACCCATCTCACATTTTGTGTTATTTTCTTAAGAAGTACCTTAGTTATATAGTTGTATTTTACTAGGACTAAAGAAATATTTGAAGTAAAAGCCATATGTTTTGTATGAAGACTTTTTCGGAAAAAAACCCTAAAAAACCAAATAACCCGAGAAAACCCTAAAAACCCAATTTTATTGGTTTGGTTTATAAATTTAAAAACCCAACGCATTTGATTTGGTTTAGTATTTGAAATATTCGAATCAACCCGATCCATATACACCATAATTCTCAGCTGTCGGTCTACGAATAATCTGATATTTTTATAGATGTTAACCACAAAAGACTTTCTTTTTATTTGCTACTATATCTCTTTTTGTGGAAGAGCAACGTGAAACAAATCTCAAGTCCACTAGGATTATGATATTTATTTCATCAAGTCCTTTATAATAAAGCTTGAGAAATTTCTGTGAAAATACTTCTTAACCATAATTAGGTAAAGTGGGGGGAAAACCCCCATAATGAGGTACATTAACCTTTTCTCCATGGTTACCATAGAAGCCCGATTTGTCATGATTGCGAGTATATCAGACACTTAAATATAACATAAGGTTTAAGTAATATATCATTGTCACCATAACTTTTTTTTATACAATCATATCAGGATGAATTTAGGTAAAGGTGTGATTTGTAATTATAAAAATAAGATAATTACGGACTAAGCAGATAAAGGTGACCTAATAGTATAAAAAAAAATTTATGCAGTATATTGTGTATATATAAATGTAGTTGTCAATGGAAAGCTTTATATAATTTGCCGTGTAGGCCGCGGTCATCCAAAACAATGTTTTTTTTAAGGCTTGACACTCAAAAATCAAAGAAAAAGATCTGCAGGGTTCGTTGGAAACAAATTAAGAGTTGAGAATTATCTTTGTTTAAGTTTTTAAAAAAAGAACAAAACGTTTTTCAACGAACTAGCTCCTACATGGTTTAGAACCTCGTTTCTATTTTTGTTTTTTAATGTATGATACTAGTCAATTGGATCATGTCATATGCTTTCGAAATCATACGTACATCATATTCTTATGTCAGCATATGCATGTATCATATTATTCATTTTCGTTCTATTAATTTCCACCTAATTCCTTCTGTTCTACAGCCGAATAATTTTATGCGACTTTGTTAAAATGGAGTTAAATCTCTGGTCTATGGGACAATTTGTTTGAATGGTCATTCCCGTTAATTTTCTCCGAAATGCACTCCGTAAGTCTTGCAAATGAGTACAATGAGTTGCAAATTATACATGGAAAATTGATTCATCACAAAGATGCATTCTTCGAATAACCAGCCTTTAGGCTTTTCCTACTTCCAAAAAGCAGATTCAAAACTTGTGTGCGTTGATTTTGCAGCCAAAGAAGCTGAAAATCCTTAAGGATATGACTGATTTTGGAACACACTTTTGAACCAAAAACTTTCCAGCTTCAAATAGTTGTAAAGAAAAGTAATTGGAAATAGAGGCGCAACTAGTATCTAAACTTACACGAAATTCTAGATGCGCAGCCAGGGATTGAATCAAAGTTAATGAATTTGGCTAGATTTGTAACTCCTATTCTAGCTCTACTCTGCTTGAAAACATGGGCTTCATAACAAAAAAATTTAATTTATCTGAAGCCAACTTTTTTTCTTACTAATTAGTATGTCAATTTGTTAATAGCAGGATACTTGATATTGTCTTATCTTCATGGTGTCAAATTAATCTTGTGCCAGAAATCAGATCTGAACTGATGACATGAGGATATTCAGTCCATTGTGTATCAATTGAGCTATTTAAGCTATTTCCAATAAAATATTCTTATTTTATTAGTGGCAATTGAAGAACAAAAGTAAATATTTTTTTTTTTAAACAAAATCATTTGATTTACCTTGGATAAACATTTATTCCAATCTTAATCTTGAATTTCTTCAAAAACTTTGAGAGAAGAAATATGAAGAAGAGTATTTTTGGTTATTTTATTATTTCACCTCATAATTGTTATTTCACATTGAATGTAGCATAAAAATAAAACTCTAATTATATTGTAATCAATTTCAATCGAACACAAAATAAAATAATCTCACATTTTATTTTAAAGTTATATCCTTTACAGCCTCATCATGGATTTAAATTGCTGCTTTCCCTTGGAATAAAATAAGTTAACCTATATCTAGGTGATTGAGGTGTAGAAATCTTTTTACAATTTATAAAAGTGAACCCACAAGAAAATTAAAAGAGAGGAAAAAAAAAAAGGATATGAAATTATGAAGAGCAACAAAAACGACGTCGTGTGAAGCTGCATTATCTTCTCCATAGCTGTTTTTGTGAGCTAACTAAACAAAAATGGCTTCAATTTTATCTTCTCGTCTCCCACATCTTCCTTCTAATAAACCGGTTTTCCCACCTTCAAACTCCGGTTCAACTACTCTCATTCACTTCACTTCCAAAGCCCGGTTCAAATGCTCAGCTGGTCAAACCGGGTTCTTTACTAAGTTGGGTCGTTTGCTGAAAGAGAAAGCAAAGAGTGATGTGGAGAAACTGTTCTCAGGATTCTCAAAAACAAGAGATAATTTAGCAGTTATTGATGAACTCCTTCTTTACTGGAATCTTTCTGATACTGACCGTGTTCTTGATGAACTTGAAGAGGTTTTGTCCCAAAACACCCCTTTCGGTTCTTGCTAAAAATGAATTCTTGAAAAATAAGAATTCCTGGTTTTGACTTGGCACGAAATTCGAGAAAGTAAAAAAAAAAAAGAGTTTTGAATGTTATTGTCTTAGATTAAATATTTAAGATATGTCAAATGTATTAAAAATATCTTTTAATCTTATTGTCTTAAACATCATGTGAAAAGTTGAATTAAAAAAGTTGTCAAAAAAGGGTAAGATACATTCTTTATTGGACTAAAGTTTCCAAGGGAATATACACGGTTTATGCTATTTATATGACCTTATCTTGACTAATCACGACATTTAAGAAATAAATAAGAACCTACTCAGTCTGTCCTATTTTATGTGATTGTGTTTGACTCGACATGTTTGAGATGTTATTTTAACTTATATATTATGTGACTTATAGCTGAAGAGAATGGTTGAAGCATGATTGAAAATTTACATTGTAGGACTATCAAGATTTAAAATTTGAACCATTTCATGATATTAAAATCTTGGAAATTATAGAAGTTGCATAAATATGAGTAATGTCAATGATTTTGCATAAATTGGGATGAAACGAGTAGTCTTTTTGAGTTTCTGTTCTTGTTGTTTTTGCATATCTGAGCGGAAAAAAAATCTTTTTTTTTTCGTTAAAATTTTCCTTCATCCCGTGTGGCTCCTTAGATAGTTTATGATTTTTCATTGTACATTCCTAATAGTCGTGACCTTTGCCCACTATTTGCTGTAGAAGTTAATTCACAGCCTTATTTGAAATAGGAATTAGATAATGTTTTGGACTTCCGCTAAGCTTGGCTTAGTACTGTTCTTTGGTGTTCTATAATTGCTATAGGAGGTGGAATCCGTTCTAAAAATATGTTAATTTGATGAATTAGAGTTGAACGGGAAGTTTCACATCTTTAGATATGAATCTCCAGGGAAAGAAAACTTTCTTCTTCGATAAAGAAACTGTCTCAAATAAAGCCTCCTGATCCTTATGCTGAGATTAGTGACACTATTTGGTGTCTTGCATCACGTAGTATATTTATGTCCAAGTATTAATGTGTGCAATTTTTTAGCTAAGTTATTATATTCTGGCACATGCAAGTGTTCAGGTTTGAGACGTTTTTCAACTATGGTTTCAGGCTCTGTTGGTCGCTGATTTTGGGCCAAAGATTACCATAAAGATTGTGGAGAGCTTGCGGGAGGATATATATGCGGGGAAAATCAAATCAGGAAGTGAGATAAAAGTAATCATGCTGAGATTTCATTTTTTTCAGTAACACAGCGATCTATGCAATATGCTGTTTTAGAAATAGAACCATTTAATTTAATTATGAGTAGTAGTTTTCGTTATCAATATATATAGAGTAGTAGTTTACACATTTATTTTACTGCTTGTTTGTTAATTTGCTGTTTTTTCTTGCCTATGGATGCATTGATATTGATATAAAGAGTGTTCTAAAGAGGAGTATCTTGGATCTATTGACTAGTAAGGCACTTAAAACAGAACTCCGTCTGGGCTTCAGGTTTCAACTGCTTCACTGATTGAAATTTTTACATTTATTTTAACCTTGTTTTTGGGTAGACTGAACTTAGAGTTGGTGCTTGCTTTCATGTACTAGGAAACCAGCTGTGATCATGATTGTGGGTGTCAATGGAGGTGGGAAGACAACATCTCTTGGTAAGGGAATTAGTTTTTGTGTCTATGGTAAATCTTCATATCGTTGGTCAGAAAAAGAGTGCACATGCAAGGAAGAAAAGCTGTTATACGTTTGTGGGCGCAGTGTAATTTCTCCAAGATCCATTTTTGTTACAAATTTGATTAGTACTTTTTGATGAATTTTTTATTTATCCTCTTGAAAACATTTTATTTGTGATAAGAAGTAGTAGAAGGAGCAAAGATTTCTTGGATGTCCATCACCAAGTCACGAATTAAAAAAATGGCAGTAACTTGTGAGTTTTTCTCTTTTTTCTCATAATGCAGGAAAATTGGCGAATAGATTGAAGAAAGGAGGGGCTAAGGTGAGGCAAGCTGTTATCTCGTTTCTGGATGCTATGCTGCAGAACTACTAGTGCTAGCCACTTTTCTATATCACTAGAATCCATGAATACTGCGTATTTACAATTTTCTCCTGTTAAATATCTCCAGAGCATTAGGTTAGGTTTGAAACAACAGTTACCAATATTCTTATTGATCAAAAGATTGCATTGCATTTTAAAGATTTCTTTGTGGCAAGGTTAGACTTGTCATATACACTGAAGTTTAAACTCTAGGACTCTAGGCACTAAACTCCTCATTTGATATTATGAAAACATGCTATAGAGATTGATTCTATTGAAAGCAACTGACACTATTGTTAGATTGAGTAGTTCTGTCAAG
Organism: Lycium barbarum; assembly: GCF_019175385.1. Taxonomy (NCBI): domain Eukaryota; kingdom Viridiplantae; phylum Streptophyta; class Magnoliopsida; order Solanales; family Solanaceae; genus Lycium; species Lycium barbarum. The sequence continues at coordinate 115,215,858 of NC_083342.1, forward strand.
AAATATCTTGGTTAAGCCGAAAAGAAGGAAGACATTCCTATGACTGCCTTCCAGCCTTGTGCAAACCTTCATACTCATTACAGTAAATATATTCTGGGATAAACTTTCCATTATTAAACTTTTAGCTCTTGAAACGTTTCATGATCCTTCTCCTCTGCCTTGAGGACAAGCGTCAGTTAAGGTTCAATCATCTTTACATATTCTTATTTGTGTAAGTCTCTCATTCTTTTTACCTTCCTTTGATATTATTCACAATGGAAATTGGTTCTCAGGATAAAGCATTTATTAAGCATTGAAGGAAACTCACGCAAACATTCTTCTCTATCACTTATACAATTAGAATTAGACGCATTATCTTTCGTCTTCTATTCATGATTGGATAGCCTTGCATCTCACCCTTCCATTCTGTGAACTTTGCAGATACTATTAGCAGCTGGTGATACATTTAGAGCAGCTGCTAGAGATCAGTTAGAAATTTGGGCTGAAAGAACTGGTTGTGAGATTGTTGTTGCTGAAAAAGAGAAAGCTAAGGCATCGTCAGGTACCAAACTTCAACGTCTAATCCTCAAGTGTTTGCAGTGCTAGATATTAACCGAAATAAAACTGACAATGTGAACTTTAAAACATTTCAACCACATGATCTTGAATTTCTTCCTGAGTAGTTCTTTTACAGGCTGTTAAAAAGGGAAAGGAAGAGGGTTACGATATTGTTTTATGCGACACATCTGGCCGTAAGTTTGTGAATATGAAAACAGCTTTCTTATTCACACTTGGAGAGTATCTCTGAGTAACCACAATTTAAATCTTTATCCAGGTTTGCATACCAACTATAGCTTGATGGAGGAATTGGTGGCATGCAAGAAAGTTGTCAGTAAAGTTGTTAATGGTGCACCTAATGTATGTAAACTTGAGCTCTTCAGTTTCTTTCTTTATTATACTGTCAAAAATCCATTATGCCTTGTCCCAAATTATTTCCCCCCTCATTCTATTTACCCTGCTAATATTCTTTCTAGAGTAAGCTAAACTTCACACATTGCAGAGCGGAAAACCCTTCTCATGAATATAAAGACAATTTATCAAACTTTTGCAGGAAATCTTGCTTGTACTGGATGGAACTACTGGTTTAAATATGCTTCCTCAAGCGAGAGAGTTTAACGAGGTAATGACCTTTGTCAGATCTTTATTTTGAACCTCTATATCTTACATTAATTAGTTCAAGGTTCTTTATAAAATTGCCTTCTTGTCTAGGTTGTTGGCGTCACTGGCTTAATATTGACTAAACTTGATGGTTCTGCTCGAGGTGGCTGTGTGGTATGCTTTGAATTCTCCATACCTAGCTCATTTTTATTTTTATGATTTTGTTGTTGTTGTTGTTTCCGAAACAGCCGTCCTACCTTGGTAGGAGTAAGGTCTGCGTACACTCTACCCTCCCCAGACCCCACGTTGTGGGATTTCACTGGGTTGTTGTTGTTGTTGTTGTTGTTGTTGTCTCTCTAAAAATCTGATAAATTGCAACTACTTAAACTCAAACTTTTGGGGTTGCAGGTCAGTGTGGTTGATGAGCTTGGCATTCCTGTAAAATTTGTAGGTGTTGGGGAAGGTGTAGATGATCTCCAACCGTTCGATGCTGAGGAATTTGTTAATGCTATCTTCCCATGAGGCATGATTCCGAGACAGTTTCTCCCAGATTCTATTTAGTACGTAACTCTTTTATATATAAAGGCATATGATGGTGGTAAAACTGTTGTGGTCTTTAAGTCTGTATTTACTTTGAGTTTCTTTGGTGATAGAAAATGTCAATCCCTGAAGTAATCAATATTCTCGGCATTTCAAAGTGATAGTTAGGTGAGGAACTAGTATGGCTACAAAGAAAATCAGAACACTTTTCTTATGGAACGCTGTTCACTGTTCTAAATGTATCACTGTGACCAATAATAATATAAGAATCTGGAAACATTCATTTATCATTTGTGCAGTTCAAATTAGTATTTCAACTATGAGAGCCTAAAATCCTTGTATGGTAAATATGGAATTCATATTTACTTATGTTAGAGATAATCTCACTTCGTGTTTAGTTTAGATCGATGTGAATACTTTAGAATCAAGAGATCCAGAGCGTGGCTTAGCGGTCGATGAACTTGGAATGAAGACCATTAGAATTTAGGTTCAAATCCAGTTAAAAGGAAAAAATAATAATTAGTCGTTTCTTTTCATTAGCTTAATTTTGGTGGGTGGAGTTACCTGGGATTTCCACTGGGTATGATGTTGTTGTATAGTATCAAGTTAAATCCAAATCTTAATGCTTTCCAGTTGGCTAGGAATAAAATTCCAGAAAACCAAGTCTGTAAATTACCAAACTAAAGCAACTTAATATTCTAACACTAGCTTGATGCTAAAGGATGTCTAATTTTTGGTTCAGATGGTATCATTTTCTCATTGTACAATAAGCATTAACTTGGCATAGTTTTTTTTTCTTTTTTTTTTTCCCTCAGGTGAACTCCTATCTGGTATTAACAAGACGCGGATGAACATTTTGGATTGAGAGGAGTAATGAACATTAGCAATTTTGTCTTTCACAAAAAGAGTTTCTTATGCTCCTTTATTTGTCTAGATCTCCCCTATTCCATTGAGGCTGTGTTCATCAGAAGAGACATTTAAGTTTTCCTGTAAAAATGGATGCCATAGTTGCATCGCTTATTTTTTAGTCAAAAAATTCTGTGTCATCGCCTTGTCATTTTTGCAGTATAAGTAGCACTTAATACAGCAATCCAGTGAATGGAGTTTCACTGGACACACAGCTAAGACAAGATTGATGTACATGACTTTTCACTTCATTCTCTTTCAATAAATCATAGTAGTTCAATTGTGTATTCGAGATGTAAGTATTGCTTTGGTGATTAAAGATAAGAGTCTTGAGTCTCAAATTCATCTACTGATGCTATATCAATGATTTGCCATTGTATATTAGGTGGGTCTGCTGAAAGCGTTTAGCAAATGTATCAACTTAATGTGTTAAGAGTTTGAGTTTATAAACTTGCGACGGGCATATGATAGAATGTTGCATTAGAGGTGTAGACCAATTTCCCTGAGTCCTTGAGACGAAATTCAACTGCAACTACAGTTAGGTTCCTTCCACTCCGAATGACAGACCCATCTACTCTCACCTCTGCCTAGAAAGGACACAAATACAAAAGGAAATAAATATAATTAGGCAAAGAGAGAAGAATGAAATTTCTTTCTATTTTTCATATAGGTGAAGGAAGGGGGAAGCAGGGGTACACTATGATGTACATTTGCTCTGAACAAAATTGTTATACAATAAAATCTAGTGACAAGAGGTAAGAGGAGCTTAAATGAAAGCTTCAATACTCACATTGCTTGGAGCAGCAGAGATATATGACATTCCCAATTCTCCAAGAAAGAGTTCCTTATCCTTTCCCACTAGAGTTCTGGCACAGGCAATTGACACCTTCTCTGCGACAGCTCCAACAGCTCCTCCATGCATGCTATTATAAAGATTCTACAATATAGTACAATAACGAGGTTGCACACCCGGTCAGTACTCAAAATATTAGACACTCCATAAGTGTGTGCTGAAAGCAGTGAGATGATATCGGATTGAAATTGGGGAAAGCATCACATAGAAGGGATATGATTCTTGAGTCATCCCTTACTTTTATTTTCACTTTCTTTTCATTCCTCAGATCTTTATCCAAGAAAAAGTGTCTTCATCAATCACTATTATTCTTAAGCCCCAAGTGAAGGTCAGCTGATCAGATGGAAAAGTAAGGAAGGAAATACAAGACTCAAGACTGAGAGCAAGCCATCCAACTTAGGAAGGCAACCAGAAGAAGACGAAAGCAAAAATCAAACAAAGCTGTTTTATTGTCTTGCAAAAGAATATTGGAATCCAATATTCCAAAAGAATCATATGTCCGGAAATTCAAAGGGCTTATCCACGGAATGATGGCTAGTACAGATGTAAAAGGATAATGGGCATATGCCATACATTATTCTTACGTGTTAAGATTTAAGGACTTAAAGCCTAATTCAACTCCAAAAATTAGCTAATGAGGTGAGACGACCATATAAGAAACAACAGCAATATGGGACCAACACCCTCTGCACGCTGAAGACTTGTATCTGGAGCCTAAATATAACACTGGAGCACCAATATGGGACTGGCACCCTCTGCCCGCTCAGGACTCATATACAGAGCGGTCAATATAACATGAAGGTTTAATATTAGGCAAGACTGCTATCTGAAGCATAGAAAACATAATATGGAGGTCAACATTGGATAAATCAAGAATCAAGAATGAATTTTACTCCACTTTAAAAGTGTTATATCCCGTATTTTTGAACCTCGGAGCATCTGCTGGGGTGGGGCCCACATACCGAGATTTTTTTTGGAACATCTGAAAATTCATATGAATCACATATGTAAAGTTAAACACAACTCATGAAGTACCTTTGGACCAAATCAAAGTGGAAACTCTCCAAACGAATATTTTTAAGAAAACGTTTTCGGGTGACCTGACTTTGGGGGGCAAAAACTGTATTGTAAGTTTGGAATTTCGAAAATACCTTGAAATAGAAGTTGTAGATAATTGAATTAGCTTTCAATCCATAGGTTGTGGGTTCCCAGGTGACGTCGGTACAAGGAGTTATGAACGTTTTAAGGTCGAAAGGTCAGTGGGCTAGGCCCAACTCGGGACCAACCGAGTTGGCCCAAAAAAAAAAAAAAAAATTTAGGCCCAATGTTTAAGGGGTGGCCGGCCAAGTGAGGCCCAACCCATGGCTTTAATGAGTATTTCTATGTGCTAATTAATTATAAGGTTCAAGAGACTTAGAAGAGAAAGAAGAGCAAAACAAGAGCAAAAAAAGAAGACCATTTCGGGTTTGAGGTGCAAAAATTCACCACCAAAAATCTTGCTCCTAAAATTTTTCTTTTGTGGTTTTCCTACTAAGTTAAGGTTCCTTTGTAACTTGGTATAGTTGGATTGGAGTGGGGAGCATTAGAATCACCAAAGTGATCACATCTCCAAGTGAAGAAGACTTGAAGAAAAGGTAAGAATTTCTACCTTTTTATTGTGTTATGAAGTTTTGATTGTGTTGTAGTATATAGAAATGTGTTGATTGTATGGAAAAATGGAAGGTTGCAAAGTGGGTGTGTGTTGTAGGTGTGTAGCCGTGGGTATGCACAATTGTATAGCCACAATGTGTTGAATTTATGTTATATTCTAGTTGTGATTGTGATGAAATGCATATGGGAATTGAAAGTTGGATGAATTTAGTTGATATTGGAAAAAATAGGCATATGGCCGTAGGGTGTATATGGTTTGGGATAGAAAGGAATTGAGTTGTTTAGTGTGTTAAAGTGTTGTTGTGATGTTTGTAATGTAAATGAAGTTAGAATGATATAAGTTTGTATTGAATTGGAATGTAGAAACTTATGTCGTTTTAGTATGATTTTCCGACATTAAGGAAATGAAGTTGTTTGGTTGCTAATAGTGATGATCATTGATGAATTTGGAAGTTGGAAACTTGTTATGAAGTTGTATGCCAAAGATTTGATGTTTTGCATAAGTTATGACTTTGGCGGAAAGTTGTATATTATGTATATCGAGTGTATATCTTGAGGAAAACGATATGAAATGTTTCTAGAACTATATGGTGATGATCATGATTGTTGTTGAATGTGAAATTATTGATCTTAGTTGAAAGTTGGGTTGAATTGAAGATTATGTCAACTTGTGAGAAAAATGACTAGTTGAAGGATATTTATGTTTTTAATGTTCATTGTTGATATTGATGTTGTCGTTTGGGTTGTTGTTGATGATTTCTAGCCGAGTTGAATTCTCGGGGTGCTATATGTATAGGGGAAGTGCTGCCGAAATTTCGGTAGCCAAATATGCATTAAGTTGAAACTTTGGTATTCATAGCTTACAATTGGTAAACTTGACCAATTGCAGTTTTTCGACGAAACGGGAAGTGAGTTTGGAAAGGCTTAAGGAGCGCGAAAGGTATGTAAAGCAACCCCAATTCTTCCCTTGGCATGCCCCTAGTGTGTTAGGGTCGGATCCGGGCCTCGAAGGACCTCTTGGCCCTCGGAATCCGCAAGACAAAATTTCAGTTTTTCCTTCAGTAGAATTGAACCATTTTGATACGCTTTTTCTGAAATTATGCAATTTTGCTCTAAATTATTCAGAAAGTCATAGAATGTTTGTATAACCTTTTTAGGTGATACTATATGCTTAGAGGGCACAATTTGAGCCCGCCGCCTTGTTTGTCCCAAGGCGGGCCCGCTATTTACGGTTTTGCCCCTAATGTGTTAAAGCTTCCTTTTTAAGCGATTTTTGAAAGAAATGTTTTAATTACGCTACTAATCGCTTAACGAATATTATTTTAAATATTCTGTTAAATATTATAAATTATTTTGACACTCGGAATGACTTCGGGAAAGTTATACTTTTGTAATTTATTATGATATCCGAAATACATTTATTATGATTCCGTCCGACCCCATTAGATTTGTTTGTCTTTGATACGCTTCATCGAGTCTTTGAAAACATTTATTATATTTTTAAATTGCATTAGTCTCTCACTACTCCATTCGTGGATGTCCCAATGTTTCCAACACTGAGCCCGGGCCAGGATATGTTGTCAAGCGTAATTCTCTGCATTGTTCGCCGCGTCCCGATGTGAGGGGGCAGGTATACGCGTACATGGGTCTGTGGAGTATGATGTGCCATGTCCGCCTATTCTGATCTGATCTGTTGTGGCCATTTTGATATGACATTATATGATACGGGGCCACGCCCCTTTTTCTGATTCCTCTGTATAGTGGCACCAGCGTCGGGAGAGTGGCCACATTCTGTCTGCCGAGTCCCGTGGCAGGGACCGGATATGATATGATATGACATATGTTTCTGTACACATTCTGTCTGATTTGGAAATATGCATTTGACACTCTGGATTTTGTACCCATTTTCTGTAATCATTATGATTTGACTTCTGTGATTCCGCTTTACATATTCAGTACATATTTCGTACTGACCCCCTTTCTTCGGGGGATGCGTTTTCATGCCGCGCAGGTACGGACGACAGGTTTGCTGATCCGTACGTTTAGGATCCCATTTCTGCTATTTTGGGGCGCTCTCTTCTACAGAGCCCATCTTTTGGTACAGTCTGTCACTGCTATCTGGATATGTACTTTGTTCAGGGTATGACGGGGCCCTGTCCCGTCTTATGATTGCGATATGTTCTGTAGAGGTCTGTGGATACATCTGTGTGGGTTCTGTACATATGTTTGGGATGTTTTGTTTTATGATAGCCTTATCGGCTTCTGTGTGCCAAGTCTGCTCTTCGGCTAAATTCTGTAGCATCCACTAATGTTATTATTATATTATTATTCTGATAATATGCTAATTTGGGTATCGGGTACGTATAGGTGCCCAGCTAGGGCACTGGTCGCGGCCCACGGGGTTGGGTCGTGACAAAAAGCTAGCTTATTAGGTCAAGATTGATCAAAATCATACAAGGAGACACCAATTCATAGACTCTAACCATTTATGGGAATGGGGTTGTTCACACCTCAAATCTGTGACCTAGATGCAATCAAAAGAGCAACTCACCCCTTGCTTTGAGGCTCACCCTCAACTATATGTGTAATTCTAAAAGAAAAAACGGAAAAAAGAGTTTCTATTCGGGAAAAGGGTCAAATTTATCCTTCAAGTATGGTTTATAGTTTAAATTTGTCTTCCGTCAAAGTTTGGAATTAAATTTGCCCTCTCCTTCAAAGTTTGAGATCAAATTTGCCCTCCCCGTTAGGATACTTGATAAATTTGCCCTTATATGGATGGAAGGCTGACTTGGACTCCACAACACAAAAAAATTAGCCACGTCAGATCCACATAGGTTCCACGTAGACTCCCAATCCCAATTCTCTTAACCCAATTCTCTTTTGAAAATGCCCCTACAGCATTTGTTTTGTCATAGTGAAGCTTTCTTCATGAACTCTTCAGAGTATTTCTGAATAGAGGAAAATATTTTTTCTCGGGATACATTTCTAACGTATACCGAAAGTAAGATCAGAAAAGCTATGATCCTTCAAAAGTGATACCAAGACAACAAAATAAATTAGTGCAGTTCAGCTTTAAAATTCATTTTCAGTTCTGTTGAATAGTTTTTGAGAGGTTCGAACAAGGAGGCGACAACAATGAGTTAAGTTAGCTCTATCGAAGTTCACCTAAGATAGATGTCATGTTCAAGAAAGCTTTGCTGGTCAGATAAATTCATGTTTCTGGAAAGAACAACGAATCCTTGGTCGTATTAAACATTTGTTGTTGCTGCTGCAGAAATTTTTCTTACATGCCTCCTATTTTATCACATGCATTACGTGTGTACCTCGATGCGATTAAAACTCCGGCTTTTCACATTACTACATGGTGCCTTAGTGTCAGCAATAGTCTAGATGGGTTAAGAGAATTGGGAAACGGGTTAAAAAGATAATTGAGTTTGGGAGTCTACGTGGAGCCTATGTGGATCTGACGTGGCTAATTTTTTTGTATTGTGGAGTCCAAATCAGACTTTCATCCATATAAGGGCAAATTTATCAAGTATCCTACGGAGAGGGCAAATTTGATCCCAAGCTTTAACGGAGAGGACAAATTTGATCCCAGACTTTGACGGAGGATAAATTTAAATCATAAACCATATTTGGAGGGTAAATTTGACCCTTTTCCCGTTTCTATTCTATGTGCTGTTTATATTCTTGTTACGACAGTTTCAACCTGATATCTCAGTGATCCATTACCCCACCCCGCACCACCCACAAACAAAAAAACGAAAGACAGAGCAACATGGCAAATAAGTTTCACCCAGGATGATCATTCAATACTTCAGAAACCTCCAAGAGCAGAAATGTCAATCAATAATTTTTTCAATTCTTTTACTCCACAGAAGTGGGAAGCTAGAATTTCAAAAGGGTTTCCTATAAGTAACTTAACCCAAAAAAAACTGAACAAAATTGAAGATCCCATCAGATTGTTTTTTGATGAATTACCGATAGGGAAGGTTTGACAGACAAAACGCAGGAGACTTTGCCAGGGTGGATGGTGTGGACCTTGAGGCAGCCGCGAGTAAGTTCAGAGAAGGAGTCCTTAGCATCATATTGGGTTAGAAAGTTGGCCCCATCGAGTCGTACACGGGTAAAGAGACTATCCACCAAAGTAGCTGCTTCCTCAGATAATTCCTTGGAGATGATTGTGTCTTTGGTGTAGGAACTCTTGGGTTTTGAACTCTCTTCCCCCATCTCTTTTGCCTCCTACCCTGAATCCTGATAGAGATATACTCTATCTACCTAAGCACTTTGATATCCAATCAACAAATTTCAAATTGCCAAAATTAAACATCCAAGTGTACTGATTTATATGTTACCTTTTTGTGACTTTCATACCTCTATCTATTATTCCATACCGATCTAAACTATCACCTCACGAAGTTGACCTCCACGTGCATGTTGTAGATTGATTTTAAATATTTGATCAACTCAGATGTATTTTAAAACAAAAAAAAGTGATAATTTAAGTAGGTAAAATAAATCCTAGATAGTTGAGATATTAAACTCGAAATATGGTAATTTAAATGTGTTTTTAATTATTAACTCGCTTTTTATACAAGAAAAAAAAAAGCCTTTGACAGGAAGCTTGACGGAAGATGCTACTATCACTACTTGAGTAGTTTGATTTGAATATCTCGTGGCATAAATAAAGTAGTAATTTTATTATATCACCTGTAATTATAATAAGTCATCTAGTAATGAAAAATGAATTGAAAATCATTATAGTACTTAATAATACAGGTAAAACATATATGAAATGGTAATTATCTTTCAGTTTTCAAATTGAACAATTAAAAGTGGACATCTATTTTGTTACAGTGGACAAATAAAAGTGAACAGAAGAAGTAATAATTTTGAGTTTACCTCCGAATATCTGGCTAGCCTTTTTTCTCTTTTTCACTGGATGGGAAGACACCATATTATACTAGCATGGCTTTGAAACTTATTTTTCAAAAAAATTAGGAAGCATTTGTTTTTGAGTGATTTTCGAGTAAAAACACTAATCTTTTTGAAGATTCCAAAATACTAAGTTTCAAATTTTTAAAAGTTAAAAACTTAGCTTTCATTTATGTTAAAGACAATTGACAGATGCTCTTGCTTGGGCTTTGCAGACATGGTAATTCATTGGAAAGGCATCAAGAAGTACATGATGTTTGGTGAAATGGTGTTGGACTAAAGGGATGATTATCATGCTCATTTCTAAACAAGAGTTTCCTCCTTCTATCCCATTGCTGAGTCTGTGAAAAGACTATGAGCCCGTTTGGATTGGCTTATAAGTTGTTTATAAGCTGTTTTCAGCTTTTTTAGTGTTTGGTTGACCAGCTTAAAGTCATTTTGTGCTTAAAATAAGCTCAAAAAAATAATTGGTCCCATTTGACTTAGCTTATCTAAAGCAGCTAAGCCAAAAAAAAATAAGTTAGACTACGCCAACTTATTTTTTTTAGCTTATAAGTTGTTTTCAGCTTATAGGCATAACTCCATCCAAACAGGCTCTATCTATGATGCCATCAGTTATCTGCCAACAGATTATATCACTACTAGTCTTGGACAGGTGCGTTGCAGTGTATCCCATGTTAATAAGTATGAATATCTTATGACGATGTAAATAAGCGATGAGTAACACGAAATTTGAAAGAAAAATGCAAGCCAAGCTAATGAAAAAGTGAGTCTATGAAATCAATAATCTATATAAATATATAAAGCAGGGCATAGGCCCTGCTGATGTGGCAGGTCTCACAGTCCAGGAAACCTATTTTTCTATTTTCTCAGATTTTTGCCATTTTACTCAAACATTGCCTTTTTAAAATAAATAAATTAATATTTTCCCATCAAAACCGCTCCCTAATTGCAACTGTAACGGTTCACTCATTCTTTCCAACTTCCCGCGCCTCTTTGTCTTCCAAACTACACCTCTTATTTTGATGTGTCCTCTTAATTAGGGTTCCTGTTCATCTCTTTTCATAATGAAATTCAACTATCGAGCACAGAGAAGAAACCAAACGAACTTCTTGACCCAGTTAATCAAAGGCTGCATAGATTTCAGTGAAACCACAAAGGTAATAAGTGAATTCTTTGAATCAATTTTTCAAAATCTTTTCTAAAATTGACTTTTGATTCGTTACACCTATGGAAAATTCCCACTGTTGAAAATTTACACTCTAAAGTTTGCATAATGGGTGTCGAAGAAGTTGATTTATTCGTCTCTTTTACATCTCTATTTGAGTATTCGTGACTAAATTTATCCTCAACTAATCAGTTGATATTTGGAATTGTTAGCTTTTATGGGATTTTGTTTAAGTTTTCACTATAAAGGTTGGTGCTTATCTCCCTTGGTTCAATTGTTCTTTAGTACATCTAATTCTAAACAAAAAATGCATGCATATGACGTAGTGCAAGGGTCTGCAAGCAATTTCCTTTTTTTAAATCATTGAACCCTCTTTTCGGAAATGAATTTAGTAAAAAAAACCTCTTTTCAAAATAAAAGTGTAAATATCTTATCATGGTTGCGTAATTAATAACAATCAACAACGTTGTTAAGAATGAAAGGTTCGTACAATGGTTATTCTTCTTCAAAACAATAGTTTTGTTCTTAAATCCAGGAAAAAGGGCTTTTTAAAAGTTGAATGGTTATTCTTCTTCAAAACTATAGCTTTTTCTAAGTTACAGGAAAAAGAGCCTTTCAAAGTTGAATTTTCATTATTTTTTTTCCCGCTTTTATTCCTTTAAGCCAAGAGTGTTTAGATACAACTCCAATTACATTTCAGTTCTTTTCTCCCTTCCTCTATATAATAAAGTTCTTAGACATTTCAAGCTAGGTGTTATATCCTGCATTTTCGAACGTCGAATTATTTGTAAGCTGAGGTGGGGCCCACACATCAATATTTTTTTTGGGACATGTGAAAAGTTATATGAATCGTATATGTAAAGTTAAACACAACCCGTGAAGGGCCCTGGGGCCAAATCAAAGTGGAAGCCCTCCAAACGAATATTTTTAAGAAAACGTTTTCGGATGACCTGACTTGTAGGGTCAAAACCGGCATTATAAGTTTGGAATTTGGGAAACGCCCAGAAATAAAAGTTGTAGATAATTGAAATAGCTTTCCAACGGTAGGTCGTGAGCTCCCAGGCGACGTCGGTACAACGAGATATGGACATTCTAAGGCGGAAAGGTCAAGCTGGGCAGTGAAATGGGCCCAACCCGATTCCAATCCGGGTCAGGCCCATTTCCTTATTATTTAAGGGAGTTTTCAGCCCCCTCCTCCACATTTCAGATCAGAAAATTCCATTAGAGAGAGAGAGAAAACTTCAAGGCTAAGAAGGTCATTTTGATCAAAATCCGAGCTCCGAATCCCGAAGCTCATGAAGAGAAAAACGTTGTACGTTGCATTGCCTTCAATTTGAGATAAATATTGGTCTTGGGGGATGAAATTTTCGTGGTGGATCTTCTGATAAGGTATTTATAAAATTCCTTTTATGTTATTAAAGTGTTTATTTAGAGTTTTAACGAATTAGAACGGAGAAAACAGCATTATAAACTCGTTTGTTGTTTTGTTGAAATTTATGGGTGAGGGGCTGTTTTAATTGAAATTGATGGACTGATTTGAATTAATATTTTGGTTGTTTTAATCATGGATTATGTGAGGAGAGTGAAGGAACTTAATGGTTATTAAGTTGTTGTAGGAAAACATACAACTTTGTTATGGTTTATGTAAAAATGGAAATGAAAGTATCAAGAGGAAAATTATGATTATTGTGGATGAATTTGGAAGATGGAAATGTATAATGAACTTGTATGTTGAAGATTAGGAAAAATTGGAAAAGTAGTAGCTTAATGGAAAGTTTGAATGTTCGCATACCTTATGAATATTGGGTGAAAATGGTATGGATGCTTCCGATGTATGTTGTAATGAATTTGGTGGGTGATGAATATCAAAATAACAAGTTTGGTTTGGAAATGTAAGTTTGAAACGAAAGATGTGTCGTTATGCCGAAACGATGGCTAGTGATGCCATAGTGTGTGTTTTAATGTCTGTTGTTGTTTTTGCTGTTGTTCTGGGTTGTTGTGTAGTGAATTGAGCCGAGCTAAGTCTCGGGGATGTCTTATATACAGAGGAAATGCTGCCGAAATTTCGGTAGGCAAACATGTGTTAAGTTGGATTATTGAAAAGTTTGAAACTAACAAATAGTAAACTTGACCATTTCTAGATTTTGGATGAAATTGAAGTCGACGCCAAGCGAGCGTAAGGCGCTATCGAGGTATGTGAAGCACTTCCCTTTGTTCCTAGACATGTTCTGGATGTGATAGGCTCGACCGCGAGCCTTAAGTACGACTCCGTTCCCCGGAATTCGAGACGGAAAACCGCTCCAATTCCTTCAATCCAATTGAAGCTATTTTCTTACAATTGCCTTTAAAATGAATTTTTGTATGAAACTTCCCTAAACGGAGTCGGAACACTTCCAACGATTACGGATGACCTCATAAGGTCTATTAGCGATAATTTACATATGTTGCCTCGAGTTGGTCCGAGGCGGGCCCACAAGGCCCGATATCTTCTGTAATACTTTAAATACCTCCATTCTGTCCGATTTTCTCAGAAAACAATTGAACTATTATTTTGATTATGATACAACTATTTTTTATGAAATTCTTACAAAATGACTTCTGAACATCTGAGAATTCGATTCTGATAATGATCTGTCGTGCCTTCCCAAGTAGGATGTAGGCGCGTACTATGCATACTATCTGGATACTCTGATTTTGGCTCGCCATTTGGCACCCTTCAGTCTGATCGAGTCTGTATGTGAGTCTGTATGTATGTGGTTTCTCATGGATCTGTTCGTGGCTGTCTCAATGCATTCCTTCACTGCGTCCCGGGCCAGGTTCTGTTATCGTGCATATTTCTCTGCATTGTTCACCGCGTCCCTCGGCGTACGGGCCGGGATCTGTATGTCTGTATGATACTATGATCTGTGTATGGGGATGGCGGCCAGGATGGCATATGATCTGATCTGATTCTGTCTGTCCACCGCGTCCCGTACTAAGAGGGCCGGGTTCTGTTTACCGCGCCCCCAGACAGGGCCGGGATCTGTATGTCTGTATGCATGTGTCATCAGTATGTATATAAGCACATGCCTCTGTATGATTCTGTATGGTTCAATATGACTCTGCACTACTCTGCATGCATAATTCTGTCTGTCCGTCTGAATTACGACTATGTCTGTATGTCCGTATGGATTCTGATTCTGTATGTCCGTTATATTTCTGTGATTCCGGTTCGGACTAAGGTTGTATCTGTTGTGTTTCTGCTTTACATACTCGGTACATTTTTCGTACTGACCCCCGTTCTTCGGGGGCTGCGTTACATGCCCGCAGGTACAGGCGCACTCGGTGACACGCCGCCAGTCTAGGGCACAGGTTCTGCTATCTTGAAGAGCTCCTTTTGATTCGGAGCATGTACTTTGGTATATATATCTTCTGTTTTCCGTATGTTCTGTATGTATGGAAGTTCTGGGTACGGCGGGGCCCTGTCCCGTCATACGATTCTGTATGTCTGTAGAGGCCTGTAGATAGATGTGTGGGTTACGGGTTTCGTCTGTATATTAGCCTTATCGGCTTATCTGTAAATGTCTGCATGTTTAGGTATATATATATATGTTTGCGCGCGTGCCGTATCTGTATCGGCTTACTTCTCTAATATCCGTTTGAAAAAAAAAAATCTGTACGAAACGAAATTCGGTCAGGTAGGTATGTACGGGTACCCAGCTAGGGTGCCAGTCGCGGCCCACGGGGTTGGGTCGTGACAGAAGTGGTATCAGAGCGGTTAGTCCTCGGAATGTCTACAGGTCGTGTCTAGTAGAGTCTTGTTTATCGATGTGTTGTGCACCACATCTATAAACAGGAAGCTACAGGGCATTTAGGATGTTACCCTTCCTTGAATCTTAGATCATGCGACAGAGCCAGCTGTAGGATATGAATTCCTTTCGACTAACTTTTAATTTCAGCCAAAGGACGGCATTGACAGAAGGCAATGGCTGATGATATTGGAGGCCGCACAGTACTCAGGTAAGCAATAATATGAAAGCTATGTGTCGTAGAAGTTGTTAGAAGTGTGGCAGAAATATAAAGGTAAAGATAGAACAGAAAAGTGAACAGGAAAGTGCCTCCGACGCCGTTTGAGTTGGGCACGTGTGGTAAGTGTCGACGACGTAATAATTCTTATTTGAAGTTATCAGCCCGTGTGGCTGCGATACGATATGATATGATATGTATGTGTGTATATATGTGTTGGCCCTGTGCGGCATGGTTGGTATTTCTGGTGTACAGGTTTCGGATAGTAAGAAATACAGAGGAAACTCTGCCCAAATTTTTCCAGGAATATGGAGGTAAATATGTAGATTGAGTACAAAAAGGTTCCGCGATACTCGTCGGAATTTAGTTTTCTTCTGTTGCTGGTTGGAGAGCATCTTACGGTAATATTTTATCAGATTTCGCCGACTATTTGGAGACGGAATTTGTGGGATGAAGACTTAAATCTGTGGGTTGTCTGTAATCATATGTATATGTGTATGAAAGTGAATATTGAAGATTCAGAAAGGCAACAGGGTAATGGTACGACTTAGCCGGGGGTGGGACCCGCTACGAGAATTTTCCGAAAATTTGCTAAGACCCTGATTTGACCTAAAATTATGTGACAAAGGTCCTGCAGGGCAATTGACGAAATTATATCAGCCCTAACGCGTCAAAATGCGTGAAAGTTTTGGGGTTAAGCGTGCTCAAGCCAGAGCAATTCTGGGATGGGTGACCCCCTGGGAAGTAATGCAAAATGTTGCACAAGTGTAAGTATGATAGATATAAATGAAAATTTGGGGTAATCTAAAGGAAAAGAGAATGTATGGAGTAATTAGTGCCCTTACAGGGGTCGCGCAGAACGAGACAGACTAAATGGGCAAAAAGAAAAGGTGCAATACCGCTCGGGAAATTGAGCAGATTTGAATAACAGTCAGAGACGTTCGCCAGTAAGATACTAGTAAATATATCTGTATGTGTGTGTGTATAATTTTCGTTTGGTGCCCATATGGATCAAGAGCCGAGTCCCGGCAACTAAGGTTGTGATAGATGAAGAATAGTAGGAAAGGTGAAAAATAAGAAGTGTGAATAAGGGGAAATCTCCGAAAGAGTCGATAAGCGACACGCAAGACGATTTGTATGATAACTTGGCAAACAAGTTCACCAATAAGGAATTTTTTTTTATAAATCACTGGAGCCTTAATAGGAGTGATCTGACTCTAATTCGGATTCTATCTGTTATACTTCTGCACTTCCGATTCTGATAAGGCTCTGCCTATTACGCCTCTATACGTCTGATCTTGATCACACGTCTGTCTCATACATCTCCGTATGTCTGATTCTAATTACGACTCTGTA
Source organism: Lycium barbarum (assembly GCF_019175385.1). Lineage (NCBI taxonomy): Eukaryota > Viridiplantae > Streptophyta > Magnoliopsida > Solanales > Solanaceae > Lycium > Lycium barbarum. The sequence continues at coordinate 115,232,408 of NC_083342.1, forward strand.
TGATACATTTCTGTACGTCTGATTCCGATTTCGAATCTGTCTGATACCTTTCCGTACGTCTGACTCCGATCTCAGATTTATCTGACATACTTCCATACATCTGGCTTCGATTATGAATCTGTCCGATATGCTTTTGTGCGTCTGGCTCTAGTTATGAACCTGTTTGATGTAACGTGAAATTATGATAACGTTGTAAGGAACCGAGAAGTGTGACAAGAGGTGAAAGATGTTGATGGCAATCGTAACGTTGAAAGGAATTTTGAAGGAAAGAAAGGAACCTCCCCGAAGTGTCACGAGACCCCCTAAGGTCAATCGAACATTCGAGGACGAATGTTCTAAAGGGGGGGAGAATGTTATATCCTGCATTTTCGAACGTCGAATTATTTGTAAGCTGAGGTGGGGCCCACACATCAATATTTTTTTTGGGACATGTGAAAAGTTATATGAATCGTATATGTAAAGTTAAACACAACCCGTGAAGGGCCCTGGGGCCAAATCAAAGTGGAAGCCCTCCAAACGAATATTTTTAAGAAAACGTTTTCGGATGACCTGACTTGTAGGGTCAAAACCGGCATTATAAGTTTGGAATTTGGGAAACGCCCAGAAATAAAAGTTGTAGATAATTGAAATAGCTTTCCAACGGTAGGTCGTGAGCTCCCAGGCGACGTCGGTACAACGAGATATGGACATTCTAAGGCGGAAAGGTCAAGCTGGGCAGTGAAATGGGCCCAACCCGATTCCAATCCGGGTCAGGCCCATTTCCTTATTATTTAAGGGAGTTTTCAGCCCCCTCCTCCACATTTCAGATCAGAAAATTCCATTAGAGAGAGAGAGAAAACTTCAAGGCTAAGAAGGTCATTTTGATCAAAATCCGAGCTCCGAATCCCGAAGCTCATGAAGAGAAAAACGTTGTACGTTGCATTGCCTTCAATTTGAGATAAATATTGGTCTTGGGGGATGAAATTTTCGTGGTGGATCTTCTGATAAGGTATTTATAAAATTCCTTTTATGTTATTAAAGTGTTTATTTAGAGTTTTAACGAATTAGAACGGAGAAAACAGCATTATAAACTCGTTTGTTGTTTTGTTGAAATTTATGGGTGAGGGGCTGTTTTAATTGAAATTGATGGACTGATTTGAATTAATATTTTGGTTGTTTTAATCATGGATTATGTGAGGAGAGTGAAGGAACTTAATGGTTATTAAGTTGTTGTAGGAAAACATACAACTTTGTTATGGTTTATGTAAAAATGGAAATGAAAGTATCAAGAGGAAAATTATGATTATTGTGGATGAATTTGGAAGATGGAAATGTATAATGAACTTGTATGTTGAAGATTAGGAAAAATTGGAAAAGTAGTAGCTTAATGGAAAGTTTGAATGTTCGCATACCTTATGAATATTGGGTGAAAATGGTATGGATGCTTCCGATGTATGTTGTAATGAATTTGGTGGGTGATGAATATCAAAATAACAAGTTTGGTTTGGAAATGTAAGTTTGAAACGAAAGATGTGTCGTTATGCCGAAACGATGGCTAGTGATGCCATAGTGTGTGTTTTAATGTCTGTTGTTGTTTTTGCTGTTGTTCTGGGTTGTTGTGTAGTGAATTGAGCCGAGCTAAGTCTCGGGGATGTCTTATATACAGAGGAAATGCTGCCGAAATTTCGGTAGGCAAACATGTGTTAAGTTGGATTATTGAAAAGTTTGAAACTAACAAATAGTAAACTTGACCATTTCTAGATTTTGGATGAAATTGAAGTCGACGCCAAGCGAGCGTAAGGCGCTATCGAGGTATGTGAAGCACTTCCCTTTGTTCCTAGACATGTTCTGGATGTGATAGGCTCGACCGCGAGCCTTAAGTACGACTCCGTTCCCCGGAATTCGAGACGGAAAACCGCTCCAATTCCTTCAATCCAATTGAAGCTATTTTCTTACAATTGCCTTTAAAATGAATTTTTGTATGAAACTTCCCTAAACGGAGTCGGAACACTTCCAACGATTACGGATGACCTCATAAGGTCTATTAGCGATAATTTACATATGTTGCCTCGAGTTGGTCCGAGGCGGGCCCACAAGGCCCGATATCTTCTGTAATACTTTAAATACCTCCATTCTGTCCGATTTTCTCAGAAAACAATTGAACTATTATTTTGATTATGATACAACTATTTTTTATGAAATTCTTACAAAATGACTTCTGAACATCTGAGAATTCGATTCTGATAATGATCTGTCGTGCCTTCCCAAGTAGGATGTAGGCGCGTACTATGCATACTATCTGGATACTCTGATTTTGGCTCGCCATTTGGCACCCTTCAGTCTGATCGAGTCTGTATGTGAGTCTGTATGTATGTGGTTTCTCATGGATCTGTTCGTGGCTGTCTCAATGCATTCCTTCACTGCGTCCCGGGCCAGGTTCTGTTATCGTGCATATTTCTCTGCATTGTTCACCGCGTCCCTCGGCGTACGGGCCGGGATCTGTATGTCTGTATGATACTATGATCTGTGTATGGGGATGGCGGCCAGGATGGCATATGATCTGATCTGATTCTGTCTGTCCACCGCGTCCCGTACTAAGAGGGCCGGGTTCTGTTTACCGCGCCCCCAGACAGGGCCGGGATCTGTATGTCTGTATGCATGTGTCATCAGTATGTATATAAGCACATGCCTCTGTATGATTCTGTATGGTTCAATATGACTCTGCACTACTCTGCATGCATAATTCTGTCTGTCCGTCTGAATTACGACTATGTCTGTATGTCCGTATGGATTCTGATTCTGTATGTCCGTTATATTTCTGTGATTCCGGTTCGGACTAAGGTTGTATCTGTTGTGTTTCTGCTTTACATACTCGGTACATTTTTCGTACTGACCCCCGTTCTTCGGGGGCTGCGTTACATGCCCGCAGGTACAGGCGCACTCGGTGACACGCCGCCAGTCTAGGGCACAGGTTCTGCTATCTTGAAGAGCTCCTTTTGATTCGGAGCATGTACTTTGGTATATATATCTTCTGTTTTCCGTATGTTCTGTATGTATGGAAGTTCTGGGTACGGCGGGGCCCTGTCCCGTCATACGATTCTGTATGTCTGTAGAGGCCTGTAGATAGATGTGTGGGTTACGGGTTTCGTCTGTATATTAGCCTTATCGGCTTATCTGTAAATGTCTGCATGTTTAGGTATATATATATATGTTTGCGCGCGTGCCGTATCTGTATCGGCTTACTTCTCTAATATCCGTTTGAAAAAAAAAAATCTGTACGAAACGAAATTCGGTCAGGTAGGTATGTACGGGTACCCAGCTAGGGTGCCAGTCGCGGCCCACGGGGTTGGGTCGTGACACTAGGTTTGAACGACAAAAGTCAAATTAATTCTGATATCTTATAACTTTGTGTTCATGTTACTGTGCAGACAAGATTCAAGAAAACTGAATTGCTTTCTTTCTCCATAGAGGGGCTCTATATAAAGTTTTTTTTAATCTTTCTAGGTATCCATTGTTTATTTTCTATTTATTCTTCTTGGTGCCTCCTCTTCAGATTTGGTCATCTAATTAACATTATGCACGTCATAGAGTAGTACTATGCTCATTTGCTGTTTCAGCAATTTAGGAGAGAAATATTTTTATTGTCTGCTGCATTTTGTTATATTCTAATCTTAGGGGTTTTGTAGTACATGTATGGTGCATTGATTATCTGTTGTTTGGTATATTGAATAATTATAAGCAGAGAAGAAACGGTCAGAAGAAGCCAACGTCGAATAAATCTTCCCACAAAGAAGAAGGCGAAGGTTGTGAAGAAGCTCCACGTTCCTATTTTTGGACTACTATATGTTAATTTTCCATTAAGTGAACTTTCAAATAATATGTATGCTAACTATGAGAGTCTAAATAATACCGATCTTTTACCTTTCAATAAAGAATATCGCAGTTTGTACTCTAAAGGTTAACTGAAAGTCGTTTCCTTAATTCGATAACTACTGAAAATATATCAATTTATGGATGTTGATTGGTATGTAGGATACGTGGTTTTTGCAGGTTGAATCCTGAGGAAATATTGGTTGAAGCAGAATTCCTACAAGCTTTCATTGTTATATTTGGAGGTTTGACTTTCATTGTCAAGTTCTTCTAGATGACATATTAATTTGTATACACTATCATCAAAAGTATAAAAGATGAATGTATCGCTATTAATGTATTTTTACCGGTTGTAATATGCTAATATTCTATTTACCTATTAATTGTATATATATTCAAAGAGAAAGCCTGGCAGTCTATACCTTACAACCATTTTAGTAATAGATGACCTCCAAGTAACTTTGATTTTCTGTAGTAAATTTGGAAAGCATATAGGAAATGACTTCAATTAGTCCCCATATCCTTTTGTGATGTATAATTCTAGGATCTAGATTTTGCAAACATATTTACGGCTTTTCTTGGTTTAAATGCTTTAAAAGTGAATTTTGTCTTTGGTATTTATTTGACTAACACACACATGATCTTTGTTGTGAAGAAAAATGATGAAATTTCCACGTTTTATGCAACAGTTACATTCATCGGCTACAGTGATCTGGTGAAATGTGCTTCCATCGAGGTACATGGAGAATGGAATTCTTAAGGATCATCTTATGGATCAGACGTTCCAAATTTGGATTGGACACAAAGGCATGAAATTTGCATAGGATCAACAAAAGTATTTGACTATCTTCATACTGGTTTTCATAAGGCAATTATCCACCGCTATGTCAAGTCGTTGAACATACTGCTTGACGAAAATCTCTGGGCTAAAGTTTCTGATTTTGAATTATAAGAAATTGGTCCGGAAATTGATCAAACACATGTTAGTATTGCAGTGAAAGAAAGTTTCAGATATCTTTATCTGGAGTATTTGAGAAGGAAACAATATATATATATATATATATATAGGCTGGGAATAGCACAGGATGAGTTGGCACCTCTCTAAGGCCTGGATTCCTATTTATCTTTTTTGTGGTTTTTTTGCATTTTCCCTTAAATACTTCATTCTCCTTAATACACACCAAAGGTCAACAGTCATGACTAATTAAAGCCACTAACAGTCGTTTCAGTCCCCTAATCCGTCAATTGGAAAACCCAAAGACCTCTTTAACTTGCCTGCATTTCCAACACAACGACGAAGAAGAAACCAATGGTTTTGCAAGATGCAAGAGTTCTTTCCATTCTCTCTCGGTCAAAGCCGCTGCAAGAGGTTTCTCTCCACCGGTACGCAACTACTTTCATCCCCGTGTCCTAATCTAATAGAATGAAATTTTTTCTCTTTAAACTTCTTTGTTCATCTTCTTCGAATAGTTATATACTCCATTGGTTGCGCCAAATAAGTGACTAATTTAGATTCACTTAGTTGATCTTGAATTTGGTAACTTCTACTTTTAATTCGATCAAGAACTAACAAGTGTATTACTTAGAATTCCTGGAATCTGATATTCTCACTTTGGGTTTCTCTTTTTTGTGTAGGGCAAATGACTTTGAAAAGTGGTTAATTTATGGAATAATTGCAGGTATCATAGGCATCTTTGTAACTGCGCTGCAAGTTTTTACACTTGAAGATTGGAGTTTACTTCCTCGGTCCAGTTGTTATATTATTAGCTTCTAAATTGCATTCATATGATCCAATGCAAGGTTCTGCAAATAATTTCCTGTTTTTTAAGTTTTTTATCCTTCTTTCTGCTCTTTTCTCTTTGCATAGTGTCAGTTTGTATTTTTGTATTGTTCAATGTTCTTATTTCGTTTTCTTGGTAGAAGGTTGAAATAAAATATAATGAAATGTTAACTGAACTTGGAATTGGATCTCCACGAGAAACAGTATATGATTTGGGAGTTAGTGTTCAAACTCCCAAAAAATAGGAGGAAAACGATGTTTACGGGCAATTATTACACAACTTAATAATTCAAGGTTTATTGGTAGAACCTTTCGACTTCTTAATATTATTCAGCCTATTTGAACTATTTTAGGGAAATTATAGTTTGCTAGGCTATTATTTTCATTCATTTATAGTATGAGAAAATAAAAGTAGGAGTTACAGTGATCCACATAAATACATAGATGAATATGGTCCTGTTTAATTCAGTAATGCCTTTGTATTTTAGCCTCTATATGCACATTTATGTGGCTCACTGATAAATTATGAGTTCACTTTTTCTCCCTGTGTCAAGTTTAGATATTCTTTAGGATTTGGTTAGCATGATCTGATGCTCCTTTCTCAAAATATCCTCCAATCCAATGAAGGTACAGTAATTAGGAGAGTTGCAGCCACATTTTTGTTTCTGGTGGAGCCACTTTAAAGTTTAATCATACTTACATTACATATTTTATATTTCTCAGTTGTTGCTAATGATATTGCAAGATGCAACCCCCAACCTTGATTACGATAGACTATGAGAGGAACAAAGCATTCTCTAAGGCACTTTTTAAATACTTGACTCTTCACCTGATAATGTTGTTGACGTTAGTGTTTCCATTACTTTTACTCCTTGCTTTAATTTTGTTGTTTGTGGAAATCCTAGCATTTAATGGAGAGTTTAATTAAGTATTCAGCTGCTATTCGACGGTTCATCTAATAGAAACATTTTCCATTTGATATGTGTTGCTTTCTGATGTTTTTGTCGAATACTTCAGCAAAAGAAGGCATAGGACGACTACAATGTTATGAGATGCAGTTAAACAGAGGTTATTTTTATACTTCTTAAATTTCTTTGCATTGTGCTTATGGAGTTGTAATACAACATCAGGATGATCCCCTCCAAGAAGTAAATTGCCAAATTTACGGCTACCGATGAAGTTTCATGGCCATGTGAAGAGCAAAATTAGTAGCTAATCAAGAATTTTGATTTTTTCAGGACCCTTCCAAGTAGTAAGTCACTTTATTTCCTTTCATTCCTACAGAATGCATCTGCTGACTATTGTTTGCTATCCAGACAAATTTGACTTGTGTATTTTTTTATACCCACAAGTTTGGACTCTCGAGACAAAGATTAAAGATACATTCTCTTTCTAATTGAAGGGGGGAAAAGCACGAAGTTGGGCTTCATTGGAAGAGTTTACCTTGAAATGTGATCCTACATTAACTCTTCAACAATGGTCGTTGGCTGAGTAAGGTTTCAAATAGACTATGGTTTCACCAAGAAAAGGCCAAACCACGATGCCGGGTGGAAGATTTAGGATATTCCGTTGAATAAGTACAACGAAGATTGGGAAAACAAGAATAGCAAAAAGAGAGTCAGACATGGAGACCGGCTAATGACTTCACTAGCTCGATGTATCCTTTCTTCCTCTCTGTTGCTGGAGCAGATAGGGAATAAGATAAAAGTTATAGCAGGTTAATATGTAGTTTAAGTATGTTCCTGTTGTAGTCAATTTGAAACTAAAGTGAAACAAGAATTGTGTTTTAGAGCAAATTACAAACATGCAAGTACTTTTAATACATCAAACATAGGATGCCAAATTTCGAAAAAGTATCGTCTTAGATTTGTTATACAAATTGCATTTCTTTTTAACAGGATTAGCCAAATTGTTTTAAGTTAAACATCTTATAATATGACATGAAAGTGTTGTAGACTATTTATGTGAAATGATTACATTGAAAATTTTGGAGCTAATTATTGAAACAACCGACTGAAGATCATACTTAACATGTTGATCTTTTCAAACATTACTTGATGTTTAATTTTATGACCGCGCGAAGCGCAGACAAATTTACTAGTTGTAGCTATTACAAAGAACAATCTTATCGGAAATTGGTGTGGGATGAAGTTAAAAGGACATCCTCCATTTTAGGGAAGAAAGAAACTTTTCCTTAGTAGTATTATTTTCTACTTCAGTCACAATTAGAAGTTTGTAATTGTATGCAATTAATTGAAGTGGTATAACTTTTTCTTATGTAATTCGTCTAATATATCGAATATTCAGCTTGATAGTTTCCTCGTTTCTTAATATATTACAACAAAACATAGTTTATACTCCCTCCGTCTCAATTTAAGTATCTTTACTTAATTTCCTTTTTGGTTTATCTCAAAAAGAGTGTCTCTTTCTATATTGGACTACACAAATATTTAATTTAAGACTTTTTGGTTTGTCTCAAAAAGAGTGTCTCTTTCTATATTGGACTACACAAATCTTTAATTTAAGACCACATGATTCAAAAGTCTCCTTTTGTTTGTTAAACTTCGCGTCAAGTCAAACTAAGACACTTAAAATAGGACAGAGGGAGTATGTAAATAGAAGCAATATAAGCAACATCAGTTATATATGATTTCAAATGCTTCAAATCTTAAAGTTGTGTTTGTGCTTAAGAAGATGTGGCCTCCTCTTTTTACGACCGCATACATATCAAAAAGTAATTAAAGTAGTATTTTGTAGAATTGTCGTACCAAAATTCGGTTAAATATGTCCTCTTTAGAATTGCTCGTAGATCATCATCAATTTTATGATGCACGCCTTCAAAGAAGTAGTAGTTAATTGAGATATCAATAGAGATACTTCGTAGTGATTGTAATCGCTAGATTTAAATTGACGTATATAAATCACAATTGCACGTATATATAAGTGCCTTCTGTTTGATTCAAAATTATGATTTTGTTCATATATGTGAATTTAACAGAACATTACTTAAATAGTGTAAATGTAATCGTACGGAATATAATTCGACAATTGTAAAAGGAAGAAAACAAAGGAAAAAAAAATCATAAAAAGATCTTCCCTTGTCATCATAAAATTACTCTATTATGTTCATCAGTATGAAACTTACACGGTAACTAGTAAGAATAATAAAATTAAAAATCACCACTCAACTATAACAATAAAAGACAAAAAAAAAAAAAAAAAAAAAAAAAAAGATCACCACCCAACTATCTAAGTTAACTGAAGCAAAGAAGATTAGAAGCTTAACTGAAAGTAGAAAAAAGCATCTTCTACACTAAAGCACGACCAGTGTGGCAGTGTTCCGACTTGAATCGTCAATCATGTCCCTCCGATAAATAATTCAAGAAGCAAGCATGAAAGGAATAGGAAAAGTTGGAGCACTAAATAATTGAGACAATTAAGTTTCTTATAATCCAATCGTCAAATCTCTCTTTAATAAAGCAAACAAAGAGTCCAAATTCACATGCATGGTGATAATGTCTTCCACATTTATCTTTCTTCCGATTCTTACTATTATTTTACTTCCTTTTTATTATTTTTGTTGAATGTGTACTTACATTTTTACATTGAATGCAAAATTGAACAACTAACTTTTGCAAGATAGGTAAAATGTATAATGAATTACATTATGTTATTAGGTGCAAACATATAATAATTCCTATGTTACCTAAATATAATGAATATAACATTCTGGATTATTGTCTCTAAATTTTTTTACTATATATAAATAATAATAGCATTTCTTAGAAGAATATAATTTTTTGTTAAATTGATCAAATGAAATTTGTCCATTCTAAATTATTCAAAGTAACTACTCAAATTCTCCATATTTTTGCAATAGATATTGGAAGGTTAAAGCACTTCCATGACACTGAATACATTGATTGCATTAAGTGCTAGGCTAAAACACCACATCAGTGTTTTATTATTTACCTCATTCATTTATAACCTCATCTTATTGGAAGGTAGATTTACTTTTTGCTACAAAAATATGATAGTAATGAACATTAGCAATTTTGTCTTTCACAAAAAGAGTTTCTTATGCTCCTTTATTTGTCTAGACTAGATCTCCTCTATTCCATTGAGGCTGTGTTCATCAGAAGAGACATTTAAGTTTTCCTGTAAAAATGGATGCCATAGTTGCATCGCTTATTTTTTAGTCAAAAAATTCTGTGTCATGTCCTTGTCATTTTTGCAGTATAGGTAGTATTTAATACAGCACTCCAGTGAAAATGGAGTTTCATTGGACACACAGCTAATACAAGATTGATGTACATGACCTTTCACTTCATTCTCTTTCAATAAATCATAGTAGTTCAATTGTGTATTCGAGATGTAAGTATTGCTTTGGTGATTACAGATAAGAGTCTGAGTCTCACATTCATCTACTGATGCTAATCAATGATTTGCCATCATATATTAGCTGGCTCTGCTGAACGTGTTTAGCAAATGTATCGACCATTAGTGTTGAGTTTGAGTTCATAAACTTGCGACGGGCATATGATAGAATGTCGCATTAGAGGTGTAAACCAATTTCCCCGAGTCCTTGAGACGAAATTCAACTGCAACTACAGTTAGGTTCCTTCCACTCCGAATGACAGACCCATCTACTATCACCTCTGCCTAGAAAGGACACAAATACAAAAGGAAATAAATATAATTAGGCAAAGAGAGAAGAATGAAATTTCTTTTTATTTTTCATATAGGTGAAGGAAGGGGGGAGGAGAGGTACACTATGATGTACATTTGCTCTGAACAAAATTGTTATACAATAAAATCTAGTGACATGAGGTAAGAAGAGCTTAAATGAAAGCTTTAATACTCACATTCCTTGGAGCAGCAGAGATATATGACATTCCCAATTCTCCAAGAAAGAGTTCCTTATCCTTTGCCACAACAGTTCTGGCACAGGCAATTGACACCCTCTCTGCGACAGCTCCAACTGCTCCTCCATGCATGCTACGATAAACATTCTACAATAACAAGGTTGCACACTCGGTCAGTACTCCAAAATTTTGGCACTCCATAAGTGCGCGTTGAAAGCACTGAGATGATATCTGATTGAAATTGGGGGAAGCATCACACAGAAGAGATATGAGTTTTGAGTAATCCCATTATTATTATTTTTTATCTTCACATTTTCTTTTTATTGTTCAGATCTTTATCCAAGAAAAAATGTCTTCATCAATCCTTATTACTCTCAAGCCCCACTTGAAGGTGAGCTGATCAGATGGCAAAGGAAGGAAGGAAGTACAAGACTAAAGCTGAGAGCAAGCCATCCAACTTAGGAAGGCAACCAGAAGAAGACGAAAGCACAAATCAAACAAAGCTGTTTTATTGTTTTGCAAAAGAACATTGGAATCTAATATTCCAAAAGAATCCATACGTCTGCAAATTCAAAGGGCTTACCCACGAAATCATCCTGGCTAGTACAGGTGTAAAAGGAGAATGGGCATATACCATACCCAGAATTTTTCCAAGGACTTTGAGTCTAATTCAATCAAAAAGTCAGCTAATGAGGTGAGACGATCATATAAGATACAAAAGCAATATGGAACCGATACCCTTTATGCGCTCAGGATTTGTATTTGAAGCATGCACAATATAATATTGCAAGCACTAATATGGGACTAATTTAACACCCTCTATCTTGAGCGTGGATAATATAACATGGGGGGTGCAGATGAGGGTACAACACTAGGTAAAGCGAGAATAAGAATGGGTCTTACTCAACCCAAAAACTAGCTAATCAGGTGGAGATTGATCAAAACCATATAAAAATGTAACAATCCATATCCTCGATCAATGTGAGACTCTAAACATTTCTGCTAAGAGGGTTCACACCTCGAACCTGTGATCTAGATGTCATCAAAAGAGCAACTCTACCGTTGCTCTATGGTTCGCCCTCACCTATATGTCTGCAATTGCGAAAAAAGAAAAGGAGTTCTATGTGCTGGTTCTGACATCTCAGAGATCCATTACACCCTCCAAAAAAAAAAGAAGCAGAGTGAAGCAACAAAGCAAATAACTTCCACACATGATGATCTTTCAATAGTTCAGCAAATCACATAAAGAAGTATGCTTAACTCCACCCTTTGAGAGCAGAAATCTCAACCCTTAATAATTTGCGAAATTCTTTACTCCACAGAAGTGGAAAGCTAGAAATTCAAAATGAACTTAACCCAAAAACAACAAAATTGAAGATCCCATCATCGGAAATGAACAAAGAATGAAACTTTAGAACTTTTTACCGAGATAGCAGGTTTGACAGATAGAATGCAGGTGACTTTGCCAGGGTGGATACTGTGGACCTTGAGGCAACCGCGAGTAAGTTCAGAGAAGGAGTCCTTAGCATCATATTGGGGTGGAAACTTGGCCCTTTGGAGTCGCACACAGGTAAAGACAAGATCCACCAAAGTAGCTGCTTCCTCAGATAATTCCTTGGAGATGATTGTGTCTTTGGTGTAGAAACTCTTGGGTTTTGAACTCTCTTCCCCCATCTCTTTTGCCTCCTACCCTGCTGAATCTTGATAGAGATATATATGTATATAGATAACCTAAGAACTTTGATATCCAATCAACAAATTTCCAACCAATTTTAAACATCCAAGTGCATTGATTTAGTTCATTTCATCGACCCCTTTTTCGCCATAACCAACCTACGAGGGTAGTTGAGCTTCCCGGGACCACACTACGAGGGCCAACTCACCATCAAGTGTGTTTTTAATAAAAAGGAAGTCATAATTTAAGTCGGTAAATGAACAATATATAGAGCCCGTTTGGATTAGCCCGAAAAAAATGGCTTTTAAGCATACTTTTAAGTGCTAAAAGTCATTTTATAAATAAACAGTTACGTATTTAAATAAAAGTACTTAAACTATTTTTAGAAGTAAGGTTAGTATTGAAATTAACAAAAAATATAACGGATAAAAAGGTAAAGTTATTGGTTAAACCAAAATGACTTTTAAACTAAAAAAATAAGTTGAGGTTGAGCAACTTCTTATTTTTAGCTTAGTTTAAACACTTTTTAACTTAATTTAAGTCATTTTCTATTTTTGTCAAACACTAAAATAAGTTAAAAATGGCTTATACGTTAGTGTGACCAACTTATAAGCCAATCTAAATGGGTTCATAATTGAGGTATTAAACTCGCAAAAAAATAATAATTTAAATGTATTTTTAATCATTAACTCTTTTTTCTTTTACCAAAAAAAAAGCCTTTGGCATCCTAGCTTGACGGAACATGCTACTATGAATACTTGACTTGTTTGATTTGAATATCTCGAGGCATAAATAAAGTAGTAATTTATTATATTACCCATAATTATTATAAGTTATCTAATATTGAAAAATGAGTTGAAAATCATTATAGGACTTGATAATATGGGTAAAACATATATAAAAGGGTAAATTATGTCTCAGTTTCCAAATTGAACAAGTAAAAACAGACATCTATTTTTTGTATAATGAACAAGTAAAAGTAAACTGAGGCAGCAATAAGTTTGAGTTTACCTCCAAAAATCAGTCTAGCCTCCTTTTTTTTTTCCTTTCCTTTTCACTGGATGGTAAGACACCATATTATACTAGCATGGCTTTGAAACTCATTTTCAAAAAATTTAGGAAGTATCAGTTTTTGAGTGATTTTCGAGTAAAACACTAATGTTTTTGAAGATTCCAAACTTCTATGTTTCAAAATTTTTAAAATTAAAAAACTTAGCCTTCATTTTGTTAAAGACAAATGCCAGATGTCCTTACGCTTGGGCTTCGCAGTCATGGTAAATCATTGGAAAGGCATCAAGAAGTACATGATGTTTGGTGAAATGGTCTTGGACTAAAGGGATGATTATCATGCTCATTTCTAAACAAGAGTTTCCTTACTCAGTGTAAAGGACTATATATGATGCCATCAGTTATCTGCCAAGAGATTACATCGCTATTTGGCAGAAAGGTAGACAACTTTATTTACACAAATGTTTTTAACCACCAGAAACAGAATAATCTTTGCTCCAGCAACATAGCTGAACTCTTCCAGATTTTGATAAAATCGCGAAACATTGCCAGCCCTTGATATTGTGAGTTATCTGGTCTTTCCACCTGTTTGCAGACCGAGATTTTGTTTAGGTACTTTTGTTTACATGCAAATATGCAAGAGCAAAATGTTAAATAGACATGCCATTACCTTTATCAGTTACAAACTTTTACAGGATTTTGAGGTGTTATTTGTTGAACATCAGAATATAACCATTGGGTACACAAATGCAAAGGAAACACAAGTTTTGGAACCGAACAAGCCAATTGATCGAGAACCAAGCTGATGGAAGTTCACCGAAATAGCAGAAAAAAGTAGTATGCTTTAATTTGACCAACTCCTCAAAATAAAAGTACTTCAACAAACATTTTAAATTTCGAGCTGATGTTGTTTAGTTCCAAACCTTGTCAACGAGAAGAAAATGCACGCATTATCAGATTCCAAACTGGTTACTATAACCAGATGCAGTAAAATATGAAGCAACAAGTGCACATTTAGAGGCCAGAGAAGTTTTAAGGATACATATTTGAAGAACTGATATACATACCAGCAGGATGTCTTGGCTTAATGTGTTGAAGCAGGTCTAGTTCATAAACTTGCTACAGGCATGTGATAAAATGTTGCATGAGCGATGTAACTCAGTTTCTCAGAATCCTTTACTCTAAAATCCAGTGCAACTACAGTCAGGTTTCTTCCACTCCTAATAACGGATGCATTAACTATTACTTCTGCCTGTCAGTACCCCTCCAAAAAGAGAAAATAAATTAGAGAAAAGGCAGGACAGGTATTAGACTGCAAGACATGAAACATTGCAGACAAACAGCTAACTTATTGTGTTGACAACTATATTTTTAGACCTCAGTAAACAAATAGCATGGCTAAAATAAGATAATTCTAATGCCTAAAGACTCACATTTCGAGGAGCACCAGAGAGATAAGATATGCTCAATTCTCCAAGAAAGAGCTCCTTATCCTTTCCCACAATAGTTCGGGCACAGCCAGTTGCCACCCTTGCTGCTACAGCTCCAATCGCTCCTCCATGCAGTGAACCATAGAAATTCTGCAAGGAAATTACTAAACCAATGTGTTCCAACACTTACCAGAAACGGCTAAAAACCGAAGAGAAAATAGTACACACTTGATGCAATGGATTACAATGCAACTTGGAAGTTGATAGTATCCGCAGAAAAAATGTAGCATTACACAAGGTAGACAGCACACACATGGAAACTGAAGGAGGTTAGATAGAGATGTCAAGTATAATAAACAATGGAAATGGCTTGAACTCACTTCTTTTTCCGCTTGAATACAAACCCCCCCCCCCAAAAAAAAATAAAACCACCCCCACCACACACACACAACTAACACACATTTTTCTTTTTGTTTTGCCAGGAAATACTATAAAGTACAGCAAACTCTTCAGTTTCTTTCTCAGCCCATTAACTGGAATAAAAGCAGTTGTTTCAATTCCAAAGTAAATGAAAAGTCCATTTGATGAAATAGATCAAATAGAAATTTCACAATTGGGGATCCCTCAAATCCAAGGTAATATCAACACCATGCTAAATAAATGCAGATGCCATCTGATATCTAAAAATCCAAGTACTGAGAATCTCAACTTCAACCGTCTCCTTCAGTCTCACTTAAATATACCCCAAAATGATATCTGTCCCCTAAACCACTTCCTATACGCCTCCAACCATCCACAAAAAAGTGAAACAGAACGAGCCAGATGCTCAGATATGCAGAACGGATTAACTTTTTCAAGCCATTGAATAGAAACCAACTTGTCCATATAACCGGTGACTTCTCCGATTTGCTCAAGCTTGTGGAAAAACCTGGTGTTCTAAAGACACATATATGAGAAAACTAGGATCTCATTAACCTCATCATCTTTCTCAATCCTATTCAATACCTAACCTTCTGAAATCAGGACACTGGCGTAGTAGTGTTGGGATTTAACAGGTGCTGCTGCCTACCCACCATAAAATAAATTTTTAGTTCTATCAACGCTTGTTTTCCACGCTTAAATCAATTGTTAACTACACTTCATTCCCTAAGTTTCCACACCTAGGGGATATTTTTCCCAAAAATTAATGATTTGACGGTAATATTCAGAAATTGTGGACCCAAGAGATTTTCCTATAGCAGGAAACTTTATCATCAATCAATCAACTAGGCTCAATCCAAAACTAGCTGGGATCAGCTGTATGAATCCTCTGTAATCAATCCAGTCCATTTGGGTTAATTTCATTCCAATACTGAAGAACAATTAGTCATTTTAAGACAAATGAAGTTAGAGACTTAGAGGTCCTCTAAATTGCAAACTTATCTTACTTGACTAAAAAGACTCAAGTAGATAGTATCCCAAAACCTTACGCTTCATAAAACAACAAAGCCATTCAAAAAAATTCTTGGTCAATTGACTCTCATAAAGCATAAAATGTTACTCCTAGTAATCAATTTAGGATGAAAAGGGTAAAATTCTCTTCTCTACTGAACTGGTAATCTAAAAGCCTCAAATAGCAGAAGGATCCCAAAAGCTTAAACAACATGTAACACAAAAATCTGACACGTTCCAAGAAAATGAGAACCAAACAAAATTCAAGAAAGACTCAATTTTTTCAACCAACCAACATATATAATAAAGACCCAATAATAAAAGATCAATTGTTTACCATGATAGGAGGTTTGACAGAGACAATACAAGAAATCTTGCCACGGTGGATGTGTTGGACTTTGAGGAAGCCACGGGTGAGTTCAGAGAAAGAGTCCTTAGTGTCATACTGTGAAGGAAAGGTAAGGTTGAATACCCCCATGCTTTTGAGGAATCCATTGAGCTTAGAAATAGAATCTGGAGACAAATCTTTGGAGATGATGGTCTTTTTGCTCTCTAGAACAGTTGGGGCTGAGCTATTTTCCCCCATCTATTTGGTGGAGCAATCTTTTATGACCAATATAGGGCTAGATCTAATTTGGTCGCTTATACGTATACTGGTGAGAACAATCCTGTGCTGTGCACGGGCTCAATGTGTATTCATAAATTTAATTTTTTTTAATTAGTATTGATTAAGTAATTTAGGTAAGAAATTTTAATGTTTAATGCACGGAAGGATTACAGAAAGTCAAGAGCAAGTTTTAAGAAACACTTCCAAGCATATATACTTAATTACAACATTTTGATCACTAATCTGAAAAGCAGATACAAAAATAGTTGGACAGCTACGCTATAAACAAAAAGATAACAAAAAGGTACAAAGTTAACAGTGACAAACAAAGACTTAAATGTCAAATTGAGGCATTAAATGTGAGACCCGCATTGAAAGATAGAAGAAATTTCAAGAGGTGCAAATGCAGCGTGTGGCATTCCAATTGAAATGGCGCCCAATCTGTCAACTAATTTATACACGGGTGATAAGGCTATAAGCACAATGCCTTCAAAGCATATAAACGTGATTTTCCGAAAATACCCTCTGCAGCAAGCAGGCATGTAAACGAAGACATGTTTGCTTGAGCTATACCACTATCACTTCTTATATAGGAGAATATATATTACTCCATGGACTATCAATTAGGCTATAGGGGTGGCTCAATAAGATCGGAAGCTTAAAATCAACTTTAATGAGAGAACTTTTTTTTCTCAATATTTTTTAAAAGAAAAAGTAACCTATAAATTTATTGTAGGTAAGATCTTGAGTTCGAGCCTCGGAACAAAAAAAATCTTATTAGAGAGTGCTTCCTTCTTTAACTGGCCTTACATGTTTCAAAATCGAATTTATCGAAACATTTAATACAAGTATCCAACATCGGATGAAAAAAATGAGCCCCCGAAGCCTAAAGCCCCGCTTTAGTGGCTTGGCCCTCTAGCTGTCCCTAGCTACACGTATATAAGTTTGCTAAGTTTGGCGGTTTAAGTCCAAGGCTAACAGAATCATCATTCCATAACAATTAAGGTGAGCAAACTTTTGGCAAACACAAAATGTGAATTTTTTGACTTTTTGCTTTGCATTTTGGATTTTGGATTTTATTTTCAGTTGTGGATTTTATATTATTGAATTTGGAATTGAAACTTTGTTGAAAATTAGAAATTTTTGTACCTTATATTTTTAACCTTACCTATTAGACATAAGAGCAAATGCTAAATGCTATATCTGCTGATCAATAACTAGAGCCAAGGGGTTTCAGCATAAAGAGTCACTCCTCTCCCTTAACTCCCTCCTTAATTGCTCCAGTATGATAAATAATTAAGCTCAATTTTTACA
Source organism: Lycium barbarum (assembly GCF_019175385.1). Classification (NCBI taxonomy): domain Eukaryota; kingdom Viridiplantae; phylum Streptophyta; class Magnoliopsida; order Solanales; family Solanaceae; genus Lycium; species Lycium barbarum. Next base: position 115,250,367 of record NC_083342.1, read on the forward strand.
GTACTATCATAGAAAAGGAAAAGCCCAACACAGAAGCCAAGAGCTTATTTATTGTTACTTCTTCAACAAAAGCAATTTTCTTTTATGAGGACCTTCCTTCAACAGAATCAATGGGATCGAATCTAATTTCGTCCTCTCCCTGTCACGCTCAGCCTACCACTCCGTAGTTTAGTATCATAACCAGGGGCGGAGCTAGCATGGTAGTCGGGGGTGCGGCCGAACCCAGTAACTTTAGTCTAAACCCTCTATTTGTGTTGAAAAATTCATTGAATATGTATAAATTGTTAATTTAGAACCCTGTAACTTAAACGAATTAGAATCCCGAACCCACAAGCTTCAAATCCTGGCTCCGCCTCTGATCATAACATTTGCAACCTCCGCTTGAAAGTCGGAATTAGCTCAAGTACAGGGCCCTCAACTAAAAGATCATAAGTTTCATTCCCGACGTTACAAACTCTTTCATTACCTCTTTCACGGTGGCTGTTTATTCTGATTCATCAACACACCGGCTAAGAAAAAGTATGTAAGTGATAAGCTTTCCAATTCTCATGCCTTGAGCACGAGATATTTGCTCCAATTTTGTGAAATGAGATACAGTCAAACCTCTCTTTAACAGAACTGTCGGGTCCGAAATTTTTCAGTTGTTATAGAGAATGGTTGTTATATACTTATAACAGCATTGACATTTAAATAATACTTCGCTGTTATAGGCAAAATAGATGCCTAAAATCTAATTTTCATTTATTTAATTGACAAATTCTAAGCTTAATCACACTTTGTATAATGAAGGAAAACCGTTTAATGATGAAAATATATATATATCTATCTATATATATATATATATATATATATATATATATATATATATATATATATATATATATATTCATATGATATTTTTTGTCATAAATAGTGTATTAAATGATCAAATATTTGATCAAAATATCTACTTTTATTATTGTTAATTATATATATATATCTATTTTTATAAAGATGGTTAATTATTATATTACCAAAAAAAGAAGATAGTTGTTATATGGAGTGTAATTTTACAAAGAGCGTACTGGTATAAATTTGGATGTTGCTTTTATAGGTGAAATGCTATTATAGAGAAGTAAAATATAACATAAAAAATCGGTTCCGAAAAAACTTGGTTGTTATAGAGAGGTGTTGTTATATGCGGGTGCCGTTATAAAGAGGTCTGACTATACTTGTTACACCTCGCAGTTCGGACGTTGAGTTCCGTAGGTGTTAACTGCTAAATTGTGAACACTCAAGTGATATGTGCCTATTTTATGGTTATAAGGGTTTAAGATCATGTATGAGAAGTATCGAAAGGACTGGAGGGCAAGTGAATGAAGGAAATTAAGTTTGTCGGACTTTGGAGAAAATATGAGGAGCAATTTTGGTCCAATTTGGCGGACGAATATCTCTTATCATATGAAGTGTTTTAAGGTGAAATAAAATCCTAAAATGAAGTTCGTCGAGTCTAATTTCCAACGCAACAAACCGCTCGTCGATTGGACTTCGAAGTAGAGAATTATAGACGTTACAAGTTCAGCTGACAGAGCAGAAACGCGTGCTACAGTACTGCTACAGTAACCGACTTGCTACAGTAGTAGTACTGTAGCACGCGTTTCTAAAGGAGTTTGGTTTAAGGACTTAAGATAGGTATATGACGATAAGTCTAACGGTAGTATAATTTCTCTTGAATGTAAATTTTCAAGTTCGGGAGAATAAGCGTTAATTCGTAAGAGATCAATCAGGTATGTTAAGGTTAAACCTTTCTTTCAAAGGCATGATTCCTATGTTTTGATTCCATACATGACATCCATAATATTTTTACCCCTAGAAATGCCAGAAGTCTATAGTTTCTGAAAAATCTTACGATGACTCCAATCTTAGAGATTTTCAAGCCTAAGTTTCTAGATGATTTCATGAAGGGACTGAGCGTGCTATATAACATATGGCCTCAGCTTATGTCTGAGCGTGCTATATAACATATGGCCTCAGTTTATGTTATGGATCATTCAAAGTGAGACATGATGGTGGTGACGATTATGGTAGTGATGAAGATCCTTATCATCTAAACGAACCCAGCAAATAAACGAACTCCAATGACTCTATTCCTAGACAGTGTAGGAGTATTCGTATCTTTGACCTCTTGAGTCCCGAAGGGGCATCCATAAGTTGTGCAATTTCATAATGTTGTCTAATTCCCGAAGGGGACATTCAAAGGGTTTTCCCTTTCCTATGCATTTTACATTTAAGTTTTGGAGTCTCGAAGGAGATAAATGAAAAGGGGAAGAAGTTCCCGTTTTGCGTTAAAATTTCTCCGAAGGGAGTCTTTTGATAGTTTTCAAAGATTTTCATGCATTCGCATATTTACATACATGCATGACATCATTTCATGGAGAAGGGAAAAGGGCTAAGGCGTTATATACGCAAACCACCTGATCAGCTGGTATACGATAATTATGATGCCCGAAGGGGCTGCCCCAAGGGGCCATTATGCTATTATGCCCGAAGGGGCTGCGAGCAGGGTGAAGGCATGCATTATATATATATATATACATTATATATATATATATATATATATATATATATATATATATATATATATATATATATATATATATATATATATATATATATACACATACTCATGCTGCATCAAAAGTTCATATGCACGTACATGTTTATCAGAGTTGGTTACAGGTACAGGTTGAGTCTGTTACTCTTTTATCATCCGAGTCGAGATATATTGTTTCAATTCTGCCTTACATACTCGGTACATTATTCGTACTGACGTCCCTTTGCCTGGGGGCGCTGCGTTTCATGCCACGCAGGTGTATACAGATGAGTAGAAGACATTGGCTATAGGATGTTCCCATGCTATCAGCTGGATCGGTGAGCTCCATCTCAGTTCGGAGTGTCGCTGAGTCAAAGTACTTATGTTATGGTATTTTGTATATGTTAGAGACTTTGCAGACAATGTCCTGTGGATAGTGCGTCGAGGAGTCGATAGTGGTATAAAGCGACCATATAGGTCGATGTGTTTTCAAGCTTTATTTTTAAGGATTCTATTGTGACTAAAGGTTTTCTTGAATTAACGATAAGGGAGAAGTCCCTGATTTGACAAAAGAGTTTTATTGAAAAGTTTTTTTTTTTACCTGACAGAAGCGTCATTTCGTAGATTAAAGGTTCACAAAAAGTTGTGACTCATGGATGGAATGGTAGTATGGCACTTAGCCGAGTAGGGTCTTGCGTGTCAGTCGCGGCCCTCCGGTTTGGGTCGTGACAATACTTCACCTTACTAAGGCCTCATTTGTTTTCATTAAAATTAAGACGTTTGAATTTGAATGCACATCTGAATGATTAAGATGTTATCTCTAGGTCTGAACACTAAATGATTAAGACTGTTTGTTTTTCAACATCTGAATGTGCATAATGTATTTATTTAAACATAATAAATATACAATTCAAATAAAAAAGTAACTAAATATTAGAAAATAAATACATATTTAATAAAAAAAATATTTGATAAAAAAAATGAAACATTTATGTTCACTAGTAATGGTGGAGATATTTTGTAGTCGTGGTAGGTGGTGAGTGGGGATGGGTGAGTGGTTTAGGGTGGAGGGGTGGGTGTTTGGGGTGTGGGGTGGGAGGTAGTGGGGGTTGGGGTAGTGGTGGGAGGTGGGGGTGGTGGGGAGTGGGGGATGGGTGGGGTGGGTGGGGTTGGGGTGATGGGGAGTGGGAGGATGGGTGGGGTGGGTTGGGGTTGGGGTGGTGGGGAGTGGGGTGGGATTGGGATTGGTGGTGGGGTTGGAGGTTGGGGTGGGGGTAGAGTTGATGATAAAAAATTTCCATACAAAAATACCTCTTAATGGCATTAAGACTTGGTTCAAGATGTTAATGATTAAGACATATTCAGACCCAATAAATGCTTAGATTTTAATGTAAATAAATGCACTTAATGGTCTAAGGTCTAAACCATTCAGACTAGGCCTGTGCACGAATTGGTTCAATCCGAATTACCGAACCGATTCGAATCAATTCAGATAATTCAATTTGGATAATACAATTCGATTTTGGTTTACAAATTTAATTGTCAACTATTATGGTTTTTCGATTCGAATACGGTTGGGTATTACTTATAAATCGAACCAACCGAACAAACCGAATTGGGTATATATCACTAATGACTAATAGTACGCTAATACACTTTTAATACTTTATATTTTATACCACAGGCTCAAATCCCAATATTTCGTAGACCTAATATTCTAGTACAGAAATACACTCACTCCCTTTTAATATTGTCTTCTCTTCTCAAACTCACTCTCTCACAGGCTCCTAAATCCTATTACACTGTCTGTTCTTCTCAAGTGTTTTTCAAGGTAAAACATTAATTTTGTGTAGCTATATGCGGATTTGTATGCTTGCACAAGTTGTCAAACTCTTGTTTTACTATTTATATGCTATTTTGCTTGCAAGTTTATGTTTTTTTTCTTAGTTAATGTCTTGGTTATAGGGCATAGGTCTGCAAATTTAGGATCTCATTACTTTTGATTATGTTTGCTCTAAAACTGAAATAAAAATAGTTGCTTGTTTAAATTTCGAACAAACCTAACAAATCGATTTGTGTAACCGAACCGAAATAACAAAAACGAATCAAATTGAACGTAGAATGGATCAAGTTTGGTTGAGAATTTTAGAAAGTCGAAATTCAAAATTTCAACTCGATGATGGCCAAAACCGAACCGAACCGATTCGTGCACAGCCCTAATTCAGACCTTCAATAAATAAGTGCAAACAAATGAGGCCTAAGAGATGTATACATTAATAACAACCATCACAAAGACTTAACGGAAGAAAAGCTCGGGTGTTAAATTGGAGTAAATCGAAATTATAGGATATAATGTTCCTTCAGCAGTCGGCATAACGTAACCGAATTTATAGCATGTACTCATTATATTCTGAAATAAGACCATTGGTGCTACTATTATTTGGTGAAAATTTCAAAGATTGATTATCTAAATTTATAGCTTTTGAAACAAGGATGATATCGTTATTCTTACCTCACTGACTTGTATCAAGTATACTGTCAATATTGTCAAGTAAGGAATTCGGAAGTCTAAGTTCAAACTATTTTCCTTTCATGAAAAACATTATTCAAATATAAGAAATTTATACTTTTCTATTAGTAAAAGAAAAAATTAATTAAATATATTGCTTTTTATTCAAGAAAAAGGATAACCAGCCAAATATGGTAAAAATCCGTAAAAGAATAAGGCCAAACGCCTAACCCTCTGTTTGGATGGTTGTTTCCCGTGGCTCATTAATGTACAGTATGGTATGGTACGGTACGGTATGGTGTTGTATTATATTGTACTGTATTAATTAACACAATGTTTGGATAGACTGTATCGTTTGTTGTGGTTTAATGACATTTGTATTGTTTGGTTTGACTGTATGGTACTGTATAATAACTTGTAAGTTTACTAAAATACCCTTAACTCTTAATTAGAAATTAATTTATATATATTAATAAAACAAAATAGGAACTTTAAAAAATAAGTAGGTAGTGGGTGGGGGTGGTGGAGGGGTGGGTGGTGTGAGGTGGGGGTTGTGGGATGAGGGTGGGGTAGTGGGTGGTAGGGTGAGGGTGAGTGGTTGTGGGGTTGGGTGGTGGTGAGGGGTAGTGAGTGAGGGTGGTGGAGGGGTGGATGGTGTGAGGTGGGTGGTAAGATGGGGGTGAATTGTTGTGAGGTGGGGTTGGGCGGTGGTGAGGGGTAGTGGGTGATGGTTGGGGTGGTGGCGATAGGTGGTAGAGAAGTGGGGTAATTGGGGGTGGGTTGGGGTGAGTGGTAGGGTAGGGGTGGGTGGGATGGATGGTGCAGGGTGGGTGGATGGTGGAGGGTGGGGCAGGGGTGAGGTGGGGTGGGGGTGAGTGTAAGTGGTAGAGTGGGGGTGGGGTGGGATGGATGGTGGAGGGTGGGGTATAATAGGGAAATAAAATACGTAACCACGGAAAAACCACCAAATCCGTGGTTACAAAAATTGAGATTTTTCATGGTTATAGAACCATAGGATGAACCACGGGTTTACAACACCATACCACATAATTTTAAGAACAATAAAAACAAACATGATTTCATACAAAATCATACATTAATGAACCACGGAAACCACCATCCAAACAGGGGGTAATACGCCATCTTGAAATATTCAATGCTTTGAAATAGCTTGCGTATTTAATCGAATATTCATTATTGCATTCCCATTAATATTATTTAGAAGAATTGCAAGCTTCCTAACACAACAAATACCGAGATAATAATATAGAGTGAATCACGCATATAACATCCGGACATAACTATATTACCATTGGAGGGAGGATGACGACCTTATCTCTATTTCCCACTTCTATATATATATATATATATATGTATATATATTGCTTTGTCCATTCTCTATAAGATTCTTAGTTTTATCTATACAAAAAAAAAAAAAAAGTTAAAAAGATTATCATCATCACCTCCAATTTCTTCATATAACAATTGTCATGGGATCGTGTGTTAGCAAAAAGTCTCCCAGCAATAATAACAAGGTCAACGTAGAGAAAGGCCAGAAGAAATATATTTATCCATCAGCTGCAAAACAAGGCCAAAAAAAATATGTTTATTCATCAAAGAGAAAAGGTTCTAGATCATGGAATAGCAGAAGCTATAATACTGGAAGTATGTTTTATGTAGGAACGCTAGCTAGTACTGGAGGCGGTGGCTGCGGTGGTGATGGTTGCGGTGGCGGCTGCGGTGGCGGTGGTTGTGGAGGCTAGAGTCAATTTAACCCTAATTTCTCTTGTAAATATTTAAAAAGACGTACTGGATTTAGGAAATATATAGTACTAGTAGAATATAGGAAATCAGATAGCACTCGTGCAAATTAGGACCATGTCATGCCTTTAACTTTTTTTTTTTTCCCTAAGGCAATGGATTTTGTGTCCTTTTTAATCTGTTGAATTCTAATAAATCTTAGTGGAATTGAAGATCTGCAGTGTTACGTTTTAATATATAATAGTGGAAAACTCAAATACTTTATGTTCCTTTTTTTTTTTTTTTTTTTTTGAAGATATGAATTTTCAACTGCTTATTTATCTAAATTTATACCTCCAATTCTATTTTATTTTTGCTGTTTAAATTAATCCTCCAAACAACAATTTTTATGTAAGCAGCTACCCTGCATGCTATAATATTGAACAAAATAAATACTTACTACAACAACAACCCAGTGAAATCTCACAACGTGGGTCTGGGGAGGGTAGAGTGTACGCAGACCTTACTCCTACCAAGGTACGACGGCTGTTTCCGAAAGACCCTCGGCTCAATAAAAAACATAAAAAACATAAAAAGAAGTCAGATAAGGCTAAGAGATTCAAAGCGATATGGAAATGAAGTAACGCAAGCGACACAGATAACATAGAATATTCAAAGCACAGGAAATAAGAGATAATAGCATAAATCAGAGCACAAGAAATTATACTACGATAATGCGACTACTAATAAGACAGGATAATGAGACTATCTACTAGCCTTCTACCCTAATGTGGTTCCTCCAAACCATCCTATCTAAGGTCATGTCCTCGGTAAGCTGTAATTGCGTCATGTCGTGTCTAATTACCTCTCCCCAATACTTCTTTGGCCTACCCCTACCTCGTCTGAAACCATCCATGGCCAACCTCTCACACCTCCGCACTGGGGCATCTGTGTCTCTCCTCTTCACATGCCCAAACCATCTCAATCTCGCTTCTCGCATCTTGTCTTCCACCGAGGCCACTCCCACCTTGTCCCGAATATCCTCATTCCTAATCCTGTCACTCCTGGTGTGGCCACACATCCATCTCAACATTCTCATCTCAGCAACTTTCATCTTTTGAACGTGAGAAATCTTAACTGGCCAACACTCCGCCCCATACAACATAGTCGATCTAACCACCACTTTGTAGAACTTGCCCTTAAGTTGTGGTGGCACCTTCTTGTCACATAGCACTCCGGAAGCAAGCCTCCATTTCATCCACCCTGCCCCAATACGATGTGTGACATCATCGTCAATCTCCCCGCTGCCTTGCATAATAGACCCAAGATACTTGAAACTACTTTTCTTCTGGATGGCTTGGGCACCAAACCTCACTTCCAAGCCAGCCTCCTGGGTGCTTCACTAAACTTACACTCTAAGTACTCTGTCTTGGTCCTACTCAACTTAAACCCTTTAGACTCCAGAGTTTGTCTCCAATCCTCCAGCTTAGCAATTATACTTACTATTGTAATATAATTGCTTGCACACAAAAAAAAAAAAAAAAAAAAATATATATATATATATATATGGTTTCCTTATATATAAGAGTAAACCAGTGTTTAAATATCTGAAAGAAAGAAATCACATGTTTTAAAGTTTTTCTTATCAATATATAGTTTAGTTTACTGTCTTTCTATAAGTAACTTTATAATTTAACGTCGCAAAAAGTTCAATGTGTAATATTCTCTCAGCAAATTATATTATTGCAGTATCAATTTTAAATTAAATTAAATGCATGTGTTAGTCCGTACCTCTCTCAAAATAGGGGGAAAGTCTACGTACGATCTACCCTTCCCAGACCTCACTTGTAGGTATACACTGGGTATGTTATTTTTGTTATTGTGTTAGTCCGTGGCCTAACTGACGTAATCTTTTATTTTGCAATTACGAAAATAGTCATTGCATAGTTTGTTCGGAATACCAAAATAATAAATTTAAAAGATTACAAATGTCAAAATTGATTAAGTGATAAATATGTATGTGAAAAGCGTGTGTTGTATAATTGTATTCATTAAACTAGCATAAACATCAGGTATGGATAAGTATACTCAAATCATATGTTGTATATAGATTTAGAAAAGTAGTTCATAAAGTTATCTAACAGGATAATAACATTGAGATAGTTATTCATCAATTATAAGAATGTCTTAAATAAGTTTCTCGCAATCTGATATCAGCTTTAGGCCTCCTACAGTATGAATTAGTTTATTCTCTCTAATTATTTTCTATCCTTTGGTAATCAAATCCAAAAAGAAAATGAAAAGATCCTGCTAATTGCATTTCGCTTACGTTCCCCTTTTCCAAGTTTTCTAACTAGACCCGATTTAACGAAATGTTGAAATCCCCAATGCCCTCCAAAGTCACAAATGAAATCCCTGCCCCTATAATGCCCCAAACCGAAATTCCAAATTCACGGTCAAAAATTCCTATGAAGCAAACGCCAAAAACCCCAAAGACAATAAATAATCTACGAAACTATACTATGTTTGAATTTCATTTAAGGAAGGAAATGGGATACCCGGTAATATGAATTTTGTGGTATTATCGCACGGACAGAGCCAGTACATTGTGGTAGGTTATACTTAAGGAACGAATTGAGAAGTACTAAGGTCACAATATATAAGTTTCTCTCCCAATTTAGTTTGTCTTTTGGTAGAATCTTGGTCTAAGCTTTGATCAAGATGCATCTTTGAAATAAGTAATAATCGAAAATGGAGCTCAAGATGACAATACAAAATAAATAAGCTTCGGTCATGCCTCTCATTTTTTGATGCAGTGCCAAAAAAGATAATTTATTTTACCGCACCAGAGTTGCTAAAAAAATTCTTGCTACATGTATATTTTTATTGAGTTTACTCTTTAAAAGACTTATAGGGCCATTTAATTTGGCTGCACGCAAGGGTGAGCTAACCCCAAAAACCCGTCCTCAGTGGATTGCAGACTGCAACTCGCTTGCATGAGGCAGGGATCGCTAGTAATCATCTGATTGTTGAATAAAAGTCTTCAAGTTGTAATTTCCCATTTCATCAACTTGTATGTCTTTGATTTCAATCGCTGATATTGCAGCAGATAAGCTACACCATTGCACCTGAATCATCTGTAAATAAGTGTTGTAACCAAAACAAGAGGGGATTTCCTCAAGCCGCTCACATTTTTGCTACAACAGACACTCAAGGCTTGGGAAGGCGTCATCTGAGGCATTCCATCGTGCAATGTTCAGAAAGTCTAGTTTCAAGAACTTGAGTCTCTTGAACTACCCATCATTCACATCCCATTGATCCCCCTCAAAAGCTTTGAATGCTAACTTAAGAACCTCAAGATTTTCCAATGCACAAATTTCACTCCATGGGAGGCGAAATTTGGATAGTGTCAGTTTCTTAAGATTTGAAGGGAAGCTAAACTTACAAGGACTCAGAATTGTGCCATGGTATAACACTTTGAGAGATTCAAGCTGATTAAGGAAGTCTAGAACCGGCAACTGGTTGCAGCTCTTCCTCAGCTTCATACAATAACCCCATGTTTCTAAAAATATGCATCTCAGCTTACGAAGACCAGGAAAGCTTTTCATTTTGTCCCCAGAAAATGAGAGAGATGGGTGTGGAAAAGGTTATCAGATTATCTAATCGATAGGGTGTAATTTCAAAAAAGGCGCAGTTATTAAAGTGCACATGCCTCAACCTTTTCATTTGAAAAATAGCATGTGGCAATGAAACCTCACCTTTGTCTCCTTTTACTGATAATGTTTCAAGGTTCCAAAGCTTGACAATTGACGATGGGATTGATTGCATTCCACCTCTAACTGCCAAGAACCTTAAATGGACAAGCGACAATATTTCCTCAGCAAACCGGTTACCCATGTTAATGCACTCTAAATCCAACACTCTCAGAAGCTTAATGTTGTGACAAACAAATGATATGTTGAAAGCGCTAGTCTCATCTGGAAAGGCACGCCTTGTAGCATGAAACAACAGGGAGCGTGTTGGGAATAAAATAGACCCGCAAAATAATATTCACGGTATTAGTGATAAACGCGGAACACTAAGTTATGGTTAAATCAGCAAGAATAAAATGCAGCAATAATGACACCAAGATTTTACGTGGAAACCCTTCTGAATAAGGGAAAAACCACGGTCAAGAGGAGCAGCTGATATCACTATAGTAAGGAATTTTACACTGTGTAGTCACGAGTATAAATACTCCAAAGACCACTACACACTCAAAAAGAAAAACACTCTTTTGATTCTTCCGACCTCACTACAATATCACTCACACTCTATTTTTCTTCACAGACTATTTTTTTACAGTCTATGGAATACCTCACTTTGCTCTCACTCAGATGTATTGTCTGAGATTTTGGTGTGTATAGCAAATGATCTTGGTGATCTAACAAATGATAGAAAGCTTTCCTATTTATAGGGATGAAATTGAGCTATTGATGTCATCAGTGACATCACTTGAATGTAGAAAGTCAAGATGTTCACTATGAACACATTCAGTAGCCGATTTTCTCATTTCAACAATAGCTGCCAATTGTATATTTTGTCAAAAGGAAGAAAAAACTTTCTTCCTTAAAATAGGGGACTGGACCCCACAGAGCGAACAGTTGGCCCGCTAGACCTTGATTGGACAAATTGTCTCCGGTCACAAATAATTCGCAGCCTGCGTTGCTCATGTATTATTGGAGTCTTTGGAGGACCAAAATCATGGGTATCAAAACCGTAATTATAACTATAGGAAAAGGGAGGAACTTGTTCTTCAAACTTGTTGTCACGTGCAACAGGCTTTCTTCCTCTGCCTTTTCCAAGCAAAACTTGTGTAACAAATCATGAACACGACATGATTTCTCCCCACCTATGGATCTTCTTTTGGCAACCATTACTAGATTCCTACTTATCAGATTCATCAAGTATTCTTCTGCAATATCCTCTTGTTTCTTTGACTCAGCTTTTTGTACAAACCCCTCAGAAATCCACAACATAATCAATTTTGAGACTGGAATCTCTTGATCCTCCAAAAATGTTCCAAAATACAAGAAGCAAGATTTCAAGTGATGAGGCCAATGCTTGTAACTCAGTTCTATTAAGTCCATCCAGTTGTGCTCTCTATCACTAACCAACTTAGAACTTAAACTGTCCGTCACACGTTTCCAGCTGTTTGCTTTATCCTCTATCCTACAGTTTGGTTTAACCTCCATATTGCCAAGAATTCCTGCTACCAAAATGATAAAGAGAGGCAGTCCTTGACATTTATCTGAAATTTCTTTTCCAACTTGCAGTAGTTTAGTAGGGCAGCCCTCCTCATGAAACAACTTCTTTTGCAGTAAATTCCAACTTTCTTGTTCGTTAAGAAAACAAAGATAATGAGGTTCACTGCATTGTTTAGCATACAGAGCAACTTCGTTAAAGCGGGTTGTCATGATAATTCTGCTTCCATTGTTGTTATCTGGAAAACACATCTTAAAATCATCCCACACATCAGTCTTCCACATGTCGTCTGTAACAATGAGGTACCTCCTCCTCTGTAATCTTTTTTTCGTTGTTGCTCCTCATCCATTCTCCTGATCAAGTAAATGTCCTCAACAAATTGATATAATAATTCTATTAGCAGCTCTTTCTTTTGATATAATTGAGATACACAGCACCAGCTCCTACCTGGAAGTGCTGAGAAACACTTTCATCATTGAACACTTTCTTGGCAAACGTTGTTTTTCCAAGAGCAGGCATACCAACAATTGAAATGATGTCGAGCTCCGCTGGTCCCTTAATTAGCTTTGCAACTATGGTTTGTGCCTCATCCTCGAAACCAACTAACTCTTCATCAAATAATGAAGAGTTCTCTTCTGAAGCAAAAACACTTGGAGACTCATGGTCTCTCAAAGCACTCATCTTCTTATCAAAGATTTGTGTCTTAACAAACATAGTCTCCAGTATGACATCGTCTAACAGACGATGCCATAAACAGGAAGGCCTTACAAGAAAAGAGTCGATAATGTACTCGATCCTGTAGAACAAATGTATAATGTGTGTGCTAAGGACGTTCAACTCATCATCCTCATCTAGATACGCAGCATCCTTGAGAAATGATTTGAAAAATTCAAGCTCCTGCAACACGGTCTCCAATTGATGTTTCACAAGAGCAATTGAATCAATTTTTGAGTCCAAAAGCTGTACACTGGCTCATTCCCACAAATCTCCCCACAAATCTCCCCCTCCAGTCCCATTCACTTGAAGGAGGGTACACTGGCTTTTAGTTTGAGTGCATGCCGACAAGTTCTTTGCACAGTTCGAACTTGTCTCTCGATACCACCTTGGTCAGCATATCTGCAGGATTTTCACTCGTGTGAATCTTCTTGACTTGGAACAATTCGTTTTCCAATTGCTCACGAATCCAATGATATCTGACATCGATGTGTTTTGTTCTCGCATGGTACATGGAGTTCTTGCTCAAGTCTATTGCACTCTGATTGTCACAATAGACAACATACTCCATTTGCTGCAATCCAAGTTCTTGAAGGAATCTCTTGAGCCATATCATCTCTTTGCCAGCTTCAGTAGCCGCAATATACTCCGCTTCCGTTGTAGATAGTGCAACACACTTCTGCAACTTTGACTGCCATGATATAGCTCCCCCTGAAAAAGTAAACAAATATCCAGTAGTGGATTTTCTGTTATCAAGGTCACCTGCCATATCAGAATCTGTATAGCCCTTCAAAATTGGATTTGATCCTCCAAAACACAAGCATTCATCTGATCTTCCTCTTAGATACCTGAGTATCCACTTCACAGCTTCCCAATGCTCTTTCCCTGGATTTTTGAGAAATCTGCTAACAACACCGACTGCATGAGCAATATCTGGTCGAGTGCATACCATTGCATACATTAAACTTCCGACGGCAGAGGAATAAGGAATCTTGGCCATTCTCTGTTTTTCCTCTGTTGTTGTAGGACACATCTTTTTGCTCAATTTCAGATGACCAGGAAGAGGTGTGCTAACCCACTTAGCACTCTTCATATTGAAGCGCTCTAGTACACGTTCTATGTACTTTTTCTGCGACAAATAAAGCTTCTTTTCATCTCTCGAACGAGTAATTCTCATGCCCAAAATCTGCTTAGCATGACCCAAGTCTTTCATTGCAAAAGACTTACTCAACTGTTTCTTCAACTCGTCAATCCTGGAAGCATTTTTGCCTACAATCAACATATCATCCACATATAGCAGAAGGATGATAAAGTCACCATCAGAAAATCTTTGTACAAACACACAGTGATCCGAAGAAGTCTTCTTGTAGCCTTGCTCCCCCATAACAGACTCAAATTTCTTGTACCACTGTCTGGGAGCTTGCTTCAATCCATAGAGACTCTTCTTGAGTTTGCATACAAGATTTTCTTTACCTTTTGCCTTGAAGCCTTCAGGTTGTTCCATATAAATCTCCTCTTCTAAGTCACCATGAAGAAAAGCAGTCTTCACATCCATCTGCTCAATCTCCAAATCAAGACTAGCAGTCAAACCAAGAACTGTCCGAATGGAGGACATTTTCACGACAGGAGAAAATATTTCGTCAAAGTCAATACCTTTCCTTTGACCAAATCCCTTAACAACCAATCTAGCTTTGTATCTGGGCTTCAAGCTGTGTTCTTCGGCTTTAACTTTGAACACCCACTTGTTCTTCAAAGCTCTCATGCCCTTAGGCAAGTTCACCAACTCATAAGTATGGTTCTCACGCAGAGATTTCATCTCATCTTGCATGGCTTCAATCCATTGATCCTTGTGCTCATCTTCCATGGCCTCCTCATAACATTCAGGTTCTCCCCCATCAGTGAGTAATACATACTCATTAGGTGAATAACGGGAAGAAGGAACATGCTGTCTAGTAGACCTTCTAAGTGGAATATCTGACTCATCCACGACTTCATGAGTAGGAGCATCTACTTCATCAATAGCAGCATCGTTATCATCATCAACATGCTGATCTGGAACATGATTCTGGGCATCACCATCGTCGTCGAGCCCACCAACTTCATCAGCATTTGTATGAGGAACTTGATCAAGATTAACTAAACCTTCAGAACTTGAAGATTTTATCTTCTCCGCTTTGTTAATATCTTCAATGGTTTGATCTTCCATGAAGATAACATCACGGCTTCTCACAACCTTCTTCTCAATTGGATCATATAGCCTGTAACCAAACTCATCAAGGCCATAACCAATGAAGATGCACTGCCTTGTCTTGGCAGTTAATTTCGACCTTTCAACTTTAGGCACATGTACAAAAGCTTTACAACCAAACACTTTTAAGTGGTCATAGGAAACATCCTTTCCATACCAAACTCTGTTTGGAACATCACTTTGCAAAGCAACCGCAGGGGATAGATTAATAACATGTGCAGCGGTCAATAAAGCCTCACCCCAAAAGGAATTCGGCAGCTTTGCTTCAGAAAGCAAACATCTGACTCTTTCCATCAAGGTCCTGTTCATCCTCTCTGCTAAACCATTAAGCTGAGGAGTCTTAGGAGGAGTCTTCTGGTGTCTGATACCCTGTTGCTTGCAGTATTCGTCAAACGGTCCACAATATTCACCACCGTTATCAGTACGAATATACTTCAGCTTCTTTCCAGTTTCTCTTTCAACTGAGGCCTGAAACTGCTTAAAGACACCCAACACTTGGTCTTTAGTCTTTAAGACGTAGACCCAAAGTTTCCTTGAGCAATCATCAATAAAGGTAGCAAAATAAAGTGCACCACCCAAAGTCCTTGTCTTCATTGGACCACATAAATCTGAATGCACCAACTCAAGCAACTTTGTCTTTCTTGAAGGAGGATGAGACTTGAAAGAAACTCTATTTTGTTTTCCAGCCAAGCAGTGCTCACACTTTTCTAATTTAGCACTTTCGAAATTTGACAATAATTTCTTTTTGGCCAGAACATTTAGTCCTTTCTCGCTAATGTGGCTAAGCCTCTTATGCCATAACGTTGAAGAGCTATTGCTCTCAACTGCATTCACCATATCAACACAGGTAGAGGCCGTAGTCCAGTATAGACCACGACGCTTTTCGCCATGAGCCACAATCATGGAACCTTTAGTAAGCTTCCACTTTCCAGCACCATTGGTACTGACATATCCCTCATCATCCAAAACACCAACAGAGATCAAGTGCAAACGAACATCAGGTGCATACTTTACATTGTTTAAAACTAGTTTAGTTCCAATACTAGTTTTCAAACAAATCGTTCCAACACCAGCCACCCTGGATACAGTCTCATTACCCATACTCAAAGTTCCAAAGTCACCCGGAGTATAGGATGAGAAAAATTCCTTCCTTGATGTCACATGAGATGCGGCACCACTGTCCACAACCCAGCTTGACTCATCACAAGCAATATTTATCAGATCCGCATCAAGGACAGTAACAAGATCTTCTGTAGTGACAGCGGCAACACGATTGCCATCTTCTTTCTTTTCCTCCTTTTCTCTATTCTCTTTTTTCAAAATCCGGCAGAACTTCTTTGTGTGCCCTTTTTTCCCGCAATGATAGCAGTCAATATCTTTAAGTCTGCTTCTGGATTTGCTTCTATGATGTTCTCTATTTTGAGAACCACGATTCTTGCCTCTCCCCCTAGTGTCAGTCACCAAGACATCTGATGAGGAGGAACCTTGAGATTTTCTTCTCATCTCTTCATTTAAAAGACTGCTCTTGGCAAGATCCATAGAGATCACACTATCCGGAGCAGAATTTGATAATGAAGTTCTAATAATTTCCCAAGAATCTGGTAGGGAACCAAGTAGAAATAAGCCTTGAATTTCTTCATCAAAATTAATACCCATAGCAGATAACTGGTTCATGATCCCCTGAAAAATATTCAGATGATCTGTCATTGCGGAACCATCGTGGTATTTTAAACCCAACATTTGCTTTATCAGAAACATCTTGTTATTACCAGTTTTTCGAGCATACAAACTTTCAAGATGCTCCCATAGGGTCCGAGCATGTGTCTCTCCAGAAATATGGTTCAACACATTATCGTCAACCCATTGTCTAATAAAGCCGCAAACCTGCCGATGCAACAAATTCCACTCTTCATCTGATTTATTATCAGGCTTTTTATTTCCAAAGACAGGTTGATGAAAATTCTTGACATACTGCAAATCTTCCATTTTGCCCTTCCAAATGGCATAATTTACGCCACTCAAAGTAACCATTCTACTAGTGTTGGCTTCCATCGTTTATCACAAATACAAATATTATTTTATTCGAAGACCAAAGTAATTCTTTTCTGATGTGGAAGTTCAGACTGTGCTGCAACCACAGAGCATACTCAGACAGAACCTTGGCTTTGATACCACTTGTTGGGAATAAAATAGACCCGCAAAATAATATTCACGGTATTAGTGATAAACGCGGAACACTAAGTTATGGTTAAATCAGCAAGAATAAAATGCAGCAATAATGACACCAAGATTTTACGTGGAAACCCTTCTGAATAAGGGAAAAACCACGGTCAAGAGGAGCAGCTGATATCACTATAGTAAGGAATTTTACACTGTGTAGTCACGAGTATAAATACTCCAAAGACCACTACACACTCAAAAAGAAAAACACTCTTTTGATTCTTCCGACCTCACTACAATATCACTCACACTCTATTTTTCTTCACAGACTATTTTTTTACAGTCTATGGAATACCTCACTTTGCTCTCACTCAGATGTATTGTCTGAGATTTTGGTGTGTATAGCAAATGATCTTGGTGATCTAACAAATGATAGAAAGCTTTCCTATTTATAGGGATGAAATTGAGCTATTGATGTCATCAGTGACATCACTTGAATGTAGAAAGTCAAGATGTTCACTATGAACACATTCAGTAGCCGATTTTCTCATTTCAACAATAGCTGCCAATTGTATATTTTGTCAAAAGGAAGAAAAAACTTTCTTCCTTAAAATAGGGGACTGGACCCCACAGAGCGAACAGTTGGCCCGCTAGACCTTGATTGGACAAATTGTCTCCGGTCACAAATAATTCGCAGCCTGCGTTGCTCATGTATTATTGGAGTCTTTGGAGGACCAAAATCATGGGTATCAAAACCGTAATTATAACTATAGGAAAAGGGAGGAACTTGTTCTTCAAACTTGTTGTCACGTGCAACAGGCTTTCTTCCTCTGCCTTTTCCAAGCAAAACTTGTGTAACAAATCATGAACACGACATGATTTCTCCCCACCTATGGATCTTCTTTTGGCAACCATTACTAGATTCCTACTTATCAGATTCATCAAGTATTCTTCTGCAATATCCTCTTGTTTCTTTGACTCAGCTTTTTGTACAAACCCCTCAGAAATCCACAACATAATCAATTTTGAGACTGGAATCTCTTGATCCTCCAAAAATGTTCCAAAATACAAGAAGCAAGATTTCAAGTGATGAGGCCAATGCTTGTAACTCAGTTCTATTAAGTCCATCCAGTTGTGCTCTCTATCACTAACCAACTTAGAACTTAAACTGTCCGTCACACGTTTCCAGCTGTTTGCTTTATCCTCTATCCTACAGTTTGGTTTAACCTCCATATTGCCAAGAATTCCTGCTACCAAAATGATAAAGAGAGGCAGTCCTTGACATTTATCTGAAATTTCTTTTCCAACTTGCAGTAGTTTAGTAGGGCAGCCCTCCTCATGAAACAACTTCTTTTGCAGTAAATTCCAACTTTCTTGTTCGTTAAGAAAACAAAGATAATGAGGTTCACTGCATTGTTTAGCATACAGAGCAACTTCGTTAAAGCGGGTTGTCATGATAATTCTGCTTCCATTGTTGTTATCTGGAAAACACATCTTAAAATCATCCCACACATCAGTCTTCCACATGTCGTCTGTAACAATGAGGTACCTCCTCCTCTGTAATCTTTTTTTCGTTGTTGCTCCTCATCCATTCTCCTGATCAAGTAAATGTCCTCAACAAATTGATATAATAATTCTATTAGCAGCTCTTTCTTTTGATATAATTGAGATACACAGCACCAGCTCCTACCTGGAAGTGCTGAGAAACACTTTCATCATTGAACACTTTCTTGGCAAACGTTGTTTTTCCAAGAGCAGGCATACCAACAATTGAAATGATGTCGAGCTCCGCTGGTCCCTTAATTAGCTTTGCAACTATGGTTTGTGCCTCATCCTCGAAACCAACTAACTCTTCATCAAATAATGAAGAGTTCTCTTCTGAAGCAAAAACACTTGGAGACTCATGGTCTCTCAAAGCACTCATCTTCTTATCAAAGATTTGTGTCTTAACAAACATAGTCTCCAGTATGACATCGTCTAACAGACGATGCCATAAACAGGAAGGCCTTACAAGAAAAGAGTCGATAATGTACTCGATCCTGTAGAACAAATGTATAATGTGTGTGCTAAGGACGTTCAACTCATCATCCTCATCTAGATACGCAGCATCCTTGAGAAATGATTTGAAAAATTCAAGCTCCTGCAACACGGTCTCCAATTGATGTTTCACAAGAGCAATTGAATCAATTTTTGAGTCCAAAAGCTGTTGCACATTCTCAAACAAAGTATTTATGAACCCCAACACACCAATCTCTGGGAATATTGATTTTGTTGGCAGGTTGAGATAAATCTCTCCAGACTTTGGCTTTATGGATTCTACCTTTTTTAACAAACCAATGACTGCAAGTTCCAATTCTTTGGCAGAGTTTTCATTCATTTCTCTTTTCTGAAAGCGATGGACGATAGAGTCTGCATCTATTACTGTAGCTTCGATGACTGCTGAGACATCATCTAATTTTCCCACCATTGTTGGCTGCTCTGGTGGAGAAATAAGGAAAGTCAGGATGAATCTGAGCTCTTTGTGAAGTGTTTCAAAGTGATCCTTCACAAAAGTTCTTGCCTGAGATTCAAGCACCTCGTTGAGATCCTGAAGGAGAAAATCAACAAACGAACCAATAAGCTCATGCATTAGATGACTCTATGATCCTGGTGGTACCAAACCTTTCAAAGGTAGAACATAGGCCTTTGTGACCTCTGGCTTATTGGGCTTGATGGTCTGAATTATCAGATCAAATAACACACCACTAGTCATGTCTTTATCAGATGTGTTGCCCAAACAAGGGAAAGACACATAAGTTGTTGCTATAGCAGCCACAACTCCTATATGATCCACCACAGCTTGCAATTTCTCATGCTCAACTATCCACTTACTTACGAAGAATAGGAAATTCTTGAGAAACTCGAGCTTTTCTTGAACAAATTTAATTTCTTCCTTTTGGGAAGAACTCAAAGCCTTCTGAAATTGTAGTACATCACCAAAATTCTTAATGAGAAGCTTAAGGTGCCCCTCCACAAGTTCACTGTTCAAACAAGAATTGAACGGCGATGAGACGAAATTCTGAAGGACTTGATGGATCTGTGGCTTTAGCAGGCTGATCTTGTCAAGCTTATCAAATGCAAGAACATCCCAAATATTATGACCATAACAAACAATATAGTGAAACTCAGTTCTTGCATTTCTGATCAAATCTTGAAGGTAATCGAGGAGATGACTGAGTTCGCCATTATCGTCTTTGCACCATTTAGAAGCTGCTATGAAAAATGTCCTGAAAAATCTGAGCTCCATGTAGAAAGGTCGTGTGTCATATTTACAGTTTGGCCAATGCTCGCATACCTTCTCTATGCATTTCAAAGGATCATTGTCATAAGGATATGCCATTTTTCCTTCTCTTTAGCTTCCAATGAAAGCAAATACTATGTATATTTTTTGTTTTGCAGTTGGTTTGGAATGTAGAATTTTGTTTTGCTGCAACTTTAGGCTAGAGGAAACTTAGAATTAGTCGAACTTGAATAACAAATATTTCTTTAGTCTTTTATGCCTAATAAATACTAACAAATAGACGTTGACCCACTAATTGAGGCGTTGACTCTGAGAGGGGATGGTGACAGCAATTGGTTTTATACTCTGCCAATTCACGTTGAACCAATGGAGATTCCAACGTTGTTTTGAGGAAGGGATGAGGATCAAATTCTTTGTTGGAAATACTTACTCCTCCAATCATTTTACATCAAATCAAATAATTTAATCTTAACGGTTACAAATTAAATCGGAAAACCATATTACCTTTTTTTTTTTTTTTTTTTTTTGCTTGTTCGTTACTCATTAATACTTCATTTTTCTTTCCTCTAGTTTGACCATGTGATAAAGGTTTGTAAAGAGTCCCTGCGTTCCACCTTATTTGATACTATTTTCTTATTAGTCCATTAGAAAAAGAATGACATATTTGTATGTTTCTTTAATGAAAAGTTTTTGTAGCTATACAAATGCTATAGCATGTTTAAGATCACAAATTTTTAAACCTTAGGGTCACACAAATGTTATGGCATGTTTAAGACTACAAAGTTCAAAAGTCTTCCTTTTTTGAAGAAAACAAATTCATGCCTAATTAAATTACACCAAACAAATTGAAATAGGTAAGTAAGAAATGGTAAACTATGCACTTAATAGCAACTTCCGAGATCAACTTTGAAACATAAAAAACTGATTGATCCAATTTTTGAAAAAATTATAACTTGTGGACCTGATGGTAGATTCAATATGTCAATTTTCTTGAAACACAAATTAAAATGATTGATTCCTGTTGATATGACTCATACCAGAAGATGGCAATTCCTTACAAAGAAGACCAAATTCTTGAGGAACTCGAGCTTCTATTGAGTATATATTGACAAGCTTTCGAACCGGAAACCTTCAGTGTGTTAGACTGACGTGATAACCAACTACCCCACGACACCTTTGCTTCCCTTGAAAATTGTATATGGTAAAAAAAAAAAGGGGTAAACAAAAACAAACATCCAAAGATAAAGTTTTGGTTTCGGATTTTATCTAAAGTGTTCCATTAATGCTCAGATCTGGTGTTCCTATACCACCATGTAAATGATCTGTTTTCATTTTTCCGTTCATTCATGTTCCTTTGTTTCTTGTTCCAACAATGTTCGATCATAGGAGATATAGTTTGTATATTGACCATAAAGCACGTGAGTTGTGACCAAGATATTTGAAAAATCTAAGGGTAAGTTTTATGGTACATACTGCTAAAAGTTTTCATATGTCAAGTTTTTAGTGTTTGTGAGGGATTTAGTATTAGCATATAATATTTAGTACGAGTTTCAAATTAAACCCAACACAACACAAACTGATATGGTAATAACGAACGATCATGCATATAGAATCCTAAACCCAAAATAACACAAACTGATATAATAATAATGAACGGATCATGCATATAGAATCCTAACATAACTAGATTTGGGTTTTCTTATCTCTATTTGGCACTTCTATATAAAGCTTTGTCATTCTATAAGATTTTTAGTTATACCTACACAGAGAAACCTTATATAGTAAAAGATACCCCTTGAACATCAATATTTCACCATGTCTTTGTTCCATCTTCTCATCTTTTAGATCACAAGATTCGTCCAATTTCTTCATTGTACAATTTCTATGGGGTCGTGCATTAGCAAAAAGTCTTCCAGCAGGAAAAACAAGGACAACATAGATAAAGGCCAGATGAAAATATCTACACAAAGAAACAAAGTTAGAGTAAACAATACCCTTGAACATCAATGCCAAAGCGTGTACCAGACCGGGTGGAAAACCAAAAAAGAAAATCAATATATCATCATCTCTTTGTTCCGTTATCTTCTTACTTTATTCTCGTCTTTTGGATCACAATTCACAACATTCTTCCAGTTTCTTCATTCTACAATTTCAATGGGGTTGTGTATTAGCAAAACGCCTTCCAGCAAAAAAAAAAACGAGGACAACATGGAGAAAGGCCAGACAAAATATGTTTATTCATCATCAACTATACAAGGCACTAGCACACGTAATCGCAAAGCCTATGATGATACTGGAATTAGTCCGTTTTATTTAGGAACTACTCTGGCTAGTTCTACTTCTTACCCTGATGCCGGTGGTGGCGGTCACCACCATCATCACGGAGGCGGCCACCATCATCACAGTGGTGCTGGTGGTGGCGGTGGCGGTCACCACCATCATCATGGTGGTGGTTATGGAGGCGGTGGTTTTGACGGTGGTCACCATCATCATTACTAAGGCGGTGGTGGCTGCGGAGGAGGTGTTGGTTTTAGGATATATTGGAATAGGAGTAGTATATACTATATAGTAGTATTAAATAAGATTGCACCAGTATTTTTCATCACAGTGTAAATCAAGATCATGTCATGCCCTTTTCTTCTTTTTTTTTTTTTTTTTTTTTTTTAAACAAAGCATGCATGGGTTTAATTTGTGTTCTTTTTCATCTGTCGAATTCTAATTAATCTCAGTTGACGATATGCAATGTTGTTAGTTGTAGTCAAAATTTCTTCCTCCAATCTATTTTGCTGTTTTAACTCCTCCCTCACTACAATTTTCATTATGTATTGGTCGCACCAAAAAAAGTACTTAAACAGATATGGCTGCCTTACATTAAAATGTAAACCGGTATTTAAATATGTGAAAGAAAAGAAATCATGAATTCTAAATAAATAAATCAATAAGGAGAGCAATATTTTTTAAAGTTTTTCCTGTCACATAATTTAGCTCATTGACTTTCTATAAGCAGCTTTTTGATTTAACAATGCAACTGATATTCCATGAGATATTACATTACTTCAGTATAATTTCCCAAATTATTCTGCTTTTTCCCGTCAAAACATACTAACATTATTCCTAATAAGGTTTAGTCCATGTATATATAACTTGAATCAAACGAAAAATAATTCCAAAAAGTGGCTTCGCCCGGACTCGAACCGGAGACCTTCAGTGTGTTAGACTGACGTGATAACCAACTACACCACGAAACCCCTACACAGATTGATTCCTCTCCCCTTTTTTATTTGAGATTATTTTTGTTTCCAACAATGTCATATCATAACATATGTGGTTTCGGCTGCAAAAATTAGTGTTATCTCAAAAAGAACGTTCATCATTGGTTTGTAAAAATCTTTTCTAACATTATTTTTACAATCTATTTACTTAATGCAGTTAAACTAGTTGTTAATTACTAGCTGTTGGAGAAACACCTACGTACACTACTTTGTTGAACACAAATGATTATAACTTCTCTTACCTACACTCTTTTTTCCCCTATATAAAAAAGTTGGGTTTTTTTTCTTGAAATCTATTGTTTCTGCTCCCACTTAATCACTGGAAGAGCTTGTTGAATCTTGAGATACTTCGTAGGCCTAATAATATTGTTTTCGGTGTGGCTAAATATCTTTAAGAACAGCATCATTGATAAGCCTCAAGCTAAATTCTATTCTCCATAAAGTACCAACATTTTGTACATAAGATAGAGAATCTGACCAATTTAGATTTTTATTCAACAAGTCTAAGGTAAAGCTTTATTGGGACTTCAAGAGACACAAGTTCATTTTTTATTTTTTTATTTTTGCCTTTTATGGTACAAAAGAACTTCATGTCATATCTATAGAAGAGGAAAGAAGGCATTGTTAGCTGTTCTGTTGATAGTTTCCATGATACTTCAAAAAGTCCTGGTAATAACACATCTTAATTCCCCGCACTATCAGTCTTCATATTGAGTGATAGATAAATTCATACACAAATCACAATAAGATACCATCCTGAAAAAGAAAATTTTCGAATACGGAGCTCAGACCTTCTAAAAGTAGTCATCAATTCGCGCGGCCGGAGATAGGAAAAGTTCATGTCCATCTGATCCCAACAAACCTATTACAAAACGGAATTTTCAATCCTAAAACATCTACAATCTAGGGACTTGTACATGACCATCGATAACCTATTACAAAACGGAAGTTTCAATCTAAACATCTACAAACTAGGGACTTGTACATGACCATCGGTAACTACTACACAAAACAACTTTGATCACTTCTCAAGTTCACACATCTTGCCAAAAAAGACATCACAAAGTCTCCGCGATTTTCAACTAATGCGACACAAATGCTGGTATTTCATCGGTTATAGTGGTGGCATCACTAGTACTGTTACTATTAGAATCATCATCTGTAATGTTTTGAGGACCTGGGAGTGTGTAGATGGAGAGACTGGTGTTCAAGTTTCTTCCAGTAGCATCATTTTCGGGTTGGCAAAATCTGTACGAGGAAGGCTTAGAAGGCGGGACAACAACCAAGTCAGAGGCTGCTACCCTTTTTCTTTTGGCACCCCTGTGCATGTGAATCTCACAGTACTTTTGACGAGGAACAACATTCCTGCTGCATCTCCATTTCTTACCATCTGATCTTCTGCACCTCTGCCCTTCAGTTTCTGAACATTTGTAGTTACAATCAAAACTCAAGTTAGTGCTGCATGTTAAGAAGCTAATGTACCTCATTTAATTTACTCTTAACATTCTGAGAATATTAACACCAAGATAAGGCTAACGATATTATCCACAATCATCAAAGTTTGCCGAGCTACTAAAAGGAAAGTTAAGCATAAAAGAAACTAACTTCTCCTTCCACCGTCACAGCTTTAATGCAAAAGGATAAACAAAAACTAGAAATAGTTGTAATAAGTCAGCCATCATCTCCCACATGTCCTATATGACACGCTTCACCTATAACCTGAATCTTTTTTTCAGATATATGCAACAGAAAAAGTAATGAAAAGGTGAGAAGTGAGGTTACTCTGAAACATATCGGATTGGCTGAGAATTGGAAAGAAACAAACTTATTTGTTAAAAAAATACAGAGCCTCTACTATCATTACCAGCCATCTTTTCTCCGATAGGAATACCGTGGAGAGAGTGAGGATCAACTAGGCTTTGGCATTATCAACCAGAGAACTAATGGCTCTACTTTTAATGCTAACTTTCTAGGATTTAGCTCCACCGCGCTCCTTCGCTCCCCTACAGGCCATAACAGTTATAAGAAATCCAGCTCATCCTCCACCCACTTCACAAGATCCTCAAGGACCTTGAAGTTCTAACAGAACATGTTAATGCTTGCTTTCATAAATATCATGAATAGCGAACTTAACTCGTCTAAGTAGCACAAAAGACCAAGAAGCTAGAATTACAATGATCCTTCTTCCGCGCCAACTTAACACCTGGTTTGCCTGATTTAACCCATTTGCCTACCTAACGGAAGAGGAAGGGAAGTCTGCTATGGTGGATTCCTCTAATAGTTCCATGAGGCACCCAAAAAATTAGGTACTGCTTGGAAGAACAAAATCTACTAAATAATCAACAGCAAGACCTTCTTCCAGGAAAAGCATGCAATTTTTTCAGTTCTTAAACCGATGATAAAAAATGAAGAGGGAAAGAAATTGCTCATTGATAAAATATTGGATTTTATGATTTACCTGTAGTATGTTGCTGATCACTCTTCGCAGATATTCCATTAAATGGAACCAAACCGCCATAATTCCTAGCATCTTCATAATTCTTGCTTTGGTTGGTTTTGCATGGACTAATACGATTGGAATCAATCTTCATGCTATCAGCATTGTTACCAGCGAAGAAAGATGGGATTCTTAGGCAAGTTGTTGTGTCCTTTCTATTGCAAGTCATGTGTTTGTCTTGTTTCTCACCAACGTTGCTGGAACTGATGAATCTTGGTATAGCAGATGAGTCCTGGATGCTGTTGTTTTGGTTATTTCTGGTACTAGAAGACAAACAGGAAATTTTACTAGTGGTAGGAGCACATTTGCTGCCAGGGTCATCAGAACTAGCATACGGTTTGATTCTCTTGGAAGTGTTACTTTTATCATCTGATTTCATAACATATTCGGAAGCTTCCACAGGCTTTCTTGAACGTCGACCCCTATGCATATGCTGTTCACAGTACTTCTGACCTGGAATCACATCCCTTTTGCACCTCCATTTCTTCCCATCAGTTCTTCTACACCTCCCTGGTTCAGGATCTGTCATGCTCGTATAATCAAATCGTCCCACTGCAACCAGCATCCATATTAGAAAACATTACGACAGGCTTCAAATATCCTAAATATTCACAAAACCAAGCTCTTCATTGAGTAATGAATCTACCACGGAGAAACATTTACTCTAGCCCTTACCTATCAAAGAATATTCAGCACCAGATATTCATTCCCCAAATCAAGCTAAGTATGATATACAGACTTCTAGAAATTAAAATCACGAGTAAGCTATAAGCTTTTTAAAATTTAGAGCTCACATAGTAGGAATGACGTAACAGACAACGCTTTCCCCTAACACTCTGTTGGGAGGAAAAGATGGCGGAACAAATGGACACGATTCACCAAGGATCAATCTTAATTAAATACAGGGCAAATGTTTATCATAAAATAAAACTTACATCAATGACGACCACCACAAGGATGCATCTCACCATATAGTCAATTAAACAGTAGAGCCAATATCATAGGAGAATCATAAAGCATTGCAGACTTCAGAAAATCAAGGCAAAGGAAAAAATAAAACTACTGTAATACAAAAGGAAAAGAGCCAAAACTCAAAAGGAACAGAATCCAAAAGCATTGCAGTGTTAGAATCAGGGGCGGACCCATGTGTAAAGTTTGGGTGCTCCGGCACCCATTAACTTAATCACGGAGTGTATAATTGTATAGAAAATATAAAGGAAACAGATATAAATAGTTAATAGAGCACCCCCGAACTCAAAATTCCTGAGTCCAGCACCCCCGAACTCAAAATCCTGGGTCCGCCTCTGGTTAGAATATCGCGTAATCTTTTCCAGCATGAACTTCATCCAATGTACTAAAAAGATTTAGAAACCTAAAAATTCATTTCCAATAGCGTAAAGTCGGTTTAATGTTCTTGGGATCTCAACATTCTTTCTTATCAATAGGGTTTTCAACCTTGTTATTCAAAAAAGTGAAGTTCAAGTATATAGAAACAAACACCACAGTTCCTGTACTAGACTACTGAAAACAAAAGGAGAATCATCCAACAGTTATTCAACAGTTTAACCAAAAAAACACACTCTTGAATAGATAGCACCAATTTGGTAGATAAAAATAACAGAAGATGGACAAAAACATGCTTAAGGGAGTAAGTATGCAATTGTTCAGTTCTTGATGGAATAACCAATCACAAAATTAAAAGGACAGATTAGAGCAAAAGAAGAGAAACCTTACAGGTAGGATACAGTTTGTAGATTCCACCGTCAGCAAAGCCCAAGGAACTGGAAACACTACTCCAAATGGTGAAAAAGAGATGAAAAGGAACTGGAAGACCAGAAACTATGTACTTAAAAATCACAGCTTGGACCTGGAGTTGATAAAACTGAGCTGATGTAAACACAGACTTGTCATTAGCACTTTTTTCTTCTTCCTTAATCACATGGCCTGAATCTCCATAGCCTAAAGACAGTTCTATGCTGGGTGGTGACTCTTCTTTTCCTTCACCAAAATCAACATAATTTCATCAGTAACACAAACCCCACAAAGAAAAATTTAATCTTTAACACATACATATAAAGGAAAGAGAGAGAGAAAGAGAGAAAGGGAAAGACCAGAGAGAGAAAGAGGGGTGGCAGATGACAGATGAAGCTGCATTTCTTGACTTTATTTCATGGGAGTAGTAATTTCTTGGAAGGGAAAAGCAAAACCTGCAACTAAACCAACCCAAGACTTACAAGCCAGAAAATGGAGAGGGGATCAGTTTCTGAGAGTACAGCTGATAGTGCTGACACTTGCCACAGAGGCGTCAAGGCAAAAATTGATGAGCACAGTAGGAGAGAAAAAAACAATAAAGAAATGTCCTCTCTCCCCATTTTATGCCACATGCATTAAGTTTTATATATATTATAATAAATAATAATTTACTATATAGGAGTAATTCAAAATTCAAAATTAGATTAACAAGAGAATTAGAATTTGTATGTATAGAAGAATTGAAAATTGTGTATATAAAACAGAAGGAGGTATCATCAGGTATGAACTTAGGAAACTCCCCAAAATGCAAATAATATATCAAATCTCAGCCCGTCACAATCTATAGGAAGGTGTTTGATTATGCACGAAATTTAAATAAAAAGAAATATTTTAAAAATTTGTGGTAAAATAAGTCATAAAAATTTATATGGTTATAACTCATTTCATTAAGGACGAAACGAAATGTTTGAAATTATTATTATTAGATATTGAAAGATAACATTCTTTTTGAACTGACTAAAAATGAAAGAATATCACATAAATTGATAAGAAAATGTTAAGAATATAATTAAATAATAAAAATGTGTTATCTCTAACAATTTAAGCTTTTAAATGAGATGATCACACACGGAAAGAGTATTGATTCAATAACTACTCTCTCGTTTTTTTTTTTTTTGTTTTTTTATTTATGGTGTTTAATAGAATATGTAATATAAGACATATTGACTTACACATTATATTAGTAGCAGTTGAAAAATGTTGAGAGTAATAGTAATCGCAATGTCTTAAATGTATTTTTTAACTTTGAAGTAGTTGAAGAAGTTATTAGTGTATCTAAATTAATAGAACACGAGAAAACGAGTAGTAGTAGTAGCTAATTTTAAAGATGAGTAATAAAAAGACAAAAACAGCTAGGATTATAATGGAACAACAACACGGCACTCAACCAATGAAGAAAACAAAAGAACTTAGGTCAGGGGTTACTCATTACTGGCATGCAATGTGGCAGCTGCCATTTTTTCCTATGCTTTTGTCTGTGAACGTGAACATGTAATGTAATTAAAGTGAGTTGTCAGATATTTTCTGACATTATCAGTTCTTACAACTTTAAAGGTGAATAGCAGAGTGGGCAGAGACAGAGTCCATCAGAAGAATTTCGTGATATCTACTAGCACTAAGTACTACTACTACCACCCAGTTTTTATGTCTTTGCTCTATGATCAACCCACTAGCTTCGCCCTTTGTATATCCGACACTGGCACTCAGTAGCTCTTCACTACTCTGGAGGCCATTTGCTTCAAATAATGTAGAGTGTGAAGCCACTTTACTCTTGACATATTGGGTTTGAGAAATAATACCCCTTTTATATCATTAAATAGGATAATAAACTTCCTTGATCTTAAATCAATGACTAGAAATGAGTTGAACTATTTCATATATTATTAAAATGTCAAAACTGACCTTCAATTAATCTGAACTATAACATGTACCCTTTTAAATGACTAAAAATTTAAGCAATACCATTTTATAAAAATTAAATGTCATACCTCTTTTTTTAAATCTTTTTTCTTTTGATGTTTAAAGTCTCACTTTGTTGCATGAATTATTATTATTATTTTTGTAGAGCTCCAAATTATCTTGACCATTTTATTTAATATTACTAGTGGTGAAAACTTTATTTCATGATTTTCATCCGACCAAAAAGAAATGAAACTTTATTTCAACTATTCAATTTGTATAAAAAGTTATTCAATTTCCATATCATTCTTACATAGCATAAGCCTATTAATTTCAAAAAAATAACTTTCAATTTATGATAGACTTTTATACGTTTTTCAGATCAAGAATGAAAAATTATCAAAACAATATTCATCAATATTGTATATAAGTGAGTAAATTTTATTTAACAATCCTAAAAATTTGAGATTAGAAAATAATGCCTCGCCCTTCTCTTGTATTATTGAATAAAAACTTTATTTTAGTTAACCTTTTCAAATAATTTAAAAAAATTAAGTATCGTATCACTTATTAACTATATTTATATTAGAGATCTTTTTTTTATTCAAAGTATTACCAGTAAAATAGTTTACAAAATAATTAGACTTTGAGTATATAAGTATAACATGAAAATAGAAAAATGTGTTACAAAAATTTAGTTGTTCTAGTAAATTTAAATACTAATAACAATAGAAATAACGAGATATATCAAGACATTTTTTAAGTTTGAGCTCTAAAATAAAATAAATATACGATGAAGCCTAATGGCCGGGTTTTAAAAACCAAAAGAAAAAAAATGCATAAATTTAATTATAAAATACCATTACTTAAATATTTTAATTACTGAAAAATATGTCACAATTTATACTACCAACGGTCGTTTTTGACATTTTAAAAATATATGAGATAATTTAACTCATTTTTAGCCATTGATTTAAGATCAAAGGGGTTTATTGTCCTATTCAAAATGTGAAGGGGGAATTGTTTCCCAAAGCCAATATGTTAAGGGGGTAAAGTGGACTTCACTCTAATGTAGACATCATTTTTATGTTAGATAGTACTCCCTCCTTCTAAATTTATTTACAGTTTTATTTTTTTACACGTCCTAGAAAAATTTAAAGTAGGAGGAGTTTTAACTATATTACATTTATTTATGTCTTACGATATAATGTTTCTTCATTGAATATTTATTTTATTAATGCGTCATTTTCTATAATTGAGGTGTTTGTAGCCTTCAAAAAGATTACCACTAAGGGTCAAATGAGGAAAAAATAATTAATTTTGTCTTGGACTTCTAAAATGACAAATATTTTGAGACACCATTTTTAGATATCAAAACATAATTTGAGCCAGAGGGAATATTTGATGTTTTGCGAATATAACATGTTTAATTCGATGTTTGCTTTATCAAAATAAAAGTTTATTCCGGAGGAGAAAGAAGATATAATTTTCTTCTAGTGGGTAGAGAAAGAACACAGTAAATTAGCATTATGTCCTTGCCATTTCAATTGTTTAATTTATGTATCACTATTACTAATATTTTGTATTCTTCATTTTATTCCGCATGAATAATAACATATTTATATAACTTACACATGTTAAAAGGGGCAAAACGTATCAATTGGTATATAACTTATACCAAATTTTATGTAGGTAAGAAAAAGATAAAATCTAGGTTCAGTATTAGCATGTACGAGCTAGCCATCAATAGACGGATATATATTTTTACCGCAGTCTCTGTATTGAGTATAGCTTTTTCTCCATTAGGCTCCTATAAAGGCGGGAGAATTGGACTCCGTTATATTTTGCACCCCTAACGTATGTCCTTTTGTGTGATATACACCATGTCCATTTTTTATTAATTTTTTTACTATTCGTACCCTAAACTCCTTTTTTTTTTTTTTTGTAAAATAATGAAACCGTGTTTTTTTTCTAAATTTTCCATGAGTGCAAAATAGGAATAGGAATACATATAATAAGAAAAGAAATGACACAAAATTTAAAAAGAGTGGTTTCATTATTTTTGTAAGAAAATAAAGAGGATAGGATGCGAATTATAAAAAAAATGGCAGGGTGCATATCACTAAAGAGGACCTACGTTAGGAACGCAACGGACTATGAGAATTGAGAAGCTCCCTCTCCCTTGTCAAAGCTTAGTTATCCGTGAATGAATGAGAACTCATTTTGATTGTTAGTTGGCTAAAATAATATGTAATAAGATGTATTAATTCCTTATCGTTCCTGGCAAACAGGCCTTTAGGTTTTCATACAATATTGAAGTTGAAATTGGAAAGGAATATTTGGAAATTGACCTTGGTTGTTTGGGGAGAGGAAAAAAACAACAAAAATAGCATACCCCGTGTAATTTCACATGTAGGATCTAGGGAGGGTAGAGGGTATGCAAACCTTCCCTCTACCTCGTGGAGATAGAGAGGCTGTTTCCGAAAGACATTCGGCATGAAAGGAATGATAAAATTAATATTTAATAGAGATTGTGCATAAAATTAGACAATGTTTTGTTTGAGTGAAAAAATCAGCACTTTTCAGTAACCAAAACGAAAATGAATTTTTTTTCATTAAGAATCACCATTTTATTAACCTGGTAGGTTTTTGTTGCATCCATCTTACACTTTTTTCAACGACATACTTTACCTTATACCTTTTTTCTACACAAATGTATGATAATTGCTAACATCATTTATATTACTACTAATATATAATAGAGGATCTCAAAGTTTTGTAGTCCTCACATGAAAAAATTTAATTCATTTTACCCCTAATTGAAGCATTAATTACCTTGTAAATTCTCACCCATTTTGTAAATTTGAATAACTATATGGGCTAATTAAATGTTAGAAGGAGTGGTGATGTGGAAAGGTGAAAGTGACACCACAAAAAATCTATTAATTCAACCAAATTTAAAATTGATCCAAAAGTTTATGTCCTTTTTTATGTGGAAATGATTATTAAACTTGCTTCAAATTATTATTTTTTCCTATAAAATTTATTGTAGACAAGTAAAAAAAGTTATTGTAACATTCCCTTGTTATTGTGACATTCCCTTTCTACCTTCGTACATGCTTAATTATTACTTCAAATTTATTTTTTATATATAGCTAAAGTTGTTTGAAAAAAGTAATTAAAGAAATTTTGTTAGCTCTCCAAATAATAATAATATACTAAATAATTGAAAACGAGAGTGATCATTTTTCACATTTTTGGATATTAAAATGTTTTACAAAAGATGAGATAGTCAACGTTTTATATAATTAGGACAAATGGTTAGATAAAAATGAAATACTAAAATTACATACACGTTTAAGAAATTACAATATGTCTTAACATCCATTTTTTTTTTTTTTACAGAAAAGGAAACATTATTAAAGTAAGAAAAAAGAATAACTTCATTAACTTTTCAGTTTTTTTTTGTATGGTTTAATTTGAAAAAACATCTATAGTATTTTGTTGTATCAAGACTTTTAATTATTTAATTAAATTTCTATCTTTATTTATAAGTTAACTTCATTGATGCCATCATACAACAATTTGTAGTATCAAATTTTTTTAAAATTATTTGAATATCGAAATTATTTATTTTTCTTCCAAAAAGTGGGTTAGCCAACATAAGTTTAATTGAGAAAAAATAATTAAGTTAAAATCTAAAGTAAGGTAAAACTCAATTGGCTCATTAAAGACTTTATCTCAAATAATTTAGTAAAATAAAAAGGATAAAGCTTTTGATGTATGCATTAATTTGTTTGAAAATAAAAAGGAAATGTAAATATACTCTAAAAAAATGTTGTTGTTTTAACTTACTAACATTTTTATATGATTAACATTTTAGTAACATTAAAAAATTGTTGAACTACCTTTACAATTGATATGATGTTATAAAAACAACACAAACTCAAGAGTTGCAAAAAAACATAAAAAATGAAAAAAGAGTTGCAAATATAGATTTTAATGTAAAAGCCCGGGCCAAAATGCCACTAGCATAAAGTATATTTGTTTAGAAAAGCTTAGGCCCACTCTATCTCGATATAACTCGTCGGCCGTAATTGTATGGGTGACAAAGCGTATGGGTCTTAGTAGGGTCCAATAAGCCCCATTTGGGCCATTCAAAGAAATTGACATATTTTGGGGCTTTATGAAAAAATGGTGTGGGCTAATTAATAAATTCCTAATACAAGAATAAAATTTGAACAAAAATATATCTAGTTAAAATCATGAAATAAATACAGCACAACGTGTTAGAGTTCGAAACTTTTACAACTGAAATTTCAGCATACTGCATTAGAATTCAAAACTTCCACATACGAAACTCCAACATAGTGTGATGAAACTTCAAAATTTTACATGGGAGACTCCAGCAAAGTGAGTTTGAACTACCACACACTGTGTTGTGGTTTGGAGTAATTTTTGTTCAAAATTTTAGTTGTATTAAAGAGTGGCTAAATAGTGTTCATCATAATGGGTTGCAGTATGAAGAAGCCCAATCCAGAGATAACAAAGGAAAGACAAAGGCCCAAGCTTAAACTAGAGACCCGGCCCGTGCTTAAACTTGGAGATCTGGCCCAAGTTCTATTGATTTTAGGGGAAAGGCTCAAACATGCCATCGAACTATCAGAAAATGTTCATTCATGCCATCGTTAATAGTTGGGCTCAAAAATGTCACTGTCGTTGCCATTTTGGATCATATACGCCATTATTCACTAACAGAACTCTACTACTATCAGATTTTGCCACATGTCATTATCTAAACCTTTCATTTTACGAATGACATATTTGAGTCTTTTCTCAATTCCCATATAAATCTTCATCTTTTCTAGTTTTATGTAATAGGCTTATAAGGAAAAGTTTCCCTTATACTAATAACATTATTATTTTATGTAGAAAAATAATGTTCTCTTATTTAATTGGATTATGAATCTAATCTTATTCTACATCATTCACAATTTTTTATGTACTTTATGGCTCTTTAAAAATATTTTAAAAACACATTGTTTTTTAAAGGACAGATTTGAAAGAGAGTACACTAATGAGGTGTAGATGGGTATGGAGAGTTACATATGAGTGAAATTTATTGTAGACAAGTAAAAAAAATTATTGTAACATTCCCTTTCTACCTTTGTACATGCTTAATTATTACTTCAAATTTATTTTTTATATATAGCTAAAGTTGTTTGAAAAAAGTAATTAAAGAAATTTTTTACTATAAAATTTATTGTAGACAAGTAAAAAAAAATTATTGTAACATTACCTTTCTACCTTTGTACATGCTTAATTATTACTTCAAATTTATTTTTTATATATAGCTAAAGTTGTTTGAAAAAAGTAATTAAAGAAATTTTGTTAGCTCTCCAAATAATAATAATAATAATAATATACTAAATAATTGAAAACGAGAGTGATCATTTTTCACATTTTTGGATATTAAATTTTTTTACAAAAGATGAGATAGTCAACGTTTTATATAATTAGGACAAATAGTCAGATAAAAATGAAATACTAAATTACATGCACGTTTAAGAAATTACAATATGTCTTAGCATCCATTTTTTTTTTACAGAAAAGGAAACATTATTAAAGTAAGAAAAAAGCATAACTTCATTAACTTTTCAGTTTTTTTTTTTTTTTTTTGTATGGTTTAATTTGAAGAAACATCTATAGTATTTTGTTGTATCAAGACTTTTAATTATTTAATTAAATTCTATCTTTATTTATAAGTTAACTTCATTGATGCCGTCATACAACAATTTGTAGTATCAATTTTTTTTTATATTATTTGAATATCGAAATTATTTATTTTTCTTCCAAAGAATGGGTTTGCCAACATAAGTTTAATTGAGAAAAAATAATTAAGTTAAAATCTAAAGTAAGGTAAAACTCAATTGGCTCATTAAAGACTTTATCTCAAATAATTTAGTAAAATAAAAAGGATAAAGCTTTTGATGTATGCATTAATTTGTTTGAAAATAAAAAGAAAATGTAAATATACACTAAAAAAATGTTGTTTTTTTAACTTACCAACATTTTTATATGATTAACATTTTAGTAACATTAAAAAACTGTTGAACTACCTTTACAATCGATATGATGTTATAAAAACAACACAAACTCAAGAGTTGCAAAAAAACATAAAAAATGAAAAAAGAGTTGCAAATATAGATTTTAATGTAGAAGCCCAGGCCAAAATGCCACTAGCATAAAGTATATTTGTTGGTAAAATTTCTCAAATGACTACATTATTGTAACTTCCTACCATTTGTAGCTACCCTTTTTAATATTACCATTCGTAGCTAAAAATAAGCTGATTTGTATATGTTTTCGGATGTATTTGTTGTCAGCAAATACATGAGCATACGGTAAAAAAAGGAACAGGTTCCTTTATTTTAGCCTGTAACCGTGGTGTTATTAAATGAGAAAATAATATATTTTTTACCTTCTTTTCCACAAAACCAGCTGTAATATTCCCTTTCCTTATACGTATCTCTTCTTTCATGCATTCTTCAACATTCAAAATGTAAAAATTCAAATTTCAAATTAAATCTTCAACACATCTGAAAATTCATTAACAAACACAAACACGTCAATCATCAAGTAATTTGTGCAAAAACACCGTTTTTGATTTCACAAATTTCGTCTATTCAATTTGTATTTATGTGATTTCAATTTTTTTCTTGGATCATAATGTCAAAGTTGTTTTATTCTTTTTTTTTTTTTTTTTTGATTTCTATCTTCATAACTAATATTCGAAAATAATGATGTAATCTCATTGTAAGCGTGTCAATGAATGAATAACGCTCTTGAAAATTTCGGTTGAAATTATGTTAATGTACATGAATGGTTAGGAATCAAAAAAAAAAAGATCCAGTTCATATCTTTTTTTTTTCTGAAGCTAAACTATGTATTTCTGAACTAATTTTCATATCTGTTGCAATTTATGCTAAAACTATGTATTTCTGAAGTATAATTCAATATGTGTATGTTATTTTTCAATATGTTTTCTGTTTTACATGTTCCAAAAAAAATTTGAAGTTTTCATCAGTAACTTTGCGAAGATCCAGTTCATATCTTTTTTTTTTCTGAATCTAAACTATGTATTTCTGAAGTGTAATTCAATATCTAAACCATGTATTTCTGAACAATGTAAATTGAACTATCTAAACTATGTATTTCTGAACTATCTAAACTATGTATTTCTGAACTATTTTTCATATCAGTTGCAATTTATGCTAAACTATGTCTTTCTGAAGTGTAATTCAATATGTGTATGTTGTATTTGAATTATTAGTGAGTAATTCTAATTTGTATAAATTGTTCAAATTTGAACGTGAATCTTACGTAGGGCATACATATTACAGGTTTTATGTTGACACAGTGATTCAAGGATTTTTTTTTTATATAAAAAGGCCAATATTTCATCGTTGATTAGACACTCTGGTATTTGGAACGACGAGAATAAGTACGTCAATTACAAAATCGATGTTGTGACTTTCAAGGAGTATTCGACGTATGAGGAATTGTTACAAACAGTTGCAACCCAAATTGAATTTGGACAAGAAAATGAAAAACATAAGCATAAAATACATGGTTGAAGGTGATTATATTCCAATGGAAATTCACAATGACATGGGTGCTAGGGTGTATGTGGAACTGAAGAAAGAGAACAAAGCATTACCAATGTACCCATTATGTATCATTACAACTGATAGAAGCATGGAGATATGTATATCGGATGAGAGTTGTGTTGAAGGTGATTATTTGCAAATCGGATACACGAATCAAACAGTTGGTTCCCGTGATTTTGCATCATCAAGCTGTGGAAAGGCTGATTTGTTATTCGAAAACAACAAGGGTATGGTTATTGATGACAAGAACCAAAAATTAGTTGCCGTCGATCAAGTATACAAGGATAAAGATACATTAAAAGTCGTGATGGTGAATTATGCAATTACGAACAGGTTCAACTATCAGACAGAAAGGAGCAATGCAATAAGGTACTAAATGTGCATTTGTTTATGTATTTGCAACTGTGTGTTGTTATGTATTTGAACCGTGACAGTGTATGTTTGTTAATTTGTACGAGTGAAAGTATTTCTCAGCATGTGTATGTTTATTATAAAGTAGAATCAAAACTGATTTGTGTGTATTTGTACTCATAAATAATGTATTTGGTCTGGGTTACATTTGATTAACTTATTTACATATGGTAAAATTACTCATCTGTCCTTTGTATTTATAATACAAGAATAAATACATTACTGATGTATTTTACATTAATGTGTTTTTTATTTATTTATTTCTTTTATTTTTTTGTTGTAGCTACACTCTTGTGTGCGTATCAGGAGAGTGTGATTGAAAATTCAGGGCGTCAAGTGTCGGTAAGTCAGGAATGTTTAGAGTTAGGGAGTTTCAAGACAAACATACATGTCCATTAAAGGAAAAGGTTTATTCCCAATGCCAAGCTACAAGTCGGTTGCTAAGTGGGATCGTCAAACCAAAAATATCAAATCATAAGAGGAAATATACGCCTAAATACATTGCGGAGGACGTCAAATATGATTTTGGAATGGATGTGTCGTACATGGTTGCTTGGCGGGCCAAAGAAAGGGCGATGAACAATTTAATGGGTGAACCGGCTGAATCTTATAAAAGACTACCTGGATATCTATACATATTGGATAAGACTTACCCGGGTTCACATATCAGAATGCGTAAAACCCGCGAAAATGAATAGTTGTATGTTTTTATAGCACTATATGCATTTACAAGAGACAATAACATTCCCAAAAACATCTCGGAGGATGTGGTTTTGCCACCAAGGTACAAGAGACCGCCTGATAGGCCAAAGAAGAGGCGTGATAAGCCTTTAAGTGAATTGTTGTTTGGAAATAGCAGACATGCTTGATGTACTTGTGGACAACTTGGGCACAACAGACGTTCATGCAGTTTTGAGCCTCTGAGGAAGTGAATTTTTCTTGTGTTCCTATCCATTTAACTTTATTGGCGAAGATAGATTGGTTATTTAAGTATTTGAACACTTGTGTCAAAAACTTCTATTGACACATGTTGTAGTATTATAGAAATATTTGCAATGAAATGAATGTCCCATTCAAAATGATCTTAATAGATTTTTTTTCCGATACGTATGGTGTTTTTTTCAACTTCAAAAAATACTGCGTACTTGGTAAAATAACATACATATTATATCTGTAAAAATGATAAAGTTGTTTTTATTTTGGAATTTTTTGGATTGGAGACTTGTAGTTGTGTTGGTAATGTCAACTAAACATTATGTATTTGTTGGCCTTCTGAAAACTGTATAAACTGTAATAGAACATACATGTTTTTTGTGATCCTGGTGTCTGAAATTACACGATAATGTTCATGTATTTTAACACAAAAAAAAAAAAAGGCAACCCATGTTCCGGTTAGAAAATGGTGTTGTCTATTCAACCTCATAACACTGCATATGTGGTATAAAAACGTGCGTATTGTTTTCGAAACTGATGAAGTTGGTTTATTTTTTGTAATTTTTTTTATTAAAATCATATAGTTGTGCTGGTCATGTCAAATACGCAAGATGTGTTTATTAAATTAAAACAAAAATGAATAAACTTTACTAAAACATATGTATTTTGTGAACCTGGTGAATTAAACATACATATTTTGTGAACCTGGTGAATAAATGTATTTGTAGATTCATGATGTCACATTTTACTGTATTTTTTCCAAACTTCAGATATATTTGACAATATATGGAACTAAGTACATCAAACATATGGAACATAAACCCCCTTAGATTTCTTTGGTTAAATGATAATTATCCAACATCAGTCAAAAAACATCTAAAAACATCAGATTGTTTGCTCTAATGAAAAAAAGGACAAAAAAATCGAATGCACGAATAATATTTATCAAACATCAATTGCATCTACATTGTCGTAATCGATTGCTGGCCTAATCGGTCTTGGTGGAACTTCATTATCACTCTCGGCTTTGTCAACAACCTTGCGTTCAGCGTAGTCCCATAAGAGTGCACCGTATCTCATACGCTACATGTGTGCATCAATGACATCTGGAATCCTTTCACCCGATGTCAAATACTCAGCATACGCTGCCACGAAGACACCACAGTCCCTAAAATAAAATTAAAAAAAAAACTGATAAGAACTTATATTATAAAATATATGTTTCAAGTTCTAAATAAAGTATTTCAAGTTCAAACAACTCATGTATTTTAGAAGAATAATAAATTGATAGGATATATCATGTATTTGATACACTATGCATTTTTAAAAATATATGTTTACTACTTACGTGCTACCAGCAGTTTGATGCGGCAGATTTTCAACATAGACAACTTCAAGGATATCGATCTGTCCCTTATCCGCATATGCTGGGTCTTTCACCAAATCTATGCTTTTTTTTATTTACATACAATCCAGCCAGATGTAGGACATAAACATACAAGTGTGTGCAAATACATATAATTCGTATGTTCAAATACATGATAATTAGTTAATCATTTGTTCAAATACACAGTTAGGTGTAACAAAACATACAAAAAAGTGTTCAAATACATGATAATCAGTTCTTCATTTGTTCAAATACACAGTTAGTTGTAACAGAAACATACAAGTGTGTGCAAATACATATAATTCATATGTTCAAATACATGATAATTAGTTAATCATTTGTTCAAATACACAGTTAGGTGTAACAGAACATACAAAAAAAAAAAATATATATATATATATATAACACGTGTGTTCAAATACATGATTAGCAGTCCTCGCTTGTTCAACAACACATCTATACATGTGTAAAAACACATGATTCGTTAAAAGATCAAAGTCCCAGGAATTGAACATCAGTAATAGTAGAGATTGAAATACATTTTAGCTACACATACATTTATTAACATAAAAACCACATATATTCAAAGAAATACCTGTTTCTTCGCAGGTAATTGCTCTTCTTCCGCTTCAGCCTCTACGACTTGTTTCCCCTTGCTGCCCGGAACAATATCAGTAGTTTTTCTCCTCTTCGTGACTGTAGCCGAATCAATTTTCTTTGAATATTTTGCAATTGGGGGATTTTGAACTCTTCAAGGATCATGAATATTCTTGGAACGCCTTTCAGCAGCCATTTTATCGGCAGAGGCTGCAGCAACATCATGTTGTTGTTGAGAAATCCCCAAATCAAAAGAAGGAAAATCTATATTTTGAACCATAAATAGTATACCTCGAGTAACCCTATTAGGCGTTGTTCCGCCTGCCATTAATGGATGTTCTTCAAAAACCTAACCAATGGAAGTTGAATACGCTTCAAAATCTGGAAAATATGAAGTAATTATGAACAAAATACACTAATAGAATGTAAAAAACTTACCCAACACACAACTTCCCCAATTTCCGCAACAATGATTTGAAGATGAAGAATCATGAAGGAAGGTATTGGAGAAGAAAAAGGAAAGGATTGGAAGTTGAATACGCTTCAAAATCTTTGAAAATAGGAAGTTATTACGAACAAAATTACACTAATAGAATGTAAAAACCTATCCAAATACAACTTCCCCAATTTTCGCAACAATGGTTAGAAGATGATGAAACGTGAAGGAAGGTAGTGGAGAAAAAAAAGGCAAGGATTAATGTTGCTGGAGAGAGAATCTGACGAATTTAATTGACTAACCGTTAAACGTGGGATTTGAGGATATGGGGGAGGGTTTTGCGTGTGTATTTGGCCTCAGTAACTAAAAGTTATTGATATAGCTATGTGTGGTAAATATAAAAAATATTTTAGTTACTATTTATAATTAAATTAAAGGGTAGTTATTATTAATAAATATGTCTTAAGAGAAGCTACAACCAGTAAAAATTCCATATTTGTTTAGAAAAGCTTAGGCCCAGTCTATCTCGATATAACTCGTCGGCCGTAGTTGTATGGGTAACGAAGCGTATGGGTCTTCGTAGGGTCCAATAAGCCCCATTTGGGCCATTCAAAGAAATTGACATATTTTGGGGCTTTATGAAAAAATGGTGTGGGCTAATTAATAAGTTCCTAATACAAGAATAAAATTTGAACAAAAATATATCTAGTTAAAATCATGAAATAAATACAGCACAACGTGTTAGAGTTCGAAACTTCTACAACTGAAATTTCAGTATACTGCATTAGAATCAAAACTTCCACATACGAAACTCCAACATAGTGTGATGAAATTTCAAACTTTTACATGTGAGACTCCAGCAAAGTGAGTTTGAACTACCACACACTGTGTTGTGGTTTGAAGTAATTTTTGTTCAAAATTTTAGTTGTATTAAAGAGTGGCTAAATAGTGTTCATCATAATGGGTTGCAGTATGAAGAAGCCCAATCCAGAGATAACAAAGGAAAGACAAAGGCCCAAGCTTAAACGTGGAGACCCGACCCGCGCTTAAACTTGGAGACCTGGCCCAAGTTCTATTGATTTTAGAGAAAAGGCTCAAACATGTCATCGAACTATCAGAAAAGGTTCATTCATGCCATCGTTAATAGTTGGGCTCAAATATGTCACCGTCGTTGCCATTTTGGGTCATATACGTCATTATTCACTAACAGAACTCTACTACTATCAAATTTTGCCACATGTCATTATCTAAACCCTTCATTTTACGAATGACATATTTGAGCCTTTTCTCAATTCCCATATAAATCTTCATCTTTTCTAGTTTTATGTAATAGGCTTATAAGGAAAAGTTTCCCTTATACTAATAACAT
This sequence comes from Lycium barbarum, assembly GCF_019175385.1. Classification (NCBI taxonomy): domain Eukaryota; kingdom Viridiplantae; phylum Streptophyta; class Magnoliopsida; order Solanales; family Solanaceae; genus Lycium; species Lycium barbarum. The sequence goes on from NC_083342.1 coordinate 115,293,117, forward strand.
TATTATTTTACGTAGAAAAACAATGTTCTCTTATTTAATTGGATTATGAATCTAATCTTATTCTACATCATTCACAATTTTTTATGTACTTTATGGCTCTTTAAAAATATTTTAAAAACACATTGTTTTTTAAAGGACAGATTTGAAAGAGAGTACACTAATGAGGTGTAGATTGGTCTGGAGAGTTACATATGAGTGAAATTTGGGGTGTTAATAAGGGTCGGGAGAAGGCTCAGATTTGTCACACTCACATGTATTTTTCATACCCATCTCAATTCTCACCTCATTAGTATACTCTCTTTTAAACCTATCTTCTTCTTTTTTTCTTAAACGAATTTTATATTTTTTTAGATCTTTTTAAAGAGTCATAAAGTACATGAAAATTGTGAATGATGAAGAATAAGATTGGATTCATAATATAACTAAATAAAAGAGTATTTCTTTTTTTCATGTAAAATAATAATGTTATTAGTATAAGGGACAAACTTGCCCTTGAAAGCTTGTTACATAAAATTAGAAAAGACGGAGATTTATATAGGAATTGGGAAAAGACTCAAATATGCCACTGAACTACGAAATGGCTCATATATGCCACTGGTAAAATGAAGGGTTAATGCCACATGACAAAATCTAGTAGTAGTAGAGTTTTGTTAGTGAGTAATGGCATATATGACCCAAAATGGTAGCGGCGGTGACATTTTTGAGCCCAACTATTAACGAGTGGCAAGAATGAGTTTTTTCTGATAGTTCGATGACATATTTGAGCTTTTTTCCTTGATTTTAATAATACGTATTTTTTAAATTTTATGTTCAGATTTTATGGTATGGTCAGACTTCTCTCTTTCCTTGCTTCTATTGATGATTTTTATATACAATGTAAAAGGAATGTGGATATTCGTGAAGTTCATTTGCTCACTTCACTAAAATCGACTCTCTTGCCTCTTTCTTCTCCCTTCTAAAATTAATGTTTCTCTCTTTCTTTTCTTCTATTTTCCGCTGATTCTCTTACTCAACGCCTAATTAAAGACTTTACCGGCTGTTATAAAACTTAGTAATAATTGACCTGAATTACTATATTTTGATGTCCCTATGAAAAGCCCAAACCAAACAACCCAATGTCAAGGACATTTTTGTAATCTTATACAATTATGGATCGTTTGATAGGGTGTATAAGAATAGTATTGAATAAGGTATGTTAATAATGCAAAAATATAGGGATTAGTTGTGTTGAGATTATTTCCTATCGATTGTTTAGGGTGGTTTATTAAAATAATACGCATTATATAATTTCTAAAAAAATTATTTGTTTATAAATATACCCTCCACAATCTTTAGCTTTGAGGGACTTCAAGGGCAATTTTATCTTTAACCATGCTTATGCATGTATTAATAGTTTTGGATAGGGGTATTTTTGTTCAGTTTTTTTGTGGTATTAAAGAGTGGCTACTTATTGTTAATCATAATGGGCTGCAGTCTGAAGTAGCCCAAAGCAGAGAAAGACAGAGGCCCATGCTTAAACTTGGAGACCCGGTCCAAGTTCTATTGATTTTCATATACTACGATGTTTTTGTTTGGTGTTCAAAGTGTATGACACAGACAAACTCCTCTTTTTCCTTTCTTTATTAATTTTTATATACAACGTAAAAGGAATATGGATATTCGGAATTAATAAGATTTTTCATTTCCTCCCTTCGCTAAACTCGACTGACCTGTCTCTTTCCTCTCCATTATGAAATTAGAAGAAATTAGTGTTTCACTCTTTCTCTTTCTTCTATTCAATTTTCCGCTGATTCTTTTGCTCAACACCTGCTTAAAGACTTTACCAACCAACCGTTATAGAACTTAGTAATTTATGTTATAATTTATGTGACACACATTTTTTTTTAATCTGTCCCAAAAAAATATTACCTTTTTATATTTAGAAATAATATAATTTTATAAGATGATTTATTCGCACAAATATTTGAATCTTGTTTCTTATTATAAATTTGAAGAGTCTTTTTTTTTTAAAAAAAAAAATAGTGCTTAGTCAAATAATAAAATATCACATAAATTAGAAGGAGGAGTATTGCGGTATAATATCTTTATATTATTTGATATTATTTGGTAGCATATTTGTAGAAAGATAATTACCATGTATTAGTTAGTTTCCTTGTTTCACTAATTACCATATATTAGTTAGTTTCCTTGTTTCACTAGGGTTCAAAATTGTATCCTATATATATTCTCTCTTGGTGAATGAATGGAACAAGTCAAGATTGTATAGTTTCTACATGGTATCAGGCCACACGTTTTTTTTCTTCTCTTCATCGTAAATTTCCATGGCCGGTGACGCCGTACCTCCTCCACCACCACCCAAAATTGAGTCTAATTCTCCCTATTTTTTCGGTCCTCAAGACCGACCCGGGGACTATATCACGCCTACTCGTTTCAAGGGCGCATCAGATAACGCTGTCGTCGGTCAGCACTTTACTTCCGATCAATGGAAGGCTATTACGGGATTTTTTGGTAATGCTACAATTCCCGAAAATCGCTTGAATGGTAAGTTTGATGTTTTTTCTTGGATTGTTGACACTGGTGCTACTCATCATGTTACCGGTGAGAAATCTTGGTTGTTTGATGTCCATACTGTTGATTGTCCTATTGGTTTGCCTAATGGTGAAAAGGAGTTTGCTTCTTTGGAAGGTTCTGTTCGACTGTCAGATAAAATCACCTTACATCATGTCCTTTATGTGTCTTATTTACGTTGCAACTTACTCTCCGTCCCCCAACTTACTGATTATTTACATATTACTGTCTCTTTTAATTCTTATATGTGTGCTATTCATGACCCACTGAAGGAGCTGATTGGAACGGGAGTTAGGAGGGATGGACTATACTATTTTAGCAAACCGGACGTGGTGCAACATGTGTCTACTGTCGTGGCAACGTCCGCATTGGAATTGTGGCATCGACGATTGGGGCATCCTTCTGAGAGAGTAGTTAAGTTGCTTCCTCATGTCAGTAGTGATAAGAGTAGTTTAGCAAAGGATTGTGAAGTGTGTTTACGTGCTAAGCATCCTAGAGACAAATTTCCTTTAAGTGATAATAATGCATCTAGAATATTTGAGAAAATACATTGTGATTTGTGGGGCCCATATCGCTATGTTTCGTCGTGTGGAGCTCGTTATTTTTTAACAAGTGTTGATGTTTTTTCCCGAGCTGTTTGGATTTACTTGTTGGTTGATAAAACAGAAGTGTTTCCGATGTTTATGGCTTTTGTTGCTATGGTTGATCGACAATTTAATCAAACAATTAAAGTTGTACAAAGTGATAATGGTACAAAATTTAATTGTTTGATCGATTATTTTTCCGCCACTGGTATTTTGTTTCAAACCTCTTGTGTGGGTACTCCGCAACAGAATGGGAGGGTAGAGAGGAAGAATAAACATGTGTTGAATGTTGCGAGGACTCTCAGATTTCAGGCCAATTTGCCTATTTTTTTCTGGGGTGAATGTGTTCTTGTTGCATCTCATCTCATAAATCGTACCCTCACACCCAAATTGGAAAATAAAACACCTTTTGAAATTTTATTCAATAAACCTCCTTCTTTTGATGTTATTCGTACTTTTGGGTGTTTGTGCTTTGCTCATAATCAAAAAACTCAGGGTGACAAATTTGCTAGTCGGAGCAGAAAGTGTTTGTTTGTGGGATATCCATTTGGTAAGAAGGGGTGGCGTTTGTTTGATCTTGATACGAAGGAATTTTTTTGTCTCTCGTGATGTAAAGTTTGTGGAGGATGTGTTTCCTTTTGCTTGTCCGGAAGATGTTAATATTTCGTCTAGTTTTTTTTATGAGGGTGCTGAAATTGATCGTGATTTTATAGTGTACGGGGATGAATTAGGGGGCGAAGTTGATAGTTCAGAGGCTGCCGAGCAGCAGCCGCAAACCACTGCCCAACCAGCGCCTGCTAGCAGCCAGGCCGAGCTGCAACCAGCGGCCACTGTCCAGCCCGCTGGGAACCCAGCGCCAGCTGGCAGCGAGGCTGAGCGGCTACCAACAGCCACTGCACAGCCCGCTGGGAACCCAGCGCCCGCTGGCAGCAAGGGGGGCAGCAACACCATACCCCAGTCACGAATGTGGAAGGTGGCTTGAGGCGTGGTTTTTGGGAGAAATTTCCCTCTGTTGTGCTTCGTGATTATGTGACACACTCAGTTTTTGCTAATAGTCCGTCCCCTACAACTTCTGTTAACAATCAATCCTTAGGTGCTCCCTATCCTTTGGCACACTATATTAATTGTGACAATTTTTCTGTTAATGATCGTAAATTTCTTGCAGCTATTATTTCGGGTAACGATCCTAAAACCTTCAAAAAAGCCATGAAACACGAAGGTTGGAGACATTTAATGAAAGAAGAGATACGTGCATTGGAAGATAATGGTACATGGACTTTGGAACATCTTCCTCCGGGTAAGAAAGCACTTGGTAATCAGTGGGTGTACAAGACCAAGTTTTTGTCAAATGGAGATGTGGAACGGCTCAAATCGCGCTTGGTTGTGTTGGGAAATCATCAACAAGCGGGGATTGAGTACAATGAAACTTTTGCTTCGGTCGCCAAGATGACTACTGTTCGAGCCTTCCTAGCCATTGCAGCATCCAAAAATTGGGAACTTCACCAAATGGATGTTCATAATGCCTTTTTACATGGTGACCTTGATGAGGAGGTGTATATGAAGCTCCCTCTCGGGTTTGAAAGTCCAGATCCTACGTTGGTGTGTCGTTTGTGCAAATCGTTGTATGGGTTGAAACAGGCCCCTAGATGTTGGTTTGCAAAATTGGTGAGTGCTTTGAAAGGGTACGGTTTCCTTCAATCTTATTCTGATTATTCCCTTTTTACATTTACTAGAGGGAATATTCAGATTAATATCTTGGTTTATGTTGATGATCTTATTATTTCTGGGAATGATTCCGCTGCACTTGCAACTTTCAAAGCCTATTTGAGTGATTGTTTCAAAATGAAAGACCTTGGGTCTCTCAAATATTTTTTGGGTATTGAAGTAGCTCGTAGTTCATCAGGGTTGTTTTTGTGTCAACGCAAGTATACTCTTGATATTATCTCTGAAGCAGGATTGTTAGGTGCAAAGCCAAGTAGGTTCCCTATTGAGTAAAATCATAAACTTGGCCTTGCAAATGGAGATTTGTTGTCGGATCCGGAGGTCTACAGTAGATTAGTCGGGCGTTTGATTTATTTGGGGGTCACTCGACCGGACTTGGCATATTCTGTTCATATTTCTCTCAATTCATGCAAGAACCCTGGATTGAACATTGGGAAGCGGCCTTACGAGTGGTCCGTTATTTGAAAGGCACACCAGGACAGGGTATTTTATTACGTGCCGACAGTGAGTTGACTTTGCAGGGATGGTGTGACTCTGATTGGGCGGCTTGTCCGCTTACTCGTCATTCGTTGAAGGTTGGCTAGTATTTCTAGGTCAATCTCCCATCTCTTGGAAGACAATGAAGCAGCACACAGTTTCTAGATGTTCTGCAGAGGCTGAATATAGGTCCATGGTTGCGGTCACTTGTGAGTTGAAGTGGCTGAGAGGTCTGTTGTTGAGTTTAGGTATACAACATCCCAAGGCGATCAAATTGTTTTGTGATAGTCAGTCCGCTTTGCACATCGCAAAAAATTCGGTTTTTCATGAACGAACAAAGCACATTGAGGTAGATTGTCACTTTGTTCGTGATGCAATTAATGAAGGTTTGATTTCTCCGTCACACGTTTCAACATCTTCATAATTGGCAGACATTTTTACCAAAGCTCTCAGCAAAACTCAGTTTGATTTCTTGCTTTACAAGTTGGGCATTTTTGATTCCCATGCTCCAACTTGAGGGGGGGGGGGGGGTATTGCGGTATAATATCTTTATATTATTTGATAGCATATTTGCGGGGAGATAATTACCATATATTAGTTAGTTTCCTTGTTTCACTAATTATCTTATATTAGTTAGTGCTTGTTTCACTAATTATCTTATATTAGTTAGTTTCCTTGTTTCACTAGGATCTTAGTTTTCTTGTTTCAGTAGGGTTCAAAATTGTATCATGTATATATTCTTTCTTAGTTAATGAATGGAATAAGTCAAGATTGTATAGTTTCTACAAAGAGTAATAATTAACCTGAATTACTATATTTTGATGTCCCTATAGAAAGATCAAACCAAACCACCAAAAAGGTTAAGGACAATTCTGTAATTTTCACCATTATAGAGTTCAAAGATAATACTAATACCGACAAGATCAGACATCTCCAGCTGTTGTCCAAAAGAAAGTCGAACGGAATTCTCTCACACTCTTCTGTGTCTCACATGCTATCCATATATTCCTCACTCTCACCCAAACTCAACCCTAGTTAACTTAACCATAGTCAACCGTGTCCTTAATCACCTTTAACTAACTCTCTTCTTTATCTTCCTCCACTCCCTTCGAAATTTCCGTGCATTTCTCTTCTCTCTTTGCTAATAACGTCCAACATGGGTGCACTACACATTTTCCTTTTCACTCTCTTTTCCATTTCCATTTCCATTCATGCACACAACATCACTGAAATCTTGAGCCACTTCCCAGAGTACAGTGAGTTCAACAGTTACCTCTCACAAACAAAACTCGCTGACGAGATTAACAGCCGTCAAACTATCACCGTCTTAGCTTTGCCCAATGGAGCCATGTCTTCTGTTGTTGGGAAACACCCACTTTCCGTCATCAAAAACGTTCTTTCCCTTCACATTTTACTCGATTACTTTGACGGAACCAAACTCCACAAGATCTCTGACGGCACTACACTTTCCACTACCCTTTACCAAACCACCGGCAATGCTAACGGCAACTTAGGTTCCGTTAACATCACCGATCTTAAAGGTGGTAAAGTGGGTTTCGGCTCAGCTATTCCTAACTCACCATTAGCATCTACATACACCAAATCTGTGAAGCAAATCCAGTACAATATATCTGTATTAGAGATTAGTGCTCCTATCATTGCTCCAGGTATTTTGGCAGCTCCAGCACCATCTGGTGATTTCAACATAACGGGTGCATTGGAGAAAGCAGGATGTAAAACATTTGCTTCATTACTTATCTCATCTGGTGTTCTCAAGACGTATGAAGCTGCCATTACTAAGGGTTTAACTATCTTTGCACCAAATGATGAAGCGTTTAAGGGCGCTAAAGTTCCAGATCTGAGCAAGCTAAGTAACGCTGAGGTTGTGTCACTTTTACAATACCATGCTGTTCCAAGTTACACTCCTATTGGAAGTTTAAAAACAAAAAAGAATCCCATTCCAACTCTAGCAACTAATGGTGCTAGTAAATACGATTTGAGCGCTTCTACAGCTGGCGACCAGGTCACACTTGACACAGGTGTTGACTCTTCAAGAATCGCTTCAACTGTCATTGACTCAACTCCCTTCTGCATTTTCACCGTTGATAGTGTTCTTCTACCCGAAGAGTTGTTCGGGAAATCACCTTCACCGGCGCCGGGACCAGCACCGGATATTTCTCCAGCACCGGAAGTAGCTTCACCTGGACCTGCTCCTGATGCCAGCTCACCTACTCCGATGATGTCTCCACCGGCACCGCCGATGATGTCTCCGGACGGTTCTCCGGCAGCTGGTCCTGACGCAGATTCCGAGAACAGTACGGCGAAGAAGAACGCCGGTAACGTTAACGCTCCGGCATTGATGAAGGTGCTACTTACAGTGTCAGTTTCGGTAATTGTGTCTGTTTATTTGTCCTAGATCGCCATTTAAAAGGCATGTTTAATTTATTTTGTTTTTTTTCGCTTATTGGGTTTTGGAGTCATATTTTTATTTTGTGACTGGCTTGCAGAGAGGATTTTTATTTAATTTCATTTAATTTTTAAATGTCCTTTAATAGTGAGTGAGCCGTTGTGCTGAGGAAGGACATTGTTTTTGCTTTTTATGTTTTGTTCAGTTGCTGTAAGCTGTACTTCTTATTTTATCTTCTTGTTTTTAGTATTTCTATACTTTAATAATGTTCCACTTGTTGAGATATTCAGCTGTTACGCATGTACTTATAATGGAGTGTTTTAATTGGTGGGTAGTGTCGGTGCGGAGGATTATGAAGGAACGTGAGTGACAGCTAAGCAAATGAACAAAAGAATTGTTTTTGGGCCCACTTTGTGATGGCTCTTGCCTCTTTATGTGGTGAATAGAGCATTTTGGTTGGTTGGCTTAAACTGTACTCTTTAAACAAAAGTGAAATACAAAAGGTTGTGGTTTCTATTTTCTAGAACAAACCATCTAATGTTGAAAGAGAAAACTATTCCCTCTGGATTAAAAAAAAAAAAAAAAGTCTATTTAACCTTTTTTTCTGCAATTGAAAAAAGAGTTCACCTAACAAATCAAGAAAGAATTAATTTTATTTTTTCATATTTGTTTTTGTTAAATGTTATATGATTAAATCTCAATGCCTATTTAATTAGGGGTAGTTTAGTCAAATTACCTATTTTTGTCTAGAAGTTAATATTTTCTTAAGGGTGTGTAAATACCTAAGTGAATTTTTTTTTGATCAGGAGGGAGACTCTGATGAGGTTGACTAATTTGGGAAGTGAAGTTCAACGTTGATAGTCATTAAACGAGTAATTATGACATGCGGGAGTGTCATTGTTTTGCTTTGTGATTATTGTCTTGAATTAGTTGATCTTTGATTCTTTTCCATCAGTGAGGGGATTGCAAAAGCAAAATGAGTATTTCTCCTCAAATTTATGAATTTAGGAGTCTTTTGGTTTCTGCTTTAGCATAAAAAGGACCAACAAAGTTTTTCGAATAAGCTTTGATTAGTCGAATAAGGAAAACTAATCAGGGAATAACTCAATAAGTGCAATGTTTGGTTGGCCTTATTGAATTTTTCATTGTCAATACTCGTGCAAGTTAATGTAGGAAATTATGTATCTTTTTGCTGGTGGATTGGAATGTGAATTATAGAAAATAGATAAAAGTAACTAAATACTGAAAAAAGGATCTTTAAAGTAATCAGTTTCATATGCTAACAATTAATTTTTAGTAATTATTTTCCGTATAAATAATCATTGCATGTGATTCATGTTTAAATAGTCTTTTTTCATCATGTTAACTAGTCTATGGACCCCGTAGTTCAATCTGCGTTTTATTGCCTTGGCAATGTAATTTGCTGTTTTAATGAGTACTATTTGCTGTTGAATTTTGATCATGATCAGGACACGTTTTGAAAGACATTCAATTAGTTGGTACGAACATCAATCCAAAAAGTTTTGTTTTGACCTCACGAGGTGAAACCGAAAATCACGATAGAACATAACGATTTAGAGGTGGGCCATTATTTAAAGAAAAAACTCTTGCAAAGAGTACTAGTGTCAATTGAAGTTCACAAATAAGTGAAGACTGAAGAGTAAACCCCCAAGATTTATTTTTATTTTTTAAGGTTCAACTTCGCATAATGTTGCATTGGGGTAAACTGTCTTTATTACACTCTTTGAGGTGAGGCTCTTCTCCAGATTCTACTAACGCGGGATGTTTTTGTGCACCAAATTGCCCTACCCTTAGTAAAGTGTTCAACTTTCCGCTTGAACTTCCTAGCTAATTTTTTAGACTGATCAAATTATAGGGCAGTGGCAAGGTTCAGTTCAAGGCATATTCTATTAGCTCTTTCTGCAGAATCACAAAATCTGTTGCTACACAAGTGGTTGTGGTAGCTCATATTCATGTGGGAATTTGTCCTCGTTGAATATCTCGTTGGATACATACATCCACATAAAACAAACATCAGTACAGACTGTAGATAAACTGGCAGTTTCCAATACCTACGAAATGGAACGTTATGGATGGTCATGGCATATTGTACGAGCGAAATGTTATGGGCATATTCTGAACGTTGCTATCCCCTGCGAGGGTTCAGGGAAAAGATAGAACTCCAAAAATCTAATTAAGGGTGGAAGAATCTCAATCATATCATCATATTTTTAGTTAGAACTCCCTCCGCATAAAAAAAAAAAGTTCACTTAACAAATTAAGAAAGAATTAACCTTGTTTTTTCATATTTGCCCCTATTAAATGTTATATGATCAAATCTAATGCCTATTTAATTAGGAGTAGTTTAGTCAAATTACCTATTTTTATCTAAAAGTTAGTATTTTTTAAGGGGTGTGTAAATGACTAAGTGAATTCTTTTTTTTTTATCCGGAGGGAGTAATTTTTTATTTTTATTTTATCAGACGGTCTCCGTATGACTACCCTAGCCTAGTGGTTATTGGTAACAGAGTTGAAAGGAGAGGACATGCTTTTGTCGTGGTAGCTGATTCGTATGATCTGCAAATCAATCATTATTAGTTCAAAATTTGCTTCATATATGGCGCATAGCACGCCAGTTCATTTAATGCTTCACAAGCTCTTGTATTTGAAATGACTTGCAGTAACTTTGTATTGAATTCACTTAGGCCCTTCAATGGTCATGAGATGAAATGATATGTCCAAACGCCTTCCAATACTCCTTGATTTGTCCTCTCTAAAATATAAAAGGTTATCCTAGGACTTGAACAAATTCTAGACTAGTTATTGAGTATAAAGCTTCACCACAAATAACATATTTCTTCAACAAAATAATACTCTCTCTTTTATGGTGAATAGGTTGATGGCTTGCATTTTTTCTTTGCTCGCAACTCTCTTTTTTCCACAAAACAAACTCACTTCTCCGAATTGAAGGCTTGCATATTTGGGGATGGGCGTTCGATATTTTAGTTCAATTATTATTCAATTATTAAGAACTTCGGTTTGGTACTTCAGTACATCGGTCTTCGTTTTCTCTGATTGTGTATACCGAATACTGAACCATAATTAGTTCTGTTCAATTCGATTCAATTTTTCTCATTTCGGGTCGGTTCTTCGGTATGCAGCTAGTACACTATGCTATTTTCAGCTTTAAAATGATCTTCATGCTAATAATTTTTGCCCAGCTAATTAACATCGTTCTGAGTATGAAGATAACAAGATGAATAAACACTGGGAAGGAAATTGGTAGAATCTGCTTTGTGTTCATATTTAATTAAATATACTCCTACTTTCTTGAACGTGTGTTGATTTACATGTCAACTGGTGTTCATTGCTCAACACTGTGTTTGCCTGCAAATCTACACACATCAGAGAGGTGCACTATGATCATCATTTTTGTGTAGTAATCCCATCCAAGATTGACCAGTAACTGATATTTTATCATCAGAACCAACATTTTGGGATAGCAATTCTGTCTTAATGAACATCTCCAATAAAACGGTGCCAATACTTCCCGTCTTCCACAAACTGTGCCGGTATACAAAAATTCACCACTCCAATAACAAGTTCGGTTCAACTGAAATATCGATCCTTTAAAATTGAAACCTAACTTTTAAAAAATCAAAATCGGAACTATCAAAAGAACCGATCTTTTGAAAAAATCAAAACCGAAAACCGACCGAAAAATCAAGAATCGAAACCGAAAAAAACCCAATTAATTCAGATCAATCTAGTTTTTTGGTTTTCTCAACTTTATGCCCACCCAACAGAAAAGTACCTAATAACACCACTGCATTATTTGGCACAATATGATACTACTGCGAAATTACTTCCTATGCTCCAACAGAATACTCCTTTCATTTCCTGCATTTGGTTTATTCAAACACACAGACAATGATAGATATTTTAGTTCAGGAAACAAACATTTTATATTACACATTATAACAAATAGAGTACTAAGCGTACAAATGCCTGAGTCATAGTGTCGGTCACAGCTTGGAGATAGTCTTATTTGCCTGGTCGTCCCCATAATCTCCCACAGTCTCATCAGAACCAAGCTTATTTAACAGCTCCACGTACAGTGTTTTCCTACAACCAGCATACACTTTCCCATCCCACTTTCTTCTCACCAATTCTTCACCTAACTTCACAGCTGCCTCCACTGTCTCTTCCACTCCATTATAAACCGAATCCACAATACCCCTTTCAACTGCCATGTCACCAGTCAACTTAGTTGCTTTCATCACCACCTCACGCCAAACCACAGGCGACCCAACTTTACACTTCAACAAAGCCGAAAACCAAATAGGTATAGGAAACCCAATATCAAGCTCACTCATGTAAAGAAACCCTCGATCCTTACGCATAAGGATATAATCATGGCACATCGCAAATACAAATCCAGCAGCTGACGCGTGTCCTGTGATAGCAGCGATTGTGGGGACAGGCAAATTGATTAGGTCGGAAACGAGAGAACGGAGTTTCTTGGACATGAGTTGTTGACGGGATTTGTCGACTAAGGCCCATTTAAGATCGTAACCATTGGAGAAGAATTTGCCTTGGGCTGTGGTAATCAGAGCGGAAGAAGAAGAGGAAGTAGCTTCAGATTTTACGGTGCGGAGAGCGGCTCGGATGGAGTCGATGAGGTTGGGGTGTAAACGGTGTTCATCTGTGCCGGTTAAGGTTAGGAAGAATATGTTGCCTCTCTTCTCTAATGTGCACATATCTTCTGTTCTGTCTATGGAAGAAAAGTGGGTGATGGTAATGAAAAATACTAGTGGTGGGGTGAGAGTGTTTCCCCTTTCCTCTTTGAAGGATGATCTTTGTATACTAGGTGCCTATGGCCCGTGCAATCCTGTGAAAATTGAACGGATAATTTATTTATCTTTTTGTCGCGATTTATGTGACTTTTTTTTTAGTCCGTTTTAAAAAAAATGATATTTTTTTATATAGTTAGTAATAATTTAATTTTAAATTTTTCATTTTACCCTTAATAAAATGTCACACAAATATATATGACTTTTTCAGTATCTAATATTATACAAATAATACGCATAAGATCAGGAGGTAAAGTAGAACATTATTCACATGGTGCCTAGACTTTGGTCTTTGTGTTAGCCCATTTGCCTCTAAATAAATGGTATGACCTAAATTAGCTTCTTCACGAAGGATGTCACTGTTATGTTATCGTGTATGTGTTCAAGGATATATGTTGAAAGAATGACTTTTTATATTTGACATTTCTTTTAAATTATTAATTATGGTGACTTATAGTATTTTTTACGTAACTTTCAAATATGTAAATTTTATTTCAAAAAAATAAAAGATTTTATGTTAAATCACACGATCAAAATTAGAAAGTTTGACCCTCGAAAGACGAAATGTCAATCTTTTTGGACAGAGAGTATATATGTGAAACCTACATATAAAACAATATTTAACAAATTAACCTATTTAAAATATATATGAATAAATCACGACTAAATAAAAATTTATTTGACTCTTGAAATCCAAAAATATCACGTAAATTTACACGAGATATTATATAGACAAACTTATTCTTTTCTTGTAGTAGCCCCTTTGTCCCAATTTATATGACATAATTTAGATTTTGAGAGTTAAACTTTTTTATTTTGACCATAAATTCGAACATACAATCTTTTAAGTGTTTTGTAAAATGATTTACATATGTAAAAACTATATAAAAAATATTATAAGTCACAATAATTAACAAGTTAAAATATTTAAAGGACATACGAGTAAATCACATTTTTTTTTTTGATGACTCTCAAAATTCGAATTATGTTATATGAGTTGGGCACAATGGAGTAGTAAGTCTCATTTTTCAAGGAGCTAGTTAGACATCTGCAGTGATAACTAATTAGGTGATCAATGGTGTTTTTGTTTTGCTTTGTAGCAACGACAACGGGTAGTGGAGATGTGGCAGCAGCTGTCGATGGTGGGAAAGGGAATGAGAGAAGTGATTGGTCGAAGATGAGTTCGCCGGAGTGGTGAGCTTGAGAGACAAGTTGCTGAAGGAGAAAATATGAGTTCGCCGGAGTGGATTATTTTTTGTGAAATCGGGTTATTTGAATTAATTTGGGGGTTCCCGTCAAATGAAGGATATATTTGTTAACTTTCATAACGGCAGAGACATAAATGACCCAAGACTGTAACGAAGGATATTTTAACCATTAAAATAAAGTAGAGAAATATTTTTGACCCTTTTCCCTTTTTCGTTGTTTCTTTTTATTGGGTATACCTTCTGGGTTGAAAATGTATAAGTTGGGCGGAAAATATTTAATTTGAAATGCAACAGCATATTTTTTTTTTTGGAACCCCAGGATAACCCGCAGTTGCTACAACCTCTGTCACAGCCTCTGCCCTTCAGGTGAGCACTCTGTGGTGAGCACTTTGTGCGCACTGGGTAAACTCCCCATTGTGTAATAGCCTGCAAACCACACAGGTAGAGGTGGCAAAATGAGTAAAAAAATATGGTTATCCGCCCAACCCAACCCATTTAAAATGGGTTCAATATGAATCAACCCATATTATCCACTTAAAATATGGGTAAATTAATGGGTAAAATAGATAAAACTCACAACATATAAAGTGTGTTTGGTATGGACGAAATGTTTTCCAATTTTCCCATTTTTTATTGGTCAAAATGTTTTGGAAAATATTTTCTCTGGAAAAACAAGTTCCTTAACTGTCACACCCCGAACCATGGCCTGGACGAAACATGGTACTCGGTGCCTTACTGCATGTGACCGAGCGAACCACATGGCTTGCTGAATCATCATGAGACATAACATGAGCAGAATATAACGTGAATGCATGATGAGCCTTTATAAAACGTAATAAATCATAATACTTAATAAAAATACTTGTTTAAACATGAGTGCGGAAACAACATGAATGAGCCCAAAATGGCTATACGACTCCGAAAGTCTGACATAACATAACTGACTTGTCTAGTGTATGAAACCTCTAACATAAGTCTGAACATGGAAAACATATTCGCTGGGACAAGGCCCCCAGCATACCTTAGATGCATAACTAATCATAAAACAAAAGTTGACTAAACCCCGAATGAGATGGGGCTCACCAATAAGCTGATACGAATGATGTCCTACTGAGCAGATGTGTCGTCCTGTATATCAGTACCCGCATCGTGAAATGCAGGCCCTCGGGCAATAGAAAGGGGATGTCAGCACTTTGAATGTACTGGTATGTAAAGCAACTGAAAGAAATAACATGGGACATGGAGTAACATGATAAGAACTGAAACCTGGTCATGAACATGAATACATACATATATATAAAACATGGTAAAAATATCATAAGTAGGGAGAGCAATAACTTATAACAGATTCATGGTCTGGTGCTTGCGTCCCGCCAACAGAACACTCAGTCCTTGCCAGGGAACATGAGATTTAATAAAATATGAAAGGATCCAGTCATTATGAGAGATCGTTCGGGACATGGGTGGAGCGATCCTCATCCTACGGTGGCTACGTAGTTTCAGGCTATCTGAAGCCCTCCTCAGTAATTAAAGCAACTCCCAAAAATATGAACATGATATAATTGGCTAAGAAGCCCATGATTTTCGTGAATTAACTTGTACTTGACTTGTAATCATGATTTCACGAAATAGCTTGTAAACATGGTTTCATGAAATAACTTGTAAACATGGTTTCATGAAATAACTTGTAAATATGGTTTCATGAAATAACTTGTATTTAGCATGTATGTATCTTGTATCATAGCATGAAAATAATTATATAATATAGTTGCATGAAAACTTGTAGACATGTAGGATATTCATGAAATAATCATTCTTAGTCAAAAACATGCATGCAAGAACCCATAGAATATAAAATATGGGTTTTCATGGATTACGGACAGATTCTCAATAATCATAATGAGTATCAAGAACACAATGATAAAATAATATCAATTCAACCATAATATAGTCATAGACATGGACCTAGGGTTATCATGAACATAGTATAGAATAGAAACCCTAATTTTATAAAGTTTCATACTTTATGGATTAGGAGGTGTGGGGAAAAACAATGATGTTCCCACACGTAGATAGTAACTCTACATACCTTAATCGCTCCAAAACTTGAAGAAAAGTCTGAATCTTTGAAGAAGAATTCCAAAATCTTGAATTTTTGAACCATGAGATGGCTTTTCTTGAAAACCCTAGTTTATGAACAATGATTTCTTGCTTAGATTACAAGGATATATATTAGAATTGACTTGGAATAATTAGAAGGGTTTACTTAAGTTAGGAAGAGATTGGGACTTGAATTCAACCTAGAATCATGATAAAACTTACCTTGTAGGGTTCTTGAGGCTTGGGACTTGTTCTTCCTGACTTTAGGGTAATTTTTCGTGACTAGGGGTGTTAGGGAAATAAACCCCAAGCTTAAATATAACTTAAATCGCGAAATCCCGATTTTTTGACCCGAACCCGACCTGTTACGCGATGGGTCCGCGATGCGGGGCCATCGCGCGACATTCTGCAGGTCGATACTCAGATTTGCGCGATCGGCCAGCGATGCGGGGCCATCGCATGCGCCCCCACGCGCCCAGAAAAGCGGCGGGTTGTTGGTTCTACGCAGTGTTCGGTAAAATGGTCATAACTTCTTGTACAGAGCTCTTTTTGGGATCCACAATATACCGTTGGAAAACTATTTCAAAGGGCTACAACTTTCATGTTTTAGGTTTCCTCAAATTCCCAATGTATTTTCACGAAATTTGACTGGAAGGCAGACGTATCGAAAACTTAGCCGATTCTATAGAATTTTAAGTGCCTTAATATTACCCATATTGAGACGATCATATCTCCTTGCTCCGATCTCTGATTGGCTTGGTCCTTATATCGTTATAAAGGTATTTCTACACACTACAACTTTCATTAAGGGTACTTTCCCAAATTCCCAACTAATCAAGGATTTATGGCTGCCCGAAGTAGACCTATCAACCATTTTCGCAAAACGTTCAAACCTTTAGTTTTTCCACTAAAACTCTAATGATATGAGTCTAAACTTAGTTCCAAGATACGGGGTGTTACATTAACCACCCCCTCGTACCCCCACCCCACCCTACCACCTAACCACCCCTACACCTTCACTACCCTCACCCCCACCCCACCACTTAACCACCCCCTCCTACCCCCACTACCTCCTATCCCTACCCCTCACCCCTACCCCCACCACCTTCCACTACCTCACTCCCACCTTTATAACCACCTACCCCACCCCCTACCCATATCACCACCTACCCCACCCCTACCTCTATCACCACCTACCCCCAACCCCTACCTCGCATCTCTCTACCACCACCCCCTATCTCTCAACTTTACAAAACTAGACATTTTGTGAAAGTAGTAACTTTATAAAAGTAGCCGCTTTTTCAAAGTATTACTTGGGAAAAGTAGTTACTTTTCAAAAATAGTCGTTTTGCAATAGTAGTCACTTTTAGAAAATAACCATTTTGTGAAAGTAGATACTTTTTAAAGAAGTCATTTTTTTAAAGTGACACAAAAATGGCTACTTTTGTAATGTGATCATTTTTTGAA
Organism: Lycium barbarum; assembly: GCF_019175385.1. Lineage (NCBI taxonomy): Eukaryota > Viridiplantae > Streptophyta > Magnoliopsida > Solanales > Solanaceae > Lycium > Lycium barbarum. The sequence continues at coordinate 115,310,503 of NC_083342.1, forward strand.
AAATGACAACAAAAGTTGCTATTTTTGCAAAAAATATATTTTTGCAAAAATAATCATTTTTATGTCACTTTTAAAAAATGGTCAATTTACAAAAATAGCCATTTTTTGTGCCACTTTTAAAAGTTGGCTAGTTTACAAACATAGTCAATTTTTGGGGTTGTCTTCAAACTGCAAAGTAGTCATATATGAAATAGACGCTTTGGGAGGGGGTGGGTGAGGGTTGGGTGGAGCGGTGGTGTGGGATGGGGTGGAGTGGGGGTAGGTAGGTGAAGGTGAAGTGCGTTCGAGGGTGGTCGTTGGGTGGGGCTGGGATTTGGTTGGGGAGTGGGTGGTGGAGGTGGGGTTGGGTGGGTAGTTTCCAAGAAAGATTTTCTTGGAGGTCGTGTCACTGAAAATTTTCGAAATTTTATTCTTCCCACAAATGTTGAGGCACAACTATGTACTAGGGATATTTTTGGACAAATGGTAAATTAATCTTTTTCCATATTGGCTACATGAAGCCGAGCTTTGGATAATATGGATAAGATGGATATCCATATTATCCGTCGGGTAACTCATTTTTTAACCGTGTTAAATATGGGCGGGTCGGGTAATTGATCTGTTTTTTGTCAACCCATTTTCAATCCGGCCCATATCCGACTCGACCCGCTCGTTTGCCACCCCTACACACAGGGGATGTAAACCGCACTAGGCAAACCCTATGCGACAGACTCGACTCAGAAGGCATTGAGGGGGGATCGATCCCGGATCATCTGTGTGGATAACCACCCTCCAAACCAACGGAGCCACCCCGAAGGATCATATTCGAAGTTCAAATTATATAAATAAATATTTAATGTAATTAACCCTTTAATTTGGTTACTCAAACACCTTTTCTTCTCAAATAGGATCTAAGAGCCTATTTGGATGGACTCACGCTTATAAGTTGCAAACAGCTTATAAGCTAAAAAAAATAAGTTGGGGTAGTCTAACTTATTTTTTTTGGCACAGCTTATAAGCTGCTTTAGATAAGCTAAGTCAAATGGGCCTAATTATTTTTTTGAGCTTATTTTAAGTACAAAATGACTTTAAGCTGACCAGTCAAATACTCAAAAAAGCCAAAAACAGTTTATAAGCACTTATAAGCAAATCCAAACGGGCTCTGAAACCTGAGGGAGCTTCGGTGCTATTACCCCTTATATTCAAACTCGAAAGTCCAAACCATTATCACTGCTTATTCAATTAAAATCCTCAGATTAATCAACGTCGACAAAGATGGATACTCCTCCTTCTACCACCACCCGCCACCGCCGTCATCAACAAGTTCCTGACGAAAAACGACACCGTTCAGTCTTCGACTTACCAGCGAACTTGTTTGATTCGTGCCGCCTCCTCCAATCTCCGTCAGCATCGCCACTCGAAAACCTCTCAGTCAAAACCCTAACCCTAGACGATGCAAACATTGATGACGAATCCAAAAAGGAAGTGGAGGATACGGAGACTTGGAGTAATCGGAATGATGTGAAACAAAGGTTGTCTTGTAATACTTGTAAGGCCGAGTTTGACTCTCTCCAGGATCAGCGTTCTCACTTCAAATCCGATATTCATCGACTAAATGTATGTTTTTTTGTTTAAGATTTAATTATATTCATGCTTGACAGTGGGTATAGAGGATTCAATTAGCTGATTCTAACTGATTTGAGATTGATGCATACCTGATTGATTTTGAATCTGTCTTCTAAGGATAATAATGCTATTAAGGGTGAGGATTTTCTAGCTGAATAAATAAAATAAAAAAGTTCTATTACTTGAAGTAGAGAATTGCTGTCAAGTGTAAAATTTATGATTTTTATCTTTATAATTGGATTTAAAGATCCTTTTTTTTTATTCTTTTTGGTTGGCTTAAGCACAACTTATTGCTAGTAGTCAATACTTGTTTTTTCCTTTTATCCTCAAATTTATTTGTTTTATTCTTTTCTGATAATCAAAGACATTAGTAAGTTGATATATAAAGAGAGAACTTTGGACAAGTATTCCCAAGACTGAAATGCTTACCCTCAACAAAGCACAAGATAATGACTTTGTAACAAAACTATTTTTACGGTATTTTTTTTTTTTAGTACTTCAGTATTCATATGCTTGAGATTAGTCCTTTGGGATTAACAACTCCTAGACAATTTCCCAATATTTGCGCCTTTTAGCTTTTGAAAATGAGCTAATCTAGGCTAATGACGTATCACTAGTAGAATTTAGGAGTTGGGGTTATGGGAATTGTGAAGCCAACTTATTACTGATTGAGCATGATGACAGGCGACACTACTTTCTTCGCATCCTTCATTTCAGGACAAGAACCATCAGGTTTTAGAATTTCTATTGGGTTTTCTGAATATCTCTCATCCGGCCTATTAAGCGAGTCAGTTAGAGATCGAAACTGGACCTGAGAGAGACTAGACTTCTAGTAAGAGTAGGTCTTCAATTTGTTCAGCAAAAGAATATTTTGAAAGTTGCAGGACAATGCTGTCCGAATTCACCTCTAGAAAATAGCTTTAGATTCTTCCTTATGGACCTTGCTTATACACAACAACAACAACATACCCAGTATAATCCCACAAATTGGGGTCTGGGGAGGGTAGAGTGTACGCATAGCTTACCCCTACCTCAGGAGGTAGAGAGGTTTTTTCCGATGGACCCTCGGCTCACCTTGCTTATAAAGTTTCAGAAAAGGAATACATTGGTTCCATATGACCAGAGTGGCAATTGGAATAGACGGCCCTGCTAGAACTTTATTAGCGGAGGCTATTCATCATTGCTCTAGAAGCACTTCAAATTAGCTCGTGTTTCTGGAAATTGTCACTTTGACTTGGTTACTCTGTCTCTAAAGTTTTCAATCTGCAGCGCCTTCTTCTCCACCCTGGCCCCAAAAAGATTTTTTTTCCCCCAGTTTTCTGTTAAAATCTTTGTTCCTGAAGGTGCTGATCTCATTATACTGGTTGTTCATTTAGTAGTTATAGTAATTTCTTGTCAGTACTGATATCAGATAAAGCTTAGCATTTCTGGGAGAGACATCATAAAGGAGGAAGACTTTGATGAGATGACCTCTGATTCCCTATGTAAGGATTATGATTTATCAAGTATTTCTGGATCAGATGATGAAGATCACAAAGAATCTGGTCAGTCCAATGATATGCAGCGAAGAATAGTTGGAGATATAAAGAATAAAATATATTTAAAATTGCATAATGCGGAGATCCTTTCACTGTGGAAGGGTTTACTCCTGAATGAGTCACAGAGCATTTTGTTTGAGAACAAGAAGACGCTTGCTGCAGATGATATCAGGAACAGGATTTATTTGACAGAAAATGAAGTGATTGAGAAGTTGAAGTATTTGATCCATGAACCAAGGGATAATACCTGTTTGAGGATCGTGTTGCTTGCAAGAGGTGGGCATTTTGCAGGCTGTGTTTTTGATGGTACCACAGTTGTGGCACATAAGACATTCCACAGGTTAGAGTCTTTGTTGTAAGAAAAAGTGCAATGCTTCTTTTGTGTCATTCTCATCATACCAAGACAACTAGTTCGACGAATATTTTTACAAGTTGAAATATTATACTATGTAAATAGGGCAAAAATGTTCTTCTTTGTATATTTTTAAGTTGTTAAATCTCCTTGGCCTAAGAAATGTTTTCTTGAAAAATTCCTTGTTTGAATTCCTGGCTCCACCAGGGCTGCCATGCTTTTTAAATGCTTAAGTCGTAGCTACCATTCCTGCATCTCTTCTGAGAGAATGTGGCAATAATTTATATTACTTTACCTTTCTTTTAGATATGTTATACGGGCTAAGGCTGGTAAGAAACAATCATCAAAAGATGCAAGTGGCAAGATGGCGCACTCTGCTGGAGCATCAATTCGTCGGCATAATGAACTTGCTCTTAAAAAGGTAAAGGGATTGATGTTTGCATAAGAGTTATTTTGTTGCATGGTCAGTATCCTATTCAGTGCGGCTTGCCAAATTACGCTTATTACTCAACTATAACATGAGATCCCAATTCAAGTAGGTGCACCAACATATTTTCTTGCCTTTTTGCATGCTCATCATGAAAAATTTCCCTTTTCTTCCTCCTTTTCTGCTGGTGGCAATGGAGTTCTTTTTGAAAAACACTTGTTAGTCATCATATCTCAGTTCAATCGGGCCTTACAAAAGTTGGTGTCATATCCGTGCTATGATTTCTGCTTTCTGTGTAGTTGTTTCTTTTTTTTTTTTTTTTTTTTTTTAGTTCAGTTTAATGTTTCTGATGATTTCTATGGGGAGTTCCTTCATATTTTCTTTAGTGATACTTAAATTCCCATTTCTGACACATTGTCTCATGATACGAGTCCATTTTGGTTTCCTTATAAGCGGGGGCTTTAGGGACTAGATTGCTTCTGTTTATTGGTCTTACTACTTGAAGTGGTTCTCTCTGATTTTTGAAAGAAAAAAAAAAGGGAGGGGGATTAGTTGGCTGTCATATTGCAAGAGAACAGAGGCACTATGGAGTAGGAAATCTGAATTTTTTAAATTGGATTAACATCTTATTATCTGATGATAGTTTTTGCTGTTTGATAACCAGGAAATCCAAGATTTGCTCACTGCATGGAAACCTTACTTTGTTGTTTCGTCCTGTATCTTCATATGTGCTCCCTCTGACAACCGGCAACTGTTTTTTGACGGAGATCGACCATATTTTGATTGTCAGCTTAATGTTATTAGAAATATTCCTTTGACTGTTCGAAGACCTACCTATAAAGAAGCTAGACGGATATATGGCTTATTGACTCAAGTATCCTTCGAAGTAAATGAGGAAATTGCACCGAATTGTGAAGAGGTAAGTGCAAGTGGTTTGAGCAGCAAGTGTGATATGTCCATGGAGGTTTTGAAGGAAAATTTGGAGACTAAGGAAATTACCAAAGAATGTTCTACTGTTATGCCATCTCCCAATGCGATCATATCAAGTGAGAGTGAGAGTGATAATGACACCGTTGGTACATCCACTCCTTTACATGAAGCAGCAAAGTGTGGGGATTGTGAAAAGGTTTTTGAACTTCTAGAACAGGGTATGGATCCTTGTCTCAAGGACGAGAGAGGGAAAACTCCATATATGCTTGCAAGTGAAAAAGAAGTGAGAAACACATTTAGGCGCTTCATGGCATCAAACCTTGACAAGTGGGATTGGCCTGCTGCTAAGGTGCCTAGCGCATTGACTAAAGAAATGGAGGAAACACAAGCTGCTAAACAGGTAACTTCTTGATTATTTTAGGGGTGTGATATTGACAGTGTAATTTTCTGCCGAGGTTCTTATATTTTGGATCTGGATTATAATTTTTCGTGGAGGACCCTATATTTAGGACATGGGAATGTATAAGCAATTGATTTAGACGTCGTTGTTATTAATTTTGTTGCTTATGCAATATGCAGACACTCCACCTATTGTATTCCAATCTCTGAGTTAGGGTTGGGGGATTTGGATTAGAATGTTCAGTCGATTATTATCTTTTTCAAAATGTTTGTAAAGATTTTAAGAGAGTTTCCCTCATTTAGGAAGCCTAAAACAGTGTCATTAGTCATGTACTGTCAAGCGGATTAATGCATGTTGTTTGACTGTTCTGTAATATTGATCACCTTCTCTTCTTAATATATGTCAAGAGGTCAAAAGATTCTAAGAGTTTCTTCATATCAGGCATATCGCAAATGCAGATGAATCCAAGTATACTTGATTGTTCTAAATATTCTCCCATTCATTGTCATTGTTCTAGTGTAAATCTTCTTTTTGTAATATGCCTGTACTTCACAGATATGAGCAGTGTGAATGTGGAAGTTACATTAAGAGCCCGTTTGGATTGGCTTATAAGTTGCTTATAAGCTGTTTTCAGCTTTTTTGAGTGTTTGGCTGGCCAGCTTAAAGTCATTTTGTGCATAAAATAAGCGTAAAAAAATAATTGGGCCCGTTTAACTTAGCTTATCTAGAGCAGCTTATAAGCTGTTTTCAAAACAGCTTATAAGCCAAAAAAAATAAGTTAGCCTACCCCAACTTATTCAAACAGCTTATAAGCCAAAAAAAATAAGTTAGCCTACCCCAGCTTATTTTTTTTTTGGCTTATAAGCTATTTCCAGCTTATAAGCTACTTATTTTAAGCCCATCCAAAAAGGCTCTAAATCCTTCCTAGGTGAATGTATTTTATCCATGATCCAAGACAATTTGATTGCTGTATTCTGTCTGCTAGCTATGACATCATAAGGTACTGGACAAGTATACTAATTGAATTAATTTACCTTTGTCATGTGTTATTTCTCAATTTCAGCCATCAAATATGTTTTTTTGATAAGCCAATCAGTGAAAATGTGTTTTATGCTGCATTATATAGCTAGCTGATATGACAATTGTATTTCTCTCCCCAGGCAGAAAAAGACGCAAAGAAGAAAGCTAGGGCAAAAGAGTTGAAGAAATTGCGGAAAGCAAGGCAAAAAAAGGCTGAGGTGCATGCTAATCTATTTTTTATTCTGATTTTTTTCCATATCCTGTCTTAGCACTCTCTTGCAAAAATAATTGTTCTTGCATGGCATGGATGAAGGAGCAAAGGTTCTAGAGTTTTACATTTATTTATTTTTGGTTGTACTTGCCCTTCAATCAATCATCAACTTTGTATTTTCCTTTGTCTTTTCTCCCTCTGACGAGAAGAAGAGTTTTGGACTATTGATAGGCAGCTTACCTATCCCCAAAAAAAAAAGTTTTGGACTATTAGTAGGCAGCTTAGAAGTTCATTTGCCTCTTGAACACCCACACCTGGGCTAATTTGTTCATCCTCCTATTATCTCTCTCTCAGCGTTGTGACATCATTTTTGCAGGCTGAGGCTGCTCAAGTCCAGACTGCTCCATCTAAATCTGAGAGAGGAATGGGTGCTTCAGCTCTTAAAGGAAAATCTCAGTCTACTCTTTCAGCAAAAATATCTAAAGAGGTCTCGGAACATATTACTGCTGTATCTCTTTTATGCACTTGTACCTATCACTGCTCGAATTGGAATATTTAGGAAGTGCTGCTCAATGTTGCGGACAAAGCTTTGTAGTTTCTACTCTCTTTTATGGTGTCTGATATGTTTTCTCTTTGCCAATCAGGAGGAATTGAAAAGGGCTCATGATGCTGAAAGGGAAAAAAGAGCAGCTGCGGCTGAGAGAAGATTAGCTGCTGCCGCAGCCCTCAAAGCTCAAGGTACCGGCTCAGTTTCCGCTCCAGGTGGCTCAGGAACTGACATTCTATGTTCTTGCTGTAACGGGTCATTGGCTGGCAAGGTTCCCTTTCACAGATATAATTACAAGTATTGCAGCAGTGCATGCATGCACGTGCATAAAGAGATCCTTGAGGACGGATAAGGGAAATTTCCATGTTGAAGTTGTTCATAACTCGAGCTCCATCTATACCGTCCACTTTGCTTTCTAACCATATGACAGGGTGCGGAGGGGCGTGGGAGGTGGTGAGAGAATGGTCTTTTGGTATGATCCTTCAGAAGAAACACACGGCAATCACCTCAGAGAAAACAACTGCAACATCCATGTTATTATTATTACTAGTATTACTTATTATTTTTTGGGGGTAGAGGTCCTGAATGAGAAATGAAGGATTTGGTGAGAATTTTGCTACTGTGTAATATTAGGGAGGAGATCAATAACCGAGTCACTACTTCCAAATAATCATTTTGAGTTCTCAACGTATAAGACTAAATTGGGTATCGGAATAAAAACTACAACTCTCAAATTACAACAGAAATATGTTACAAATAAAAATTGTTTTATTGACTTGCGGATAATTATGCATGACATAAGAAATAGGGCTAATAGTACCTTTTTAAATGGGTGAAACCAGGAATTGTGCCAAGCGTGTTTAAGATGTAACACACACACATACATATATATATCCATATAACAAGTGATATTTGAACTATATACAAAATACATTTTCTACGTACATATTTATACACACATAACTACTTATTTATAAAATCAGTTTAGCCACTTAAAAAAACTTTTCAACACTAAACTTATCAACTATTTACGATAAGCTAATTCAAACAGGCTCTTAATTCCAAAGCGACAACATATTCAAGAAATAAATCTTGATGGCGATTTTGGCCGTTGTAACTGTCAAAAATGGAACGCCTCTATGTGCTGGTGAATGTACTTCAAAAATGGAGAGGATTTCCTTTGCGAGAGTTCTCGTTGAGATGGATGTAACTGTTCCTCTCCCTGATAGTTTGAAGGTTTATGGATCCTAATGGAGCAGCGTTTGATCAAGAAATATGGTACGATTGGAGACCACTCTATTGTACTACTTGTTGTCAAATAGGGCATAAATGTGAGGTGGTTCATCAGAGACCTGCTCCAAAGATGCCCAAGGCAGATGCCCTTAAGAACAGTGCCCCTAAAGTTGACGCCACAAAGAAGAATGGCCCTAAGCAAAACCCACAGAAGGCCAATCAAATATGGACTAACAAAGACGGTGGTAATGATAAGTCCAGCAGTGATCAACAACAGGACAATCAGTCCATCCAAGCGGCGATTGATCCAACAATACCGGAAGAAGAATGGACAATAGTAAAAGGTAAATCAGCTAGTAAGCAACCAGTAACTACGGGTACATCAAAGGAGGACATTGGCACCTCTAATGACTATCAACCCTTGGCAGAGAACGCCATAAATCAGATGATAGAAGCAGTTTTGGCAGTTGTAGAAAGAGGAAAATGTAGCAACAGTAGGGGTGAGACCCCCAGACCCTCTAAAAGTTTAATTATGAAGTTAGCAGCATGGAGCGTTAGGGGCTTTAATAAGCTTTACAAGCACAAGGAGCTCCCTAAAATAATAAAAAACAAAAATTTGGTGGTGTTAGCTGTCACAGAACATGGGGTGTTGAAGAAGAATGCAGGGAGAATAATCAATAAAGTAGTACCAAGGTGGAGCTGGTATGACAACTATGATGCTGATGGTAGAGGTAGAATTTGGGTGATATGGAACCTCCGGCTGGTTGATGTAACTGTTTTATTTTCAAATTCCCAGGTGATTCACTGTTTAATCAAAGATGCCACTAGTAATATAAGTGGTGGATTTCTCAGCAATTTATGGTCTGCATACCATTGATGATAGGAAAGCTATGTGGGCTGCTTTAGAAACAGTGGGACAGGATATCACAAACCCATGGCTGGTGATGGGTGATTTTAATACAATATTGAAGGCTGAGGATAGGAAGTATGGAAGTCAAGTGCAGGATATAGAAGTTAGGGATTTTGAGCAGATGATGGTCGCTACTGGACTCACTGAACTTAGAACTACGGGCAGTTTCTATACGTGGACCAATTCTCATGTACACAGCAAGATTGATAGGGCCCTTATCAACCATTTATGGATGACAATATGGATCCCTTTGGAGGTGAATGTGTTGGATCCCTATTTTTCTGACCACTCCTTACTTGTTGTGACTATTGAGGAAAATCTGGAGGGAGGTGCAAGACCTTTCAAGTTTATGAATCATCTCACTGGCCACAAAGACTTTATGTCTATTGTATATATTGTATGGCAATCACCTATAAAGGGAAGATACATGGATAAAGTCTGGACAAAATTGAAGGTTCTGAAAGAACACCTCAAGAAACTGCACACAATGGAGTACTCTATGATTGATCGAAACAAAAAGGAGACAAGGGGGCAACTGACAGATATTCATATAGTTCTAAGAGATGTTATACTGATCCAGAGTTATACTCAAAAGAAAGAGAGATAAAAATGGCTTTAGAGAAATGGATTATGATAGAAGAAAGCATTTTAAAGCAAAAGTCCCAGGTGTAGTGGTTAAAATTAGGGGATACAAATTCTGCTTACTTCCATGCCAACATCAAGAACAGAATTCCCCAGAACCATATCAAGAAGCTCATATCAGACGGTGGTGCCATTATACAAACAAGACAGGGAATTAAAGAGGAGGTCACTGAGTTTTATAAGAGATTGTTGGGTACTTGCTCTGACCACTTGCCAGCAATACAACCCAGTATTATGGCATATGTCCCCATACTCAATAGAGAGCAGCAAATGAAACTTATAGCCCCTATCACTGTGGAAGAAGTTCACCTAGCATTGACTGGTATTGATTCACTCAAAGCCCCGGGATGTGATGGCTTCAATGCCTACTTCTTCAAACACACTTGGCCAGTTATTGGTAGAGAAGTCTCAGAAGCTGTTATTCACTTTTTTCAGACAAATAAGATGCACAAAGCTATTAATTGCACTACTGTTACTCTAATACCGAAGGTCCAAAATCCTTCCTTTATAAAGGAATTTAGGCCAATATCTTGCTGCACTATTTTATATAAATTGATCTCTGAAGTTCTTACTAGCAGGCTTCAAGAAGTGATGGATAGTATTATAGACAATGGACAAGCTGCTTTTGTCCCGGGAAGAGCAATTACTGATAACATCCTACTTAGCATAAGCTTGTAAAGGGCTATGGTAGAAAGGGAATATCTCCGAGGTGTATGCTTAAGATTGACATGCAAAAAGCATACGATTCAAAATGGCCTTTTTTGGAACAAGCGTTGATTAGTCTCAATTTTCCTATCATTTTTGTCAACTGGATCATGGCTTCTATAAGGACAGTTTCCTATTCTATTGTAATAATAAATGAAAGTCCAACTGCACCATTTGAAGGGAGGAAAGGGTTGAGGCAAGGGGATCTCCTCTCTCATTTTCTCTTTGTGACGGTGATGGAATATCTTAGCAGATTGCTCAAACAACTTCACAAAAGACCAAGCTTTCACTTTCACCCTAAGTGTGCAAGGTTAAAGCTTATTCAACTTGGATTTACTGACGATTTGCTATTATTCCGTAAGGGGGATATTTCATCAGTGAAGAATTTGTTTGAGCAGTTCCAGTGTTTCTCAAAGGCATCAGGCCTTATTGCAAACATGGGCAAAAGCTCAATCTATTTTGGGGAGTGCCAACTGAGATACAAGATGTTATATTGAGTACCTTAGGTTTCAGTAAAGGAACTTTGCCTATTAGATATCTGGGAGTACCTGTAAGTACTAAAAGATTTTCAGTTGTGCAATATCAACCTCTCCTGGACAAAATTCTTGGCAGAATCAAGTCACAAACCACAAAATTTATATCGTATGCTAGTAGGGCTGAACTGATTAAGTTTGTACTATTCCCTATCCAGGTGTTTTGGGCTCAGATATTTGTGCTGCCAAAGAAAGTAGTCCAGGTGATAGAAGCAACTTGCAGAACCTTTCTTTGGACTAGGAGGTCTGAATTGTAAAAAAAAAACACTACTAGCTTGGGAGAGGGTGTGCTATCCTAAAGTGGCTGGGGGTCTAAACATATTGGACATAGCTGTGTGGAATAAGGCAGCAATTAGCAAGTTGCTATGGAACATTTGCCAGAAGAAAGACAAGTTATGGGTGCGGTGGATTCATGAATACTATGGGAGGAACAGGAATATCTTTTCGAATGTACCAAAACAAGCATCCTGGATTATCCAAAAGATTCTGAAAGCTACCAAATATTTTGCAAAAGCTGGCTACTCAACATCAAAAATGCTAAATCTTTAGCAGTTCTCAACCAAGAAATTCTACCTCATGCTCAGGGGCGATTTCCAAAAAGTCCCCTGGAGAAGATTGGTGTGCAATAACTTAGGACTACCCAAATGGATTTTTATCTTTAGATTGGCTGCCCATCAAAGATTATATACAGAGGACAGATTATACAAATGGGGGATAACAAATGATCAAATATGTCCCTTGTGCAACCAAGAAACAGAAAGCAATTCCCACTTATTTTTCTCTTGTACAATATCTAGACAGATTTGGGGAAAGTTGTTACAATGGCAGGGTATTACAAGACTACCAGGTGCTTGGGACTATGAGTTGCAATGGACTGTTCACCATGCTAATGGTAAGGGGCCAAGAGATGAGGTCTTCAGGATGCTATTTGTAGCTGTTGTGTACTACATTTGGAGGGAGAGAACAATAGAGCATTTCAGGACAAAGTACAGAGACCTGAAGCATTAATCAAGCAGATCGTACAGGAGGTGCTTCAGAGGGGGTTTGAAAATACATATTGCAAAGTGGCTGGAGAATTTCAATTACTACCCTGTTTAGATGCACAATTTGTTAGCTAGTCTCTTTGTTAAGTTTTAGCTTATGTTGTTGCTTGAGCCATGGAAGGGATGATGGAGTATGTTGCTCACATCTCAGCCCTATGTCCTTTTATCATGTAACATAGTTCCAATTTTAGTAAATAAAAGTAACTCGTTACCAAATAAAAAAAATTCAAATGTTTTTGGAAATATGGAAGTTTCCTACATTTTCAAAAGATAGGCGAGGAAGCCTAACAATTTATCCAAATAAGAGATAGGAAATTCAGGTCAACCCTTGACACATGTTTTAAGTTCATAAGTTAAGATATCAATGTACATTAATAGGTAGAAGTGTGCTAAAATATATTTTTTGTTTATTTTAACAACCGTGATAAACACAATCATAATCGTAAAGTCAAATAAATTACTAGAAAGTTAAGGTCTAAGAAATTAAGCTACTAGGTGAATAACTTACCATCTTTCCAAATTCATGTTGTTGAATCTTATATATATTTTAATTATTATGTAGGGGTAGGGGAAGGGGAAATAGGGAAGGTGATTACAACGTGGGGATTCGAATCCTCACCAACAAGATAAGGGTTCAGATAGCCAACCAATTGAGCTACTAGACCCCTATGTTGAATTTTATATGGATACGGATGTTGTGAAGTTTCACTTCCACAAAACATAAGGGCTCAAATAAGAACATTTTGGAAATTAAGTGCCCAATTAATTAACGGAAATGGCCAAAAATACCCTCATCCTATGGGAAATGGTTCATAAATACCCTCCATCCACCTTTTGGTCTAAAAATACCACTAACCTATTTTTTTGGCTCAAAAATACCCTCAAACTAACTGGTGGTTATTTAGCAATTTAAAGCAGCCACGTGTCATATTATGATTCGCCATTAAATAAAAAAAATTAAACCCATCCAATTATTAAATCCAAACCCGCCCCTAATAATTTGACCCCTTTTTTTTCACCCAACCCCGCCCCTAGTTTCTTCATTCTTATTATTTCCAACAATGGCGACTAGATCAAAAAGTCGCCATTAAAGCTTCATTACAAAAAGATCTGTCACGTCCCAAAATACCCGCTAGACGTGATTAGCACCTACCAAACACCACCCGCCAGGTGAACCATATATCATACCCTTAATCATTTACGAAAGCACTAAAAAAAATAAGTGCAGGTCCAACAACGTTATTAATGATAAAAATGCGAAATAGTCGCCAACCAAATGCATAATCGATCTATGAAAATCAACCAACTCTAACATAAAAAGAATCTCTAGCCCACATCCTACGCTAAGACGATGGAGCATCTAGCAGAGTTACATGAGTTTGAGTGTCGGGCATGTAAACCCAAAATTAAAGAAATAACTAAAAATAAACTAGATAAAGCTGAAATGGTTGCCTCCACGAACAATACGGTGGCTCACTTCAACAACAGAATCCACTCACGAAGTCTTCAATTGCCAGCCTCGTTCTCAACGACAGTATCTGCATGGACATGCAGGTAAGGAGTGAGTTATACATAAATATAACCCAGTAAGATCTTCGACCCGCCACTTCAAATACCCCTGGAACAAGTCTTAGAAAATACAAACACACAACAAGCATAAAAATATTATGCACATGAATAAATCATTATATAATAGCAACCAAGGTCCAAACCACTGTTTATCAAATATATTATATATCTCAACACAATTTACACTACGAACCGTCATAAGTGGCAGTTAAAGAATTAATCAACATCGTGAATCCAGGGCAACATGCACAATGTGCCAAATATGTCAGGAAGCATACACAATGCTAAGAGAAGCATACACAATGCCCCAATATCATCAAGAAGCATACACAATGCTAAGGGAAGCATACACAATGCCCCAATATCATGGCTCACAGCTATATCACATCACTAAACAATTTATAGAGAGAGTTTTAGAGTATTTGAAAATAAAGTATATGCGGCTAGCCTGAAGGACCACCGATTCTGCCAAGCACACGCTCGTCCCAACACATGGACCAGGCACACAAAATATATTTTTAAAACGAATTTTGAAAAGCAAGTACCCAAAGCTTAAAGTCTCACTTACCTCAAATTCACAATTCAAGCACACTTCCCAATAAATCAAAAATGCATTCTCGAGTCTTCGAATTGCCTCAAACTACACAAAAACTGATTTAGAATGGTCAAAACCCTTAGGGTAAACCACTTCTATATTTTTAGAGGCTTAAACGGTTAAAGTAAAATTTTAAAGGACGAAAACGCCCTCTGGTCAATGTATTCAAAACCCGACAAGACATATGTTTTCGGGAAGGCCTTAACGAGAGGATTCCAACGATATATAGAAGTCTAAAATCCGATACTATTTGCCCTTTCAAATCAATGATTTTGATTGAAGAACCCTAGAGCTAAACTTTCTCCACTCTTCAAAATATTCCATGTTTTCACCAAAAAGATTCCCGCATAATTATGTAATAAACTTAAATAAAAGATTAGAGTCATTACCTTGATGATTTGGGATGAAAGGTCTTATTTTTATACCCTCTTTTCCTTTTTTTTTTCTTTTCTTCTACTGTTTTTCCCTTCTCTGTTGCTCGTCCTTTTTTTTTTTTTTTTTTTTTTTGTTTCTTTTAGTTAGTTGTCACGTCTGATGGCTTAGATCATCAGACTTTTAAAGCCCCTATTTTTTTATTTTTTTTCTTTTCCTTTTTGGGCTTGGCCCACTAAATTTCCTCTTTTCAAATTTTTTTAATGCTAATTTCGAATCTTTTTTTTTCTTTTTAATTCCTTTTAGCTAAAATTACCAAATAAATCCTTATTTAAAAATTGGCTTATTACCTTCTCCGCCACTTAAAATAACGTGCGTCCTCGAACGGATCTAGATTCGCGTTAAATAAATGAGGATATTTATCTCGCATATCCGCCTCGGACTCTGGCTTATTACCTTCTCCGCCACTTAAAATAACGTGCGTCCTCGAACGGATCTAGATTCGCGTTAAATAAATGAGGATATTTATCTCGCATATCCGCCTCGGACTCCCAAGTAGCCTCCTCGGTTTGGTGATTACACCATAACACTTTGACTGAAGCTACTTTCTTCGACCTCAATTGTCGTACTTGCCTATCAAGAATAGATATGGGACCCTCCTCATAAGTCAAATTCTCATCGAGCTCCACATCCTCTGGCTGAATCTTATGGCTATCATCACCAACATATCGTCTTAGCATAGACACGTGAAATACAGGATGAACAGCAGACAATCTCGGAGGTAAAGCAAGTCTATATGCCACCAACCCAATTCGATCCAAAATCTCATAAGGACCAATGTACCTAGGACTTAACTTACCTTTCCGACCGAATCTCATAACTCCTTTCATAGGGGATACTTTTAGAAAGACTTTTTCCCCCTTCATGAACTTCATATCACGTACTTTCTTATCTGTCTGAAGCCGTTCTAGTATCAATGCAACTTTTTCCAAGGCTTGTTGAACCAGATCTGGACCTAATAGTTGTGCTTCGCCCGGTTCGAACCATCCAACTGGTGAACGACACCTGCGACCATATAGAGCCTCAAACAGGGCCATCTGTATACTCGATTGGTAGCTGTTATTATAAGCAAACTCTGCCAAAGGCAACTGATCGTCCCAATGACCACCAAAATCAATCGCGCAAGCTCGAAGCATGTCCTCTAAAATCTGAATAACTCGCTCAAACTGTCCATCAGTTTGTGGATGGAAAGCTGTACTCAACTCAACTTGTGAACCTACGACTTCTGAAAAGACTTCCAAAACTCAGCAGTAAATTGTGCACCTCAATCAGATATTATAGAAATAGGCACACCATGAAGTCGTACTATCTCACGGAGGTAAATATTTTCTAACTGCTCTGCGGTATGAGTAACCCGAACTGGTATAAAATGAGCGGATTTGGTAAGTCTATCCACAATAACCGAGACTGAGTCATACTTCTTGAAAGTATTTGGCAAACCAACTACGAAAGCCATCGTAATCCTTTCCCACTTCCACTCTGGGATAATCAAGTTTTGCATTACTCCGCCGGATATTTGATGTTCATATTTGACCTGCTGACAATTTAAGCAACTTGTCACATGTTTCAAAATATCAGGCTTCATACCTTTCCACCAATATAATCCACGCAAGTCTTGGTACATCTTCGTAGCACCTGGGTGGATAGAGTATCGCGAGCTATAAGCCTCTTCAAGAATTTGTTGCTTCACATCACCTACCATAGGAATACACAGTCTACCATGACAACGTAACACGCCTTCGCCATCAATAGAGAATGACTTAACACCCCCATTTTGCACTCGATCTCGTAGGCTAGCAAAACGGGGATCTTCATATTGGCAAGCCTTGACTTGTCCCACTAAGGACGATTGTGCCACCATACCTGCAAGTAACCTGCCCTGCACTGTATGATCAATCCGAACTCCGTGGTTGGCTAATGCCTGAATATCCTTAGCCATAGGTCGTTCTTTAGCAGTAAATCGGGCCAAGCTGCCCATAGACTTTCTACTCAAGGCGTCTGCCACCACATTCGCCTTATCAGAATGATACAAAATAGTAAGATCATAATCTTTAAGTAACTCTAACCACCGTCGCTATCTCAAATTCAGATCTCTTTGCTTGAATATGTATTGCAAACTCTTGTGATCAGTATAGATTTCACACGGCTCACCATAAAGATAGTGACGCCAGATCTTGAGTGCAAATACAACTGCGGCCAATTCTAAGTCATGAGTTGGATAATTCTTCTCATGTTTCTTTAGCTGTCGAGACGCATAAGCTACCACTTTACCATTTTGCATCAAGACAAAACCCAACCCGACTCGAGATGCATCACAACAAATGGTGAAACCACCCTCATCAATAGGTAAGGTCAAAATCGGAGCCATAGTCAATGCAGTCTTTAATTTCTGAAAGCTTTCTGAACATTCATCTGACCACTGGAATACCAGACCTTTCAGAGTTAAACGTGTTAATGGAGCAGCTATCTTCGAGAAACCCTCCACAAACCTTCTGTAATATCCAGCTAGTCCCATGAAGCTGCGTATTTCTGTGGGAGTAATGGGTTGAGGCCAATCTCAAACTGCTTCAATTTTTTGTGGATCAACTTGAATCTCATCTCGGGACACCACGTGTCCTAAAAAGGAAACTGTACTCAACCAGAACTCACATTTTGAGAAGTTGCCATAAAGCTTTCATTCCTTAAGTGTCTGTAGCACAATTCTCAAGTGTTGTTCATGCTCAGCCTCACTCCGAGAGTAGACCAAAATATCATCAATGAACACAATCACAAAATGGTCTAAGTATGGCTTGAATACCCTGTTCATGAAGTCCATAAATGCTGCGGGGACATTAGTCAGCCCGAATGACATCACCAAAAATTCGAAGTGCCCATATCTTGTCCGAAAAGCTGTCTTGGAGATGTCCCCAGTCTTGATTCGCAGCTGATGATAACCTGATCTCAAGTCGATTTTGGAAAAATGAGTAGCACCCTGCAGCTGATCAAACAAATCATCAATACGAGGCAATGGATACTGATCCTTGATAGTCGCCTTGTTCAGTTGCCTGTAGTCAATGCACATTCTCATCGTGCCATCTTTCTTCTTCACAAATAACACAGGTTACCCCAAGGCAATACACTAGGCCTAATGAACCCTTATCAAGTAGCTCTTGGAGTTGAGCCTTCAGTTCTCTCAACTCAGCTGGAGCTATACGATATGGAGGAATAGAGATAGGTTGAGTCCCTGGAATTAAATCAATGCTGAACTCGATTTCTCTCATCGGGGGTAGGCCGGGTAAATCTTCAGGAAAAACATCCGCAAATTCGCGAACAAAAGAAACACTATCAATAGTAACATTCTCCGCTCGAGTATCATGAACGGTGGCAATAAAACCCAAATACCCATGATTAATCATTCGGCGTGCCTTTACATAAGATATTATTTTTCCTTGAGTCACAAGAGTCATGCCTTTCCGCACTAAAGTTTCTCCAGGAAAATTAAAATGTATAAGCTTAGCATAGCAATCAACTGATGCATAACATGATGCCAACCAATCCATGCCCATAATCACATCGAAAGCGGACATCGGTAACACACATAGATCAACTACGGTGTCCCTGCTCTGAACAGATATCACACAATCTCTATAAACTCTATCCACTAATATACTCCCCCCACTGGGGTTTCTACCACATACGACACATTAATAGACTCAACTCCCCGTTATAAGAATATAGCAAAAGAAGGAGATACATACGAATACGTAGAACCGGGATCAATAAGAACATATGCACCATGAGAACCAATAGTAATAATACCTGTGACTACTGCATTAGATGCCTCGACATCCTGTCTGGTCATAGCAAAAAATCTCGGCGGTCCACCCCCTCCCTGAGCAACCTGTGCACCCTGTCGACCCTGTCCACGAGCACCCTATGGAGCGGTCCTAGCTGGCTGAATCTGACCCTATGTAGCTGTAGTAGTTCCCTGCAGTTGTGTAGTAGCTCGACTAGCACCAGAATCACCCTTAGGATAATATTTAGCAATATGCCCTTTTTCACCACAAGTAAAACAAGTCCCATTTGCTCTAAAGCAACGACCACTGTGATTTCTACCACAGTTAGAACACCTCGGATGATAACCTGACTGATATGAGCTATTACCCGTCCTCTGTATCTGCTGATATGAGCTATTACCCGTCCTCTGTATTGAACTGACATCTTGCTTGCTTAATGGAATAAACCTGTCCTTAAACAGTGCTAAAAATTCTGACCAAGTAATAGGTGGTAACCCTGCTTGTCTACCTCTCTGAATCGAAATCCACCAAGACTCTGCAAACCCTGAGAATAAGAAAGTGGAAAATTCCACACCACGAGTCTCCTTCAACCCCAACGTAGTCAATATCTTTTCATAACGATCAATGAACTTCTGAGGTTCAATAGAAGTTGGTGAAGCATCAAACTCTGGTGGCTTAAGATCCATGAAATTATTAAACTCCTTGGATTGCCCTGCAGACTAGACAACCTGTTGAGGGGCCAACTGAGGTGTCTGATTAGCTGCAACATTCAACTGAACTTGAGCTTGCGCTTGTGAAGTAGCCCGTGGACCTGGAAGTCCACCATGACTAGACGCCAATGCCTCCAACACATTCAATAATCTGGTCACCACATCTGCAGGCAAAGCAATAGTAGGTGCAACAGCTGGTGCCGGTGGAGTGTTCTGAACCACTTGTTCCTGTACTTGCTCTGACGCAACTCGGGGCTGACCCCCATTCACAACTTCAGGCTGAGGGGTGGCCCAAGTCCTAGTCTGAGCTCTAGTCTGATGAGCACTAGCTTGTCTACCACCGCGGGTAGCACTCTGTCCAGCACCACGTTTAGCAGATGAAGATGCACGTTTCTTAGTCATGTACGAAATAAATATTACTAGGTTAGACTTGATTCAACTCACGCACGAACAAGAAATGAAAGAAGGGAAAACTTCCTAGATGTCCAGTAGCCTCAAGGTCATAAGTATGGGCGCCTACATACCCATGAACAAGACTCTATTAAACACTGCTCCATGACCCGGGACTTAAAGCCTAGGCTCTGATACCAACTTTGTCACGCCCCAAAATACCCGCTAGACGTGATTGGCACCCAGCAAATACCACCCGCCAGGCGAACCATATATCATACTCTTAATCATTTACGAAAGCACTAAAAGAAAATAAGTGCAGGTCCAACAACGTTATTAATGATAAAAATGCGAAATAGTCACCAACCAAATCCATAATCGATCTATGAAACCAACCAACTCTAAGATAAAAAGAATCTCTAGCCCACATCCTACGCTAAGACCGTGGAGCATCTAACAGAGTTACATGAGTTTGAGTGTCGGGCATGTAAACCCAAAATAAAATAAATAACATAAAATAAACTAGATAAATCTGAAATGGCTGCCTCCACGAACAATGCGGTGACTCACCTCAACAACAGAATCCACTCACGAAGTCTTCAATTACCAGCCTCATTCTCAACGATAGTATCTGCATGGACATGCAGGTAAGGAGTGATTTATACATAAATATAACCCAGTAAGATCCTCGACCTGCCACTTCAAATACCCCTGGAACAAGTCTTAGAAAATACAAACACACAACAAGCACAAAAATATTATGCACATGAATAAATCATTATATAATAGCAACCAAGGTCCAAACCACTTTTATCAAATATATTATATATCTTAACACAATTTACACTACGAACCGTCATAAGTGGCAGTTAAAGAATTAATCAACACCGTGAATCCACGGCAACATACACAATGTGCCAAATATGTCAGGAAGCATACACAATGCTAAAAGAAGCATACACAATGCCCCAATATCATCAAGAAGCATACACAATGCTAAGGGAAGCATATACAATGCCCCAATATAATCAAGAAGCATACACAATTCTAAGGGAAGCATACACAATGCCCCAATATAATCAAGAAGCATACACAATGCTAAGAGAAGCATACACAATGCCCAATATCATGACTCACAGCTATATCACATCACTAAACAATTTATAGAGAGAGTTTTAGAGTATTTGAAAATAAAGTATATGCGGCTGGCCTGAAGGACCACCGATTCTGCCAAGCACACGCTCGTCCCAACACATGGACCAGGCACACAAAATATATTTTTAAAACGGATTTTGAAAAGCAAGTACTTAAAGCTTAAAGTCTCACTTACCTCAAATTCACAATTCAAGCACACTTCCCAATAAATCAAAAATGCATTCTCGAGTCTCCGGATTGCCTCAAACTACACAAAAACTGATTTAGAATGGTCAAAACCCTTAGGGTAAACCACTTCTATATTTTTAGAGGCTTAAACGGTTAAAGTCAAATTTTAAAGGACGAAAACGCCCTCTGGTCAATGTGTTCAAAACCCGACAAGACATATGTTTTCGGGAAGGCCTTAACGAGAGGATTACAACGATATATAGAAGTCTAAAATCCGACACTATTTGCCCTTTCAAATCAATGATTTTAATTGAAGAACCCTAGAGCTAAACTTTCTCCACTCTTCAAAATATTCCATGTTTTCACCAAAAAGATTCCCCCATAATTATGTAATAAACTTAAATAAAATATTAGAGTCATTACCTTGATGATTTGGGATGAAAGGTCTTATTTTTATATCCTCTTTTCCCTTATTTTTCTCTCTTTCTTTTCTTTTCTTCTACTGTTTTTTCCTTCTCTGTTGCTCGTCCTTCTTTTTTTTTTTTTTGGTTTCTTTCAGTTAGTTGTCACGTCTGATGGCTTAGACCATTAGACTTTTAAAGCCCCTGTTTTTTTTTTTGTTTTTTTTTCTTTTCTTTTTGGGCTTGGCCCACTAAATTTCCTCTTTTCAATTTTTTTTAATGCTAATTTCGTTTTTTTTAATGCCTTTTAGCTAAAATTATCAAATAAACCCTTATTTAAAAATTGGGTTATTACAAGATCAGACTTTTCTTGTGGCGACTTTAAGAAACAAAAGTCGCCACTAAAGGTTTACTAAAAAAAGTCGCCTTTATCTATTAAAGGTCGACAAAAAAACATTCATATTGAACCTTCAAAAAATAACCCAAAACATGTATAATATGTGCATAATTAGTAAGTATACGTTGATTAAGCCTTCAAGAAATATCCCAAAACATGTGTAATGTGTGTATAATTAGTAAGTATACATTTACTATATGTTCATTAAACCAAAAATATACAACAGTGATACATTCTCTAAGCACATATTGTAGGGATACATATTCTATACAACAATGATACAATTTCTATACATATGATCCATTTTCTATACAACAATGAGACAATTTCTATACATATGTTGAAATCAGTTGAAAAAGGCTAAAAATAGAATTATTATAAAAGGCTAAAAAATATCTTTTAAGCTTCTTGGGCCATCCGGTTGTCAATAGTTTGAGCCGGATTTCTCATGAATCAATTTGAGCTGCATATCAGCCCAATTTTTTGTGGACTGAAATGGATTCAGCTAATAAATGGATGGGTCAATGATCCAGCTAAACTTAGAGAGGTTGGGAAGTTCGAAGATGGAGACCAGGTTCGGCACGAAATCATAAAGGTTTGAGGGGCCAATCTCTTGTATCAGAGCAAACAAATTCAATGATTTTCTAGATTCTATTTATTTCTTTTTTCTATAATTTCGCACGTGAGGGGTTATTTCTTGGTTTCGTCCAGTCATTAATAACTTAATTATTTTTAGATAATAGTAGATAGAAACAACACTTGTCCCAAAGTAATTAGTATATATGGTCTTAGAGTCCCCTTGGCATGGGTCATGTTTTAATGGGCTAATTTTACCACGGAAAGAAAAAGTAGTACAAAATAAACAAAAGACCAAAGTGTGGGGGCCCAAATAACAAGAAAAAGAAACAAAAAGCTCACTCAGCTTCTCGTGGAAGCTATATGAGCAATAAAACCCAGTACAATTAGGGTTTTCAAAATCCCCGCCTTTTTTTTTTTCCATTCATAATGGGGAAAGAAGACGATAATCCGTCAACTCCATTGGCTTCAAAACCAAACTCAAACCCTAGTAGTAATAAAGACCAGTCTCCAGCCTCAGAGTCATGTTCTTCACTTCCCCAACACTGTAACGGCAATGCTAATTCTCCATTGGTGAGAAATCCGCAAAGCCCTGAAGAATTTGTACTATCAGTGGCTTCAAAAATAGCGTCTCAGGCATTGCACTACTCTGATCCTGATGTTTGGGGCGTCTTAACTGCTATTTCCGATAAAGCCCGCAAGCGTCTTCAGGTCTATTATCTTTTCCCCCACTTATCAATTTTGCTTCTTCTTTTTGTACTCCTGTACGTTTTGCTTCCCAACATTCAAACTTTGACCAATGTTCTTAGATGTAGCTTTCTTTAGATTAAAAGTTCA
This sequence comes from Lycium barbarum, assembly GCF_019175385.1. NCBI lineage: Eukaryota > Viridiplantae > Streptophyta > Magnoliopsida > Solanales > Solanaceae > Lycium > Lycium barbarum. The sequence goes on from NC_083342.1 coordinate 115,333,605, forward strand.
GTCAAATTGACTCTCGAAAAAGCGAAAAGTATCGCATTAATTGGGACAAAGGGACGAGGAGTTTTTTGGTCTGTTGAGATATTTGCATGTCATTTACTCCCTAGTTTCACTTTTACCTGTTTCATTTTGGTTATCGAGAGTCAAACTTTATGGACTTTTGACCAACATTTTAAGATGTACTAATATTATTTCATCATATTAATATGGGGGGAATTGCAACTTAGAGTATTTTTTGTACAGTTTTCGACCATCTAAATTTATAATTAAAAGTATTGAATTAGTTTAATTCAATTTAGCGCCAACGATTAGTCAAATTGACTCTCGTGAAGCGAAACGCGACAAGTAAAAGTGAATGGAGGGAGTAGAAAATATTGAGAATATACAGTGTTAAGGTATACCAAATTAGTGATTTGTGGGACAAAGCTGGTTCCTGATGGAAATGGTTCGTTTAGCCGACCAGAATCTGTTGGTTATGGAGGCTGATTTTTGATTTTTTTTTCCTTCCTGAATTGTTTGAAGTCCAGCACATAAAGTTTGAATTTTTTTGCTGTTCACACGGTAACATCACCTGGTTGTTGATAGGGAAAGTAAAATTTTGTTTTGATCAAGCTGGGGAAAGTAAATTTACTGTGACTTGTGATCTTTGTATTCTGTGAAGGTTTGTACGTTGTAAAAATTGTTGACTTGATGTAGAGCACGAAAATACTGCTCGAGAGATTGGTTTTTTTTTTTTTGATAGGTACAATGTAACTTTTATAATACTACCAGCATAAAGGGAATGCTGAGCAAAGGTACAGCCAAAAAGTTGAAGACATTGCGAATTGTGTAATGAGCTAATAAAGTCAACAATGGCAGTACAAAAGATCAAATTGAATTGCATTTGACTTTTTCTGTTTCTGGTGCAAACAGTTATACCTAGAAGATAATGTTTCTATCGTAGATATCCTAGGATCTTGTTAGGATGTTGGATCAGTTTTACACTTTCTCTATGATGGAAATATGGTTTTCACTACAACCTATGTACTGATTTAGTCAATACTCACAACTGTTACGGGTTACCTTCTCAAAAAAAAAAAAAAAAAAAAACTTGGTCACTTTTAAGTATGGATTTAGCATACGATTCTTTACATTATTGAAGTATTCCTCGTAAACAATTTTATATACTGACTCGTTTCCGTAAAACAGGGAATGAACATGCTTCTCACATCTGAAGAACACCGCATTGGTCGGTTGGTAGATGATGCCCGTTTCCAGATTTTGTCTCCTGCTGTTAGTGCTCATCATTGCAAGATCTACAGGAAGAAGGTTATCAGCGAAGATGTGGAGTGTTCCGCCAACAGTTGCACTGCAGTCTTTCTGAAAGATACAAGGTTGGACATCTTTTGTGGAACTTTTGTGATGCAACTTGACACATGAGTTTACTGATCTATTTTGGTTCTTTTCAGCACAAATGGGACGTATCTAAATTGGGAAAAGTTGAACAAAAGTAGCCCAGAAGCCAGATTACGTCATGGTGACATTATCTCAATTGCGTTTGCTCCACAACACGGTAGAGTATCTATTTTTTTTAAGTTCCTTCTTGCTTGCTTCATATGTGTATCATTTTCAAGCAAAAGTTGATTAAGAAATTTAGTTTGTTTGGTTTACATTCATCTTTTCCTTTTACATTTGTGTATTCAAATGCTTGGGAGTTTTAATTTCAATTTTAAACATTTATGCAAGGCTTTGATGGATAGAGAAAAGGCTCAGAGGCTTAAATATGCAGCCTGTTAATTGGATACCTCAGATGATCCCTAAACTGAAAAGATTTCTAGAGTCAAAATTCTTCTTCAGTAAGTCTGTAGGTAAAGCAACCACATGAAAAACAAAACTATTGTTTGAGACACACTAAAATTCTCACCCTCCCTCTTGTTGATGTTGGATCTTCAGGTTAAAATGGTCTACTAGGATAACATAATAACCCCCAACCCCACCACTCCCAGGAAATGAATGGGCCAAAGAAAGATTATCTCTTGGCTCTTGCTATGTATTTAAGATAGAACTTCGATTTTTTTTTAAAAATAAAATATTATTTTTAAGGAATAGAAATATGTCTGTGTTATGATCAGCTGATGAAGTTTTGTTATATTTTTACAGCATGATATTCTCTAATCTTTTTCCTTGTAATGTTTGCAGAACTTTCATATGCCTTTGTGTTCCGAGAAGTTCTCGTATCTGTTTCTTCAGCTGATGCAGCTGTTCTAAAGAGAAAAGCAGGTAGATTTGCTCTGCCTTCATCAGTGTCGTCGTTTTGGAACATTTAACCTTTCTGGTTCATTATTTCATCTGGTTCGTGATTTCGTTTTAATGGTTTGGTCCTGAAATGGACGTGTGAGAAATGTTGTTAAAGCTCACACTTGAGGCTCTTAAGCCTTGAATCTAGGTATAGCGCAGATTATGCTTTACTAGGCAATGCCTCAGTTCAGGCAACAACATGCTATGATGTACCCCAAGGCGCACATGAGCTCCCCATCAAGTAGGACGGTAGTAAACAATAAACAAATCTGGTATATGGGTATGTTATGATAATTGGTGAGGAAAGTTATGGATGAATATGTTACTCCATCCGTCTCAATTTAAGTGTCTTACTTTCCTTTTTGGTCTCTCCCAAAAAAGAGGGCCTCTTTCTATATTTAGTAACTTTTCCGATTCCAACATTCTACATGGCAAGTTTAAGACTACAAGATTTAAATGACTACACACATCTTTAATATAAGACCATAAGATTCAAATGTCTCGCTTTGTTTCTTAAATTCCGTGCCCAGTCAAACTAAGACACTTAAAATGGGATGGAGGGATTATGTGATTAGAAGTATGAAATTAGAAATATTGCCTAAAAAAACTAATCACTAAATTGCAAATGAAAAATTTATAAATGCATCTTTGCATCTGAATCAGAAACGTTTATTTTTTGAACTTGACTGACATGGTATATACTTCATATATATTTCATTTACTTGCTCTTTTTAATAATTCCTTATTTTTTATATAATCTTGTTTTCTTTATTAAGAACTTTCATATAATCTTGTTTGTAAGAGCAGCTGTTTTAACTTGCATTGCATACATTGTATATATATAGTTAAAGTTTTTGTTCATCTGCACCTTTCTGATCTGAAGTGCGTGCTTCTATTGTTCTTTGCGATTAAAGCCCTAGCATACCGTAGTGCGTTTCTTCGCTTTTCCTTCGCCTTTCCTTCGCCTTTGGCAACGTCTTTTTGGACTCAATGTATGTTGATCTAGTCATAGGACAAAGAATGTTTATGCACCTATTAGAAAACTGAAGGATGCACATTTATCTAGGTTCAAACTTGTTTAATTTATTTTGAATATGATTCATATTCGTGCCAGTTGCTTATCACCCAGTATTTTTGGAAATATGATCTCTTGACATCTTCCTGAAGATGTCGTGGTTCTTTCATTGAGGCATCGCAAAGGATGCAGAAATAGATGAACAGTCTTTTTCTGAAGTTTTTATGCAACATCTTTCTAAATTTTCTTGGCTGAATTGTAATGATCAATCATCACATTTGGTGTTTTTTTTTTTTTTTTTAATAATAAATTCTTTTCTTCTATTATATAAGTATCAACGGGCTGATACCCATCATTATTTGTTTCCAACCTAATGACTGTTACTATGTTTTGCTTACTAAGTCTTTTCTGCTTAAGATGAGTTCGGTTCAGAAAGCAAGAGACTCAAGGGAATTGGAATTGGCACTTCTGAAGGTCCCATTTCTCTGGATGACTTCCGTAGCCTGCAGCGGTCAAACACGGTAGTTTTCCATTCTCATTTATCAAAGAAATTAGCTTTCTTTTGCAGTCTGTCAAGGTCACTTTGTTTCACTCCTATACAACCTTTCTCTGATTTCGGTTGTTCTGTACTCTTGTAGGAACTGCGGAAGCAACTGGAAAGTCATGTTGCAACTATCGATTCCTTGCGCACTGAGAATCGTGCTGGTTTGGACCGTCGTGAGATGGTATTCTTACTCATGCAATTTCGGAGTACATTACCACTTTGAAATGCTTAATTCTGAGCATAGTCAGTGTTACTACTAAACAGCTTGAGATACAGTAGGCGTGTTAACTCAACACCTTCCAACTGTGTAAACACTTTAGATTAAAAAGCTTCTGAAATTTTGTTTCCATGCCAATGTCAATAGCATCATAAGATGTAAAACTAGGATCATTTTTCACATGCCATGACTCTTTTCTTTTTAGAAAAGAGTATGCAATATGCCTAAGAAAAGCCTTACACACCGTGAAGAAAATAGTCGCTCAAGATAGAAGCATATACTATGAAATATGTTACAACGTGAAAACATTTTCTCTTCTTTAAAATCTTCTGGCTTTTGTTGCGGCTTCAAACGCATCTTTCATTGTATAACATTTTTGTTTCTAAAGCCTTGCACGTTTTGATTGAAGTAACATTTTCGTTTCCAAATACTTTCATCATTTATTAAGTGTTCTTTGATAGGGTAAATTGGTCCGCAGCACCAGAGATTAGAAGTAGGACCAGACAAAATACTGTCTTCTTTTAGACTCTCTCTGTTTTTGAAAGTATAGTCTAACCTACAGAAAAGCTGTATATTCTCTGCTGCAAACTGTTCATTCTGGAGAGCAGTGTGGTGTCTGAAACTTCTGATACTTTCAATACTCCTATTATCTTTCCAAAAATCTGACGGGGTCCTGTACAAGCCAATTCTGATGATTTAAGATGCTAGGTATGATCTGTTTGTGTGAGTGAACAGGAAAATGATCTTTCTTGATTGATTCCTGTTCCTTGTATGGTCATATGTTTTTTTTTCCCCTATCACTTATTGGTTGAGATCTTGTTTCTCCACCTGTCTTGATGAGCTTTCCTTTGTCTTGCAGGAAATGAAAGAATTGAGGGAATCTGTTTCTACTTCATACCTTGAACAACTCAAAGATTTGCAGCAGTCTTTGGAAACCAAAGGAAAAGAGTTAGTTGAATCAAATAGAATATGTACAGAGCAGACTCATGCTTTGGAAGACCTTAATGAAAGACTTAGCGCATCTGAGCAATCATGTGTCGAAGCCAATGAAATAATAAGCAGGTAATGGCTCTACTATGCCACTGATAGAATTAAGATGAATCACGAATGACATTCTGCTTTCTCTTTATCTTGTCCACGCCCTCTAGCTTGTTCCTTATTAAAGAAGGTCAAAAATGGGAGAATACATAAGGAACCCCCTCAAACTAGTCCCTGATTTTCAAAAGACACTTCAAGTTTGCAGGGGTCCTAACCCCCCCCCCCCCCCCCCCCCCGCGCGAACATCTTTGAACTGGTATTAATGTATTATTACCTCCTTTCTCGGCCAACCCCAGTTGTAACAAAGAATGTGCTTGTCGAGTACCAATCCTGGCTTGCCACGTGTCTATTTCATGTTTTTAATTTATATTTTTTCCTTGTTATTTTTTTATTTCTTTATTTTTTCTCTTTCTCTTTCTTCTAAACCATTTTCCTCCCTGGTGAAACACCATAGCCCATCTTCTGTGTAAATCAAAAGATCTCGCACACCTCTTTTCTTTCTCTTTCTTCTTCATCATTCTCTCAACTCTCCACCCTCTCTCTTATGCCCTTTAACACTGGGAGCTACCATCTCTGCCACCTTCTACTCTCCAATATAAACAACCATCACTGACCACAAGAATACCAATTTGTAACCTCAAAAACCACCATGGAATCACTGTCTCAATTTCAGCATCATCCTTCATCTTCCACCTTCTCGCTGCCATACTGCGCCTCTCCTCCATTGTTCACAACCCTCCATTTTCTACCATGCTTGCTGGAAAACGACGAAACAACCAGAAAATAAAAACAAAAAATCAAAGCAGAACAAAATTTTAACAAAAAAGAATGCAAACAAAGATAAGAAACATGGAGATCAGACCTCTTCTTGGTCGAAATGGAATCCCCTCCCATTGTTGTGTGTTTGTGATGGGATCTACGGTGGGTCAGTGAGCACTCATGGCGAGAAGAGAGAGAAAGTATATAGTGATGTTGAAGAAGAAGATGGGTGGTGGTGGGAAAATCGAAGGTAAAGAGAAATGTTATCCATTTTGGAGGGGGAGAGGAATATTCTTAAGGATCTGTGTTTTTGTAGGTGGGAGCAAATTTATTTCCTTGTGTTTTCACTAAGACACTCCTTGTGAGATCCGGATCACTGTGGAAATGGTGGTGATGAAGTGGTGGAGGAATTGGAGGAGAAGCGTTAATGGAGAAGAAGAAAGAAAGGAAAAAGAAAAAAGTAAAATATAAAAAGACTAAAGTAGAAGAATACACATAATAAAAATCTCGTTAAAAAAAATAAAAAATTTAACTTTCTTCGTTCCTCCTCTTAAAAAGAGTGATATACACTTGCACCCAAGGGTGTGGCCTAGTGGTCAATAAAGTGGGTTGAGAATTCCAGCAGAGTCAAAAAACACTAGGTGATTTCTTTCCATCTGTCCTAGCCTTGGTGGACAGAGTTACCTGATACCTGTTGTTAGTGGGAGGTGGCAAGCATCCAGTGGAATTACTCAAGGTGCGCGCAAGCTGGCCCGGACACCGTGATTATCAAAGAAAAAACGAGTGATGCACTCTCTATGCCATGCGGGCATATACTAGGACTCCTGCAATTTCTTTTATTTCTTTGAAAAACAGGGAACTACTGGGGGGTAATTATGGATTCTCCCTCAAAAGTCCCAAGCTCATTATTGTTTACCCCCTTGTCCTTGGAGCTCAAAGCAGAAACTAGACCTTAATATCTCTTGTTGGTTCAACTCATCAAAAGCTATAACGAAACAGTCCAGAGGAGACAAAAAAAGAAGCCAAGGAGTCCCTATGTAGTATCACCGAGGACCTCGTTTTTTAAAAAAATTATGCTGCCTGGGGGATGTACCAGGACTAACTAATAAAAAGCCTAGGACCAAAAGTGATAAATAGGTATCTGTACTCGTAAGAATTGAAAAGCCAGATTCAATCCTGATGGTCAATCAAGCCTTTGGAACCTGTGAAATAAATCGTCACATTTTGAGTTCCTGCTTTCAACGAAAGAGGACATGACCTTTTATGACTATTGCTCATTTTGAGCACAAAAGCGGTTTATTCCTATCCTTATGTGGCTTAAATTAAGCCGCTTAATATGGGAACGCTGATGATTATTTTAGGAAAGGTGAGTTAAGGATTTGAAATGATGGTTGCTTTTCAGCCAGAAAGTGTCAATTTCGGAACTGAAAGCTTTGCTAGATGAGGAGCGTGAACAGAGGAAAGAAGAACGTGAAAAGGCTGCTTTGGATCTGAAAACCTCTATACAGAGAGTGCAGGCTGAAGCCCAGGAGGAAATGAAACGGCTCTCAGAATCTGCTATTAGACGAGAAAAAGAACAGCAAGAAATTATTAATAAGCTTCAGGTATAAATTAACCTCGACTATGAATTTTGACACATTTCGTTGCTCTTTCTCTTTCAGTCTCCTTGAGCCGGAGGTCTATCAGAAACAACCTCTCTACCCATCAAAGGGTAGGGGTAAGGTCTGCGTACACTGTACCCTCCCCAAACTCCAGTTGGTGGGATTATACTGGGTATGTTGTTGTTGTTGTTTCTCATTCAGCTCATAATGGCAGGACTCAGAGAAGGAAAAATGTTCGCTGGTGGAAACCTTGAGATCTAAGTTGGTAATATTGCCTAACCTACCTTTTACTTACTGTAAGCCATTCCAGCTCCTAATTCGTTAGCTTGTAACAGGAAGACGCCAGGCAGAAATTGGTTATTTCTGATAACAAAGTTCGTCAGCTTGAAGCTCAAATTCGTGAGGAGCAATTATCTTCTACCAGTCGGAAAAAAGTAAATATTATTGTCAAGATATCAATTCCTCCTTTTTCAGTTCCTTGCTTTAGATGCTGATGTCTTGCATCTTCTAATTATTTGTAGAGAATAGAGGAACTTGAGCATGAGAGGAAAATGTTGAAGGAAGAGCTTGAGAGTGAAAAGGTACGATGACCCAAATGAATTTCTGGCACTAGTTACTGATATCGATCTTGAGATATGTTCCTAAATACCCCACTTGATTGAGCCTCCATTGGCTGTTAGCCTACTTCTCTTTTATTTTTTATTTTTTATGTCTTTTTGTTTGATAATGTGAAGAAACAAAAGTTCACTGGTGCCTTGCTAGAACTGGATCACTATTTGCTTATTAAATTATTAGTACATGTTTGTGTCTATACGTGCAGGAAAGAATGTCAAATATGAACTCTGATCTTTTCTTTCTTTCGCTTTTCTCTGTACCAATTCTTTGCTGTCGGTAGCAGGCAGCTCGGGAAGAGGCGTGGGCCAAGGTTTCTGCCCTTGAACTAGAGATCAGTGCCGCAATGCGTGATCTTGATTTTGAGAGGCGCAGACTGAAAGGTGCTAGAGAAAGAATTATGCTACGGTAAGAACTAAACGTGTATGACTGGTACCTATGTTTGGAAGTTAGGTGAACTGGCATGAATAAATGTGAATATTCTTGCTTCTGGATGTGACATAATTTCTCTTTTCCCTTCTTACCCAGCTTTTGGTTAGTATATGGATTGAATAGATGCTAAAATAATAAGTTTGACCAATTGATCCGAATTTTATGTGATGCTTTCTCATCATAATTAGACAAGCCTCACTTGATTTTTGAGATTTGGTTATGTCAGTCTCACAATTATCTGTTGATATATGTTTTGTTGTCGGATATTTCTATTTTTTTCTTCTGTTGTATTCAAGTACTACTTTTAAGATGTTGAGTATCTAAAGATGATGTTGCTTTGACTGAAGAGAACCAAACCGAATTATGTATACCATAAAAGATCCAGCAAACAAGCTGTAAATACATTCAGTTATTTGACTACCATAAAAGAAACAAAATAATATACAGGATTTGTGTTAGATTATTTTGTTTGACATATTAAAGTCATAAAAGTTAAGCAAGCATAATTCAGGTTGTATTACTGTGAAAGTAAATTAAGGATGTGAAATCACATACATTGCTAAAGGAAACAAAATAAGAAAAATAGGACATTTGCTTTTCTTATAAATAAGAAATTTTAGTTTTGCTTGAAGGGAAATAAGGAGAATCATGATTTTAACTACTTTATAAAATAACTTGCTGATGGTGTACCCTTTTATTTAATCGATGAAAATATTAGGTCATGATTATGACATATTTAATCAAATAGTTCTCTTCCTGAATGATTATCGGAGGCACTTTTGCGTAGTATGTGAATGCTTGTGATAAATCACTATCTATCAAAAGAAGCTGATGTATTGTTAGGGGTGTGGAATATGGGATTGCCAGTGATATTGCATGCATCATTTCACCGATAGCACATGTATCATTTATGCAGGAACAACTGAGCTTTTATAATCCTCTTTATACACTGTTAGAGACGCTCGTGCATGCTTACTACCCTTAGTATTCTGGCATTTGCTTTTCTCCATTTACCTTAAAATGGTTGTTTGTACAACATGATTGTGATGCAGAGAAACACAACTTCGGGCTTTCTATTCCACTACTGAGGAAATCTCAGTTTTGTTTGCAAAGCAACAGGAGCAATTAAAGGCAATGCAAAGGACATTAGAGGATGAAGAGAACACCTCTGTGGATATTGACCTTAATCCATACGACGGGAATGTGAATGGATCCCTAGCAAGAGAGAGAGTAGGCGATGGAAGCCACAATGTTGCTAAGGCGGGCTGCAGTACTTCCAACACGAGGCGCGTCAGGGAATTATTTGAGTTATCAAGTGATGAGGCAAGTGCCACAGAGAAGCATGATTGCAATAACAGAAGTGAAGGAGGGCAAGACACACAAGAGGTGGAATTTGCTGGTGCTGAATGTACAGTGAAGGGTGGATTTGGCTCTGAAGTCGATGGCGTTGAGACAGCACCCTTGGAGGGAGATGCTGTGGGAACTGAGCTAGTACCCGAAAGTGATACTGCTGGTGTAGCAGCCAATATGGAGGGTGACCTAGTTGGAACAGAACACGTGCAAGAGACTGAGAGCTTGGGAATCAATGGTGAAAGGAATATAGATTTAAACTTCTGTGCTTTAGCTGGGAACACAATGCAGCTGGATGATGGAACTACTGGGAAAGAAGCTCAGGAGCAGAACCCTGCAATTCCTCATGAGAGTATGCCTCCTTCCCCAGCAAATAATCTCGCTGATGGTGAAAATGTGATTGAAGATACTGAAGCTGAGGGAACCATTAGGACAGCTGATCTTTTAGCCTCAGAGGTTGCTGGCAGCTGGGCGTGCAGTACCGCTCCTTCTGTCCATGGTGAGAATGATACTCCTATGAGTAAAGACAACGATGCATGCCCTGCAGCTTTACACGATTCAGGCGCTCAAGTGGGTGAAAGTCAATGTGCTACATCTACTTCCAAAGCTTCTTCTAGATGGGATCATGATCGTAAAGCACTAAGTGAGATGATTGGAATTGTTGCTCCTGATTTGAAGGAGCAATTCAGTCATGCAGTTGGTAGTGACTGTGATCAAGGAGGAAATGAGGGAGACGCTTCTGATTCTGCTACAGAAAGTTGCACCGATGATGAGGATAACATAATGAATACTGAAGCTGCATCTGATGCAGAGGCAGTTGACAGTGAGAAAGTGAATGAGGATGTGATGGACGAAGATGATGAAGCCACCCAAGAAGATTCTGTTGGATAGCAGGCATACTTATGGATTGAATTGGGTGTTATCTTTGATTTTTTTTTTTTTTAGGATAAGTTAGGGATTTACAAGTGCAAATGTGACCATGGGTCATGAAGCCACACTCCAAGCTTTCGTAAACAGGAGGGAGGGAGGCTCGTGCTTTGATGTCTGATTTAAACTTGGCATTTCGGACAGCTTGGATCATGTACAGAAGGTAGCCCGGCAGTGTATGTCTAATTTTTCTGTAAGTTTCAATTCACTTTAGCAGTTTGTAACCGAAAACTGCCCTAGAACTACAAATCTTGGTTAGGCTTAGGTCAATGTGCATTAGGTGCTGATTGTCTGCTTGGCATCTCTCAAGTAAATTATCAAGAATGTAGACCGTCTTATTCTTTTTCTTCATAATTTTTTGTATTTATGTTTTATCCAAAGTACACAAGGACTTGCTGGTCATTTATTCACACTTCGGTAACAAGCCTTCAAAGGCGCTGGTTTTTAATTTTTTCTTTTCGCTTAAAAAAGTGGTCGAAAATGTCTTGAGATTCTGAGTTCAAACCCCCACTCAGTAAATAAAAAAATAAAAAAAATCGCAAGGCAAGACTTCACGAAAATTTTGCATTAAGGCAAAAGGTTGCAAGACAATTTTTTTTGGGTAATTTGCAAGATTGCCCTTCGTAGGGGGTGGTCTTTACTTTTTGCTCCTCAAATTGGTGGTCTTAACTTTTGCTTTTTGCTATAAAAAAAATTTGCAAGGCAGAATTTTGCCTTGCGATTTTTTTTTTCCTGAGCTGGAGTTCGAACCCGTAATTTTAGGGTATTAGGCGAAGGACAAAAATTAAAGACCACCCCAAATGAAGGGCAATCTGCGCAAAAAAAAGTTTTTTTTTTCACTCTGCTGGAATTTTACAAAAGATAGGCCTAACTTTTGCCCGAATAGGCTTAATTTTGCTACGAAATTTTGCCTTTTTCAATTGAGCCGGGGTCGAAACTAGAACCTCGGGGTATTTTAGGTGAAAGGCAAAAATTAAAAACTAGCAATTTGGGTTGAAATGAATTTTTGGCCTTTTACAATTTTTTATTTTTTTTTAATTTTATGACTTTTTTACAAGAGATTATGTGTTTTTACACATAAGAGATATGAAAAAAACATTTTCTTTATTCAAGTTGTAAGAGGTCAACGGGTTCTATTTCCTCGCAATTTGAGGGACAAAAATTAAAGACCACCCTTCTGAATAAGTTTAGTTGTGCAAATTGCCCATTAAACTTCTCCGCCGAGCATTTTAGTTTCTCCCAGAGGCGGCAGAAAAAGTTTTGAGTGCCTGAATTTTGACCATCTTCTGTGAAAGCTGGACATGTGAAATCAAAGGGCATTACTTGAACGCATACTGGAAAGCTGTTGCAAGTTTATGCGAAGAAATGATTTAGAAACTGTTTCACTAGAATTAGGCATATTGGTCATAATGTATGACTACTTAACGGGGAGATTCATGCGAAAAATAGCTTGTTTCTTGTCACTTGAAATTTCGATAAATGAAATATCTCTTCCAAAACTGGTCGATGTATAAAACCTTCGTACAAAACATAAAACCCTGAGAAATTACGAAATGTTCATATATTAAAGGAGATACTTAAGTTGAATTTAAATAATGCAAAGTTGTGTATAAAAAAAACAGTAGAAGAACATGGCGTTGAAATCTATGTTGACTTCGTTTCAACTAGTTAAATATAATTTTAAATAAGCAAGTAAATTTTTAAAGACTAAAACTTAGTATTGTTTATCCCGAATTTAGGTAATCAATTGAATTTGTAAATGAGGTATAGGATATGTGGTTGAGCTTTAATCTATTTGATTGGGAGAAAATGGATTAGGATCTGCTATGAGCAAATGAATAATAATCTATGGATTATACTAAATGTATGTATTAAATAATGTATTGAGTATTGTTTGATTGAATAAAGTTAAAGAACACACACTAAATCCGGACCAAAATCAGAGAATGAGAGGGAGAGATTTTATATATTTTGCTATTACAATGTTCTAGATCTGAAGAAGCTAACCCCTAAAAGTAGGATAATGGCTCCTATTTATAGTTTTGCCTTATGGGCCTCATACAACATAAAATCCTTTTGAATAAAGAAAAACCCTAAAAGGATAAGGTTGGGTCGTACGGTCTGACACTCGTACGACAGGCAGTACAATGTGGCAGAACGGTCTTGACGCGTGGCAATTGTGTAACGGATCACCCGGACCAACGGCCACGAACAACCGGGCCAACGGCCACGACCAACCGGACCAACGACCACGATCAACTCAGCTATGGAGAAACCGGATCAAACGATTTCCTTCGCTTTCTTCGAATCAAGCACTTCTCCGATCCGAAAGAAAGTCTTCATGCTCGTGCTTGTTTTTCTCTTCCCTCGATCTCCGGTCTCACCGGTTTAACATATGTCTGATTTTTACCGTATACAGATAGTCCCCAAACTTTCCGGACCGTAGTCTTATCGGAGTAATGGGAAGTGGATGAATCAAGAAACCGGTGATTCCATATGCTCGTTATTATCTTTTCATTTTGGCGGGAACAGTTACATCACGTCCTTCTGTCATCAGCCACGTGTCTCATCCCGGATGGTCAACTCTGACAACCGCCGTAACGCACGTCATTTCAAGTCACTTCTCATTAATTATGGGACACGTGGCATCCCCCGGTTGGCTGGGATCTGTAACCGCCTCGATCCCATATCTATATAATGCCTTCCACCATTTCATTTTTCTATTTCACGCCTTCATTACATTTTTCCTTCATTTTATTTCTTCACTTCACTTTATTCTCTCTTCATTTCGTCACCTCTAATCATTCTCCATCTCAACTTTGTTGCTGATTCAACCATGTATCCCCTTTGATTCATCGCTTAAATTACGTGAAAGGAAACAACTCTGCCAACTTCTTCACTAGCTGGTTTTGTTTAGAGTGTGTTGCTGCCGCTTCTTCTTACTCTTTACCATTTTGAATTCTTTTTTGACTGTTCCCTCACTCCTATTTTTTAACTTCCCCTTCGAATTTGCCAAATCTCTTTTTTCATAACCTCCAAATGTCTGCTAACACCGAAACCACCTCCCATGATGTTCCCTCGGTTTCTTCTCAAGGAACCGAACCAACTTCTCAACCCAAGGGGAAGATCGCCTTCGAACTCACTGCTTTGGATATTGTACCGTCCAAACCTAACTATAACAAAGATTTCGAGGTTGAGAAACCTTCTCTGGTTTCTGATAGAGGGTTTGATGTAAGGCGGTATCCCTCGTCCATTACTGAGGACAAACTCGATTTAGTCCGGGCTGATTGCGGATGGGATAACCGCCTGGTTCAAGTTTTTGCCCCCGGACCAGATGAATCAGTCACTGACCATCGGCAGGGTTCTTGTACGTTTACACTTATCCTTTCACCCTCAAGATCGGCCCCCCGATCGATCCGGTCATTTTAGATATGTGTCGGACTTACAATGTAACCCTGGCCCAGATTGGTCCGATTGTCTGGAGTACCGTGGCCGGTGTTATATCCCGCATTTTTGTACAGTCGGATAATTCAAGACAATCGCGGGAAGACAACAAGCAAGGCCATATTTTTATTTTGTTAAGCATATGAGTTGTTTATGAAAATTTTGAAGTGGGAATATTAAGAAAGGTCAAGGGTATAAAGGGAAAAATTCGCAATATGACTCGTGGAAATATGGAGGAAGACGAAGGGCAAATTTGGAATTCGGAAAAATAGTTTTCATGAATTATAAGAACTAGCCAAGAAATAAATGGGCTTGGAATTAAAGGGGCCATTTCGGCCATCCAATTGGAGTGGCCTTAGCCCATCTAGAAGCTTAATGGATAAATAAAAGATGACTAAGTCATCTTATTCACTTATTTCCCTAGAAATTTCAAGAAGCTCCAAGAACAAAAGAAGGAGGAGAAAAATAAAAGGGGCATTCGGCAACCTTCAACCCCAACAAAAATCTTGGAAAATTTTTGCCAAAAATTATTTTCTCCTAGCCAAACAATCCCTTGAAGGGTCCTTAACAAAGTGGAGTGGTTATTGAAGTAAGAAAAACCTATATTCATACAAGTTGTAAGTTCTATACAAGTGAAGAATCATGGAAAAAGGTGAGGTTTAATCCCTTTTCTTATATGTTATGGGTGATTATGTATGTTGTAGTGTGCAAAAGTGAATGAAAATCATGAAAATAGAGATGTATGTTGTGGCCATATATATGGTGTTTGGCCGTGCATGTATATATAGGTGTAGGAATAATGATTTAATTATTTTATCTAGTTTTTGGTTGTTGTTGTTGTGGGTGTTAGGTTGATAATGAAAATTGGATGATTCTAGTGAAATTCTGGTTTCTTGTGAATTATGGAAAAAGTTAGAATGGCACTAGTGAAGTTTCTTATAATGGTGGTAATGATATTGTTAGTGTATCGGGTGGAGTAGTGTATTATTGAAGTCGTTTGAATATTATGTGAATCGAATTAAATGTGAATGAAGTGTTGTTGAATTGTGTGACAAAGGTTGCAAATAATGGGTTGATTGTTGAAGTTATTAGTTTGATGGTTGGCATTATTGTTGGTAGTTTGGCCGGGTTGAATTCCCGGATTGTTGTTGATTGAAAATTGGCTAAGTTGAACTTTTGGGAATGGTGTATTTACAGGGGAAGTGCTGCCGAAATTTCGGTAGCCAAGTATTATCTTATGATTCCAATTCTAAATGCTCTAACCAAAGTTTGGTAAATATGACCAATTTGTAGATTGTGGCGGATTTGCAACTTGAATTTGGAATAACATAAGGAGCGGAAAGAGGTATGTAAGGCTTTACTCTTCCTTCTATGGCATGTCTTAGACGTAATAGGTCGGATACGAGCCTTGGGGACAACTCTATTCTCCGGAATCCTCACCTAAAGTTACCTTTTTTTCATTCAAAATAATTGAATTAAAAATTGTGTGAAATGTTGGAAAAACTTCCTAAACCTCTAGAACTTGCATAAATAGGACCCGACTACCTTAAAACCCTCACAAGTAACGCCATGACATGTAACATATACAAATTGTGTACGCTACCTCATTCGGCCCGAGGTGGGCCCATTGCTCCCGGATTTTCCTTATTGTTTCGCTTGACTTATTTTGAAGCAGAATCCAAAGGAAACTTTTGATCCTTATCCCGATTATCAAACGATAAGTACTGTACCATTCTAATGGAAATATGTCTGTGATGACTATGATAACGATGATGCTAAGGAAGGGAATACGTCTATGATAAGTATGACAAGAATGATTCCATGACTAAGAGTCTTAAGCTAAGGATTCAATACGAGTATGAAAGTGTCCAACTAGTTCTTGATCTTTAATTCTATTCCTTGGTCATGACACTATTTTCTAAAGATTTCAAAACATGAATTGATGTCTATGATGCCCCTGGTTTCATACTATGTTTACTTCTGACGCTATTCTCCGTTGGTAGTCTCGCCTCAAAATACTCGTTCCTTCAGGGTGAGACAAGGCGATCACGAGTGTTCCATAATGTAATCGGAGGTCACCGACCTTACGTCACTCTGATGGCTACATGATTTTCTTTGGGCTCTCCTGCAGGCTTATATGACATATGTATATAAGATATGTATATGTACATGGGGTGGGGGAAGGGATACATGGGGAAATGGGAAGGGAAACATGTTTCATTGCCACCTGGTCAGCTGGCTTATCATCCTGGACGCGGGATGCCCGGACGCGGGATATATGGGCGAGCCGATGTATTTCGGTGCTATGTGGGCGAGCCGACATTGTTCGGTGCTATGCTATGACATGATATGATATGACACGATATGATATGACATGATCTCATATGATATGATACGATATGATATGATGTGATAAGACATGACATGATATAAGTTTCATTTTCTATGTTTATGAAAAAGAAATGTTTTTTTTGGGAAAGACAAGTATGCATGGTATCCGGCCTGGAAGGGTATTCCTATGCACAGATTACTTTCTTGTATCACTAAATGTCCTATGATCCCATGATATTGTTAATCATACCTTATGTTTCTGTTTGTATTATTTTCCATGCCTCACATACTCGGTACACTATTCGTACTGACGTCCCTTCTTGTGGACACTGCGTTTCATGCCGCGCAGGTCGGCAGGTAGGCGGATTTGATTCCTAGGAGCTCGATCAGCAGTACTTGGTAGCGCTCCAGTTGTTCCGGAGTCTCAGTTCCTTGGTACTATTTTTGTGTATATATTCGGGCACGGCAGTACTCGGCCCTTCCTATGTATATGTGTACTATGTTTAGAGGCTCGTAGACAGATATGTATAGTTAGATGTTTTGTACTTTTGATGGTCCTCGTCGCTGTGTAATGTGCTAGCAAAGTTTGCTAGCCTATGTTTATAATTATGCTACTAATGTTAATGTTAAGCAGAAAAAAAAAAGTACGGTGATGTTCATACGGCCCACTTAGTAATAAGAATATGATACGAGATAAGAGGTGCTCGGTACAAGTATCGGGTACCCGTCACGGCCCTAGTTGGGTCGTGACAGCCGGCCTCCGGCTGTTGGCCAATAATACGAAAAAGGAGTTCACGCTGGCTCACTTCAGACAGTTATACTCCCCGAGGTTGTTCTGGGGTGGTGTAATAAAACTCGTTAAGCGAAGCCGGAATCCAATTTTTTCAAAAATGGACGAAGATAGAGATCAGGGCTGGTTGGAGCGTTACGTCTGGGTGAGGACCACATACATTATTCCGGCCAACTACATGCCCTTTCCGGAGAGGTGGAATGATAATCGTAAGTCTCAGTTCTTTTAATAATTGCTTTTGAATGCTTTGTCAAACACTAGTTATTTCACATTCTCACTGCTTGTCCTCTTCTTTATACCAGCCGTGGGTTGGATACCTCCGGCTGTCCGGAACATCAACGAATGAGTTGGTGCTCTCCTCAGCCAACATACCAACGAAGCTCGGACATGGGGACTCCTGCGTGGCCGATGGGTCGCTCAAAACCACGGTAATACTTGGCTTCTATCGGTATTCAGTGCATGTTCTACCTCTCTTTTTTGTAACATCTTCGACTTTCAGGTTTGCCCAAGGGCTCGGTGGACCCGAGACCGGAATCAGTAGCTGAACCTGCTACGTTGGCACCCGAGTTCGATTCAACGGGTACATCCCGTGTCATTGCTGCAGCCAACAAGAGAAAAAAGCCCACAGACAAAGGGCAGAAACCGAAGAAGAGGGTGAGGAGCGTCGTTCGGACTTTAAGAGACAAAACAGATTCCGAGCTCCTCGTTCGGAGGATCGGTGTGGCCCCTTCCGTTGCTTCTATTCCGGAGGAGGGTACAACCATTTCATCACTTCCTTCAGCCGGGGAAGGACCTTCAGCTCCGGCATTACACACAGGTGGGGAATAAATTCATTACCCGACTCCTCTAAGGTCGATTGAATTCGTTGATATTTCAGGTGATGCTTCATCCGAAGAAACCCCCCTACAAAGGACAAGAAGATCCGGGAAGGCACCTGCTGCTGAAGCCGGTCAAAGGACTAAGCCGGTCCCCGAAACCGAAGTTTCAACGGATGTTGGTCCATAGCTCGGCTATGAGACTGCTGCAACTTCGGAGATCCCTGCCTTTGCCGAAACTGCTGAGGCCGCTCCGAGTTCTCCAACTCCAACTTCAAGGTCGGATGATTTTGATGACATGTTCTCGGATACTCCTCCTGCTACCGGGGAAGCTGCCGGTTTTAGACATCTCCCTATTCCTCGGGTCACGAGGGCGGCTAGCCGGTCCACCGAGACCGGTGCTAGGGATAGCTTGGTGCGTATCTTTTCGGCCCCGAGTGTGGAACCTAGGAGGAAAAGGTCGGCTGTGATCACTGTTCCTGAGGACTGCAGCTTTTTGTCTCGTCCGATGGGTGTGCCAAGCTACCTAAGGCCCCTTGTCTCGGACTCGGACAAACGGAAGATGAACGGAGTCCCCTGGCAGTGTCTCATTAACGAGGGCATGCATGCGGGCAATCGAGTAAGTTTATCAGCCATCCTTGCATAACTCATTGAGAATTTTAGTTTCTCGTTTATCCAAGTTTTAACTTGCTTCTTTTACAGAGTGTGGTGCTTATTAACGAAGCCTTCGTCCGTGCTGAGCAAGAGGTTGACGATCTCAAGGGCCAGCTGGATGCCCAAGGTCGAGAAACGGAGAAGTTCCAGCACCTTTTGCGGGCGAAGGAGGATGAATTGAACCGAACAGTTACTCTTTCCAACCTTCAACCCGAGCTCGATGCGACGAAGGCCGAAAACCTTCGATTAAAGGATGAGTTGGCCGAGATGGTCGAAAAGAACCGGCTTCTAGAAGCGGACAAAGTCGGCCTTAGCCAGGACAACACTCGTTTTTTCTCAAGGCTTGGTGAGACCGAAACCACTATTTCTCAACTCCGGAAGGAGCTGGACTTGGTCAAGTCTGATGCCATGAGCATGGCTGAAAGGCATCGGCTGCTCGAATCGGAGAGTGCCAAGTACAAAGAGCGGATGAGGGTGTTTGAGCAGAAAGCAGAGGACAGGGCCCGGATGTGTGATGAGATGAAAACCGAACTAGAGGATACGACCGATGCTAATGACCTTCTCAAGGCCGAGCTCGAGTCAGCCACTCAATTCCAAAGGGTCTTCGAGGAAGAGCGGGATGAACTGGTGGCAAAACTAGCCCAGAATGAGGCTGATTTGGCAGAATCCCTTAGGAGTGTGTAGGCTGTCGAGGCTCATACTACGATTGTTGTGGAGTATGAATGGTGGAAGTCTCGGAGGATCACCCCTGAGCAAGCCGGGCATGGCTTTGCGGATCTTCCGGCCCTGATACTCGAAGCTAAAAGAGTCGAGGAAGAAGCTAAGAGAGCCCTCGAGACTGACTCTGACGACTCCGAGCGGGCAGTGTCCGAACACTCCGGATCCAGCCATACCAGATAGACCAGGGCATGTACTTAGCCTTTTGTTTTTTGCCTTTGTAGGGGTTTCCGGTGTAAAAACCTTTGTATAAATGGAACATGCATTTTTCTTTATTTTATTTATTCTTTTGTTTGAATGTTTGTTATGACTTTTTCCCGAATTGTCGGTCCGTTTTAAGGACAAGTAGACTCGGAGTCATTATTCCGGACTGTGCTCGAATATCGTCTTTTCTCTTCGTCCGGTACGTTTTGTCCGGGAATTTGATCGAGTTTTTTGCCCATGGGACTTATCTAATGCTTTGTGAATTCAGACGTCTCCGAATCACGATAGGCATTTTTAGGGCCGGTGTTTTTCTGCTATTTTTTAGGGCCGGTGTTTTTCGGACATTTGAATCCCAGCCTTAGCAAAATTTGATATAGCAGTCCCCATTCGAGGGAGTTTAAAGATTTTGGCTCGGTTCACTGTGACCTTGTTGCCTTTGTCAAATTTCGACCGTAGTGCCCGGAATAGGGTATATGAATGAAGCAATGCCGAAATACGGCGATAATCACCAGGGTAGGGTGTTTTAGTAAGGAGACATCCGAAATACCGTAATCCGAACTTTCGATAATTTTTGTATTGCAAGTATTTGTACATACATGATATGAGAATTTTGTTTCCTTCTGCTTTTGCCGCAGCAAATACTAAACGGACACGATTCATTCTGATCGTTTGGTCCTTACATCGAAACCTAATGCAGAAAGTCCGGTCTTGGTTTTGCCGTAGCAAATACTGAGTGGACACGATTCATTCTGATCGTTTGGTCCTTACATCGAAACCTAATATAGAAGGTCCGATTTTGATTTGTTGAGCTCCTCCGTTTTTCACTAACCGGGGTAAACCTCGATGTGGGTATAATAGTCCCCTAGTCCTTGTCCGAGCTGCAAGATCGGGCAAGCGCTATTAAGCCCCCACTCAAAGGTCGTGACCCCGAGTTTCCGGGCGTTTGTCCTTGTCTTTGTCAAGTAACACGTTGTACTTGTTGCCTCATTAAAAACCTTGTCGGAAAACCTATTTTGGGACAAAACCGTACTAAGGAAAAGAGTGCAACACGCGTTTTCAGACCTAGATCCTAACTTTATCCGGTACTTGACTTCCTGCAAAAAAGAAAAAAGGTTAATTAACACGAGCTATCCATACCTTAGCAGTAGTATCTTTTCAAATGAGCCACATTCCAGTTATTGCACAACCGTTGCCCGTCCATGGATTCCAGCTGATACGATCGTTTGCTCGTTACCTCGGTTATCTTGTAAGGTCCTTCCCAGTTCGGACCCAGTTTTCCTTGGTTGGGATTCTTGGTGTTCAGGGTAACTTTCCGAAGCACCAAGTCCCCAACTTGAAAATATCGAAAATTGGCTCTCCGATTGTAGTACCTTTCCATTCTCTGCTTCTGGGCTGCAATATGGACCAATGCGTTTTCGCGAAGTTCGTCCGTGAGATTGAGTTTTACGGTCATGGCCTCCTCGTTTAACTCCTCGGTGGTATACCTGAATCGGAGACTCGGTTCACCAACCTTTACGGGAATGAGGGCTTCGGCCCCGTAGACCAATGAGAAAGGTGTTTCTCCCGTTCTTGATTTCGATGTGGTTCTGTAAGCCCACAATACCTCCGGTAGTACTTCCCTCCAGTGATGCTTTGACGCTTCAAGTCTTTTCCTCAGATTTTGAATTATTGTTTTATTCGTGGATTCCGCCTGTTTGTTCGCACACGGGTGATACAGAGTTGATACGATTTTCTTGATCTTCAACCCTTCGAGGAAATCATTGACTTTGCCGCCCAAGAACTGAGGACCATTATCACAAGTTATCTCGGCAGGGATGCCGAAACGACTAATAATGTGGTCCCATATGAAGTAAATGACTTCCTTCTCTCTAATTTTTTTGAAGGCCTGCGCTTCAACCCATTTGGAGAAATAGTCAGTCATAAACAAAATAAAACAGGCTTTACCTGGTGCCCATGGCAATGGACCAACAATGTCCATTCCCCATTTCATGAAAGGCCAAGGTAACACCACTGAATGCAGCAACTCCTGGGCTGATGAATCATCGGGGCATGTCTTTGACATCCGTCACATTTCCGAACAAAATTCTTCGAATCTTCCTCCATCCGGTTGCAATAGTAACCGGCTGTGACAATTTTCCGGACCAGGGCTTCAGCACCGGAGTGGTTGCCGCAGGTCCCCTCGTGCACTTCTCTCATCACATACTCCGTTTCTCCGGGACTTAAACACTTGGCCAGGGGTCCGAAGCAAGACCGTCGATACAATTGGCCTGTCTACCAAGCAGAAACGCGCAACTTTTGTCCTTAGTGACCGTGATTCTTTTGGGTCACTCGGGAGATTTCCATCTCGCAAGTAGTCGACGTATTTGTTGTGGCAGTCCCAAGTTAAACCCATTATGTTTATTTCGGCATGTTCCTTTTCTATTGCTGAATTCATCAAGTGCACCGTAGTCCCGAGGTTGATTTCTTCCCCTTCGACTGAAGATCCCAAATTGGCCAATGCATCGGCTTCGCTGTTTTGCTCCCTCGATACATGCTGCATGGTCCATTCTTTAAACCGGTGTAGTATCACTTGGATTTTTTCCACATACCTTTTCATCCGTTCGTCCTTGATCTCGAAGAAGCCATTCACCTGGTTAACGACCAAAAGAGAATCGCACTTTGCCTCGATTAGTTCGGCCCCCATACTCTGGGCTAGTTCCAAACCTGAAATCATAGTCTCATACTCGGCTTCATTGTTAGTCAATTTAACAGTTCTAATGGATTGTCGAACGGCATCGCCGGTCGGGGTTCTAAGGACGATTCCTAGCCCGGAACCTTTGAGGTTCAAGGCTCCGTCCGTGCGTAGCGACCAAATACCCGAAGCTTTCCCCAAGGTTAGCAGAAGTTCTTTTTCAACCTCGGGGACCATAGTCGGGGTGAAGTCCGCCACAAAATCGGCCAAGATCTGGGACTTGATGGCAGTCCGAGGCTTGTATTCGATATCATATCCGCTAATTTCTACGGCCCATTTAGTTAGTCTACCCGATAATTCCGGTTTGTGCATGATGTTTTTTAGGGGGTGAGTAGTCACTACACATATCAGATGGCATTGAAAGTAAGGCTTGAGCTTTCTAGAAGCACTTACCAATGCCAATGCCAACTTTTCCAAGTGGGGATAACGGGTCTCCGCATCCCCCAAAGTTCTACTCACATAATATATAGGGAATTGCGTACCTGATTCTTCTCGGACCAAAACACCACTTACCGCTATCTCGGAGATAGCAAGGTAGAGAAAAATCTGCTCGTCCACTTTTGGTGTGTGCAATAGCGGTGGGCTGGACAAGTACCTTTTTAATTCTTGTAAATCTCTTTGACACTTCGGTGTCCAAACGAAGTCGTTCTTCTTCCTCAGTAAGGAGAAAAAGCGGTGACTCTTGTCTGAAGACCTCGATATGAAACGACTCAGCGCCGCTATCCTTCCGGTGAGCCTCTGCACTCCTTTGACGTTATTCACCACCTCAATATCCTCGATGGATTTGATCTTGTCCGGGTTGATTTTAATCCCCCGGTTTGACACCATGAAACCCAAAAATTTACCAGACCGGACACCGAAGGCACATTTTTCCGGGTTAAGCTTCATGTTATACTTGCGGAGTACATCGAAGGTTTCCTGCAAATGCTTTAAATGGTCCTCTGTTTCCAGGGATTTGACCACCATGTCGTCAATATAAACTTCTATTGTTTTCCCTATTTGTTCTTCGAACATTCCATTAACTAGGCATTGGTAAGTTGCACCGACATTTTTTAATCCAAAAGGCATGACATTGTAAGAGTAAGTCCCGTATCGGGCAATAAAGGATGTTTTCTCTTGATCCTCCGGGTGCATCCGGATTTGGTTATACCCGGAGTAAGCATCGAGAAAACTTAACATCTCATGCCCGGCCGTCGCATCGATCATTCTATCAATGTGAGGCAACGGAAATGAATCCTTTGGGCATGATTTGTTTAGATCCTTGTAATCAACGCACATTCGAAATTTATTACCTTTTTTCGGCACCACTACTACGTTAGCTAGCCAGTCCGGGTATTTTACCTCCCGGATAGAGCCTATTTTTAAAAGCTTCATTACCTCATCCTTTACGAAGGCGTGTTTTGCCTCTGCCATGGGCCTTGTCTTCTGCTTCACCGGGGGAAACCTCCCGTCTAAGCTGAGTTTGCGAGTTGTTACTTCTGGTGGCACACCTGTCATATCTATATGGGACCATGCGAAGCAATCGGCGTTAGCTCAAAGAAATTTAATTAACTTGTTCCTGAGCTCCGAGGTTAACCCCGTGCCCAGGTATACCTTTCTGTCCGGTAGACATTTGAACAAGGTGATTTGCTCCAACTCCTCTACTGTTGACTGGGTTGCATCCGAGTCATCCGGCATGACGAATGATCTGTGTACACCGAAATCATCTTCTTCATATCCCAGATCTAACCCCGTGTGCTTTAATTGCTATTTAGTGTCCTTTACCTCGGTTGAATCTTCTTCCTTTTGATCCAATTTTTTGGGCTGAAGTGTCGCTTCCTCGACCGCGAACATCTCCCTTGCAGCGGGCTGTTCACATCGGATGGTTTTTATCCCCTCCGGGGTCGGGAATTTCAGCAGCTGATGTAATATCGACGGCACAGCCCTCATGCTATGTATCCAAGGTCTACCCAACAATGCATTATACTTCATATCTCCTTCGATTACATAGAACACCGTTTGTTGGATAGTGCCATCAATGTTAACCAGCAAAGAGATCTCCCCCTTCGTGGTTTCGCTCGCCATGTTGAACCCGCTGAGCACCCGGGCTACCGGTACGATCTGATCGAGTAGCCTTAGCTGTTCGACCACTCTTCACCGGATGATGTTGGCCGAGCTACCTAGGTCAATCAAAATACGTTTAACTTGTGTTTTAAAAATAAATATAGAGATTACCAACGCATCATTGTGCGGTTGAATGATGCCTTCTGCATCCTCGTTGCTGAATGAGATGGAACCTTCGGGTAAGTAATCCCGACTGCGCTTCTCACGCACAATAGAAACTTTCGTCCGTTTCATCACCGGCCCTCGTGGGGTATCGGTACCCCCGATTATCATGTTGATTATATGCTGAGGTTCTACTGGTTCGGCCCGTTTATGAGACTCCCTTTCCTTGTAGTGACCTTTGGCTCGTTCACTAAGCAATTCTCGGAGATGGCCATTCTTCAGTATCCGAGCCACCTCCTCTCTTAGCTGGCGACAATCCTCAGTTTTGTGTCCATGGGTTCCATGATATTCACACATCACACTCGGGCCCCGTTGGCCCGGGTCTGACCTTAGTGGTCTCGGCCATCTTACATCTGCGATACGGCCAATAGTCGAGACGAGGTTAGAAGTGTTGACGTTGAAGTTGTACTCCGATATCCTCGACAAGTATTTGTTTCCGGCCAAGCTTTCGGCATCGCTCCTGAATGAGAGATCTCGACTGTTCGACGGGCGCTCGGCCCGTTTATCACCCCACCTGGAGAAATGACTCGGGCCAATCCTTGATTTTTCCGACCGGAAGCTTGGCTTTTCCGAATGAGAGTATGGCCGATACCTTTCCCTCGATGGTCAGGACTCCGGCTCGTAAATATTTCAGGATCTCTTCGAGCTTTTGTTCATATTCACGGGCCCCGAGGGAAGCTCGAGTTGGTCGTCCTCTACCCGAATCTTCGACTCGTATCTGTTATGGACATCCGCCCAGGTCACAGCCTCATATTCCAACAGGTTTTCCTTTAGTTTGAATGAGGCCGTCGAGCTCCGAGGATTGAGTCCTTTGGTGAATGCTTGTGCAGCCCATTCCTCCGGAACCGGAGGGAGCTCCATTCGTTCCCTTTGGAACCGATTGACAAATTCTCTCAATAACTCATGATCCCTTTGGGCTATGCGAAAAATATCCGCCTTACGAGCCTGCACCTTTTTGGCACCGACATGAGCTTTTATGAACGCATCAGCGAGCATTTCGAAAGAAGTGATTGAATGCTCGGACAGATGGTCGTACCAAGTCAACGCTCCCTTTGACAGAGTTTCCCCAAAATTTTTCAGCAAAACGTATTCAATTTCGTCCTCTTCAACATCATTGCCTTTTATGGCACAAGTGTACGAAGTCACGTGTTCCTGAGGGTCCGTTGTGCCGTCATATTTCTGGATATCCGGCATTTTGAACCTCTTCGGGATCAACTTCGGAGCCACACTCGGAGGAAAAGGCCTCTGGATGTACCTCTTCGAATCCTGTCCTTTCAAAATAGGCGGAGCCCCAGGGATCTGGTCCACCCGAGAGTTGTATATTTCCACCCTCTTCTCAGTCGAGTCTACCCGCTTCGCTAATGTTTCGAGCATTCTCAGGACTTTGGTGGACGAACCAGCTCAGGACCCATTACTCTCGGCCATCTGCGTCTCGTCCCTTCTAGGTTCAGCAATACCTTTTATCCTCTCCGGGGTCGTTTTATTATTTTTGCTTTGCAACTGGGCTATTGCGATTCCTTGTTCGGCAATCACTGCTCTCTGTTCCTGCAACATTTCAAAAATTAAACGTAAGTCAATATTATCATCCGAGGTATCCGGTACTTTCCGGCCTTGTGTCCGGACAAAGTAATTGAATTGTGAATATTTAAAGGATCGGTGGCCGGCGGGGCGACATTCTCCTGATTCACGGTGTTTTGCCGGTTGGGGCCCTCCCTCTAATCAACGGGGTTCGGGTCAGCGGGATTTGCTGGTAATCCTCGTGGCCCACTGTCTTCATTTTCGGCCACAATCTCGTTGTTGTTGACGTGACCAGATTGTCCACTGTTAGCCATTTGGTCCGTTTTCACAGAGACGAACAACAAATATTTCTATTCTGATGGGTAAGAAACCAAGATCAAAGACCACTATTATCCTAGCCCCACGGTGGGCGCCAAACTGTTTACCCCGAATTTAGGTAATCAATTGAATTTGTAAATGAGGTATAGGATATGTGGTTGAGCTTTAATCTATTTGATTGGGAGAAAATGGATTAGGATCTGCTATGAGCAAATGAATAATAATCGATGGATTATACTAAATGTATGTATTAAATAATGTATTGAGTATTGTTTGATTGAATAAAGTTAAAGAACACACACTAAATTCGAACCAAAATCAGAGAATGAGAGAGAGAGATTTTATATATTTTGCTATTACAATGTTCTAGATCCCAAGAAGCTAACCCCTAAAAGTAATATAGTGACCCCTATTTATAGTTTTGCCTTATGGGCCTCATACAACATAAAATCCTTTTGAATAAAGAAAAACCCTAAAAGGATAAGGTTGGGTAGTACGGTCTGACACCCGTACGACAGGCAGTACAATGTGGCAGAACGGTCTTGACGCGTGGCAATTGTGTAACGGATCACCCGGACCAACGACCACAAACAACCGGGCCAACGACCACGACCAACCGGACCAACGGCCACGATCAACTCGGCTATGGAGAAACCGGATCAAACGATTTTCTTCGCTTTCTTCGAATCAAGCACTTCTCCGGTTCGAAAGAAAGTCTTCATGCTCGTGCTTATTTTTCTCTTCCCTCGATCTCCGGTCTCACCGGTTTAACATATGTCCGATTTTTACCGTATACAAGTATCAACTTCTTAAAACGAGCTGGTCATTCTCTATTTTCGAGTAGATTCATTTTTTCAACCCAAAAAAAAAAAAAAAAAAAAAGATATTTAGCTTGATGCCTTGACCTAGTTCGAGTATTAAAATAATGCCTTGAATCATCTATGAACTTGGTACACTTGGCAATTGGCACAAATCATGTTTGTAAGGTATAATCAACAATCAAAATAGGTTCATGCATGGATTACTTTAAACTCTTAAAATGAGCGTGTTTTCATATACCTAAATTGTTGCCTAACTATTTTTTTCTGACGGTTCATCACTGTCTTCAAAGTTCATATGGCCTGTTAAATTTTTTCTTGGGTCAACATTCAAATTACGCCACTCAAGAATAAAATTACCAAAGAAAGAGTTAGTAGTCGTAGCAGGAGCAGCAACAGTTAAGTTTATGCTGTTCAATTAAGGGACCATTTGAATTGTCCACACGTAGTAATTGGATAAACGCCACGAGTCCACAATCTTCTTCTTCCCCCTATAATCATGAACAAGACTCCAAGAGAGAGAAAAACGATAGGGGTTTAATGATGGTAATGGAGAAGTAGATGAGCTCAACTTTGGCACCTTTTGACTCTCCACCACCTCATTCACATGCACTTGGAACTTGCTTCACGTGTCTTTTTGTAGACAACAGAATTACAATCCCAGGGCTTTAATTTATTTATCACTAATTTTCTTATCCAAACTTTTTCCTTTTACAGAATTTATCCATTTAAAGTTTTATATATAGTCCAAAGTACCACCAATTTTCTTTTTTCGTCATCATTGATGATGTATCATGTGATATATCTAGCTAATTCTCCATCAAAAGGGTAGCCATTTGATTGCAGTTGAGACCCTACAAAGAAGAAAAAACAGACGAAAACATGAAGAAGATAAAAGGAAGGAAAAAAAAAAAAGAGAGAGAGAAAAAAATCCCCTTCACCCCAAGATATATATATATATATTAAGGAAACTACGTCCGCTATTCTTTGGGTGCGCTCTTGGTAGACCTCGCTCTAGTGTGATAGCCTGCAAACCATACAGAAAGTGTAAATGCAAACTCGTGCGACGAGCTCGACTGACAAATGCATGTAGTATCGATCCCAGGACCCCTACTTGAGAGATCCCCGCTCAATCAACTCGGGTATCACCGGTGTGGCAAAAAGTTTCATATACTTCCTGATATAATTTTTTTTTTTTGGTGAAGTTACATATATTAGATGACTATCCCACCTTTCCTACCGAAAATAACTTGAACACTAAAAAGAAAAAAGAAAAAAGAGAATTAGCGACGACCATCTTTGTTGCTAAATAACAAAAATT
This sequence comes from Lycium barbarum, assembly GCF_019175385.1. Taxonomy (NCBI): domain Eukaryota; kingdom Viridiplantae; phylum Streptophyta; class Magnoliopsida; order Solanales; family Solanaceae; genus Lycium; species Lycium barbarum. The sequence continues at coordinate 115,362,300 of NC_083342.1, forward strand.
CATCATTAATCCTATCAAATGAGGAATTAGCGATAAATTATCATAAATCATGTTAGCTATGAGTTATTTTGCGACGGATTTCATATATAGCTAATTCTTGTTTCTTTTAGCGATACAATTAAAATAACTTCCATTATTTCTTACAAACCACGAATTCAAAAAATTAATGTCTAGTATGTGAAAATTATGAAAGGTTAAAAAGTTGAAACTTTGAAAAACAAGGTGAAATTGCTTGGTAATCTTAAGAACAACATAAAATCTGCAACAGTTTCTTGTCTGATTACAAATATAAATCTTTGTTTAGCAAAGTTTTCTCTGCTTCTTATCTTAATAATAAGCAATATTCAAAGAAAAACTTTGACTACTAAAATGGAATTAAATTCAAAAGGCATTCTTTACCAACTAAATTCAACTTTAATCAAGGCATTCTATTGGCATTATCTTAAAAAGTGCTTTACTATGGGCAAAGAACGAGCCTTCTCTGTATCTTCTTCAATTTAATAATTTTTATTTCCTCCTTTTGGACTTTGAATGCCTCGATTAAATAAACAGGTAGAGCCTTTGCCTCGTTCTAACGTCACATCAATTCGTTAAATTACATCACATAGTCTACAGTCGTGCCTTTTGTTTGGCTAGTAAAACATGAAAATTATGCAATTCTTTAGCTTTTTCCACACTATACTTATTAAAACAATGTAAAAGACTAGATAACGGGTATAATCATGACATCTAAAGGAGGAATCACCTAAAATTCAAAAAGGTGACCTCCAAGTGGTAGCTAGTAATGCCAAAAGGAAAAGTCATCTGATATTTTTGAGTTTACTGATTCAATTAATTTTAATTTTAATTTTTGCTCGAAATGTCCACTAATAAAATAAAACGCCTCCTAGCAAAAGGTTTATCAATTCCAGATTTCCAATAAGAAATATTTTATTGGGGGTAAAAGAATCCTAATTACTCTATTTATATCTTTCACTGATAGTAACTAGCGAGGGTTTCAGAGTACAATCTATAAGCTCATGAGAATTCAATAGCTTTTATATGTGTCTGTATATATATTCCATATAATTTCATTAAATATTTAATAAATTAAATAAATATTGTATATCAACCTGATATCTATAAAGTTCTGTAGAGAAAAAGACAAAAATGGTCCCTTAACTATGATAGTAGGTTCAAAATAGTCCCTTAACTATACACTTAACGGTTTTAGTCCTTTAAGTTTGTTATAAGTTAACAAAAACGGTCCCTTAACTATGAGAGTAAGTTCAAAATAGTCCCTTAACTATGCACTTAACGGTTTTGGTCCTTTAAGTTTGCCATAAGTTGACAATTTTAGTCTCGACAAAATATTCATCGAACTCTATTTGTTAGATTTGACGAGAACTATGAAAAAAAGGGAAAAATTAGTGAGAACTCTAGATCGGTCAAATAACTCGGGACAAAACCGACGGACGTTAGTCGGTTATAGGATGGACTTCCGCACATTTTTCCTCAAAAATAACCGATGGACTTCCGTTGGTTTTCGTAAAAAACAATAAAAATTAAAAAAAAAAATAGTGTCCCTCGATTTTATCCATCGGTTTCCGTCCATCGTTTTTTTCGCTTGTTTTTTATAGTGACAACTTTTTTAGTTTCTGCTATTTCTAATTTATTTCTAAAGTCTAGTGTATTTTATTTAGTCGATGGATTCCCTTAGTTTTAATCGATAGAGTCCGTCGGTCTTTGTGTTTCGAGACACTATTTTCTGACATTATCAAACCGTTAAGTGCATAGTTAAAGGACTATTTTTAACCAACCCTCATAGTTAAGGGACCATTTTGTCAATTTATGGCAAACTTAAAGGACCAAAACCGTTAAGTGCATAGTTAAGGGACTATTTTGAACCTACTCTCATAGTTAAGAGACCATTTTTGTTAACTTGTAACAAACTTAAAGGACTAAAACCGTTAAGTGCATAGTTAAGGGACTATTTTGAACCTACTATCATAGTTAAGGGATCATTTTTGTCCTTTGAACAAGTTCTGTAAATATTAAATTCTGAATCCTTCTCGTTTGGTCTTGGACTCTTTTCAAATGTGCCAAGTTAGTCTTGGATTGAGTTATCGAAAAGTCCAAAAGCATCATTTGAAGTAATTCTATTTATATTGCTCTTCCTCTCGTTCTTTATTTTCTTCTTCTTCATGAGATATGGTTTGTCTATAACTTTGTTGGCCTTTTGTAATCATGAGGACCTTGTGTCATCATTGCTGTGGAAAAATATACTCTCTCCCTCTTCCTCTCTTCTTCCCTATAATTAAGTTATTTCCCCTCCCTATAAGTTATCCATTCCTCTTGCACTTTTTTTCTCTGCTCAAAAACTTGAATACAACCTATAGTCTAATTTTAAGACCCTCTATTTTTCCCTCATCTTTTGGTCTTCCATTTTAATTTTCTTTAGTGAAGATCAAAATGTGCCATGAAGCATCAGATTTAGAGTCACTTCAGCCCTCATGCTACACTACTCTCAACAGGCCACATACATCTAGAACAACCAAGATGCATATGCTCAGGCTAAGAAGGTTAGTAACTAGTAAGCCTTTGTAGTTATTTTGCATTTACAGTATATATATTTTTTGTATCATCATTAAATTGATTTACAATAACAAGTAATTCTTCAGGCATGATATGTTAATCAAAATTGAGTTATAACCTATTATAATCAGTTATAAGTTGGCAAGGGCACTTTTTAATACCAAACGTGATATGCTAAAATATATTTAATAGCCTGCTATATAAATTATTTAACATCTAAAACTATATACATACAGTAGATATTTTTACATCATCAAGTTGACTTACAATAATGGGTACTCTTCATAACAAACATGATATGTTAAAATAGAGTAATAACATAGCTATAACTAGTTATAAATTGCATTGATAGAATTATTTGGACGTTTGATCATTTCATTTGTAATATGTGTAGGAACGGTGAGAGAGTGTCAAACGAAGCAAAAGAAAGGGCAAAGCTGAGGAAGTTGAAGAAAATAATGAAGATGAAGAACTTGAAGCTCTACAAAGAGAACAAAACCATTATTGAAGAGAATGAAAGGCTGCGCAAGAAAGCTCTTCTTCTTCATCAAGAAAACAAAGCCTTGTTCTCTCAGATTATTCAACAAGTTTCAAAACCTCTAAATCACAACTAATTAATACTAGTAATTACTATAAGTTAGCATCATATGATAGGGCTAATCAAAGCATAGCTAGCTAGAATACACGTAATATCTATCAAGTTATTGTAGTCTGGAGTATGATAGACCTATTGGTTATTTATATTTGATTTTTGTCATCTTGTATTCAATTTCTAATTATCACGTGGTGGAATAATAGTTTAAAATGATGATTTGAAGGTTTGTTTAGCTTCGAGGATCCGTGTGAGTTTGTGACATTGGAAAAGGGAATGGAGAAGCAAGTTGTTGAGAAGTCTTCCAGAATACGCATGGAAAGTGATTTTTGTTTATATTCAGGAAAATTGGTCAACAAATGTGTCCTAAAGGATGAGCGACTAAGTTCTCCATCAATTAAGATGCCATTGTAGCCATAGCTTTCGAGATATAGAATCAGGCTTTTCATAAAGAATAGAAATATACACTAATTAAGCACCTAATGTATTCTGACTTATTTTGTAAATATAAGCATGTATTTTAAAAGAAAATAACTACACCCTTTATACTAAGAAAATCCTACACAAATATTAATTTGAATAATATTTTCATTTTACTAGGGTGTTAAGTGTTTAGTTTAAAAAAACATGAAATATCTGTACCTAAATATATCAAAATAGAATTACCCAAAGACTAATTGAAACTAAAAGTAAAATGTTCATATATTTGTAGTTTTATGAGAACTAAGAGGATCAACATTTTTGTTGAACTTTTTTATTCAGACCTTTGACTAAAAAAGAATAGATATTTTGTTTAAACGTCTTAAATAGGAAATGACAACATATTACTCCCTCCGTTCATTTTTATTTGTCCACCATACTAAAAATAATTTTTCACTTTTACTTGTCTACTTTAATTTATCAAGAAAAAACAATTTTTTTTTTGTTTTTACCCTTAACATTAATTACTCATTTCCAAATTATTCTTCAAGTTCTATGAGACTATCCACCAATTAATATGGGCATTATAATAAAATATATACTTTATTTATTAAATCTTAAGAGGCGTACAAAGTTAAAAGTGGACAAGTAAAAATGAACGGAGAGAATACTTAATAATATTGTAAACAACAAGATTCACGTAGAGAAAATAATAGGATTAAAAAATATTGCGACAATTGTAGTACTACTTTACATCAATGATTCTTCTTTCCAAAATAAAATAAAAAATTCAAGGGTCTTTGAACTTAATGAATTTAATCTTGATTTTTATATGACTTCATGGGCTTGAAGCTTGATCTTGACTTGTATTTGAGTTCAAGGGCTTGAAGCTTGTTGTAAAATTTGATAAATTTTATCTTTACTTGTATCAATTCAAGAACTTGAAGCTTGATCTTGACTTGTATTTGAATTTTAGGGCTAGTTTGAAGCTTGATCTTGAATTGTAATCTTGAACTTGATTATGAAATTGATTTATTCATCACGAACAAGTAACTTTGATGTTGACGCATTGATATTTGATTTTCCTTGGTTTTTATTGTCGAGTATTTGATATTATAAAGAAATACTTGATAGCTTATAGAGTAATTTGCGGTGCTTTTTATTACCGAGTATTTAAAATTGTAGAGAAATACTTGATTGCTTGTAAAGTAATCTACTGTGTTTGATACATGAGCTTTCTCTCACTTCTTATTCTGAATCTAGTCTCTTTTCTAAATTATGAGAAACCGTTTAATGAAATTGATCGCAATAACTAATGGTTGCAAACTTGCAATGGTTATATTTAGGAAAGTGGTGTTTAGACAGAATGAAACTGGGTTGTAAAGTTTCCACTTCAAGCCCAGTATCTTTTCACAGTCCGTGAAATACTGGGCTTTTGTTAATCGGTCCCATATAATCAGAGACAACACTTTTCTGAAAATATATACTATTAGTTAGTGGGCTCGACACGATGGCCCGGACAAGTACACGGCCGAACCCCACTTAGACTTTCACGCATATCATGGCACTACTTTTAAGGCGGTTACTATTCCACAAAAGCCCAATTTGGTAATTTCACTATGCTCCACCGGTCGGCGCAATTCAAAGTCACACCCACGAGGGCGGTCCCTTAAGAAAACACTGCTGAATTAATATTCGGATCTGGCGATCAACATATTATTTTTGGAATTAATTCAGACAACATGGATTATTTTTAATTTCAAAATAAACTCCATGTGTCTAAAAATAAAACTAAAATTATACCAATTCTTAAAAATATATACATAAAATATCTAGTTTTACGGAGAGACGACGTGTTCACATGACCCAAAATTAGTACATAAAATCGCCCCTGTGAGTAATTGACCTAAAAAGATGCCGAAATATCCGGTTGATGGAGAATATTACGGCCCCCATGCTTATCTACTCAACTGCTTCTTATTCCATCTTGATGCTCTTAGTCCGTTCAGGCTGTGCTCACTGCTCGGTCATGATCGATACTCGATTAACTTGATCCTCTGCGTGCTCGGTTGAATCAATGTCAATGTTTGCCCTCGATCATGTTGAAGTCTCGACTAAAGGACCTTCGGTTGGAACCCGTTCAATCTCATATAACGGTCCAAATCCTTACATGACATAATGAGAAATCGAGAGTAGCTTTGACCTCGATCTCACCCGTATACAATTTTAATATTTAAATTTAAATTAAGTATTTAATTAAATAATATCACATTAAATAAAAAAGAGGAAATAGTGATAAATCATTGACATTTTTGTACTTCATCACAAAATCTAAGCACCATTTTTTTTAAATTACATAGAAGGTAGCGGAAGGAGAGATGGAAAAAAGAATTACAACGTGAAAATTCAAATTCTCATCAACAAAATAAAAATTCAGATAACAATCAACTGAGCTAATGGATCCGTACAAATCTAAGCGCCATACTTCGCATCTCTTGCTTCTTTTTTTTGGGTTCACTTCTCACTCTTTAGTGAGTACTCAGTCACCTGGTGCTCCTGACAAGCCTCTGTCTTTTTATTTTTGAAAATTTTATTTGAAGTCTCTGTATATTCACCGCAACTTGGACCCACACACCATCTCTCTCTCTCTCTATATATTCATTTTGAACCCAAAAAAATAAAAAAAGGTTCATCATCCTTGCTGTTTTTCTCTCTCTACAAACAAGAAAAAAACTCGGGCATTTGTAGAGAGAGTGATGGCTTCGGGTGGAAGTTACAGAAACGGTACTCAGAAAGCGCCGAGTAGTCTCCGTACTTCTTCTTCATTCAAATCCAAGCTTCCTCCCTCCGCTTCTTCTAACGGCCGTCGGAGTAGTAGTGCTATTGACGCCGGTAAGTTTCCTACAAGTCTCCGTTAACTAGTTGCTTTCTGGTTGCCGATCGATTTTATCTCTCCAATTGAATTTTTAACTTGTCGATTTTGCTAAATTGATGCTTTTCTCTGTGTGTGTGTGTGTGTGTGTGTCAGACATTGCGCTTTTTAGTGTTAATTCGACGATGTGGATGCATTTTGCTAGTTGATAGCTGATATTGGCGCTTGATTTAAATGCTGCATTGTATTTTATTTTTGTTTTGTAGTTGTGAATTTTACAAGTGACATTTTGTTTTAAACAGGTGCTTCAAGCCTTTAAACTTTTACTTTCCACTTAATCAATGTCGAAATGTGCACATATTTATGTATGATTTTTTATTATATATTCATAGGAATGGCTTGTATTAAAGTAACTCCAGTAATTATGGCTTTGATGCTAGGCGAAGTTTCTCTGGTATAGAAATGAGTTGTCATCGCTATCTGGTTGAGGATCAAGTTTATTTTTGTAATTGGATTTTTGAGTTTTGGAATCTATGGAGTTAATTCTGCTATTAATGTGCTAGAGATTGTGTTCTTTAGTGGTTTAGGTTTGTTTTAATTGGAGGATGTGATGTTATATACTGATTTTGTTAGTTGATACCGGAGCTCGATTTAAATTGGTTAATTCGAAAGTTCAACAGGTGAACTATTTTTTCCCCCAAATATTACCAATTAGGTGGACAGGTACTTCAAGCCTCCAAACTTTTCTGTGCACCTAATCAATGTCTAAGTTTGCTTAGGTTTGTGTGAGTATTTTTCACTAGACATGCCTAGTAATGTATACTGTGGCAGATTAGCTCGTACTGTGGAAGTTCATTCCTTTTCTTTTCTTTTTTTTTGGGATGAAAAACAAAGTCCATTTCTTTAATAGAATTCAACACTTTCCTTATTAAAAAAGTTTTTTTTTTTTGGATAAAGTAAACTCTAAGGAACAGGTTCATAAATTTAAGTAGGGTGAGAATCAGAAGGAGATCTAATTATCTGGGAAATAGGAAGTACTTGTATTAGCGGAACATAATCTATTATGCCCTTCATTCTTATTTATGAAATATGTTTAACTAGCACAGAGAAAAGCATTGGTCGTTGTATGCTGATTGTGTACTGCTTGAAATGTTTCTGTAATAAATTAATCATCCATACTAAAAAGAATATGAAACTAAGGTTTGTTTTGGTTGAAATTTGAAGTCGGTCAGACATATATTACATAATAAACAAATGTACAGATCTAGGTTATTTATTGGAATGATATCACATCAAGATATATGTCATATGCGGTACTTAGTGATTTCTCTCGTTGCTGCTAAGAGTATTTTATGTTATGCTCTTTCTGCTGCCTTAAGCTGCACAGCTCAGATTCTTCGTCATTCTCTTGCTTCACTATATGTGAATATGAACTATTTCTTTTGATTGTTCTAAATAGTGTATGGAAGAGTTAGAGTTTCTGTCAGATTACGTCCTCGAAATGCCGAGGAAATGGCAGCAGATGCAGATTTTGCTGATTGTGTAGAGCAGCAGCCGGAGGTTGTCATTTTTTACATTTTTCATTTTCCTGAGAAGTTTTTTTTTTTTTGGGAATAGCTTGAGTATGATGCAATTTTATTCATTTGGCCTTCCAGCTCAAAAGGTTGAAACTTCGGAAAAACAATTGGGATTCAGATACTTACGAGTTTGATGAGGTGTTCACCGAGTTTGCATCCCAAAAGCGTGTGTATGAAGTTGTTGCAAAACCTGTTGTTGAGGTTTGTTGCTTTCTTTTGTATTGTTTAGTTACCTTGACGAATTTGGAACTACTTACACCCTGGGAAGAAACCATTGATGCAAAATAACTAGCCCAACATAAATCTTTTCGTTCCTAGGGGTTAGTTGTGGATGATATTTTGTTATTTGACAAGAAGGAAGTTATTAATTAATGGAGGGCTGAGGGAGTGAGTCATTTCCCCTTAACGAGGTGATACCTCAGTGGGACCCTGATTAAAAGACAACATTTGACCCTTTCAGTATCCATTTGTTCCATCTTTGACAAACCATGTTTCGATCCTAAACTGCAAGGCATTAGGTGGACTTACCACAATAACTTCTTGTTCCTGCAGCTATTCTTCTCATTAAATGGAACATATTATTTAATTTTATGACAATTTTGATGATTGTGGTGAACAATACATGTTATGTTACATAAATTATTTCATGAAAGATGTGAAAATTCATACAAGAAATATTCAGAGCACGTATTGATGTATTCATTGATATAATAAAAAATGATTTGTTACCTACAAACAGTTGGATGGAATCATTAAGGACACCTTGAGAATCTAATTTTTATGGTATTCCTATGCTATATCTTTCTGAGATAATGCTTTATGAACAAACTTTCTTTATGAACAAACTTTCTTATATTTTTGCCCATTTTACTAGAGTGTCTTGGACGGTTACAATGGAACAGTGATGGCTTATGGTCAGACTGGGACAGGGAAGACTTATACCCTTGGACGATTAGGTGACGAAGATGTCTCTGCTCGTGGTATCATGGTTCGTTCAATGGAAGACATATTAGCAAATATTTGCCTGGAGACCGACTCAGTTTCAGTCTCATACTTACAGGTGGGAATGTGCTTATTAAACCTATCAGCAAATACATTGTCATTGTGCATCTTTGGGCTTGCTTGCAGACTATTGCTCTCTTGACCACAATCACTTTGCAACCAAAAGATTTGCCAAGTTTTATCTAAATATCCTGGTTTGCATGCAGCTTTATATGGAAACAATTCAGGACCTCCTAAATCCTGCTAATGACAACATCCCCATAGTTGAAGACCAAAAAACTGGTGATGTGTCTTTACCAGGGGCAACTGTAGTGGAGGTCCGGGACCAGCAAAGTTTTCTTGAACTGCTACGGGTCGGGGAAGCTCATAGATATGCTGCTAACACAAAGCTGAATACTGAATCTTCCCGAAGTCATGCTATTCTCTTGGTAAATCAGGAATTCTATATTTCATCTTTTCACCCCTTGGGGTGCGGCGCTTCCCGGATCCTGCTAATGCGGGATGCTTTGTGCACCGGGCTGCCCTTTTATATTTCATCTTTCCAGTTAAATGCATTGTTTATCAATATCAATCAATCAATCAACAGTCCTCAAAAAAACTATAAATCTGTGTAGAAGATATCAATATAAACATGTTCCATTTGGAATTTGTGTTTTTAATATTGTTGTAGGTACAAATTAAGAGGTCAGTTCCTGGAAGAGAAGCTGATTTTTCTGCTGAAACAGATCACTCATCTCACTTGTCAACCAATTATAAGCCACCTATGTTGAGAAAAGGCAAACTAGTTCTTGTAGATCTTGCTGGTTCTGAGCGTGTAAACAAGTCAGGTATACTCAACACCAGGATTCCTAAATTGAGTAGCAAATATTAGTTATTTTTGAGATTTTCCTCTTTAATCTCTTCCCTAATTTAAGAACATTTCGGTGTATGTGCTTTTAATATATTCTTTATTTTAGGCTTAATGCATATGCAGCCCCCTAAACTTGCCCCTTTTTTCCATTTTGACACCTCAATTATGTGTAGTTCCCATTGAACCCTTGAACTTGGCCTCAAGTGTGTCAATCAAACACAATTCAACTTACATAACATATATGGTGAGTTTCATTTTCTTTAGCCTTGCACGTAAACGTCAATCGCATCCTACGTGGAAAATTCAACCAATTAAAACTCCCCATACATTTTAATTATACACATCATTAAAATATGTGTATAACGGCCTTTTTTCAAGAACCAAGCAATTCAGCCAACTAGGCATTGAAGACCAACCTTTTGAGATTGATTTTGAAGGTTTTTTGGGATTCTGGAATAACATAATAGTATCTGGTGTTGCTTAATATTTTTGACTTCTTATTATCCAGTTTTGGTTTCTTATTTTTCAGTTTTCAGTTTTTGGTTTTAGTTTCCAATTTTGATTTCTTATTTTCCATTTTTGTTATTTGATTGGTTGAAGTGGTGCTTCTTCACTTGTATAACACAATAGCACACTTCTTCCTATCTGATGTGTATAATTAAAATGGATGCGGTGTTTTAATTGGTTGAGTTTTCCACGTAAGATGCGATTGACATTCATGCGCAAGGCTAAAGAAAATGAAACTCACCATATTTGTTACTATGTAAGTTGGATTGTGTTTGATAGACATACTTGAGGTCAAGTTCAGGGGTTCAATAGGAATAACACTTAGTTGAGGTGCCAAAATGAAAAAAAATGTACAAGTTTAGGGGGCTGCATATGCATTAAGCCTTATTTTTATCTTAGTTATATACTCTTTTCTATACAACAACAACATACCCAGTGTAATCCCACAAGTGAGGTCTTGGGAGGGTAGGATTTACGCAGACCTTACCTCTACCTTTGAGAGGTAGAGAGGCAAAGAAGATTGAATATTAGACCATAGTTTGTTAAAGCAACATCGAGATAGCATCTTGATCTAATTGTAGGTATTGTAGTGTGTGTTAGTGGCCAGTCTGTAGGAGTATATGGTTGAACAGAAGAAAATGTGGAGTGAAATATTGTTGTAATAGAACAGAAGAAAATATGCACTTTGTATACATAAAAATATAAGAATGGGTGAAATGAAAAGGAAGGAACAACTTATTGCCCAAAAGGAAAAGAAGAAAAGATTTTTATTGCCGGAGTCATGTTGATGTAGCAACTCTTCTGGTTATTGCTGTAACTTGTCCTTTTGATTTGTAAACAGACTACATATCCTTTTCTTTCATCTCCTGTAGGAAGCGAAGGGCACATGTTGGAGGAAGCAAAGTCCATCAATCTTTCATTAAGTGCCCTAGGGAAGTGCATAAATGCCTTGGCAGAAAATAGTGCTCACGTACCTGTTCGAGATTCGAAGCTTACGCGGTTGCTGAAGGATTCATTTGGAGGTGGGCTTTTTTTCTTGTGTCTCTGCATAACATGGTAAAGTTTAGAGGTATCTGATATCAACAGATGTCTACCGAGTGTACTGCATTTACAAATGGGCTATACCGGTGTCTAGAGTTGTGAAGATTCTGGTTTGGCTTTTTCTTACCCAAGGACACCACATTTAATTGAGATATGCTCTTTTAACTGTTTCAAGAGCTAGGAGGCGATATTCTTTCTTACTTGTCCATAACCCCAAAAAAAGGAGTTAGGACTCAATATCTTAGTTCTTAAAGAAGTTCCAATCATGTTGGTTTACTTCCTGTGATTTTGCAGGAACATCGAGAACTTCACTAGTTATCACCATTGGGCCATCACCTAGACATAGAGCAGAAACAGCAAGTACCATATTGTTTGGACAGAGAGTGAGTTCTCCATTTGGAACGATTTATGTGGATAGGTTATGCTACTGCGTATGTGTGCCAAGATAGTTTTATCCTTTCGTGCAGGCTATGAAGGTGGAAAACATGTTGAAGATTAAGGAAGAATTCGATTACAAAAGTTTATCAAAAAGGCTGGAGGTGCAAGTAGACAAACTTATTGCTGAAAATGAAAGACAGCAGAAAGCTTTTGAGGCTGAGGTTGAACGAATTAGATTAGAAGCACAAAGGCATGTCATAGAAACAGAAAGGAACTATGCTGAAGCCCTGAAGGTAGTTTATGTTACTTATTTCTCTTGGCTTTTGAGTCTTTTTCTGTAATTACTAATTAGACTGGGAGTTGATTCAGATCAAGAACCACATATTGTTGAATGCACCACTTCACTGTCTTAATTTGATGGGAAAAGGGTTAAATATACCCCTCAACTTTGTGATTTACAGCATATATACCCCTCGTTATAAAAAAGTGGTGCATATATACCCCCGCCATTACATAAATGGTGCATATTTACCCTTTTCGTTAACAAACCTATATTGATTGAATTAAAAATATTTATCTGTTTTTTTTTAAATATGAAATTACCCTTTTGCCATTTAAAAAATCAGTTGATCCATCATCTTTTATCGACTGGGGAAATACCCAATCACTAGCGTTCTTACGGCTGTGGAGACGATGCCACAAGGGACTTCTAATAATTGAATGTCAATGTTATGAAACTGTCTGGAAATGAAGTACTGATTTTGGGGGCAAGTGCAGAAAAATTTCAGTTAACAGATCTTCACTGCTGGCGATTGGGCAGATTCTAGTGAAGGGACTTCCATTTCAGTTGAGATTTTGCCGGAGATTGACATCTGTGATTTTGATTGCCTTTCGAAACTCCGGCAGTGGATTAAGGTGATTTTGATTATACTATCAAATTTATCGAAGTAGGAGGAGTCGATTGGGTATTTCCCCAGTTGGTTCGGCTCGGGAGGGTAAAAATTGATGGGTCAACCAATTTTTTAAAGGGCAAAAGGTAATTTTTAATTTTAAAAACCAGATAAATATTTTTAATTCAATAAATATAGGTGTGTTAACGAAAAGGGTAAATATGCACCATTTGTGTAACAGCGAGACTATATATAGTCGAGGGGTATATTTGCCCCTTGTCCCTAGTTTGATTATCTGCCCCTAGTATTGCTACCAATAGTTAAAGTTAAAGGGCAGCCCGGTGCACTAAAGCTCCCGCTATGCGTGGGGTCCGGGGAAGGGCTGGACCACAAGGGTCTTTTGTACGCAGCCTTACCTTGCATTTCTACAAGAGGCTGTTTCCACGGCTTGAACCTGTGACCTCCTGTTCACACGGCAGCTACTTTACCAGTTACGCCAAGGCTCCCCTTCACCAATAGTTAAAGTTAAAAGAAGGAAAAACTTATACTCCTGTTTTATTATATGTAAATTTATCAGGGCTCTTTTGCAGTTAGTTGCGCTCAGATAAAATAGTTTTTCCTTTCTTAAATGTATCTCTTTTAGTTTGTCTTTCGATTTCGGAAAAGTATATATCAATTGACTATCCCTCAATCCCAAACTAGTTAGGGTAAGCTCTATCATCATAATTTAAGAATTGAGTTATAAGTTGATGGAATTTTACTAGGATTCAATATTGTTCCTACTGGAATTATGTTTCAACTATTGTGGAATAACACTTCTGCTTTACTTGCAGGACGAGAAAATGAAATGTCAGGTGGAATATATGGAATCAATTAAGAAGCTGGAGGAGAAGTGGAGCCTTAATCAACAAAAGCCCACAAACAACGTCAGAACTGGTGGGGCATGTATCACAGAGGTTGTAACTCTGCTTTTGTCTTTTTTTTTTTTTAATTTAAATTATCATCATCATCTTAATTATTAATGCTGCTGTTCTGTTGTTCATGAAGACTGTCCTTAACGTTTCCTGTAGCAAAGAGTCGGTTTCTGGAAAAGGAAATACCATAATTGAAACAAGTAGGATCTAATTCCATAGTTGAAACAGGTCAAGTATTAAGGTTGTACTTTGTAAAGAGTCAGTTTCTTAAAATGGAAATACTATAGTTGGAACACGTAGCATTCAACACTTTAGTTGAGACAAGTAGCATGTTTCATGCCTTTGTCTCCATAGTGACATCTTTGAAGCTAGACTTATATCTACCAGGTAAAAAACAGAGGAAGGGAGGGAGGGAGGGGGAGAGAAAGAGAGGCACTGGGTAAATATTGAGGTTCAGAGTTTTATATATCAGTACAGTAAGAGAACTTCTAGAACTAAGAACCTTATTTATTGAATATCGGAATGAGACTGGTCTAAATGAGAGCGAATTGGATAGTGAGGGTTCATATTGCCGACTCCGACTAGCTTAGGATTGAGACTTAGTTGTTGTTGTCGGAGATCCTTTTTCGTGCTTCTAATGAGTCTGCAAGTTCAGTGTGGGTGCTGCCTGATATTATAATAGAACCTTGGTGTCTCCTCTATAAGTCTCTTTGTAAGCATGTATTTCAAGGCATAAATTGGGTTTTACTTCTAGGGAGAGAACAACATAGTGCTTGTTGATTCTTTATTTCTTTCCAGATGTTTAAATTGCTTCTTGTGCAGGAAGCTTCTGAACTTAAGATGTTGCTTCAAAACGAGATGCAAACAAGAAAGGCAGCAGAAGAAGAAATCAACAAACTCAAAGATCAACTGCACAAGTTTACAAAACCAGGGGTATGCTCTTCATCGATTATTCATTTTTCAAATAAAATTGCTTGAATTCTATTGGGATTGAGCTGATGAATATGACTGATTAATGTGCACTGTAGTCAGCAGGTGGAAATTCTGATATTCTAAACCTCCAAAGCATGCTGGAAGAAGAGATTCGTCAGAAGAAGAGACTGGAAGAAGAAGTGATTGTCTTACGTAGTCAATTTTCTCAGCTAACTATGGAAGCTGGTCAAGTACGGTCTTTAACTTGCCTATAAGCTTGATTACACCTTTGCTTTCTGTTCTACTTACTGCTAGTATCTTGTTCTGTTTGCCGTGCGCGATTGACAAGTTCTATGGTTTGTGAGAATTTATGATTTGATGGATACGTTTATGTCCCCCCTTTGCGTCTCTGTTTTTCTATTTCCTCTCTTTTCCTTGGTAAATGTTTCAATCAGTTTAACTTTAATTGCCTGTACACAGAGAACAAGCTATTTGGATAGAAGCAGAAATGGCACTGGGCTTCCTGGCCTAGATTCATTGTCTCCTCTTAGAAATCTGCATTGCAAAGATGCGACTAATGGAGAGAGATCTTCAATCACCAATCTGCACGAACAAGGTCCCAATATATTCTTCAGAGTATGTCCTTTTTAAGTTGCAAAGCCTCTCAACAAAATTTTCTCATCACTTCTTCATGGGCATTACAGTTGGATTACACAGGATTTTGTCGCTGCTGGAGTCTGAAGATGCTACCGTGCGGATTCATGCTGTGAAAGTCGTAGCTAATCTAGCAGCTGAAGGTAATCTAGTCTCCACCCAATCTTCCCAAGTGCAGAAAGCAAAGTCTGGCGATGGCATATTTTTCACTTGCCACTTTTCGTGATTTATTGGAGAAAAAGTGGATCACTTATTTTTTGTTTCTTCATACTAATTCCGTAAATTGCTCCAACTACTTGGTTGTTGGGTGTTTCCATACGTTATCCTTGAAAGTTACATCTTGGTTCTTGGTGGCTTCAGTAGGTTGTACAGTGTACATAACATTTTTTGTATTCTTGTTGCTCACAACCTTTGCCTCTTCGATGGAACCAAGGATAAAAAGGATAGGGTTCCATGGGTGGTATACTGCTGTTTGTGATAGTGGTCTGATACATTTTTAATCCTGCCTCAAATATACCCTGCAGAAGCGAATCAGGAAAAGATAGTTGAAGCTGGTGGTCTTAATTCATTACTGATGCTTCTTAGTAATTCAGAGGATGAAACCATTCGCAGAATAGCAGCTGGTGCAATTGCAAATCTTGCAATGAGTGGTGATTCTCAATCTATAGCTCTCTTTTTCTTTTTCTCTTTATTTCCCCTGCAGAGGATGCTTTACGTCCTTGTCGAGGCCCTTTGTCTCCTAAGAACTACTATGTTTTGAGGATTATTTGCTGTCTTTTCAGAAGCCAACCAGGAACTTATAATGATTCAAGGCGGGATTGCGCTATTGGCGGTGACAGCTGCTGATGCTGAGGATCCTCAAACATTACGCATGGTGGCCGGAGCCATTGCTAATCTATGTGGTAACGGTAAGCTCATTCACTTTTTCTGTAGGAGTAGCCCCTCTGCATGCCCCATCCATCAGCCTTTCAGGTCATTGTTGGAATAGCTCTGTCAATTTTTGTTCTTGTAGTTGGGTCCAACAAAGTCTTTTGGCATGTTGTTGATTGAATCAAGAAGCATCCATTTCTTCAGATCCTGAAGAGAGATCATCCTATTTTGGTAGGGCAATTTGCAGCAGTAGTAATGGAAGTGAAAACATGGTCATTTTATAGAGTTTTCTTGCATTCTTGTTACTATTTTCGCTGTGTTCACGACAACAATGAGGCCCTACTGATTTAAAGGATTCCTCGAAGCTGCTATTTATCCTTGTATTCAGTGAATTTAGCTTCACTATGGTCCCGTCACTTCCTGGGAAGATTCCATCCAAGTTTTACTTTGTGTTGTATCTAAGCCTGCTCCTCCTTCCATCAATTAATTTCAGTGCTTGAATCTTGATCATGGTATATATTTCTATTCCAGATAAACTACAGACAAGGTTGAGGTCTGAAGGTGGAATCAAGGCACTGTTAGGGATGGTGAGATCGAGACATCCAGATGTTTTGTCACAAGTTGCACGGGGAATAGCAAATTTTGCGAAGTGCGAGTCCAGAGCTTCAGCTCAAGGTAATGCTGGACATGTCAAATCTCGTTTATCAGATTTGTTGAAAATTGTTTTTGTTACTGCAGATAAGAATAATAAGTAATTTAGTTGCAGGAGGAGTTTTTGTTTAAATTTGAATTCCAATTTAGTTAGATAAAGTTTAGTTGAGGTAATTTGGGATTTTGAATTGTATTCTGCAGATTTTCTGTTATCAGGTTGGCTATTTAAAGTCCTCCTATGCTTAATAAAATAATTGAGAGACATTTTCAATCAATACTTCCAACCTTTTTGCTGCCCCATCTTTTAAAAAACCAAGATTACCATGATTCTTAAGGTTGATCTGCTACTACAGGTCAGAAAGCTGGACGTTCTTCTCTGATAGAAGATGGTGCACTTACATGGATTGTTCAAAATTCCAATAATGAAGCCTCAATGATCAGGCGTCATGTTGAACTGGCTCTCTGCCATTTGGCACAACATGGTAAGCAATCCTATCCCACCGAAGAGTTTTAGGATACATCCATTGCGTTTCTCTCAAACTATACTTTTAAGTTTCACCTGTTCTCTTATCCTCAGAGGTGAATGCAAAAGACATGATCAGTGGGGGAGCCCTTTGGGAGCTAATTCGTATCTCACGAGATTGCTCTCGAGAAGACATAAGGTCTCTTGCACGCCGAACTCTGACTTCAAGTCCGACTTTCCAAGCTGAAATGCGACGCTTGAGGATAGAGTTGTAGTCACCTTATTGGTTTCACTCCAGTGTTGCACATGCATAATGTACATGAACAAGTTCCTGAATAGAAATTGCTCACAATTTTGTATCGAGGGAGTGCATCAAGCAAAGTCCTCTAGAAGAAAAGTATCTAAGTTAGATAGTTGTATCTAAATTAGATAGTTTCTACTATGTAGCAGCCTATAACGTGCTATTAAGGTTCAGTGAGAAACTTACATTCTTTAATTTTTCTTTGGATTCTGGGTAAGAATCATCCCTAAAACGGTTGCTTCAGCTTCAATGTTGTAATTTGTCAGCCTGTAATTATAATATCTAACTAATGAAATTTTTTTATTCTTCATTTGTGGAAGACTTGATTTCTGATTGAAATAATGAAACTACTATAGTTGTTTCAATCAACTAGAAAAGTGTTTCTATGCACCTCTTTTGTGTCTTCTAATAATTGTTGAAAACTGTTGCGATATTATCTTGTCTTTGTAGAAATGGAATAAAAAAAAAAAAAACTTATTTGTCTTTAAAACTTGCCAAGTGAGGGTTTAGACATGAAGTTGACGATAAAATAGAGGGTAAAGCCGGGAATTTGGCTCCAATTACTGCTCTCCATTTAGTTACTACTCGAGACTGACTCCAACTTATCTCTGTCTTTTTCCTTTTCTAGTTCTAATTACACATTGAATCTCTTCTTACTTTTCAATAAGTTTTTATCCTTTTTAAAAAAAAAATTAATTTGCAAGCTATTCTTTATGTTTCTATACTTATTTAGTTGAATGCTGGGACTCGGTGTATCTTTTAATGGTATTCACAAATGGACTCTGTTTTTTGCATGATGGGTTTTGTTGTATGAGATTTAACATCTACCCAAAGTACTTTCTTTTTTTTGTTGCGGGGATTGTCCTTGCATTGGTCTTTAATTTTTGCCCTTCGCTTAAAAACTCATGGGTTCCTGCTTTGAACCCCCGTTCAGTAAAAAATAAAAATCACAAGATAGAGTTTTGGATCCAAACTCTGCCTTTGCAGGCAAATTCTGCCTCGCGATTTTTTTTTTAAATTTTTGGCTGGCGAAATTCGAACCCGAAACCCATGAATTTTTAAGCGAAGGACAAAAATTAAAGACCACTCCTGAATAAGGCAATCGTGCAAATTGCCCCCGAAAGTAAGACATGGTTGTGATTCTCCTCGTTGACATTCCCATTATATGGAAGAGAAAAATAAAAGAAGAGTCATACCCACCAAATTCGTGTATCTTTCGACTTGCATTTTTGGTGAGGTCAATCGTGTTCTGTTAATTGACTCCTTAGGAGAATAAGATGTACGCAAATCTTAATTTAGTCACGTTAGCTGCGAATGCATTGGATCAAGTACTAACATTTCACTGGATCAAGATTTATAGAATTGACTGGAACTGGAGACACCGAGACCAATTAGCGATTTGGACCACTGTTGGGAAGAAACAAGCAATAACCAAATTGCACGACGAGGTAACAGTGGAAGAAATACCCAAGTCAAAACTTTTCACACTAATTGAACTAAGAGAAGACAATAAATACTAGCACAAATGGAAATTCGAGCAACAGCTATACTAACAATAAAATAGCAAAGCAAGCAAAAATAAATCGAATGCAAGAGACACCAAATTTACGTGGTAAACCCCTTCAAGGTGAAGATGAAACATCCACGGGACCTCCGGCCCACAAAAGCTTCACTTTAACCAACAAGAATTACAACAATGTTCTCCAAATGGCTACAACAACAAAGCCAAGCACAACAATACATAAAAGATAGTACCAAAACTAGTGAAGAAAGGAGAGAAATCACCCCCAAAAATGAGCTACTGTTCGTACTCGAAAAATGGAGCTACAGACCACAAAATCCGATCTCCACCGTTGCAATCGAAGAACCAGATGTTGAGAACCCCCAGTTCAAATTTCAGCATGGTCCAACGGTTAAGAAATTGGAAAACGCAATTTAAAGTGGACTGCTGTAGCAGAAAATTCCTGGACGAAAATCTGCTTTCTCTCTCACGTTTTTCTCTCTATATGGCTGCTATAAATTCACTCTTGTATTCTGAAAATTAGACCTAAATTGATCCTATATATAGAGGAATTTTTGGGCAAAAGTGGCCTAGTCCAAATTGGATTGGGTTTTATTAATCCAATTTCACATATGAAGAGAAAACCCCAAAACCTAACCTCTCTTGAGCAAAGCCAAGTTCCTCCATAAATCTCTTCATCCAGAGCAACTCTTTACAAGCTTCAACAGCAGCTATAAGCTCAGCTTCTGTAGTAGATAGAGCAACACATTTTTGCAACCTAGATTACCAAGACACAACTCCCCTTGCATAAGTAATCAAGTAGCCCGAAGTAGACTTACGAGTATCAACATCACCGGCCATATCTGAATCAGTGTAACCATAAAGAATAGGCTTTCCTGTCCCAAAACACAAACTCAGACTAGAAGTGCCACAAAGATATCTCATAATCCACTTCACAGCATTCCAATGCTCTCTTCCCGGATTAGAAAGAAAACGGCTGACAACACTAACAGCATGAGCAATATCAGCTCTTGTACAAATCATCGCATACATCAGACTGCCAATGGCTGAAGCATAAGGAACTTTCTTCATATCTTCCTTCTCACCATCACTGGAAGGAAAATGCTTCGTGCTCAATTTGAAGTGCATAACTAAAGGTTTTTTGACAACCTTAGCTTTATCTATGTTGAATCTGTGAAGTACTTTCTGAATGTACTTCTCTTATGATAACCACAACTTCTTGGCCTTTCTGTCACGAACAATCTGCATGCCAAGAATCTGCCTTGCTGGTCCCAAGTCTTTCATAGCAAAAGACTTATTTAACTCTTGCTTCAGTACTTGTGAATTCTACAAGCATTCTGACCAACAACAACCATGTCATCAACATAAAGCAATAAATGATAAAGTCACCATCAGAGAATTTTTGCACAAAAACACAATGATCTGAAGAAATCTTCTTGAAGCCCTGTTGACTCATAAAAGAACCAAACTTCCTGTACCACTGCCTGGGAGCTTGTTTTAAACCATACAAGCTCTTCTTCAATTTGCAAACATAATTCTCTTTACCCTTGACTTCAAAACCTTCTGTCTGCTCCGTATAAATTTCTTCATCTAAGTCACCATGGAGAAAAGCAGTTTTAACATCCATTTGCTCAACCTCTAAATCTAGACTTGCAGCCAAGCCCAGAACAACCCGAATGGATGACATCTTCACAACTGGAGAAAATATTTCATCAAAATCAACTCCCTTCTTTTGATTAAAGCCCTGGACAACCAATCTAGCCTTGTATCGTGGAACTGGGTTACCATCTTCATGTTTCACCCTAAAAACCCACCTATTTTTCAGAGCTTTTCTATCTTTAGGAAGCTTAACCAGATCAAATGTATGATTATCATGCAAGGATTTAATCTCATCTTGCATAGCATCGAACCACCTTTCTTTTTCTTCACTATCCATGGCCTCATCAAAACTTTCAAGTTCTCCCCCATCAGTCAAGAGTACAAACTCATTGGGAGAATAACGAGATGAAGGTACTTTCTCTCTGATAGATCTTCTAAGAGAACTCACTGGAGCATCAATAACAGCTGGTTGCTGGCCAACCACATCATCTTCCACTGGAGCATCAACACCATCATGCTGGTCATTCTGAACATGATCACTATCTTTATTATCAACTTGATCTTCATTATTTTGAATATTTTCTTCAAGTGCAATAGTTACAGGAACTGGATCAACATTAACTAAGCTCTCATTGCTCTGAGAATCAACCTTCTCAGCTTTGTCAAAATCTTCAATTGTCTGGTCTTCAAAGAACACAACATCACAGCTTCTAACAAGTTTCTTCTCAAGTGGATCATAGAAACGATAGCCAAATTCTTCTTGACCATAACCAATGAAGATACACTGCCTAGTTTTAACTTCCAGCTTTGACCTCTCATCCTTAGGAACATGCACAAAGGCCTTACACTCGAAGACTCTCAGATGAGCATAAGAGACATCCTTACCAAACTAAACTCTATCAGGGACATCACCATCCAAAGCAACAGTAGGAGATAAATTGATAACATAAGCAGCAGTATTAAGTGCTTCTGCCCAAAATGAATCTGGCAGCTTAGCATCTGAAAGCAAACATCTAACCCTCTCAACTAGAGTTCTGTTCATCCTCTCTGCTAAACCATTTAATTGAGGAGTCTTTGGAGGCGTTTCTGATGCCGAATACCCTGCTGTCTATAATAATTATCAAAAGGACCAATGTATTCACCACCATTGTTTGAGCAGATGCATTTTAGTTTGTTCCCTATCTATCTCTCAACCAAGGCCTGAAAAGTATTGAACACATCAAGTACTTGATCCTTAGACTTTAAAGGAAATACCCAGAGTTTGCGAGAATGATCATCAATAAAAGTCACAAAGTAAAGTGCACCACCATAAGAGCTTACTTTAAAAGGACCACATAAATCAAAATGTACCAACTCCAGCAAATCAAGCTTTCTTGAAGGTGAATGACTCTTAAAAGAAACTCTTTTCCGTTTCCCGGCTAAGCAATGGACACATCTCTTTAACTTTGCTTGTTTCACTCCAAAAAGCAAATTCTTCTTAGCCAAGGTATCAATCCCCTTCTAGCTCATATGACTGAGTCTTCTATGCCATAACTCTGATGAAGTATCATTCTCCACCAAATTTACTGAGTCACCACAAATGGAGCCCTGAAATAAGTACAAATCAGATATCTTGTTACCTCGAGCCACAATCATTGAACCTCTAAGAAGCTTCCACTGGCCACCACCAACGGTTTGATCATAACTCCCATCATCAAGCTTTCCTACAGAAATTAAATTCAGACGAACATCTAGAGCATGCTTGACATTGTTAAGAACCAACCTCGAACCATTCTTATTTTTCAAGCAAACTGTGCCAATACCAAATACCTCAACCTCACTATTATTGCCCATTCGTAACATTCCAAAATTACCCGGAGTATAAGAAAAAAATAATTCCTTCTTTGGCATGACATGAGAAGTGGCACCTGAATCCACAAACCAGGTAAACTCATCACAAACAAGATTGATATCATTTTTACCACAAGCAACAAGAAGATCATTTTTCAGCTACAATAGCAACACATTGTTCATTATGTCCATCTTTCTTTTGCTTTTTCTGGTCTCTCTTAAACTTGTAGCAATGTTTCCTGATGTGCCATTTCAAGTGATAATAGTCACATGTAAGATTCTTGTACCTGGAGGATCTTGACTTGCTTCTACTTTTACCTCTATCATTTTGACCTCAGAAACTGCTTCTCCCTCTGTCTTTAATAACCAAAACATCGGAGTGTGAAGCTGAAGAACACGAAGCTTGAGATCTTCTTCTCATATCATCATTCAAAACACCACTCTTAGCATATTCCATAGTTACACCATCACTGGGAACAGAATTAGTCAAAGAAACTCTAAGGGTTACCCAAGAGTCTGGCAAAGTATTAAGAAGCCAAAGTCCTTGTATTTCTTCATCAAACTTGACACCCATTTCAGATAGATGATCAAGAACACCCTGAAAATAATTTATATGATCAGAAATAGGGCTGCCCTCTTTGTATATAATATTCATCAACTGTTTCAGTAAGAACAACTTATTATTGCCAGTCTTCGAAGCATAAAATGTCTCGAGCTTTTCCCACAAGCTTTTAGCATTTGTCTCATTCACAATATGATTTCGAACATTATCTTCAACCCATTGCCTAATATAACCACAAACCTGTAAGTGCTCAAATTCTCAATCCTCATCTTCAATAGACTCGGGTTTCTTAGAAGCAAACACAAGTAAATTCAATTTCTTGACAAATAGAAGATATTTCATCTTGCTTTTCCAAATATGGTAATTACTGCCATTTAAACAAACCATCTTGCTCATATTTGCCTCCATCATTCAAATAGACAATCAACACAACCAAATACAACCACAAGCTCTTATATCACTTTGTTGGGAAGAAACAAGTAATAACCAAATTGCACGTCGAGGTAACAGCGCAAGAAATACCCAAGTCAAAACTTCTCACACTAGTTGAACCAAGAGAAGACAATAAATACTAGCACAAATGGAAATTCGGGCAACAGCTATACCAACAATAAAATAGCAAAGCAAGCAAAGATAAATCGAATGCAAGAGACACCAAATTTACGTGGTAAAACCCCTTCAAGGTGAAGAGGAAACATCCACGGGACCTCCGGCCCACAAAAGCTCCACTTTAACCAACAAGATTTACAACAACAAAGCGAAGCACGGAGCAACAATACATGAAAGATAGCACCAAAACTAGTGAAGAAAGGAGAGAAATCACCCCAAAAAATGAGCTACTGTTCGTACTTGAAAACTGGATCTACAGACCACAAAATCCGATCTCCACCGTTGGAATCGAAGAACCAGATGTTGAGAATCCCCAGTTCAAATTTAAGCACGATCCAACGGTTAAGAAATTGGAAAACGCAATTTAAAGTGGACTGCTGTAACAGAAAATTTCTGGACGAAAATCTGCTTTCTATCTCACGTTTTTCTCTCTATATGGCTGCTATGAATTCACTCTTGTGTTTTGAAAATAAGACCTAAATTGATCCTATATATAGAGAGGAATTTTTGGGCAAAAGTGGTCTAGTCCAAATTGAATTAAGTTTTATTAATCCAATTCCACATAGGAAGGAAAAACCTAAAAACGTAACAGTTTCGTCACTGCATATTTATTTAGTCACTTAGTTGCCTATGCCTCACACTCAGTTCCAAACATTCGTTATACTGATCGATCGATATATGAAAGAATGAACATTAATTTTCCTCCCTTTTCTTGATCTTTTTGAGCATGTTGTCTAACCTCCTTACTTTGTAAAAAGAATGAACATTTTCAACTAGAAAAAAATATCATTATCAGTATTCGCGAGTTTTGATAGCACTTTGTCTGCCAAACTTCTCATTTTCATTTGAAAAAATGTGCCATGAAAATTGTGCTTTTTTGCTCGAAATATTACAACCTTTTCCGAGACTGTATAAAGAGCATATGAATACCTCGGGTGTTTAACTGTATCACTGACTGTATTAAGGAAATTTTATGCAATCATCACATCATATAAATAAAGAATTTGAATTTTATGCACCGATAGTATAAGTTCTTTTTATACCCTCGCCACAACTGTAGCAAATTAAATTTATAGTACTGTATACGGTAAAAACCGGATAAGCGTTAAACCGGTGAGACGAGGAACCGAGGGAAGAGAGGCACAGGAACGTGCACGGAGACTTTCGTTTTGAACCGGAGGAACGCCTAGACCGAAACCGAAGAAGGGCACCATTTGGTCCGATTTTCTCCATGGCCGGGTCGGACCCTCGTTAGTCCGGATGATTGAGGTCGTCGGTCCGGGAGATCCGTTGCGCGTCTGCCACACGTCGATAACGTCCTGTCATGCTCAACTGCTAACCGTACGGGTGTCAGATCATACGGCCAACCTAACCCAACCTAATCCAACTCATAACTTTTTTCTTTATTCTATTATTTTTTATGTTGTATGAAGCCCATGGGCAACACTATAAATAAGGGGCATTGTCCTCCTTTTAGGGGGTTGGCTCCTTCTGGTCAACATTCTTGTAAAAGCAAAATATATACAAAATCTCTCACATACATCAGATTGGTTCCATATTTGTTGTGTTCATTCCGTATATTTCTTAAATCAAACAACGCTTATTTGCTAGGTGATACATGAGTCTAGAACAAATCATTGGTCATCAACTGTTCCTCGTAGCATAGTCACATATTTCTTTTCTCCATCACATAAACTCAAGATAAAGTCACATATCCTATACCTCACCAACAAAATTAATTGATTACCCAAATTCGGGGTAAACAAGTACCATCTTCATCAGGTCATCAATGGCTATAAGATTTACTTGTAATGACTTATAAGTAACCTGATTGTGTAGATAATTTAGCCGCCATCATTGCATACAACTAAAAACTCAAAAGATAATTACAAGCAACTTTTCATAATGAGCAAGACTAGTGATGTAAAATAAGACAGGTAACTTACAACATGTTAAAAACTCACATTACGCACTAGCTACTCGTGTCAGCGTGAGGAATTTTTTCACTATCAGGTTCACTCAAAGAATAATCTTGAAAATAAATTAGGTCACCTACTACAATAGGCAAAGAGAACATCATCGTATAAATTTCTTCAATATATATATATATATATAACTTAAAACTCTTTATGTTAACCGTTCTAGAACCCTAAGACTTTCTGCCTCTTGAAAAGAAGAAATTATGGTGGATTTGATTGATTATTGAATCCTTTTAAGGTTGAACTTAGTATGCACAAAGAATGAGGCCGAATGCAGTGAACAGCACTTTAAATTTAAGGCCATTCCTGCAGTCACCTACTCATTTACTTCTAGCTCGGCAACTACTTTATTTTTGAAAGATTTAATTCGGATGACTCAAAGATCACTCTCAAGTTAATATCTTCATTGGAAGCTTATGAGAATAATGAAAATGATAGCTTGAAGGAAAAAAACAAAAAGTAAACGATAAAAGACTGAAATGAAAAGTAGTCTTAGCTCCAAAATGTGGAGTATAATGTATATGTAGTCCCTGTATAATATGTATATATAACAGTGTATAATAAATGTATAATCTATGTTATCGGTTAGAAAAAGTAAACGATGAACCTAGCCGACTATTTTCGTAAAGATCCCAAAGCTAACTCGTAGGTTGAGAATTACCCAATATTATATATATATATATATATATATATATATATATATATATATATATATATATATAAAGACTCCTTCCCATCTCTAACTAGTTGATGTCAAAACTCAACACCCCGCACACGCTCAGGCCTGAGAACGGGAGCGTGAATAATAAAATATGGGTCCAACATCGAATAAACCAAGAACCAGGATGAGCTTAGCTCTCGGCCTTTTAGCCCTGATCAATGTGGGCTCGTACCACTTTTTGCGGACTAGTTAAGGGTAAATTCATATAACAGAACCTATCTTTGACAAAGTGATAAGAAATGAACCTTCAGCTTAACTCAACTCTAAAAACCAACTATTGGGATGAGGATTGTCCTATAAAGAGTCATTTCTAAATAGTTGAGGTAGAAACTCAGCAATATAAAGCATTACTATAGATAACATTAGGCATCAATATAGGCATTATTTTAGAACCCACTCTTATATTTTAGAACTCATGTACAATCAATTGTGGCGAAATCAGAAATTTTATTAAGAATATTTAGAATTAAAAATATGAATAAAAAGTAGTACTACAATATATTTCTCGTATATGACCACCTTTCTTCTGCTATAACTTTAATTCTACATATAAGGCCTAAATTCTGAATCTATCACCGAACTGAACAGGAGGAATGGGGGTTGAGGCCTGAGTTATAAAGCAAGAGCAGAAGTTGTGGCCTGTGGGTAATACCTTAGTATGGAAGTGAAAGTGTTAGTTGCCTCGAAAAGGAGCTAAGTTCAGAGAAGTGCACGTGTAACCCCCCACTACGCAATGTTCATGTCTGCCTCTCACTTCATAGTATTAACCCTAAATATAGTATACTTATAAAAGTTCAGTCAAAAGAGCAATCACTCAAAGAATACTAAATGCCCATACCTCTCTGCATGTTCTCATTCTTTGTCCCTCCAATACTATATTTCTACACCTCTCTTTTTTTTTCTACATCACTGCGACAACTGATGTTATAATGGCGCCGCTTCTGCTAATAATGATGCTACTTCCCCCATAAAGTTCCTCCATAATTATCATCACTGTCCTCGCGGTGTCAACTTGAGTAGAAGAAAATATGATATACAAAATATATAGTAACGATTTAAAGAACTACCGAAACTTCGAACCTAAACTATTTTTTTTGTAACTAAAATATAGTAAAAATCTAAAAAGACTGTAAAATGGAGAGGCTTTTTGCTTCTGCAGGAAGTAAAAGATTGATTATTATCTAAGATAACTTGAGGAAAAATTCATGCCCCCTTCTGTTAACAACTTTTTGCTACCATTCACATAAAATAAAGAAAAACCCACAAATGATTCTTGAAATTTTACATCCCTCACTAATCAAAATGTAAGTTCATGACTAAGAAACAGATCAAATAACTCCACAAACTCGACTAGCACTTTAAAGAAGTAAAGGTGATCAATGATGGAGAAGAAGTTGTAGTAGAAGTACTACTGTACTATAATATTGGATTTCGGAAACCATGTCCAAGATTAATAAAATGCAAAGAGAAAAAAAAAAAAAAAAAAAAAAAGACAACTAGTTTTTTGAAGTTTCCCAAATTTTTTATCAATAAGGAGGACGACCTCCTGTTCCCCAATAAGCATCAGTTGGTAATTGACATGAATTTAGTAGATTTGGAGGCAACCCTTGAAGTAAATTAGCATTTGGATCATTACCACCCATAATTTGCTGTGCAGCTTGATGTTGTTGATTAGTACTTACTATCCCACTTGTTGGTAAAGCCCCACTTCCTTGCTGCCCCACCGGGGATTCTTCATCTTCAAGTGGAAGCCTTTCATATGCTGCATTTCCAAACGAAGCCGCCATAATCACCACCGGGCCCGAAGCATTCAAGGGCCCGACAACGCTACCGCCTACTACTTGGCCTTGTCCTCCGGCCAAGTATATCGTCAACCCTGATGCGGCTGGTGGTGCTGGCGGTGGTAAGTATGAACCAGAAAGCGATAAGATTTCGAATCTTCCATGTAGAGTTACCACCGCGCCTGGAGACGCTGGTTGTCTGACAGTTAAAAATTAAAGTGAGAATACATATTACAGGACAGTACTGAATTTGACGCAAATAGTTTGTGGGGATAAAATATTTTACCTAATTGTAACGTTTGTAACAGTTCCACTACCACTTAATATGCAAACACCGCGTTGTCTTCTGGTGGCGAAAGTGGAGATACTGTCTTGTATATCACAGCCACTGGCGATTTCCATAACGTGAGATCTAAGAGCGTTAGCGCTATCACGAGTGATTATGATGGGTGGTTTTGGTTTGTTCTTAGAACCAGCTGGTCTTCCTCTTGGTCTTCTGCTTACTTCTCCACCACCTTCTCCTCCCGTATTTCCTTTGCTGTCCATAGAGCCTGATTCAGGATTTAAACTGAAGGTATCTTCGCGATCCCTTTTCTGATTTCGATGTCCGCTTTGTTGTTCGTCTTCAGCTTTCGTTTGTAATTGTTGTTGTTGTTGTATGTGATGGAACTGGTGGTGGGGATTGTTATTCTGTTGTAACTGAAGATCTCTAGTGTGAAAAGGAGGTGGTAAAGGACGGCCATGAGCTGCTAACTGATCCATCTTTTCTGGAAGCTTGTTCTTGAAGTAGAGCTGAGTAGTATATATTTTCTTGGGAACTTGCAAATTCTAGCTGAACTGAGAAGAGTTGAAGGTGAAATCAATGGGTTTGTTCTAATTAACCTTTACCAGAAAAGAGTTGGAAAGGGAAAGTGAAGTGACCTAAGAAGATTTCAGCTGAAAGAGATGAATCAACCATATTTGTATAGTAGTATAAGTTGATATATAACAAGTGAGTTGTACAATTCTTGGTTTGATCTTCCTTCTCTTTTGGTGAGGGTTTGGAGAAAATGAAGAGAGAGGATGAGTTGGAGGAATTTGATGCTTATGTTTGATGATAGGATTGTGAAGGTGGGTTTGGGGTTAATAGCAAAGCTAAGTTGTAATTGGGTTAGGGTTAGATGAGGGGTAAGGGGGTGTGGTGTATGGTTGGGTGGATGATGGGTTCAGTTTTGGTAAGACAGACAGCGTGCGTATGGGCGGTGGAAACATGGGACCCACATGTCCTCC
The DNA here is from genome assembly GCF_019175385.1 of Lycium barbarum. Lineage (NCBI taxonomy): Eukaryota > Viridiplantae > Streptophyta > Magnoliopsida > Solanales > Solanaceae > Lycium > Lycium barbarum. The sequence continues at coordinate 115,391,640 of NC_083342.1, forward strand.
TTCTTTCTCTCTCTTTGGTCTCTCTAATCTAACCCCACTCTTTAACAAAAACTCCTGTGAGGGTCCCTTCCTTGCTTTGGGTGGCTGGGGAGAGCTTTCATTAATCTATTAACATGTTGTAAAATGGCTTTCGCCTTGTGAAGGCACATACATTGCATGTTGACACAAAGTTGATTACCATTACTCCATCAGTCCGATTTTACACGGGTGTGTTTGACTATGCATGAAGTTTAAGCACCGTTTGGTCATGAGAATTATTTCATTTTATTTGGAAATCAGAGTTTGGTCATTTGGAATTTAAAAAATACCTAAAACTTTTTTTTCACTTTTTTCACTTTCAATACATTTAAACAACCAAATATTCTTTGCAAGAACTATAACCAAACACAACTCCATCTTCAACTCCAACTTCAAAATTTCAAATAAAGTGAAAAATATTTGATTTTCATGGCCGTTGCCTACAAAAAAATAAGGGAAAACTTTAGAAACTTATGGTCTAAAACAAACTATAGAAATTTTGTGTGGCTAGAATCCATTTCATTAAGAATAAAAGGGTAAATTTAATTGTTACTAAATATAGAAAGGTCACATTCTTTTTTTTACTGATTAAAAAGGAAAGAGTGATAATTTGGGCGGAGAGAGTAACTTTTAAATGCTAATATTAGTGCTATAAATAAGTAGGTACATATTTAAATAAAAGATTATTGATAATATGTAATTGATGTGTTTGATAAAAAAAAGTTATGATAAATTGTCCCTTTGATATAATTTCTTTTATTTTTACATAAATATTTAAAAATTTAAAAATATCTTTGTAAGGAAAAAGATAAACGATGGGTATAAAATGGAAAGTAGTTAATTAGGAATTTTATTTTGAAAAAGATAGTTTGAGAATTAAAAGTATATATTAAGGATAAAGTAGTAAAAAATTTGGTTAAACTATACATGAATATAAGCTGAAAAGCATAAATTGAGAGTGACCATCTTGTAATTTTTGATTGATTATGAGTTATAAGCACTTTGAATGTTATCATAAGACGTAAATAAACCCAAAAAATGCTTATGAATAAATTTAGCACTTACCCAAACACCCTCATATTCTTACCGTACCTTAGCTACACATTTTATTTATCTTTAATGACATGGCTAGTGCAAACATGAATGTTCAGTCACCTTAGAAGTGAGAGTATTGATACTTGGTGGTGGTGTTGGGTGGGGTAGTTGAGAAGCGTTACTAATGAATTGGACCCGGAATTCACGTAGAGAGTAGGTGCCATAACAAGGGAAGAAGAGAAAAAGCATCAAAACTCGTAGTTTAATGCAAAGGCAAATAGCTAGAGAGGTCTTTTTTTTTTTTTGGCAAAGGTGATAAAGACAGGCAGGGCAAACACAAGAGTGTGTGCGTGTGTGTATTTGGCTGCTCCCCCAGAAGACACGGTCTGATCATCTTGGATGGCTTTATTGTTTTTGGGGAATTGTCTCTTTCTCTCATCAATTCCTCCAACACCCCACTTTTCCTTGTTCTTTTTTTTTTTCTTCTTATTTTGGGTCTATATATCCCTAGATCCGGATGTCAAATCATTTACTACTCCACCACGTCGTTTTATTTTACATAACGGCTTTGACTCTATATCATTTTTTTAAAAAAAAAAAAAAAAAGATGAAGAACGGGAAGAAATGGAAGAAGAGGAAAAAAAAATAGGTTTAAAACTTCCCATTGAAAAAGTTGTGATTTGGATAATCTTTTAATAGTTATAATAATGAAAATAATAACTAAGTCTCAATCTCAAACAAATTATGATCATAGATCATATTTATTTTGAGCTCAACTCATGTCATTACCATAACCGGTGGCGGATCCAGAATTTTAACTCAGGGGGTTCGAAAAAAATAACAAAATCTAAATATAAAAATTAATGTTGTTGATGGAAATTGAACCTATAACACTAAAAATAATTTTGAACACCCTGGATCGCTTGAGCTAATCTTTTACATTTATTTAGGGTGTTCAAAAGCTAATATATATACATAAACACAAAAAATTTACTCTATATATACACTGTAAATTTTTGCCGAGAGTGTTCGGATGAACACCCTCCGTTGGCTCTGCATCCGCCCCGGACCATAACCATTAAAAATAGAAGTGAAAATATATAAATAACAAAAGTTCTCTATAATTTACTATGCATATCTACAATAATGTCAAAATACTCCTAGAAAATCAATAGGTTCAAAATCAACATAGTAAAAAAGACTAAAACCTATTTCAAGCTAGTATATATCACCTATGTTAATGTTTTTCCTTAATTTTGCCCTATTTTTAGCTAAATCTGCATTCCAAGAACTTGTAGGTCTTTCAGATCAACGCCTTCCGTGTGATCTTAAATTTATCTCATTCCTTTTTAATATCTTCCCTCGCCATATATAATTTCATTCCATTGAATTGGTGCATCGCAGGACACAACTAAATAATCACAAGCGTCCTTCTCTCATTTTAGAAGATTGGAACACTTATTTTTTCCGTAACAGCTGAACATGTTACGTGACCTATTCGGAGGATCTTAACAACGAAAGTTGTGCGTGCCAAGGTGTCTATGCAAATTAAGATGGCTAAAAAAAAATCATTCAAGTCAAGCGGGAGAAAAGTTTGTACAGTACTAGTATTAATTAAGCCTTCTTTCCAACAAGATAATACTCCCACCGTCTCAATTTATGCCGTATGTGACATTTTTTTAGTCTGTACCAAAAAGAAAGTCATCTTTCTATAATTAGAAATAACTTAACTTGAAAATTTCGTTTACCCTTAATAAAATGATTTATAGCCACACAAATATTTAAGGTTTGTTTAGATCACAAATTTTAAAATTCTTCCTTTTTTCTTAAACTTTGTCCCAAATCAAACGATGCTATATAAATAGGAACGGAGGGAATAAGAATTATTCTAAAGTTTATTCTATACAAGCATAACTACTATGCGCCGTCAAATAAAACCGTAGTTTTTACTCAAGCAACATCCAAATAGAGCCCCACCCTAAAAATAATTATTATTAACATTGGCCAAACATTTTTTTATAGGCTAAAATCTAACTATTATATTTGTTAGAGTTAAACACGGGTCAGACACGGCATATAGCATTATAGCTATCGCAACTCCTATCTTTGTATTCTGCTTGAAAATGAAATGCTTCTTCATAAAAGATGCATTAATCCTTCGTAAACAATATTTTCTTTAAAAGAAGGAAATTTTAAAATCTTCAAATTAAGTCAAGATTAGTCAATATATAACCAAATGAATAGATAAATAAATAAAAGAGTGAGTAATTAAATGCACCTGCGAAGCTTAAAACGTCGCAAAATGGACTATGCGTTACTCATCGTATGCGGCTATCTATTGCAACTCGGTATGATATTAAGGTAATTAATTAGTAAAATATTTTGATTTGCGGTAATATCATCTTTGATTCTACGGTTATTGATCCTGTATATGAATAATTTATAACTACCAATGGTACATGGTCATTTCTAAAGTTTAAAGGGTGGTAGCTTTATCCTTCTAAAATTGATTCTTTTTCTTTATAACATTTGAAGAATCTAACCAGCTCAAGTTGAATAATCACATCACAACAAATATAAACTAAAGTGTGTGAACTACATAATAACAATATATGCCAACTAAGCTGGATATATTGTCACAAGTCGACTGATGATAGTAGTATATATTTCGGCCTTCTAGTGACAGGGAGTGGCCATATTTTCAATGCAAAAAGAGAGGAGTTTGAGGAGAGAAATTAATTGGTCAAAGAGAATTAGTGAGTGAGTATGCTGCTATTGGATATAGAAACCAACAAGAGTGGGCGTGATTGAGAAGGTTAGTGGGTTGCACTGACAACTGACATATAAAGTATTTTGCCACCATGAGCACCCTGCTACTTGTGCAATTTGTTCTATCACAACAAATATATAGACAATGAGGATTTATACCATTATCAATGAAATTTAACTTTTGATAGGTCAGTTATTATTTTTTATCAAATGATTAATTATATTTATTAAAAATATTTTTAAATGACCTTGGCCGGACGAAGACTGGCCTTTGAATTAATGCACGGATTATCGTGTAATTACTTCTACATCATCAATGCATAAGATGATAAGAACATAAACTCTTATTTTTATTTTTATTTTTCTTGGAAAGAAGTCTTGACATAATAACTAGAGTTTGCTTCATGTGACCAGACGGCCATTTATAGATTCAAGTCATAAGAACAATACATTGAAAACAATACAAAGCAAATGATTGACAGCATATGATAGACCTAATGTTATTCGACCTATGCCGAAATTATGAGTATTGGGAGAGTTTAGTGCACAAACAACTCTGTCTTAATTTTTCTTTATTATGAGTATATGTATGTATGTTTGAAGCTAGATATTGGTCACTGAAGCACGTTTTAGGGAAGTTAATGAAGTTGCCGTGTTAAGTGATCAAAACGCAATACAATATCTATTTAATTAGGGGTAGTTTAATCAAATTATCTATTTTTGCGTAGAAATTAATATTTTCTAAAAGGATATGCAAATGACTAAGTGGACACTCTTTGAATCGGAGAGAGTACCTTATGTTGTGAAACTTTATTTTGTGTCACACACGACGAACTCAAGTTATGTAACCCTTTTTTTGCCTTTCATAAATTAGTAGACCATCTTACAGTTTTGGATCCACAAACTTTGAATACATCAATTTATGAAACAAAAAGTCTCACGCCACTTGAGTAAATTGTGTGAGTCACAAAGTAAAAAGTTTCGCCTATTCGCTATTCTGAAAGAGACAAAACCGATATTACGTTGTCCAAACTGGTATCTCCATGGAATGAGTCTTAATAGTATTTGGGGTCGTTTTATTCAGAGACTAAATCATCCTGGAATTATAGTCCTGAAATTATAATTGTTGAATTAATTTATCCCATCCACAGACTCCACTTTGTGAGATTATATTGGGTATAATGTTGAACTAATTTATCCCACATCCAAGATAGTATAATCTCAAATTTGATGGGGTAAGGGACGATATCCAGAATTAAGTTTGAGATTAAATACTGTGATTGACGATCAACCAAACACAGTATAATTTTTATCTCAAACTTAATCCTGGATATCCATATATCAAACCACCCTTTTACAGTGTTGATAAAATGCCTTCGTTACCAAACAAAAAAAGTTGAATGAATAATTAAATCAGTCAAAAACAGTGAAAATGGTCGCACCTATTAGCAAAAGTTGTACTCCTTCACTGTTAACCGATTAATATTTTATAGGGTTCATACTGATGACTTTCTTCAATGTGTGCAGTGTGAGTGTATTTTCATCTTTCAATATCCACCCACAGCAATTACAATTCTTGACAGCTTATTGGTTCTTCAGTGATTATTACTCCTCTCTTCCTGCCAAAACCCCGCACGCCCTCTCTCTAACTCGTGCACTTCCACTTCCTTTCCATCTATTTTTTCTTTTTTTTTCTTTTTAACTCTTTTTTGTCCAAACACGCATTGCATCACTTACTCTCTTCCCTCATTTAAAGTTTTAAGTCACACATATTAAAAAAAAAAAAAAAATATATGTATATATATATATTACTCCCTCTGGTTCAAAATAAGTGTCTACTTAGCATTTGACACACCCCTTAAAAAAATTATTAACTCTTAAATTTAAATAGGTATTTTGACTAAATTACCCTTAATTAAAATTTGCATGTTTTGGGATCTGATCGCTTAACACTTAATAAGGATAAATCTGAAAAAATAAAGTTAATTTTTTCTTGATTAGGACATTTATTTTGAACCAAAATAAAAAAAGGCTTAAGTGGACACTATTCATAAATTGGAGGTGTACTTTTTCGTTATCGTGCTATTTTAGCCATCACTTCAATTAATTTCACGGAGTACCTGTTTTCTCCTAAGCATAAAGAGTATATACTTGAGCAAATTACATTTAATAGATTCCTTAAATGAGTTATTTCTTAGTATGTGCCTCTCTTAGTGTAGTAAAGGTGGAATTGAGGGGGAAAATTAATGCATTTTTATTTTTTAATTATTAAAATATTATTTTTACTTACAGATGAAAACAACCGATGAAAGTAGTTTGAGATAAGGCTTGAACATAGGCAGATCCAGCACTCATTATTTAGTCATTGAGTGTGAAGTGTAATGACATCAATATTTCTTTATACAAAGTATATTTCTATCACGTATAAGCGACAATAAGTCAATTTATATATGAGTCCTGTGGAGGTGCCTCGTTCTCTCAATTTTATCTAAATAAAATCGAATCCAGTGTAATTGCTATCAAAGCTTCCTTAGCAACATTTTCAAAAGAATGAGTGTCGATCTCAAAATATTAGTCTATTGATTGTATACAATACAAGTATCATTCAATTTAAGCATATACTAAGAAGCCTCACCGCAGCAATTCGGTATAGTCAACGGTGTAATCAGTGCACCTATATATCAGACCATACTGCTCACTCGGGCAAATTAACTATGCTTATCAATAACGAAAATTTTCAAATACTTTGAGGTTGCAAAGCAATTCTAACCTCAAATTAAATAGTTTAACCTTAGCAAGTAAAATTTAATGTGAAAAAAAGTACAACTTAACCGAGACGAATCCTATTGAGCTAACATTTTAGAGTTGTCTACCTTACTAACTAGCTATAACATCTGTCAGGAAGGTGGCTGCTTGTTCTATGAGCTCATAGTGACAAATTCCCTCTGTATTATTAAGTCCTGTTAATTTAAGATGCATGGTCCTTGCTGCTAATAATAATAACATAATATTGTTATTAAATTATTAATCTGGTTAGAATAATGGTTGACAATTGGATAATGAAGAATCTACATAATAATGTGGGGTCCTTCCCCAGTACAACCGGCCCGCCTTCTTCTCTAATCTCTTAGCACAGGAAAATAAATTAAAATTAAGAAGGGGGAAATTTAAATACCGAAATTTTACAAATAAAAAGAAAATCAAATACAAATCAAATAATAGAGAAAAACCATCATTTTCAAGGGCAGTCAACGATTCTCCCACCACCTTTCCAGGAACTGAAATTAATGCCATCCTGTTACATGTGTACGTTTTCTTTAACAATATATTATCCACTATTTTTTCTTCCCTTGTTTTAGTAGAAGGAAGTACATATCTGGCCAATGGTTTCCCAAATGATTGGTATTTCTGTTATTCTTTTTTTGTAATATAGTTTTTACCTTTGCATAAGTACTCCAATTGGTAATGGAATTTCTTCATTCCAATCAAAGTCTTTAAAAGCTTGGTCAAACAGACTAATCTGAAAATATGAAAATATGCATGTCATCATTTCATGGATTTCAAGTACTAAAATGTTGATTTTTTGATTATATATAGGCTTCTTGAATACCAACCTTGGCATTTTAATATACCAACCTTGGCATTTTAATAAGTTCTTGGGCTATGAGTCATAGTTTCATAGGAATGTACCAAAAACAAATAGCTCCATAGGAAATACTTCAAATATAAGGAACCACTTCAGTCATTCAGTAGTCCTACACTAGGACATTCTGTTCCATGTTATCGGTGGGGTTACTAAAATCCAGTTTTTTAGGGTCAAATGGGTTCATGTATATGTATAGAAAATAACTACAGATATAGTTATATATATTTTGTTTCTCATTCAGTTTCGATACTCGCATTGGAGTCTGATTAAATTCGAATTCCGTACATAGGGCCAATTCAAGAGAAGTGCTCTCTACTAAGGATGTTTTCATACTCGAACTGAGATTTCTAATTAAGGGAGGAGCAGCCCCTTAAGATATATATTCCAAAACTTACCCTCTCAATTTAGAATATAACCATAACATCGTTTAAATTATGAATTCGCCTACATATTATCCCATTCGAAATAAAACAAGGAGACGTTTTGAATGCTTACTGAACAAAGTAAGCACCATTCTTCCATGTTAATCTGACTAGAGAAAAAGATTGAGACTCTAAATCAAGATGCTATAAAAGAAATTATGACCAGCAGATTTATTTTTTGGGTCAATCCTAGCCTTCGAAGCTAAGGAATGATGAGTCCATTTATCTGTCCTTCTCCACTTAATTACTAAACTTAGTTCATGAAGATGAAACAATTTTAACTGTCACAAATAACCAAAAAGGCAAAAAGAGAAAAGAAGTGGTTTTTAATTGTTGTTTCACTTATAACATATTAATTTGTCCATTAATCTCCCATTTAATGCTTACAAAACAAAAAAGAAAACCCAAAAAAAAAATCAACAAAAACAAGATATTTCATTTTACAATATTTAAACAAGCAGGAAGAAAGTGATAAATATTCTATATGTGTAAAGCAGTTAATTTCACATAGGAGCATAATGTAAAGGAAGTGCAATTCTCCGTGATAAAATGAGAGGTCACGAGCATCAGCAAGACAAATCTGTTTCCAAAGATGTACCAACCATATTGTCTTGTGTTTAAAATCTTGGAAAGTGGGGTCTTCAAGGAAGACATGGTCTTCTTCTTCCCCTAACTTAGAAAAACATAGGAAATTGTTGCAAAGATTGGACAACCACGATGATGAAGATATTAATAATTGTGTCCTAATTAATTTAATGCTTTTCTTAATCAACTACTTGTTGTCTTATTAAACAAATGAACCCCCATTACCTTCCAATTAGACAAGCTAATGTTGCGGCAGAAACATGATCATGGACCACTATGATTAGCTCCAAAATAAATTAAAGACAGCATTATCTTTTTCCTTCATGTGAAGAGCACATAATTATGGTTTTTGGCTTTCGGAATCTTTTGACTCACAAATGTTCTGCATGTTCTCACCTTTCTGGGGACTCGCTTTTCTATTAGTGGATTCTTAGCCCGTGTTTATTGCACTTGATCTAGATGCACCAATTACCTTTCCCTTGGATTATATGCACGGAGTTGAATTTTGTTTCAAAAATATATATTTACAACATCTAGTTCATATTATTTGTATCTTAAGGTTTTACGCGCTCCTAAAAAAAATATTTAATAGCTTTGATCATAAGATTATCTTTAGAAAAAATAGAGTCATTTATTTTGATGGAATTCATAGGAAATAGGCTTGTCAAAAATGTCATCGACGGACTTCTCCAGTGATCTCATATTTCTTATGGCATCACGACGAGAACGTCTGTTGAAAATTCACGATATAGTGCAAAACAACTAATATTTGGATTACAAAGAGTATTTACTTACATTAAGTCCGCAATATATGATACTTCGCGCCGATTTAAATTTCAGAATCCGCCTCTTCATCTAATTAGAAGCAACACACGCTTAATAATATTGCACTGCATCTTTAAACAGTAATCCCTTGGTCGAATTGATTATAGTTGCACTGCCCTAATCAACTCTCACTTTTCATTTCAACAAAAAGAACGGAAAGAGAAAAGAGATGTAAACTTACTTGTCGCATACTAATTTGTCGTCATTGCTTCCTGTAGCTCTCAAGTTGAGATTAATTAAAAGCAAGTAGCAACTTTAATTGGAATATTTAAAGTCCTAAACAGCCGACCAGTTAAGGGTTATCCATGTGAAGGATGAGAGTGATCGTTTTGGATTCGACTCTCCTTAGTCATGCCACCTGCTACCCTTTGTTACTCATCAACTTCTTTATTAATTAATTAATTATAATCTGTTTGCTAATGTCCATTATTTTGGCTTTAGCATTATGTCAACCCTCTCTTTTCACATCAATTTGATTGACATTATTGATCATATATATCTTGTTTTCATGTAGGAACAAAAATTCTTGCCATTTAGACAAGTATTGGTGTTGGTCTCGTTGATGTTAACAAGTCTTTGTACATATTATTTAAGCCCCTCTCACTTGACTGGATGTTAAATCGAGAAAAAAAAATCTCTTTTATCTTTAATTAACAATCGAAGATGCAGTAAGATGATTTTTAATTTCTTTTACGGCTATTCAGAAATTTAATTTAGAAAATTTAGAACTTTTTAGTATGGAGCATTTTACCCCCTAAATGTATGCCGTCTGAATCTGAATTAATGTTGTTGATGAGTCCTGAATCGAATTATTAAACTGAAAAAAGTCTCTTTCACCTTTCATTAAAAAAAGTACTGATTTTTTGTTGAGTCAATCGTCATGAGAACTAAGTTTCGAACATCGTGGAAAGCTAACTAATCATCATACCAATCAGGGAGCGACTATGAGGAGATGCCAATTTCTTTTAATCCCACTAATTAGGTATTAGCATACCATTTGAGACTCTATTCAATAAAATTATCAAGTATGAAATCTGAACTGCTTGAAGATAATTCATTCAAGCCTTTTCAAATTTCTACACTTTAAATTAAATGTCATCCTTTTCATTTGAAATAAGGTCAAATAGAATGTTTCTTGATCTTGACAAGTGTTTTTTAACCATATATTTCTGAAAATTGCAACTTAATAGTATTTGAGGTAGTAGAATTTCTGAAATGCAAAAAGCTTAGCTTCTTATAAATTACACTTTTTCTTTTTGAAACTGAATAAATTAGTTCAGAATCTAATTCCAAAATTTAATTAGATCTAATCCATCCCACGCCCGTAACTCCTCCTACTCGCAAACCAATAAGGAAAAGAGTGTATCTCGACTTTCTACTACTCAATCTTTCACTCGTCCTTTAATGATTTCTAATTTTCCTTTCCATTATGATGTGGAATTTTTCTAAGGTAAGTTTCATAATGAAATTCCTTGTTGGTTCAGCCGATAGTCCTTGGACCGTTACACTTGTTATTTAATTTAGGAAATTAATGTCCTTGTTGAAGTTTGTCCCATCTCATACGTACAGGTTTTAATATTATTTAAAACAGCTCAAGTTCAACTATTAAGGTATTGTCGATCTGCTAGCGTAAATTTTTGGGCCTCACAACTTTGTTCCCTTGGCCATTAACCCATAAAGTACCTCGATTGTTGAATCCTGCACTTGCTTTTCATGAACGGCCCTAACAAACCTCTTATGAGTTAAACCGCCAGCGATTCGTGGATTGTTACTTCATAAAGTTCATGCTAATGCTAGCTCTTAATTATAAAGGTATAGAGGTTTTGATTCAACGTTTATATTTCCTTTCTACTTCCCTTCGTCTTTAACCTGAGATAAAGAAGAAATTAAATATTCACTCCCTCCCAGCCGGCTAACTGAAAATTCTATCGGCTCATGTTTGAAAGTGGAACTCAAAAAAGTTGGGAGATCAAGGTAGAATAAATGAGATTTTTTAAGTTACTATATTAATAGGAAATGATTCTAGCAGGATTCATTATCCACCTAGCAAGTTCATCAGGGCGCTGAAGAATTGTATCCTATAATTATTGTTTTTAAGCTAATTAAATAACGCACAAATTTAAAACATGAACTAGTATAGTCTATAGTCGATTTTCCTATTTAGTTAACCAGAGTTTAAACCAAATAGATACAGGTTCTATGCTCCTGCCAACTTGGAATAGCTAACTTATTATTATATGGAGGAGCCTCCAGCAGCAAAGTGATCAAAATTAAAAGTCATTAATATATAGTAACTTTAAACACAATAATTAAAATCAAAGGTTAGGAATTCCTTTTAGATAGTAATTATAACTAGTAATACTAATCTATTTTATATTTCAAAACATATAATAACATATACAGATGCTTGTTTTAAAGTGTAGACGATCTGTTTGTAATGATAACTTTATTGAAGTGTTATTGAAAAGCTTTCTAAACATTCTGAAAAGTCATCAACTTATTAAATAAATAATTAGAGGGTACTCTTGATATCCATTTAAATATTATCTTCTTATAATAAAGGATAAATCGAGTTCACGGCATGATCAGCAAAAGGACTTAGAGAGCAAGAAATCAGAAACTCTGTAGTTTAACTAGAACAATATGATTGCCATGAACATGACTATAACTTTACCTAAATTACTGTAAAAACAATCCGATAAACAAATTAAATGTCTTTTTCATATTCACTGTATCCAGGCAATAATTAAATTTGGACTTTTGTACAAGAGAACATGTAATTAGCTACGGATTTTGTCGGTAATTCTTAGTTAATCCATCACTAAATAGCTACTCGCTAATTAAATTTTCTTATAATCTGTAGCTAAATGAGATTAGCATGAGATTTTTGCTGTTAAGATAACAAATTTTGTCCGTCGCTAATTCCTTGTTTTCTAGTAAAAATCATTTACTAATTATTACTTTTTGTATGCACGCGATAAGTCAACAAACTAAGCGGGCACGGACAAGAAATGGCCAAATGCAAAAAATAATTTGTAGTAAAATTCTTGAAGTTAAAAAGGCCTATCCAAGTGACTGAGTGAGTATTTTTTTTTTACTTTAAACAACAGACCTCTTGTATGAGTGACAAGTTATTAGGGGGAACACCTTGCAGTTTACTAATAAACGAATGTCTACTTAATTAATTCGAATTTTATTTCATTGAAAAAGAAATATTGGGATTGGTAGATATATCATGTCCGTACAAGAGCAGCACATAAAATAGATGAAGAAAAAAAGTGAAGGGAAGAAAAAGAAAAGATAAAATTTGGACATGTTGCAACATGCCTATATAACGACCAACCTAGATCATATATTTAACTGAATTAAATTTTATACTGATAATCCTGACTTTCATGCCTAGGAACTGTACTTTTATCTTGAAAAATAATACTCTCAGAATAGATTTTTTTTATACAACTAGAATGTACATGAGGATGTTGGAAAAGTGATGATTAAATAAGTTATTATTGCAATAAATAACAACTATAGGAAGACAGCACTATATTCAATATGGCCTGTTTCATTGAATATAAACTTAATATAGGGTCCTAAATCTGATCAACAATACCCATAATTGGAAATCCAACAGACCCCTCTTTATATTTTTTATGTTTATTAGTAATATTATAACCGTTTAGGCTGTAGATATTCTGATTAGGTTTAGACAATAAAATCTTTGTTCTATGAAATCAAGGTCCTGCTTAACCCAAACCTTTATACAATTGGGATTTTGCAATATCCACAATAAGATTTTAAATATGAACTTTTGTTGTGCCGTTATCTTTAGTACTTTGTAGTTTGTACTCAGCTATTTTGAAATACATTAGAATAGTAATCTAGTTCCGGCTAGATTAAAAAAAAAGAGAAGAAAACGGTAAGCCTTTATCATTTGGCATAGGTCAAGATCTTATTGCTGAGAACAATTTAAAAACTCATTTAATTAGAAGAGCAATTTACTGGCTAGAGATTTTAATAAGAATATAGACTATTGAATTTGGTGCATCTTAGTGTAATATATTAATTAAAAATAGGTGGTTTTATTTTTATTTTCTTAGTTTCCTGTCTAGTATTCGGTACCCGTCTGGGGCTGCCTGACTACTTCAAATTGGCACCAGTAAGCCGCTCCCTAGCTACCAAAGACGATTCATTTCTCAAGGCTCGAGTCTGAGACCTCTAATTAGGGATAGAGGGATAGTTACCACTTCGACATTGCCTTTGGTGGTAAAATATGTGGTTTGATACTATGAATTGCTGGTAACATATATAGTAACATTTTTCGAGCCCTGAGTATGGGAAAATCCTTGATATGGAGCACTTCCTCCGAATGGGCTACGCGGCCCGAATCCGGAATAATCGGGCTCCAATGCGGATACCGGATGGGAAACCCCGAAAAAAAAAATATGTAGAGTAGCATTAGATTTTCCAATTTTTATTTTCCAATTACATATGCTTGGATTTGTTTTGTATTTTTATTCCGTCTTGTTTCAATGGTGGACTTCAAAGTTGTGGTTAATAATTTGATTATATTAGTATTTGCTGGGTGAAGATTAATTGAGGTCAACTATTATTTTTTCGCTTCAATTTCTCCTTCACATGGAAATAAGGAAAAATTTGCTCCTACATATCTAACGAGTAACGTCTACCCATATTTGCTTACTTTTAATTTTAGTACTATTAGTTACATGCTCGTTTTGAAATAGTGTTACTTTTTTATTCACTCATAAGTCAGTTTATATTATTATTGTCATATTTAGCTCAACCTAAATAAATTGGAAAGGAATAACCAAAATTGAGGGGAAAATAATTTAAAATCACTTATATCCATCAAGACAGAGTTATGTGAATTTTCGAAACTTTATAGCACATATCAATTGGCATTTCTATGAAGTAACTTAAGTTACTTTTGTTTTCCGTCAACTTTAAGTTACTCCCAATGACATATATCATCTAGTTGTACTCTCTTTTTTCTGACAACTATTATCTAGTATTACTGATAAAGGATTTCTAGCTTCTGGAAAAATAAATAAATAAATAAATAAATAAAGGTTTTCTAGCTTGCTTACTAGCCAAAGCCCACGTTAGACCACTGGTGATCATGAAGGTGAAATCGATTTGGGCCATAATAATACAGTGGGCTCTAGCAGTATATGAGAAAGGCCCATTTAACAAAGCTTAACACAAATCCTAGCTAACTATGCATATAATTAGATAATTTTACCGGATTATTTTTTTAAGTGAAACTTACAGAAATAGCTACCTTTTAATAGCTTCTAACAATTTATAACTACAAGTTGAAAAATTACAATTCGTAACTGCTTTTGGCTGTATTTCCAGTAAATTTCGCATTTTCGAAATACAGAGAAATACAGCGACGCTGTTGAATAAAGAACAGCTCTATTTAAGGCAATAAAAATATTTCCAAATTAAATGGTAATTTGTATTAATGCTTCCATGATTCACGCAAACTTTATGAGGTTTCATAACAGCTCACGTCTGTCAATCAAAATCACTCAATTCAAAAGTTTTTGAATTCAAAAAAACTCAACAAAATCACTCCATTCAAAAGTTGTAGTATGCCTATATACAATGGATTATAATGAAATACAGTGAAATACAAGAAACGCAAATCACCCGAGAGTAAATCAGGCCCTATTTATGGAACAATTTAAAAAAAAAAAAAAAAAAAAAAAAAAAAAAAAAAACTGGGATTCAATTTAAAACTTCTCATAAATCACGCATAACGATTATTCTTTCATAACGGCTCACGAATCTCTCTCAACTTTTATCACAATCAAAACTTTTTGAATTCAAAAATCACTAAAGATCTAAAAACTTCCAAATACAGAAAAATATACACTGGAATACAATAAAATATGGTTGATTGTTTAAGAAATATAAAGTTGTAGTATGCGTATATACAATGGAATATAATGAAATATATCAGAATTGTTTCATAAATTAGAAATACATTGAAATACAGCGAGATACAAAATCGTGAAAACAAAGTGGAGCAAAAATAGGCTATATATTTGGAACATTCACTATATTTGCGCCAAAAAAAAAAAGATAAATACATTAAAATACAGTGAAATAATACACTGAAATACACTGAAAATTAAATATAATGTTTGTTAATACACAGAAATACATTGAAATATATTGAAACATTTTATCAAACACTTGGTGGGCATGAAACTCCACAACTCTCATCAATGGTGTTTCTATACCAACAACATATTCTCTTGCTCCTAGATGATGCTACACCACCTAAGAAACTATTAACACTGTAATAAAACATGTTTCGCTCTCCATTCTCTTATTCGACATCTCTATTTCCTTGGTCATCCAAAATAGAAATCCATTAACAACATTGTTTTTCCATGACCTTCATATTTTTTCTCTTTCCCTTCACTAATTTCATCAACACTCTCAATATGAGTCATGTACCCACTTAAAAAAAAAAAAATTTAGTTGCTCAAATTTTCATAACAAGAAACTGATGTGAGAATTGAAGATGTGATAGAAACTGATTTGAATAATGAGGAGATGTGCAGAGTGACAAACAGATATGAGAATTGAAGATGTGATAGAAACTGATTTGAATAATGGAAGAAATTGAGAGAATTGGGGAGTTAATTGCCATATATTTAGGAAGAGAGAGTATATTTAGGAAGAGAGATAAACATGTAGCGTGTATGTAGGGATATGGGGGCAGCACAGTTAATTAGTAAAAAATGGGGTAGCTATGAATTGTAAAATTTGAATATAGCTACTAAACTTAAATATTAGAAAGGGTAGTTACTATCTATAAATAAGTCTTAGGGGTAGCTACACCAAGTAAATTTTTCTTTTTGTAATGTCCTTGCTGTTGCTGGAATAGTAGTGATCAAGAAAACACAATTTGAATCTTAATGTCTAAGGATGATACTTTTGTTGGAATTTTCGGTGGATCCTTGACAATATTATAGGGCACAAAAAGGATGAAAGAGGGAGATAGACATTAAGTTACAAAGGGCACTAATTATATATAGGTGCTAATAGAGTCTTATAGACTCTCACCTATTAAGTACTTTTACACACACTTGAATTTAATCATATTAACAAGTCACCTAGATAATAAAAAAGATTATGCACCTAGGATAAAAGGCATAAATCTAGACACTTGAACATTTAAATTTACTATTTGCAACAACTCCTAATATGGAAACTAACGTCACGTGTAGAATATATGAATATTGAGAAAAATGTGTGTAAAATAATCATTTATGTTTCTTCTATCATATTTTTCTGTCACTATCAGAAAGGAAAAATGATAATAGAAACGATGTTCTTGATCACTAAATAACAATTTTTTTGTTACAGCAGTTTCTTTTAAGAACATAAATAACAACATTTTGAAAAAAAGTACTTGAAATTGAAAAAATAACATTTTGAATGCAAGTGACGGGGAAAATTGGAGATAGCAAATTAAAAATTTGTGTCTGATAAGTTTAGTTTTCAAAGTTTTCATTATACTTGATCCATCATGGATTTTGAGTCTAACTCAACCTCAAAAACTAATATATGAAGGAAGGATTATCCAAATTCATATAAAGAGACCACTCATCTCATTAATTACGAGTGTAAAAAAAAAAAAAATCATTCTTCGACGATATCGATAGCTATATTATTTACTTTCACGCTCTCTAAAGTTGCAAATGCCACGAACTTTATCCAACTCGATCAATGGACGGAGAGAATGTAAACAAGAATCCCGTGCAAATAGGAGATCAAAGTGAATTTGTCTATTGAGCCAATCCACTTTTAGGTCAAGAACTTGCGACAATATTAACAATATTGATATTTTCTAGCTGTTACATCCCCTGAAAGCATATCAGATTTGACAGATGTCACGTGATGAGGCAGCTAATAATTACTCGTGTTTGTATTAGGTATACTTGTAGATACTTATTTTGTCTTCGTATCTCGACTCTGATCTCTGGAATGGGGAAACAAAAAATTGAGAAGTTGGATCACTCACCCCAACCCCTCTCCACTCACTCCACCCTACATTCATTTTAATAATTTGGAGGCATTGAAAGAGTCGAGCTTAATAAAATGAAGAGAAAATCACAGCATGAAAATATTAAGGAGCCGTTTGGACAGAAATTCTTTCCTTTCCTAAAAAAGAATTCAAAAACATTATTTTGGGATACATTAGGGGAGGTGATTAGACATGAAATGGCTCATCTTACGCTTACTGAGGACATGACTTAGATAGAAAGATTTGGCGGAAATCGCAGATTAGGGTCAAAAGTTAGATGGTAGTTGAGCATTTTCTCACTTTCCTAAGGTATAAGCTTAGTCGTACCTTCACATGCTCTCTTACAAGTAGTATTAGCAGTATTCTCGTAGTTTCTTGTTCTTCGATTTTGTGTTTCTTATGCTTCAATTATCGCATTATTTCGTTATTGTTATTGCTCTTTCTTTGAATGTTATATACTGCTTTCCATTTCGCATTATTTCGTTGTTGCTGCTGCTTTCATTTCTGTAGTCCTTTTTTCAAACTGCTTTGAGATGCTTTTTACCTAAGCCGAGGTAGGAGTAAGGTCGGCATACACTTTATCCTCCCCAAACTTCACCTGTGGAATTACATGGGGTATGTTGTTATTGTTGTTCTTGGTGATACATTGGATTGATTTTTTTGTTAGTCTTAGAAAATAAGTTTTTCAAGTTTGACCAGTTTTTTCAAGTGAAATTTTTTTTTCCGCTAACAAAACTTTAACTATTTTTAAGTGAAATGCATATCCAAACACAACTTCAACTTACACATATCATTTCTAAAATTTAACTTCAAAATTCTTTTTCGTGAGTTCCAACCAAATCTATATCCAAACGCCTGCTAAGTCTATCTAATTACAAGACGGTCAACTTTCACAAATGAACGTGCAAATGAAGAAACAAACACAAACATGAACACAAAGCATCAAAGATAGAACTTGGAAGAGGAATTATGCTTATCTGTACCTGCTTGCTTTCACAACATTGAAATTTTACATTAAAACCTGTACAGAAAAGCTGCACAAAATTCTGAACTCTAGATAATCCAACAACCAAAGGACTCAAAATCCAAAAATTTAACTCACTTGTTCAAAGACATCTCAACAAGAACAACAACAACTACGGCTCAATCCTCCAAGCATGGAATCGGCTTACATGAATCCTCACTATCTACATCACTCCATTTAAGCCTGTCATAGACTCACAATCCAACAAACAAAGACAGAGTAAAAAAGATTATGTAGGCTAAAGATTGCATCCAGCAGCCATCATTTCTCTAAACTCTTCAAAATTTACAAATCCATCACCATCTTTATCAACCCCTTTAATCATTCTTCGACACTCTTTAAGTCTGCAATTTGCACAGCCAAGGCTAATTAGGACTCTCCTCAACTCCTTAGCTGATATAAGCCCATTTTTATCAGAGTCAAACACAAGAAAAGCTTCTTTAAGCTCATCAATATTCTTAACAGAATCACCAAAAGTTTGATCTTTTTCCACCCTCATAACATTCAAGAACTCATCCAAATCCACAAATCCATCCCCATCATAATCCATTTCTTTTACCATAACTTCAGCTAATTCCTCAGCAGCTTTCAATTCTTGATGATGTCCAAGACTTAACAAAATTGCAGATAGCTCTAAAGGAGATATCTTTCCATCCCCATTTGCATCAATAAATTTAAAGACTAATTTCAGTTGACTAGACACCTCCATAGATGCAAAACCTGATAACCAACTGAAATCAGAAACCATTCTATTTGGTTTCTTTTTCCCTTTCTTCAAGTACTTAAATTGTCCAAGAAATTTCCCAGCAGAGTGATTAAGAGTCTTGAACCATATTCCAAAAGAATCCATAGTAATCTTGAAAACCAGGACAAAAGATAAGAGCAAAAAGAGTGATGAGTTGGGTTGTTGTCTATGTCAATGGTCAAGAAGTGGAATTAGTAAGTAAAACTGAAGAGAAATGAAAGTGAGTGTGCATGTGAACATTACATGTGTACCGTGGAATTTGGGAAAAATAAACTCACTCATTTGTTATTTTCTAATCATACTACAGCCCTGTGACCGGGCCTACACAAAGCAACTTCTATTTTCTAAGCACTCTTTCTATTGAAGTGAAAAAATTCTGAAGCTTCTTTCTGCATGATAAAAAGTAGCAGAAGAAAGAAGAGGAACAAGTCATGTCGTGGTGTGGGGCGTCGACAGTGTCCTTGCACTGCCAATTACCAAGTCTAATTCATAGTGGAATATATAAATATTTCTACTATATTAGAAGCACCGGTTAGTGCTCCTCTCGTTGTCCGTTGTGGACCCCCCCATAAAAAAAAAAAAATTGGTCACATATTAAACAGACCCTAAAAAACAATTGTGGGCCCCATATTAAACAACATTCAATATTAAAAAAAAAAGTGGAATCCACCACATCCAAACTCTCGGGAAAAAAAAGTGGATCCCATATTAACAAAATCAAGTAATATTGAAAAAAAAAAGTGAATCCCATATTTAAAAAACAAACAATGTTTAAAAAAAATGTGGGCCCCATATTAAACACGATGTGTATTCGTAGCAAACACTAATATAATAAAGTTTTAAATACGGAGCACAAACT
The DNA here is from genome assembly GCF_019175385.1 of Lycium barbarum. Lineage (NCBI taxonomy): Eukaryota > Viridiplantae > Streptophyta > Magnoliopsida > Solanales > Solanaceae > Lycium > Lycium barbarum. Next base: position 115,411,633 of record NC_083342.1, read on the forward strand.
ATAATGTTATATTAATCGTGTTTTGAACATAGTATCCCATATTGACCAAATCAAGCAATATATATAAAAAAATGAATCCCATATTAAAAAAATAAACAATGTCAAAAAAAAAAAGTGCAAACTTTGTATTCTTAGCAAACACTAATATAATAAAGTTTTAGATACGGAGCACAAATTACAATGTTATATCAATCGTGCTTTGAACATAGTATATAAAAAAAAAAATTGGGCCTCATATTAAACAGGCCCATAAAAAAACAAAATTGTAAAAAAAAATTATAGGCCCCATATATATTGACCCCATACTAAACAACATCAAGCAATACATAAAAAAAAAAAAAAAAAAAAAATGAAACCCCCCATTTTTAAAAATGGCCGGCAATATTTGTCATCATTATGCAGAGGTAGTTTAATTGTTCTAAATTCTAGAAAAACGCCACTTATTTTGAATTCTGCTGAACCCATTACCGGAACTGTAGCACTGCCCGTATTTATATGCTAAACTTCTTTTTAATGTTCATATTTTGACCAACAATTAGTCGTGTCAAGACTCCGAAACGTTAATATTTTATATAGAATCTCATATTTTTTTCTGCGTATAATAATGTAGGCTCAATACATCAAGGATACGTATACGTTCGGATCGTCATTTTAGGGGTTGAAAGGTGCCCGAAGTAAGTTTTGTTTGAAAAAACTTAGTGTTTGACTGTAAGGTTATTTTAGTCAACTTTATATGTCGAGAAAATTAGTCAGCTTTATTTTCAAAAATTGAAACCGCAGAAGTGAATTGACATTCACAGCTACATTACCCCGGAATTTTTACGTTGAAATCTATTGCGTATCATCATCCTATAAGTAAATAAAACTGAAAATTTCACGCCAATTTGGGAAAAAATTGAAATTGAATGGGATAAAAGGTGTTTTTTTAAAAATCGGCTCGGGTATGGCGGTTTGTCCACGTAGATCTCAAAAAAATACGCAAGTTCAAAAAAAAAACGCGTAAAACGGACGTCCGAGCGCAAAGTTATGACCATCTAAAGTTTGACCACTTTACAACTAGTTTTTCTCCCTATATTTTTTAGAATTATATTTATATTCAAAATAAAGTTATGTCTTGATTAAAAAATAACACGCTTAAATCAAAACTTTAAAAAATAAAACACTTAAACCTTAAACAAAACTTACTTCGGGTACCTTTTCAACCCCTAAAAAGACGATCCGAACGTTTACGTATCCTTGATGTATTGAGTCTACATTATTGTACGCAGAAAAAAAAATCAGGTTTCATATAAAATATTGACGTTTCGGAGTTTTGACACACGACTAATCGTTGGTCAAAGTATGAAAAAAACACTAAGCGCTGCAAAGAAAAGATTTATTAAAATAAGATGTTGCGATCTTTTTATGGAAAAAAACACTAAGTTCCTTAAGTGTGTTATTTTTTAATGCGTAACTTTCTTTCGAATATGTTGCAAAAAAAAAATCGCGTAAATCAGACGTCCGAGCGCAAAAAACCGCATATATTCGAAATAACACACTTAAATCTAAACCCTAAAAATAAAAAAAATTAAGCTAATGACAACAAGTCTTCAAACAAAAATGGACGTCTATGTATATAGAACACTTAAACCTAAAGTTTACAAACAAAACTTACTTCGGACACCTTTTCAACCCCTAAAATGACGATCCGAACGTTTACGTATCCTTGATGTATTGAGCCTACATTATTGTACGCAGAAAAAAATATCAGGTTCTATATAAAATATTGACGTTTCGGAATCTTGACACACGACTAATCATTGGTCAAAGTATGAAAAAAAACACTAAGTGTTTCAAAAAATAAAGTTGACCAATTTTATTTTTTTGTACTGTTTCTATAACGCAGTATTTTATTGCGTTATAGAAAAAAAAATTTAACTGCTTCTATAACGCAGTAAAATACTGCACTAAAGCAGTTAACGGCTCCGTCTCCGTAAACTGCTTTAGCACAGTAAATTACTGCACTAAAGATAGTTTTGTAACATTTTTTCTTATTGAAATATTTTGGTTCAAAGTGATTTTTTGAGGACATTTTGGTTCCCGACTCCAATATAGAAGTCACCTAGTGGTTGATGCAAACTTCCTGTTCCTTTCTCCATCTTGGTTTGACCAATTTGCAGAACTAATCAAATACAATTTATTCATTTAGTGAATATTAAATTTCAAGCATCCAGAAAAAATTTTAAGCCACACCTGTCCTCTTATCACAGTACCACTAAGAACCAGTGTTTAAAAAGAAAGGGGTGTAAGGCGGGGTTTTACATATACGTCGGTGAAGCGTAAGCCCCGAGGCACGGGACGTAAGCCCATGGGTATTTAATTTTTTGTATTTCATAAAATGATATAATTATAATAAATATTTTTAAATAGGTAAAATTACATAAAAAAAAAAGAATATATATATATAACCTTACAAGTATAAATAATACAATGAAATAAAAGTTATTATGAAATGCAAATCAACTCTAACATCTTAACTTTCAAACAATGAAAAAATCACAATTTGTTAAAACAATATTACTATCATATTATTCATTGTATCTCTCTATAAATAACTTTATCAGTATTATAATTGAAACGTAACTCCTTCATGAATAAAAATAAAATTACTTTCAAATAGAGAAATAATAAAATATGATAATTTTGATACATAGGACAAAAGACCAATGACAAGTGAAAATTCACAATTCGGTTATGTATTCTTAAAAGAAATATTAAGTGATATTCACCCTCACGATGTTCTCATATAGTAAATATGCAATACTACGACTTGTTATTTGAGTTATACCCAATTTTCTTATTTCGATAAATGAAAAATTATTAAGTATCAATCATTTGTTAAAGAATTATGAGGGTCAACGGTTTTAATTAAGGAATTTAACATATAATTGTGTAAGAACTGTTAAGCGAGCCCCAAGCGTTGGGCGTGTTTAGAGCGTACAATCGGGCGCTTAGGGCGTAAGCCTCGCAGAAATTAAGCCCCGCACGTGAGCCCTGGAGCATTTTGTTAGTGCCCCGCCCCGGAACGAGTCTCAGAACTGCCTTTTAAAACACTGCTAAGAACTAAGAACACTATTAACACGTTCTCATACTTGGTTTGAAGTGACAACTGACAACTGGTAATAATTTGGCCGGAAAAACTTTTTGAGCCTCCTTTTCACATTGATATCTAGAAGAAAAAAAAAACTTTTTTTTATTGGAACCAGTAGGGTAGGTCTTTCAGTCATTTGTATTTCGGTAGCTGAAACGGAAAATTAACAAAGTTAAAAAAAATTAAAAACAGAGTTTCTCAGTAATTATAAATGTAATATTCATTAAATTATTCGAATAGTAGAAACTGGAAGATAGCCAATATACAATTAGTACCCCATTTACGAAAGTTGATTGAGACTTGAGGGTCAAGCACTCACAAAATGTTCAAAAAGTTCCCTGGGTAAATGAAAAATCATTTTCAAATGATATGACCATAAGAAGACACTGTCAACAATATTCTTAGAAGATAGGAAAATTACTCCTTTACCCCCAACGAAAAAAACTTAATTGTTACAGGGAAAATATCTCGCATTCAAGATGTATACAAAGGTAGCAAAAGATAGAAAAAAATATGACTTCCAGAATCACCAGGTAAAGTACTCCGTAATGCTTTTTTGTGAGATAACCAGAAGCCAATAATAAATGCTCATTGCGGAATCAATTGCAATGTGCATATATCCAGAATTGGTTGATGGTGACATAAATTATCATCAGTGTCAATAATCAACTTCGAGATTAGACACAACTAAGTATAAGCCCATTGCAGAAGCAAACCATTGCAAACAGCGCACATCTCAAACACATAAAGCAGATAAATCTGCAGAAATCTACACAAACAGAACTCGATAATTTTAAGGATCACCAAAATAGTAGCAGCTATGATTGCAGTAAATAAAGGAATATACAACCATACAAAACAAACATGGCAGCTAACCACTCAATAATATCTAGATTTTTCATAAACTAGGTGGAAAGTGGAGACGGTTAATCTCCCAGACCTAGCAGAGACAGAAACTTGCATAAAGAGGAAACAGAATGTTTTCAAAGGTTCAGAAACCCTAGTTACTCTTAGTCCTGATAACAGAGAGAAGAACTGGACCACCAGTAAAATATGGCTTTGAGTTGTAAAAGAATAATGACTGTCTCTACACCACGCCTTTCAGAAAAAATGTGCTTTAATGGTCAATGCTTGTACAGTAGTAACGTTAAGAGAACATTTGGATATGCCAGCGAAAACACTTCCTTGCAGGTTCAGTAACAAATGAAGGCCCACTTCAAATATATTCCGTAGCAGTTAAGAAAAGGTAACCTTCTACCCGCACCCAAGGGAACGGGCGAGTGGTTTAGGTATAGAAGTAACAACCTAAAAATCCTAGGTTCCAATCCCAGAAACAACACTTACCCTAAGCCCATCCGCTCATGAGCAGGTCTAACCATCACATGTGCTTGCGGGGTGTAGCAGGCACCTCAGTGCAATAGTCGAGGTGCACGCAAGCTGGCCCGAACACCATTACCTTCCGAAGTAAATTGACAAAAAGAGAAGTAACCATCGATCTAGCATACGCCTGTGCATCAAACACTAACATCTCTCTTATAACCAAAGGAATCAACATGGATGTCTTATACTGCTTCAGAGCTGTAAAATCAAACATTAATTACCAAACCCCTGCAGCTAATCAGATAAACAAAGCCCACAAGATAATTCTGAGTCGATATAGAACAAGCAATCTTTAGGCATAAAATTGCTCGTATATTGTAGAGGAAAATGCTACACATACAACATCAGAACTCCTGCTAACATCTAATGACTCTACAAAGAGCTAAGCCCCTCAATATACTGCAGAAGGTTCTAAATGCCTGGTCATATAAACAATCACCAGTTCTTGAAGCACCGAAACTATCTTTCTGCAATATTAGATGATACCAAAATTTGCAAAAATACAAGAAATATTACCATATATCGTGAAAAAAAACATATGAGTACCCTAAGCTCAACATGACCGAAGCAAAACAGGACCCACGGATGAGCTGAGCATATCACTCAGGGCTAACTGAATCTCATTTGAGCCATGCTCACAACTTATCAAGCTTGAAAGTAATGGGAAGAAGCAAGACAAGTTTTTCTCAAATGCTGCATCTCCTAAACTACATATTGCCTGGAGTGTTGCAGTGATAAGAGGTGCACGTGCAGCCAACTCTCTCCTTCTACCAGAACCCAGTGGAATTAACCAACGAAGCTGTGCACCAAGAGATGACTCAGACATTTGTCCTGAACGTGCAATTCCAATATAGAAATGTAAGACCTCACTGCAAAGGTTGACGAGGTAAGTTTCCACTTCAGAATCTTCAAACCCAGTAGGTTTATCTAGCACAAGATTTTGTAAAAATGAGAGGCATATTTGATAAGCCTCATTCTCAAGCCGTAATAATGGAGGGTCCTGCATTTGGGTTATGGAACTGAACTCTAGCAGCTTTGATCGCAGTGTTGTGTCACTGTTTATCTTATGAGCATGAGATGCCACACCATGCATGGCATCAAAGAGGACAACGATGTTTTTGCTAGATAGCTGAGGTCTGTACATGTTGTAGATCTCCATCACAGCCTGCAATGTGCAAGAGACCATTATGGTAGAAATTAAGCTATCCAGATTTACACAAAAAACAGGAATAATTAATCAAATTGACCATACGAGGTTTCCCATAATATCAATGTTTTTCCTGAAGACATGACCTTGAAGGAAGCAACAACACAAGGCCCATTCTTCAGAGAATTACCAAATTAACAATACAAAGATATCCCAAGTGCAAGTAGACAACTGAAAGAGATGCAAGACTGACATGCCAAAAACACAATCACCTATCATATCAAAGATCTTCCAACAGGATTGTGAGATATTCTCAGTTACTAATCTCACACTACAGGGATCAGTAGTATAAAGATTATCTGAAACTTGAGAAGGCATTAAGAGTTCATAGTTTTAGTCAATTGTAATTTGATTCTCTTTTTCCCAATTTTATATACATAAAACGAAAGTAGGATGAAATAAAATTGGTACTAACTTCAACGAAGGCGGTACTAGTTATAGCTCTAGTTATCAAAAGATAAACTAATACTAGCTTCAGATTGATTAAAAACTGTGAGAAAAAGGAACGAGGCTGTAAACTGATAACTCTTGAATAATAATGGTAGGGTGTTTATCAAGTGGAGTATTAATCTGGTTATCTTTCCATATTAAAATATCTTAGCGCAATCTTCATCAAATTACTCCTATTCCAATATGGAATTGATGGTATCTCCTTTTAGACAATTAAATTAGCATTAACTTCCAACACAAATTTGTTATTGTATATCCAGATATACATGTCTGACTTAAGAACTTGAATCTACAGCAGCACACCAGACATACATGCGTTCAAAGTTTCTAACTGTGCCTATTTATTTAAAGACCAAAACTTATATGGCAACCCCACATTTCTCCCACTTAATTTGACACAGTATCCACCTTTATTTGTATCTAACCATGTCAAGTCAAAACACGAGATATTCAAAAGATTTTTCAAATACCACAACACTCATTGGGCTTTTTGAGTCCATCGAACTATCTGTTTTTATGTAGGAACGTGAAGCAGTTTACTATTTAAGCCCTTTATCTTCAAAACACGAGATATTCAAAAGATCTTTCAAATACCACAACACTCATTGGGCTTTTTGAGTCCATCCAATTATCTGTTTTTATGTAGGAACGTGAAGCAGTTTACTATTTAAGCCCTTTATCTTGTACCCCTTAACATAGTGTGTATACCATCTTTACTTGCTTCAAGAGAGCATACATAAATGAATTAGAAGTAAACCCACAGTAGTGGCTTTGCTGGATACCTGAATTAATAATAGCTGAACAGCAGCCCTACACTTCACATCAGAAATAGCATCATATAGACGGTGCCTCCTCAGGTTTTCCAAGTCCTCATCTGGAGTATCTGTTCCAATGGTTTCTGCATTGCTATTCCTAGTTATATCTTCTTCCTGGGACCAATAATTGTTATTTTCATTGAGAAGAAAAGAGAAGTCGGGAAGAGTTGCAATAGCCGCTTCTTTAAGGGACAAAACAACTTCAAGCCATTTATCTTCGGAGAAGAGATTCCCAGCATTGCTCATAAGACGGACAAATGCAGCAATGCCAATACCAGCAAGGCTCTGATGAGGACGCTTGACAAAATTCACCAATAAGAACAGCACTTTCTTCAGAAGTGGATTGACTGTGTCATAAAATTTAACAAAAAGATCTACAACCAGTTGAAGCGCCAGCGTGCAGGTCTCATAAAGCCATGCATCTTGATCAGGCTCACCCTCTTCAGCATCAATTCCATGTGTAGGTGAGTTTTCACCTGAAGGATCAATGGTATGTCGAACATAGTCAAAGATGGGAAATAGGACGGATTCAAACACCCTTTCCCATAATGATAGAGAGAAATGGTGCCCGTAATTGCGTAGGGTATCAAACAGCACTTGCAGAGCACTCTTTCTGATTTCAGGCCTCGGGTCGAAGCTAAGTTCAGATAGTCCTGTAATAGAAAAAGAGTATTTTCTTAAACAAGTATAGCGAATGTTGACCTAAACTTGTCTTATCAAAAAGAATAGTGAAAGAGACTTGGTCTAAGTCAAATGTCTTTGTCCTTACCAGCCAACAGCGGAAACCAGAAGTACAGATGATCCTCCTTAACAGTCAACTCTCCATTTTCAATGTTGTAGTCTTTTCCTTTATGAGGTGAAGATGGTGAAACCTTCCCAGAAGTTTCTCTGTCCTTGTTCCTTGAGGAGCCAAGTTCACCTTCAGCAAGTTTTGCCGCACATAAACGAAGGAAAGCAATGGCATTGAGACTAATATCTTTGTTGAACCTACTATTAGTGAAAGCAACAAGGCAATTAACGCAGTCTGTGAATGTGGTGGTCTCAGTCTCCGTAATATATGGAAAATAATCTCGCACAATCTTTTCCATTATCTCAAACGCCAACAGCACAATGTTTTTATGGTCATCATAAGCAGCAGTGGTGAAGACCTGAAAACGTTGGGTAATCAATAAAAGAAGCAAAGAACATCAGGTGAAAAGAATAAACTAGAATTTTAAGAAAAGAATGTATACTCATAATCAAGTAAAGATCAAAAGATGGTTTACACTACAAAGATTAAATAATGGAAAGAAAAGGGAGAAATTTGATACCATGAACATGCTTTTCCATCCGGACTTCACATGATTGACTCGAGATAAAACCATTTGAGAGACGCATCTGATGATTAATTCTCTGATCTCCACAGCACTACTCTTGCGCATAACAATCACAAAAGGCTTCATAAACTCATTCTGAAAATTATAGTTAGCCAATTCTTCTCTCTCCAAGAACTTCATTGATAACTGGCGTAAAGAATCCATCGCAAATATGGCAATTGAAAGATTTTCAGAGCAACCAATGGTCACAAAAAATTCACCAAGAACATGCCAGATTTTTGTCCAAACAAATCTGATACGATTCATGTTGTAGTGCCTGTTTAACGAAAATGAATCAAAAATTCTGCTAGTTATCAGGAAGCAAAAGGGAAAGTAAAATGTACACTTTATATAAAGAGACCAAAGGACATACGCAATCTCAACTATCTTTGTGAGACTAAAAACCCGTGGATCCGAAGTAGAACGTAATTCTTCCATAGAGACCTTGCATAAAGCTTTCACAAAGTCCACTATAGCCTCACTGTTTAATTTCTGACTCCTTATGAATATGCGGTTCATTTCACCCACTTGCTCCAACATGTTTAAGTTAGAGACCAAGTTGTTCATCTGCTCAGATGTCATGCCTGCAGCAGCACTGCCACCAATACCAGCACTATCATATGAACCCCTTCGCATGGCTGAAGCTGCACTTTGAATCTTCCCAGGACCTTTCTTTTTCAGGACAGGAAGGATGACAGACTTGGCTTGTTTTGACTTGTCAAATTCATTCTGAGGAAGTGCAAAGAAAGTAGCATCTGGAGGGGCACCCTCCCCCAAGAGATGCAAATGTTCAAACCGAGAAACACATGTCAGAATATGTTCCCATGCCTCCTGTAGGTAGTTCCCATCCTCGTCTGCAATTGTAACTATTGCCTGTTAAACAAAAAGGTAACCCATGAGTTTCTCCCTTCAAAACTCAAGAAGAGAACAAAAGATTAGAACCATCAGCCTTTGTACGGAAACTATATTAGTCTTCCATAAACCTCAGGGAGAAGATAATAGGATAACTTAATAGCACTGACACAGGGAAACTAAACACTCGGCTAAAACAAGGTCCAGACTACTTGCTACTTTGACAAGAAAGTCCTGCTTTTACATTTGCCACTTGGTCGGCGATGAGCATCTATTAACATACATAAAATTCCACCAGAATATGAAAAATCTAGAGCCTAAAAACACACGAGTAGTGTAGTTTAAAGGTCAACACAAAAATAAAAACCTAACAAGAATATTTGCCAAAACCCCTCCATTATACACATGAAAATGCCTATCTGCAAGGAGGCGCAGGCAAACTCGTACAAGGAAGAAATTTTTTCCTTAGATTTGAGTAAAATTTAGTTTAATCTCTGCTAAAAGAAACAAAGAGAAAAATGAAAGAGCTTAAGTTTCACTAATTAGTCAAAAGGGGGGAGAAGAGGGTTGAGAAAAAGAATGTCCAGGTTGAAAGAGAAGACAAAGTGTACTAAAGTCTCTTATATCCCCACACCTTATAAAAGGACAACTGAATCATAATACCAGGCGTGATTATGGGTAGCATAGGAATGATGCTGAGGCCTGAGAGGTATCCTCCACCAGCCCTATTTGATTGGATCCACAAAATTTACAACCATCATCTACTCTGGTAGAAATCCTGGCACTCTAAATGTTCATAATTTCTAGATGAACTTATAACTGTCTACTTTGAATACAGTGTAATATTAGGTCGCAAACTATTCCAAGTGATAAACTTCCTCTTTCTCCTTTTCATTGACCCTCTTTGCTCCGCTTAAGGTTCTTTTTTCGGCAAAGTAAGTGTTTACGTAATGTTCGAAGCGCAAAAAAGTGAAGAAATCTGTTGAAGAGATGTAACTTTTTTAATAACGCAAAGTATAATTGACATAGTGGTAGGCACCTGTCAGCAAAAAGGTGCTTTTGAGTAGAAGCAGAAGTTGCTTTTGAGAAGCTGGAAAAAGTAGTTTCTCCCCAATACAGTACTTTTTTGGAAAGCACTTTTGAGAAAATACACTTAGAAGCAATTTTTAAAAGCTTGGCCAAATACTAATTGTTGCTCAAAAGTGCTATTCAAATTGATTAGCCGAGCAAGAACTGCCTCTCGCCAAAAGTACTCCTTTGAAAAGCACTTTCAGAAAAGAATAAAAACAATTTCCAAAATAAGCTGATTTTAAAAGCTAGGCCAAACAGGATATGAACTCGAGACTATTTCTGGGGACGTTTTCTCCCAAAACTTTAAGAACCAAACGTCCTTTCATCAGAAAATAGTAAGAACCAAAATTCCAAGTTAACCCAACTTAATGGACAGTCGAGCATGGATTTTCCGAGCATCCACACCTGTTAGTTAATAATATTTCAAATTATTGGAAGCGAAAAAACTTTTACTAGGAATAAGTCATTTCTTTGGGCAGGCTTAAAAAATGAAGAAATTCCCCTACCAACCCTAAAATATAGCAGATTCAAGTAGGCACTATAAAGTAAACAATAGAAAGTGTACTTATTCTCAATTACCAAGGCACTGACATCCGTTAGAGCAGACCAAAAACCTTGTCTTTTGCATTCATATCTTCATCTCAAGATCATTCTCGAACAAAATTTAGTCAAACTATGGTTTTCCTGTTTGGCCTGTTTATATCTATAATCAAATTTTGTCAAAATTTTAACTATTACCAGATTGAATGTCCACATTCAGCTTGGACAGTTATCAACATGAGAGTTTGAATTTATTTTTTTTCCTACTTGTCAGAATAGGTGTTGACAAAAGGTTACAACTTACTATTTCTAGGGATGGAGAATAATACAATTTTGAAGTTGCGGAGTCTAAATTCATTTATGTGTAAAGGATGCCCTGAAACTATCCTTTGACACATTAATGTTATACCTAAAAGGGTGAAAGCTACATCGAACTAAGATCATTGCCCAACTCTATTGACAATTATTTGACTCAAACATCATTTTAGGTGAAAACAGATTGTTTAAGTATCAGTGGAGTCATCATTTCACAAGCTAATAGTATCCACTATTCTGGACCTGAATTAAAGGGGTAGGTTGAACTAATGAAACTTCAGAACAACCTTACCCCATAGAAGGTACATTAGCTCAATTCATCAATTCCAATGATTTTCCCTACATTTTATCCATTGACAATCAGTTCCAAATAATAGACAATACCTAACTTTAATGTTACTAAACCGTATTATCAGCTGCCAACACAAAGGAAGTCCTCTTGGTAAATCATTCCCTTTGATGTTGGAGGTCAGGTAAGTCATTAGCTCAGGGGGAAAAAACAAAATCAAAATGCAAAGTTGATAAGAATCACCAAAATGCAGATTAGCAACAAAAAGATCAACTCAGTACAGTAGAAGCATGGGCATGCAAAAGCCGGAGCAAACACAAACCTTGATTGCCTCTATGTTTTTCTGATTGATGTCTGCAGGTGAGTGAAGAGAAGTGAATTTTGCAAGAGAAGTCACAAAAGCATCCCTATGTGTTTTCATGGACATTGCAGCAGTTACATGGATTGCACAACGGAATCCTTCCAAACACAGAGATATCACAACTCCATTGTCAGTTTGGTCTAAGGGAACACTAAAGGCAGCCAACATCGGGGCCCAGCAAACCTCAACCATGAATCTGAGGATCACCACATCTGTTGCAGCATAATAAACTGACCTGCAAATTCAAGTTGATTAGGTGATCTAGGTTAATCACGCAATGGAATGGAAGATGGTAGACAAGATTGACCTTGAGTAATAAAGTTGTACTCACGGGAGGGGGAAAAGAAGACCAAGGGCATGGAGTGTTGCCCCCTTAGCAATCATGTGGGTTATTTGGAAAGAGAAAAATTGGAGGGCTTTTGAAGGGGTGGAATTAGATTTTGTAAAAATGCAAAGTAGTGTGCCGTCTCTAGGTTCTTTTTCGTGTACTTATGAGGTCCCTATTTGTATAGATGATTGGATCTCTTTTGTTGAGAACCACATTTTGGTGTAGGTTCTCTTCTTTTGGTATATGTCTACACTGAATTTTCCACTATTGTCAATAAAATTATTTACCTTATAAAAAAAAATGACCTTGAGTAATGAATAAATTACAAATTTCTTTCTCCCTAAAAGATATCATACACTGATACTAGGACATATCCTTCTACAACAACATACCCAGTGTAGGACATATCCTTCTAAACTTCCTTATTAATAAGAATGTGTGAAGATTGATTTCACAAAAAAAAATGCAGTAAATAGTATCATCATTTTCTGCAGCAGATTGATAGGTTATTCGATTAAAGCTCTCATTCTGTTATCTTTACATAGGGTAAAGAAAGGAGTTGTTAAGAATAAAGACAGAATGACGGAAGTAACATACAAGAATGTAACATTAAATAACAAGCATCGAAGAATTATCTGGTGAATCTTACTCGGATTTGCGAGCTTTCTCTTTGAACTGCTCCTGCATGTGTCTGACAAGATCATCACTAGTCTCCATACTTTCATCTCCTCGCTTACGGACAACAATATTCAAAATACTGTCTAAACCTAAAATCTTGTTAGAGTTCAAAGACTGCTTTTGTTGGAGAGCCAAGTTATCATCTTTCATTTTAATTTCATTTCTCGATATCCTCTCAAACAACGATCTCAAATACTCCTCTGGCAAATCCTTTCCATCATCAATTCCGCGATTGTTCCTTATAAAATCATCAGCTGACATCTACAGAAGGTAAAAGGGGATATCAGGCCGATTAACTGAAAATGGGCATAAGCAAATAGTCATCTCCTGCCAAATGAAAAGCATACCTTGGTTTTGACCATAGGATTATGGGCATCAGTGTTAAGCAATATAACTGAGTAAGCAAGGACATAGGCAGTGTCTGCACTACTAAAAACTTTTGGATTGCATTTACAGTACCGTTCAGCAAACTTTTCCATGATTCGATCAATCTTCTGTGCCTCGCCAGGCAATCTGAATCCTTGTAGAAAGGCCCTGATGGCCTCATCAAATTCCTTTCCTTGGAAGTCAAAGGAATCCACGTATGCATGCATTACTTTCAATGGTAAGTCATCCCTTTCCCCCAGGTAATCACCTATTAAGGTTTTATTCAAGCCAGAGGCATCTTTAAGAAAGGCCGCAATTTCTTCTGGTGAGTTCCCCACTTTATTAGCATTAATCAGGAATTCAATGCCTTTCTTGGGTTTCCTATTAAACAAAGATATACCTTCCTGCACAAGTTTCAAATTAGACTGTGTCACAGACGCTGCTCATGACAATTCTTTTGGCAATCAGAATAGTTACTGGTCCAAAGAACAAATATATTTATCACCTACCTGAAGTTCAAGCTTGTAAGCGCGACGCTGCTCAATTGTAGCAACATCAGAAACTTCACTAGAGGATTCAGAATGAGAATCTGATACTTCAGTAGGCTCATCCTCATTGCCATTTGCAATGGGAAGAGTCCCAGGTTCGGAGTTACTGTCAGGTGCCTCGTACTTTTTGGTTGAAAGAGGATCTGCAATACGCAAGTGTTTGTTCATCCAATCTCCCAAAGACTTCAAGATAGCCACTAAGCACCTCATTGCTTCTAGCTTCATGGTTGATTCTTGGGGTGGCAAAAGACTTGTTGTTGTACCAGGAGGTACACCTTGAGCAGTTTTAAGAAGCCCATTGACCATTCTGAAAGAATTTTGCAGAAACAAAGGAGGAACCAGAGATTGAAATTTAAAATCAGACTACGCTGAAATTTTCTAAACTAAATAATACAGACAATAGGATTTGAAAGATACCTCTCAAATATGTTTGACGAATTGACATCACAATCATAATTGAGGAATATATCAACCAGAATCTGTGAATCAATGCAAAGCCTCTCAAGAAATCGAAGCACTATCATTTTCTGTTGGAAATTTGGTTGAGCAACATTTTCCAATACTCTAAGAACGATCATTGGAAAGAAAACTCCAATTTCTGCCTTGAGGCCGGCTCTAAATCTTGCAACCAGACTTATAAAAATTGAGCACGAAAGCTGGAAGACAATCATGAGGCTTGAAGCACTGTTTTTCAACAGTGACAAACACAAGTACTGCTTAATAGCACCTAAAAACCTGTAAGAGTTTAAAAAGAAAAAAAAAATTAAACCAACATAACCATGAATAGACCAACTATTATTGAAATTGGAAGATGCAAATGCTGATTGCAGTAGGTCAAATAGTCGGACAGCTTCAAGACCTAAGAGTACGCACTGATTAAGAATTTCAGATAAAGAGATGTTATGAGACTTACACACCAAACAAGTGGACGACAGAAAAAGTTATTGCAGATATCAGGGCTAAAAGAAATATGAGAAATGGTGACTACACTGTGACAAGTGCCTAACCAGCGAAAGGATAACCACCATCATAACTTCAACATGTCACTTCCCAGGCATAACTGCAAAGGTATTGTAAGCTTTGGCCCGAACCCTCTGCGCCACCTCAAGGCTTTTGGGTCGTATAGTTTTGTCCCCTTAAGCTTTAACCCAAAACATGTCTCGATAGTTAGAATCGTGAACTCTCCCTTATATGGTCCCTAATTCTCCCCTCCCATTCAAATGTGGGATTTGCACTGTATTGCTCGGAACTCTTCAAAAATATCATCGGGTGCGCATCAGATCCTCCGAAAATCTCCAAAAATAGTGTAGTTCTGGAGAATTTGACAGGTGCGGCAGCATTTTTGGAGAGTCCGAGCAACAAAGGATTTGCCTAGGGAAAACTTCAGAATGAACCCCCTTTAGAGTTCAACGCCAGTGGTCCATGAGCTGTTACACAACGGTCCAGGCAACAACTAAGAAATAGACCGTAACAGTAACTAATAATTGGTGAAAGCAAACAGTTCGTCAAGTACACCTATTATTAGTAGCTAACTAGCTAAGATCGTGCAATTTGAGCTTGCTTCTTTCATTCATTCCAAATCCTAGGACAGTAACGATTGGAAAGTCTCAAGCGTGTACAAGTTACAATAGCTATGTATAAATCATCTTTAATAGACAAGAAATGTGAGGTACAAACAATCTAATTAACCAAAAAGGCACCTAAGGAATGTCACTCTTACAAAGTAACAGGGACAACAAAGTACACCACTACAGAAAACCAGGTGTTGCAAAAAAATGAGAAGGTTTCTGTTCCTCACCAAACAGACCTCAAAAGTGCCTCTGAATTTACAAATACGTAATCCCCCCCCCCCCCCTTCCCCCCCACCCAAAACAAGAAGGCATTGAAGGATGTCTAATTCAAGATTTCTCCACATTAACAAGGAAAGCCTATAGAGCTGTTCAGCGGTACAAGCTTTAGGTTTGACAGCTTCAAATAGCTCAGGATATCCAAGTCATAAAAAAGGCAGAAAGGTGATGCCTGTAAGGCATAAGCCTTAGAAATATCGCAGTGTTATGCAACCTTAAATGTTTTCCGACTAAGTGGAACCACCGTGGGCAATGATCTAAGATCATTGTCCACTGTATGAGAAGAGTGACGACATCAAGCTTCCTCTCACCTGCGTAAGGTAAGATACGCCAACTCTGTTTTCTCGTCTTTTTCCTTCGTTGATTTGGTCAGTATAGCCTTGGAGCCGTGGTCCAAGCAAGAAAATGTCACTTTAAAAACTTTTAGCAGCACAAAAGGCATAGAAACTCATATGTTGATTTTCATTTTGCAAATCCTTTTTGTTCCCTGAGAATAGTCTAAAAATGAGCTCAGCAAGAAGACAATGTAAATTAAAAAGATGGTGGCTACAGAGGTAATTAGCAATACCGTTTCAAAGACAGATGAAGATATAAAAAACAAGAGTCATGTTCAAAAAAAGATATAAAAAACAAGTTGGAAAGCCACTGAACTCATCTTATTACAGTGTGAGCAGTTTTTTGGACTCTTTGTATATCTGTCGGGATAACCTTAGCTAGGAGCATATAAGAGCAACAAAGAACATTTTTCCATGTGAAACATTGACAATAGTACTTTGTAAATACTTATTAAAAAAGAACAGACTTTATAACTTAGATCAAATAAAAAAAATAAACATGCGCCATTAACACATTTATGCCACCAATAACAGAAAACAATACTTCGAAATAAGAACCACTATACAGTAATTAGACGAACAATTGCATAAGTAATTGAGGCATAGAATATATTTCAATCAGAATAGCAGGTAAATACCTGTCGCTTGTCCTAAATATTGCTCCGGCATTCTCCAACAATATCTTGAGCAGCTCCAACGCAACAATCTTGCCCCTCATTAACTGTGGATCTGCTGCTGCTTCCTTAGGTGGGGTCTTCATTGAGAGCTTACACAAAGCTCTAAACACCAAAAACGCATCCCTTCTCAATTTATTCCCAATTTGAACCTCCAAATCATCGTCCCTTTCTCCTTCCCCGTCCACCAACTCCCCTTTTCGCCCTTCCAACGCCGTCTTATACATACTAATCTCCCAATACTTGGCGTCCAACATATCCTTATCCGTGGAATCCAACAAATCAGCAGGATTAGTCGACTCCACAGTCGATGTAGTAGTCTCAAACGCCCCATCATGAGCGCCAGTAGACGTAGCACCCGCTCTCGGTGTCCCAGCATTAAAAACCCCATCAATATCCTGCAAGACTTTAGTTATAAACCCCTGAACGAACAACGTCATCGATCCATCGGCATCGGCTTTCTCAGCTGGTTCCATTAATTCCGCAACAACAATAGGCTGCAACGGAACAGTCGACGAATCAGCCTCCATTCTCCTAAAAACAATCACCAACATCTGAACCAACGACGCTTTCGCCGTAGTCTGATTCACCACATTCTTACTCTCCAAATAGATATCATAACACGTCCTCACAACCTGCAACAACGAATCCCCGTGTATTCGTATCGAAACCGACGTAACAGCAGACAAAATAGTCTTAATCACAAGCAATTCAACCGCATCATCACCCAAATCATGACATTTACAAACAGACTCAATCAATTTGGCTAACAGCTTGGAATCAGGCCCACCAGTGGGGTCCGCTTCGCCACGTAGGTAACCATGAGCAATTAACTTCTGGACAGCATCAAGAGCAGCTTCAGCGATCTTAAGATGACCCGACCCGGAAGCATTAATAAAGGGGCTAAGAATAAGCTCGGAATCATTAAAAGAAAGATCTAGAAGAACGCCGGAATCCGGATCGGGTTCGGCAGATGGGGAAGTGGGTGGGGTTTGAGATGGGTTAGTAAGGAATTCAATAACGGATTTGCATTCATGTGATAATTTAGAATGCTTACGCCATGATCCGTTCTTAATGATTTTTTCAAGAGCTGGGATAAGCACTTGGTTTAGCCGGGAATCGGCTTCCGAAGAAGCCATTCCCGATAAGATTTAAGGTGGATCTGAATCAGGTTCGTTGAAGACGACGTCGTAATTGGGTTGCAATGGTGGCCAGAATGTGGATTGGATGGGAGTGTAGGAGAAGTGATGGCAAGTGTAGAGAGAATCTAGATCGCGAATTGGAGTATTATATTTTCATTTAGGAGTATTATCAAACGGGTGGTGTGCAGCCCGATGATTTGACTATGGAGAGTAAAATGAAAATGGTGGTTGCTTAGTTGTTGGATTTTAGGAAATTGGAAAAAAGCATACTGGTGGCTTTACTAGTACGTTTTTGAGCTTTATTATTGTCAAATCTCTAGCAACAGGATTGTTGAGTGAAGTTTCCCTTGCAAATCTTTGGGGGGACGTTTTAATCTAAATATTTATCGTGTTTAGATTCGAATATTGAGTGATTAATTTTTAAAATATTTGACTACTTATAATTTATTTTTATTAAAAATTTAATAAATATGATTTTCTAAAATAATAATTTAAATATTATCTCCACTTAATATAGTGCTAAGTTGATGGTAGTTGGAGGATGTATTTTGCGGTGGTGGTTATGGTTGTGTAGCAATTGTGCTGGCAGTGTTGGTTGCCAATAGTAATGATGTTTGCGCGATAGTGATAATGGTGGTTAACTATGGTAAAGATGATTGGGGTGATTATGGTTGGTGGTGGTCATGATGGTTGATGGCAATGACGGTGGTGGTAGCAATTGGCGATGATATGGCTATAATGGTGGAGGTGGTTAATGGTAATTGTTGACGATAATAATAAGGCTTGTAGTGATTTGTTGTGGGAATTGTGACTGTGGTGATGTAGGCGGCTGATATTGGTGATAGTTGCCTGATATTGGTGATAGTTGCAATGATGGAAGTGATTGGCAGCGTTGCTAAGTGAGGTTGTGATTGAAAAAAGTAGTCAGGAGTGATGGTATCAGTGTGCTATGGCGGTTGATAGTTGTGATGGTAGCGGCTGACATTAATGATTTGTGTTGTGGTAATTGATGGTGATTGTGAACATAATTTTGGTGAAATGTCATATTTGAAAATGAAACATTTTACTTAATAACTGCTTAATAATATTTTAGATTTTATATAATCTCACATTGATTCAGATATATCCTGATCCACTAAGTGATTAGATAATAAAGAAGCAAATACAATTATTGAATTGAGTCTGAACCATTCATATTAGAAAATTTATTATGTGTAAAGAATTAAAGCCTTAGCGAAACCTAAATATTGAGACTTAAAAAGACATTATCAACAACAAATAAACTATTATTTACAATTCTCCACAATAATGTATTTTATGGAATGTTTGCGGTAATACATTGTATAAACATATTTGTGGTACTAAAATAAATGTACAAATCGTGGACCATTAAATTTTATCTTTTTATTATTGTGTGACAGAAAAAGAAAATAAATAATTGAGTATGGCATGTCAAGGGAGCTTAAAGTGATTTTCTCCCTTGTTATTCAACCACATCATCATATCATATTAAAAGTTGATAGTACCAATTAGATGTACATTGCACAAAATATGTATCGGCATAGAGCATTGACGTAGATCTTAGGTACATACATATACCTTATTATAAACGTTATTTGTGTGGTGCTTGTGATGCAACGAGGATAGCCATCTTATGACACTAAATTCATGACATTTCACATATTATGATCCTTTCTAAGTTTGCTATATTAGCCATCAAATTGAATGATATTTCGTTCAATACCAATAAGTATTACATTAAGTATGAGCCGGATTAAACGACGACTTCAAACGAACCTTCTATCTTTTCGCAGTTATCCATGTTTGAAAATGTTACGAAATTCTTTTTTTTTTTTAAGGATGTTGTATTTTTGGATCTCTTTTCTCGTCCTAATACAAGTATAATTATTGAATTGTATAATTAGTACGATAATAATTACATTGTTCAATAATTACAAGTGGTTCCCAGTCATATTCTAAATGTATATTAATGTTAAGTGAAGCATTAATAAGATGTTATTAAGGGTGTGTTCGGTATGAAGGAAAATGTTTTTCTGAAAAATGTGTTCTTGGAAAATGAGTGAATTTCTACTTATTTTCTCATGTTCGTTTGGGTAGCGGAAAATAAGTGAATTTCTTACTTATTTTCTCATGTTCGTTTGGTTGGTAGAAAATATTTTCACGAAAATACCTACCCAAGCCCCACAACTCTACCCCAACCCACCCCCATTTTTTCTTTGAAGTATTTAATTTTTTTCTGAATTTTCTAAACCACCACATCCCCCTCCCCCGGTGTGGATCCCACAACCACCTACCCCCCACCCTCAATTTTTTTTGGAGGGTGTGGTGGGGTGTCGGAAAGGGGGGTGGGGCAAAAAACCAAAAAAAAAAAAAATCAAAACTTTTTTTTCAAAACAAAATTATTATTTGGGGGGGGGGGGGGGGGGTGAGGCAGGGGTGGTGCAAAAAACCCAAAAAAAAAAAAACAAAACTTTTTTTTCAAAACAAAATTAATTTTTTTTAGGGGAGTGGGGGTGGGACAGGGTGGGTGGCATGGGCGTGGGGCAAGGGTGGGGGTAGGGTGGGTGGCATGGGGCAGGGGTAGGGTTTGATTGCGGGCGGGGTGGTGCAAAAAACCAAAAAAAAAAAATCAAAACTTTTTTTTCAAAACAAAATTAATTTTTTTCCAAGGGGTGGGCAGCGGTGGGTGGGTGGGGTACGCGTGGGCGTGGGGTGGTGGGAGTAGTTGGGGAGTGGGTTGGGTGGTTGGTGGAATGCACTTATAGACTTGTTTTCCCTACTTTTATTAGTGAAATCATTTTCTCTATTTTTGAGGAACTTGTTTTCCTAAAGAAAATATTTTCCAAATTTTTTTACCAAACGAACATGAAAAAATTGGAAAACATTTTCCGAAAAATGTTTTCTTCCATACCGAACACACCCTAAATCCAATATATTCAATCATAAGAGCATTTTGAGTTAAAAACATGAATATGAAAATACTTCTTAAAAATAAATAAGTTAAGAGAATTATTAAAAATAAATTAAAATAAGAAAAACGGTATACTATTGTAAACCAAGATTCAAGTAAAATGTAAAGGAAAAACTTTTTTTTTTTTAGGAAAAATTACTTAGCATAGCTACCTCTAAGAGGTAAGTATGGATAATAACTACTCTTTATTTTATTTACTTTTTGTAGCTATAGTCTTTTTCTAACTTACACCTCGTAATTAGTGCCCTGTATCTCCAAAGTCTTTTCTATTCAATTGATTTTCCCTCACCTCCTAGATCTATCTTCTCCCTCATCTCTCTCTTTCTCCGTTCCCTCTCCGATCTATACGAGCTCACTTCCATCTTCTTCCCTAAACAATCTCCCCTTTTTCTCCAAAAAAAAAAAAAAAACTTTTCGTTGACCTCTGATATGATAAAAAGGCAAGTGAAGAAGAAGGAGATCTTTTCTCTCTTCTTGATGGAGACGAATCATCGGTAACGGTGAAAGATGTGGTTCTGGTGAAAAAGCTAGATGAAGATCTAGCGGCTGAAGAAGAGACCTTTCTCCCTGGTACTCTTAACATCAATTTTCGATTCGCCAGAGGAAGAAAGTGACGCCGTCGTTGTCGCTGATGCCGCCACCGCCCATGATGGCTGGGAAAATATTAAGATCTAAGTGTATATCATTTTTCAGCGTATTTATATACAATGTATCTTTTAAGTGTATTATTCATTTTCTTAATGTATACATTATTCAACAAGGTTGCATTTGTATGATCTCTGGTGGAGTTGTGTAGATCTGTATGAATACAATATATTTTAATTTTTTTGAGTAAATATAGCGTATTTTTAAAATGATTTGATCGTATTCTTCATTTGTTTGAGTGTAAATACAGTCGAATAAAAGGAATTTTGAGTGAAAATACAGTCGAATTTGCGACGCCGGTGGAGACCTTGCTGATCGGAGCTCGAATACATTCAAATACAACCAAAACAAAAGGATATATCAACTTATAAATATACTAAAATACATAGTACCGTAGTGTATTTAAATGCACTGGAATACAAAAATACACATGTATTAAGAGAAATTAAGGTTACATGTATTTAAATACACGTGACATCAGACAAGGTTGGATACAACTGAACAATGTATTCAAATACCCGTGAATTGCCTAAATGTAGTTACGAACCGTAAATAAGTAAAAGGCAGCTACTATTTGTTAAGAGCTCCTAAAATGTAGTTATTTGTGTAAGTTGTCCCCCCCCCCCCCCTTTTTTTTTTTTTGCCAAAGGAGATAGTTAAATTGTTTATTATATATATGAGTAACATTAACGAGTGATTTGAATATCTTGATTGATCTCTGCTATCAATTCATAATGTTAGGGCTTGAGAGTGGAGATCTAACCGCTATATGTGATTTATCTAAAAACTAACATGTCAAATGATGGATAAATTATGAAAATATCTCGTCAAAATATAATTTTCGAACTACCGTACCGAAGTTTGACTTGCCGAACTGAGATTTGATTTACGCACTTTCAAAATTCGGAATTAATATCTACTTTCAATTATCAATCACCCAAATAAAACTTTGAAAATACAAAACCGAATAACTTGCTAAACTGAAAATGTCTCCGAATTAATTTTAAAATAAAATAAAAAGAAAAGTTAACCCGTTATGTTATCCACTTATAGCCAGCCCCTCCAATTTTCCAGGCAACGCTTCCGCTCTTTCCTGGCGGAAATCTTGGTTGGTTAAGGAGTACAATTGCCAAAAGAAAAGAGAAAATATTAGAGCATCGATGAAAAGAGAAAACCCACTATAGTTGAAGTGTTCTTGTATTAATTTCTGAATTTGACATGGGTTTTACGGCATGTAATGTCTTTTCTTGTTCCAATCAAACATGTACTTTAACCAATACTATAAAAATCTATCAGTACCCTTTAAAGGGTGTTTTTTTCTTGCAAAAACGTACTACCATTTTTGGGTACTGTGAATTGGGATTTAAGCCTTTATTAGCAGTGCGTAGTAATGTAGCAGCTCAGAATGTTAGTGCTGAAAACCAAGCTAATGATAAACCCAGGTATAAATGGGTTAAGATAGGTTCTGATATTACTGAGGAACAGAAAAAGGCTATATCGAAGCTTCCACCAAAGATGATAAATAGATGTAAGGCATTAATGCAACAGATTATTTGCTATTCACCTGAAAAGGGTAGTGTGTCACTCTTGTTAGAGGCTTGGGTGAAGAGTATGAAGCCTGATAGAGCTGACTGGCTTGTGGTACTCAAAGAATTGGACAGGTTGAATCATCCCATATATTTTGAGGTAGTCTTATTTTCTTCCTGTATTACACAGTTCTTGATTTCACACAAGTCTTACTTGCTGTTGGCTTTTGTTCACATTCATTGTGAGTTTGTTACTTAAAGTTTGCTGGATTAGTATTCTCTGTACTCAGTCTGCTATCTACTGTGGATAATTGTTATTTACAACCATTAGTTTGGTCACTTTCTAACTCAAAATGTAGTTGAAATTGTGCTTTAGTGTCACATTGCCTTCATCAAACTTGATGGATGTAAACAGAAATGGTTGAAATTCTTTCTACTTGCTATTGGTTGGTTGTTAATTCTCGTCCATCTTCACCCTTTTAAACGCTCACCCGAAGGCACAACACTCTACGGTAGCTATTTGGCTACAAAGTCAGGAATTTCGTTAAGGATGTTCAAGGTTTAATATATATATGTATCACAGTATAATTCTCCGATGAAGGGATGAAGGGTGTTCAACTGACCATTCTTCACTGTTTGCAACCATCTCCATATATTTGTGTTCAACAATTGTTGGTATGCCTCCTTTTACTAACTTGACGATGTTTTCTTTTCAACAGTTTTCATAGGTGGTTTCGAATTTACTCTGCCAAATCATATGCATTCTTCCCTTTGTTCTATGGCTTCCATACATTATCATTTAATATTAATTTGTCTGATCTTTCAGTTGCCCCATTAAGGTGTTTTTTTGGTAACCATTAACAACCAAAAATAAGTACATGTTATCCCCATTAAGTTATCTTAAAGTTAAATATCCCTTTCTTTGTGCAAGTCTATTCATGTGTTTTCTTTGTCCTTTTCCTTCCTTTTGGAGTTAAGTTGGAGGGATCATTGTGGCAACGCGTGAGGTTTGTAGTAATGACTTGAAGTAGTAGCGCCGTCACTTTATGATGGGTAAACTTTGGGCTACAAGAATTTGATGCCATTTCTTGTCAAATAGTGTGTTTCCTCTTCATAACCTTTCGATTTGTAGATATTCTCCTTGAAATAGCTGGTATCATTGCACTACTCTTAATGTTAACTGGTCAGGACACTAGATTAAATATGAATTTGTTATCTTTGAGCATCATCGCCCACTGGATAGTAGATTAGAGGTTTTATTTATTTGCTTATTTTTTAGATAATTGAGGTGTAGACTTGAGATCAGTCCTATGTGAATGCTTGTGACTTTCTTCTTGTGCCCATGGTTACAATTTACAGATTAGTGTTGGCCCTTTTTGTTGATCTGCTACTTAAATGGGAGAAGGGTAGCTGGCCAAAAGATACAACACCAACAAAGCTGGCCAAAAGATAGTATTGAGAAATGGGGAACATGTTGAACCCATCTAAGACCTAGTCAGAAGAGTCGATTCGGAGTCTAATAACCTGTTCGGCAAACTTTTCAATAACTAAAACTACCTTTTTTTCTTCCAAAAAACACTTCTTTTTTAGAGATTTGAGGTGCTTGGCCAAAAATGAGAAGTCCTGTGAATTTTCTTTTTAGAGATTTAAGGTGCTTCTGCTGATCCAAGGCATTCATTTTTCTTTCCTGTGATTTAAAATTGCCGACTCGCTCCCTTTTTCCAACATCATTCTATAGTTTTGGTTCAAATTAGCTGTGTGTCTCCTTTAGTTGCTGACTGAGCTTTTATACAAGATGCTGGACATTATCTACAAGAAGGTTATTTATTGCCTTTGAGGACTATTTATTAAGTTGTGCAATGAGCTTACTAGAACCCTTTTCCTTAATTCCTACAAAAAGCAGCGACTTGACAATACCTGTCAACAACTTCCTTACACTGTAAAATAGTGCTTTTCTTGGCACTTAAGGGTTCTCATGGCGCAGGGGTTGAACCTATGTCCCAAGTCACAAGTCCCTCCACCTTTGCCACTTGAATTTATTCCTGGGCCACTCTGTAACATTTTTGGTACCACTACTACTGCACTTTTTGGAGGAAAAAAAAAAGTTAGTGCAACTGCAACATCATTTTAGTGAACATCCAAACAGCTGCCAGCCTGCCAGCAAGAATTTCAAAAAGAAGTCCCTTTTGCTAAAACTTTTGTATCCTTTTTAGAGTGGGAAAGGACTAGGCATGAAAATATGGCTAGGCTCAAGCAATCCTCAAGCAATCATTCCCAGATATAGGGTTGAGCTTGAAAGGTGATATTCATGTAAATAATTAGAATTCTGGTTGAAGAGTGATCTCTTGAGGATTGGTAATGACTTGATTTTCAGTCTTCTTATTTGCAAGTTTTCTGAACTATTTTACCTTAAGTTGGACGTAGGTTTTCTAATGGAGTCTGTATCTTTCTTTGTCTTTTCCCCGAGAAGAAGAAGAATGGGATTGGTGTCATCTCGTGGGGTTCAGCCTGAAAAAGTAATATACAGTAGAATCACGTTAATGTCTGAGTGAACAAGTAAATGTTTTTCAGTCTTCCTGTCAGCAAGTTTTTCTCAACGGCTTCACAGTGCAGGTGGCTTTAAATAGTAGAGTCTGTGTAATCTCCTCACTTTCTATTAGAGGAAGTGATCTACTGGAGAATCTCTTTACCTCTAGGTAAAGAGTAAGTTCTGAAATCTGAATGGACTGCTAAGGGCGTGATGCAAAGTCCTTCTTGTTTGTAAGTTTACTGAACAGTTTAGCTACAAGTTGCTGGTTGATTTTACAGTTGAGCATGCATAATTCCTATTTCTCTAGTAATCCTAAAAACTTCATGACAGTTATCACAAACAACATCATTAATTTAAACCTGGAGAGATGGTGGAGGTTTTGTTGGAGGGGGTGAGGGAAGAGACCAGCAGTCTAAGTGCTGAGCTTATTTAGTACTATCGGATTTATGAATGCATCAGGCCAGATGCTTGCCATGTTAGTATTTGGAACCCCTTTCAATCAATCAGGAAAGTGTAGAATCATTAGAATACCATGAAGATCTTCTAGTTCATTGCTGTGAATATGGATTTTTTTTTTTGCAGAACTTTTTCCTAAATGGTATAGGTTAATCTGCACCTTGGTATGTGTATGAGATTGCTAGAACTGGTTATTGTATGCCTACCCACTCAGGAGAGTAATTTGAAGTCAGTGTTTGACTATGCATAGAAAATTCATCGATATGAAAAGCTCAATCGCTTTTCCCTTTTCTTTTAAATGGGGTAACATCCAATCTCCCAAATCCATCATGTAAATAGTTTTTATCTTACTGCTCCTTGTGGATAACTTTTTGGAGGTCTCCAGCATATCCTTAATGCTGAGGAATACAATTTACCAGGTTTCAAAAAAAAAAAATATTTAAAGCTGTGGACTATTCTCTAGTAGTTCTGGTATTCTCTCAAAGAACATTTGATTCTTCTTTTTTTATAAAGAGTTATCCATCTCCTTTTCAATATTAAACTCTTCAAGTGAATTAAATTGTGGCCAATGTAGCCCCAAAATTGTTGGAATTTATTCAAAATCATTTGTAGAATAATGATTCAATTAACAACAATTGAAGACAGACCCTTCCCTGATCCTAGTTGAATTTGAAAGATAGGAATCAGGAACAGGGCCACAACTATTGTGAGTTTTCTTGATTTCAGTAAACTATGTGCTTACTAGTCTGTCCACCAGACTTT
The DNA here is from genome assembly GCF_019175385.1 of Lycium barbarum. NCBI lineage: Eukaryota > Viridiplantae > Streptophyta > Magnoliopsida > Solanales > Solanaceae > Lycium > Lycium barbarum. The sequence goes on from NC_083342.1 coordinate 115,438,227, forward strand.
CAACAAGTTCTTTTGAATGAAGAAAAGGAAATCAGTCAATTTATCAACTCCTTGGTGCGCTTCCTGTATCTCAGGTAGCTGAATTATCCCTCTTAGCAGAATCATTTGAAGCCAATGTTCGTGATTACACCAAGATAATTCATGGCTATGCAAAGCTGAATCGGGTGAAAGAAGCTGAAAGTGTGCTCTTATCCATGAAAAGTAGAGGCTTCACATGTGATCAGGTGACACTGACAGCTTTAGTTCACATGTACAGCAAGGCTGGTAACCTTAAGCTGGCTGAAGATACTTTTGAAGAGATGAGGTTGCTTGGAGTACCATTGGATAAGAGGTCCTTTGGGTCAATGATCATGGCCTACGTCAGAGCTGGAATGCTCAGTCAAGGAGAGGCTTTATTGAAGGAAATGGAAGAACAAGAGATTCGTGCTGGAAGAGAAGTTTGTAAAGCACTTCTGAGAGCCTATTCGATGATTGGTGATAGCAAAGGAGCTCAAAGGGTTTTTGACGCACTTCAGTTAGCAGGAGTAATCCCTGATGCGACTATTTGTGGGCTGCTTATGAATGCCTATATTGTGGCTGGTCAATTGAGTGAAGCTTGTATTGCCTTTGAAAATATGAGAAGAGTTGGCATAGAACCAAATGACAAGTGTATCGCATTGCTATTGACAGCTTATGAAACAGAGAACAACCTGAGCAAGGCACTAGATGTTTTGATGGATTTGGAGAGGGATGGTGTTGTGCTTGGCAGAGAAGCTTCTGAATTTCTGGCTTGTTGGTTCAAGAGACTTGGGGTAGTTGGAGAAGTGGAGCTTGTGTTGAGAGATTACGCATCAAACTTAGTGCATTAAGAAACTGATGCTTTCTACTGTAGTCCAAAGTTCTCTCCGTTGTTTCTGTTTGAGAAACAGTCTTGGTTTCCTATCTGCAGGTGTGTAAACTTTTTCACTTCAGAAACTGGTTGGTAAACCTTTTTTCAGTAACTGCAGCCCACCCCAGCTCACAATAAGAAAAAAGGGGGTAAGAATACTGGAGACAGGAGTTTGCTTTTTGTTCTTCTCAATCCGAGTTGGTGAATATACTTGTAGATATGCATATATACTTGCACATATTCAAGCACACGACAACACATGTGTCAACGTTTCTTAGCCTAGTGGTCTAGTTTAAAGTTTTGGCTTTGGTTCAGGTGTCTTCACTCTTGCTGTACATTGATACAGCATACCGCCCAGGAAAGTATCACAAGTCACAGCTGCTTGTATCCACAAAGCAAGCAGAGACATGTTTTTCGTACGTCTGGTAAGAGGTTGAGGGCCTAATACATTTAGAAGAAGAGCTCTTCATGATCTTGGAGATGTAAGCAGCTCTCGGAAGCTGGAATGCGTCTCCCCGAGTCTTGGCAACAGGAATACAATAAGGTTGGCAGAAACAAAGGGTGTACATAAAGGACATGACTGTGCCCCAAGTGTTGGTTGATCCTCTTCTTTCAGCTTCAGTTTTTAGTCATGTGAAACCATTTCTCGTAGTATTTCTATTACTTTTGGTTCATTATAAGTTGTAACTCTATTTTATTAAACTTAATTGGAGAAACATGGTCAGTGAGAAGTGAGAATTCATATAGCTGACCCTAACTTGTTTGGGACTGAGGCGTAGTTGTTGTTCAAGCGATCGAGCGAAAATCCAAGTGTTTGTATTAGGTAAAAAGGATTAAGAGTAATACCTAAGATCCCAATGGATATTGCAGACCTGGAAGCAGCTAATGCTAAAAATCTTCCATTTTGATGAATTGTTAACAGTTTGCCCAATATTATACATGTTGCCCCTTTCTAAGAAGGGATGTATATCTCTAAAGACATTTAATCCTTTACTAAAGACAAGTGATATTTTCTAAAGTTGGGTTGAGATAGGTGTAGCCTTTTCGAGGACTACTCTTTTAGCTCAGTCGATTTAATATAATATCAATAAAAAAGCTGTAGTACCTTTGATTGGAAGTTACTTCTTTCACTTCTAAATTTTAAGCATGTTTTTGCGCGGATTATATTTCTTTTGGGTGGTCTTTGATTTTTACCCCTCAAATTGGTGGCCTTTAATATTGGAAAAAGAATACTGTGTGTACAATGGCCCAAAGTAATGTCACATTTGGCCAATATTTGGGCCTAATACCCTTAGGAGTCCGTTCGGCCCAAAATAATGCCAAGCGCTGGCCGGCCCAGCAACCCAAGTGTTTTTTTATTTTTAAAGATTAGACTTTTTGTGGCGACTTTTAGTCGCCACAAAAAAGTCGCCACTAAAGGTCTACTACAGAAAAATCAGGCTTTTTAGTGGAAATTAGGTTAAATATCCCAAAGCATGTATAATATGTGTATATTTAGTAAGAAATATCCCAAAATATGTATAATATGTGTATATTTAGTAGTATATACAAGAATGATACAATTTATATACATATGCTGAAATTATATACACTTTATATACAAGAATGATACAGTTTATATACATATGTTGGAATTAATTATACATAAATTATACTTTATTTATACATTTATTATACACATATTATACAATAATGATATGATATTTTTTTAACATATACAATAGTGATACATATTATATACCACAATGATACGGTTTCTATGATACATTTTTTATACGTATGATACACTTTTTATACAAGACTGATACAATTTATATACACATGCTGCAATTATATATACACTTTCTATACAAAAATGACACATATTATATACAAAAATGATACAATTTTCTATTCTATAATACATATTATATACACAAATGATACATACCTTAGTGGTTCATCTTTTATACAGTTTCTGTACATTACAGATAGGTACTGATACATATTTTATACACAAATGATACATATTATATACAAAAATAGCCTCAGAGTTTTTTGCAATATTTCTTACAAAATATACACATATTATACATGTTTTGGGATATTTAAATTTTAGTGACGACTTTTTTAATTGCCACTAAAAAGCCTGATTTTTCTGTAGCAGGCCTTTAATGGCGACTTTTTTTTTTTAAAAAAAAAAAGCTCTTGAGCTGTTGGGCATGCCAGCCTTTAGCGGCGACTTTTAGTCGCCACAAAAGGCTTGCTACAGATTTTGGCTACCGGATGAGAATTGTTTAGGGACTACTTTTGGGTTTGGGAAAACTTGGGCCAGGGCGTGGGTTTATTTTGGCCCAGCGGCCATTTGTGTCTTTTTCCCTTTAATATTTGCCTTCACTTAACACCCAGATGTTTTGGGTTTGAATCCAGGCTCAGTAAAAAAATAAAATAAAATTCACAAGCCATAAATTGGGATTCGCGGGGTAGAAGTTGGAATTCGCAAGGCATAAGTTGGACCCAACTTATGCCTTAAGACAAACTTTTACTCAAAATTAGTTCTTAAGGCAAATCTCTACCTTAAAGCCTAACTTTTGTCTAAAGTTAAGCCTTAAGGTAGAGGTTTGTAAAATTCCAGCAATTTTTTTTTCTTAAGGCAGAGTTTGAAACCCAACTTATGCCTTGGGGTCCGACTTATGCCCCACGAATCACAACTTATGCCTTGCGATTTTTTTTTTATAATTTTTGATTTAGCTGGGGTTGGAACCTGCAACCAAGAGGCTTGTAGCGAAAAAAAAATTAAAGACCACTGATTTGAGGGACAAAAATTAAAGATCACCCCAGCGAAGGCCAATCCTGCAAATTTCCCAATTTGAATGTGTTTCTAAGACATGCATTGTTCAGTACTTATTAAAAGGCCAAATCCATCGCCAGCCCCCTGTGGTCGTCCAGTTCTTTCACTTGAACACCTTAAGTGGCCGTTGTTCCATTTAGACACTTCAGGTGGGCAACTGATGTTTCATTTAGACACTTTTTTCGCAATCAGCTAAAAAGCCTAAAATTGCAAAATGAGTGTCATACACTCGCGAATGACATGGCATGGTGACTAATTAAAATAGGACATGTGGCAAAGGGTGTAAAATAATAATTTAAAAATCAATTACAAGAAAAAAGAAAAGAAAAAAAAATATTTTTCACCAAAATAAATAAATAAATTACCTACTTTTCTAAACCCTCCCCACACCTACCCCACCCCTCCTTCCTCCTTTCTACACCTCTACTACTGCTGGGCACCATTTTTTTTTCTAACGGCTCCATTTTTATTTGTTTGTTTTCATTAGATTTTGATCCATTTTGGAAGCATATAATTCAAAATTTGACACTAATCTATAGCCCCAAATCATTATTTGTTTTTGTTTTTGCAGTCCTCCAATTCGAAAATTCGATTTTCGAATTTGAAGCTTTAAGTTATGTTAATGGCGAGTTCCTCAAATCTCAACCAAACAACACCAAATTTCGGATTCGAACTCCTCTCGATGTTCCGGTTCTTTTGAGATATCACCCACTCAAAATGGAGCCCGTTTGAGGCAACCCGAAAATTCAAATTGGTAGCTTTGAGCTTCAAAAATGGCGGCTTCAACTTTCTTCTTCAATGGAGATATGCCACATTCGGGAAAAAATTTGTAGTCGGTAAGGCAGTGTTTTCAAAGAAAAAAAAATGTGACCTTCATGGACCGAGCTTAGAAGCTCGGAAAGAGAAAATAATTAAATCAATTATGTGCGCTAAATATTGTTCTTAAGAGCATTAAGAACTTGTTCATGAAATATTCAGAAGTTTGGTTGAGAATCAAAGATGTTTGAATGATTTTTGGAGCTGGGTTTGACGAGGAACATATTGCACAGTGAAAAAAAAAATTGCAACCAGTGGTGGTGTCAATTTGCTAATTTGCAGTGAAAGGGTTTGTCAATTTGTTATCACTGTTATGCCGGAAAACTTATCCGGTGGTGGTGTTGCGGTGGCAAGTTGATGGTTTGTGGTGGAGGAAGTGTTGGAATGAAAGAGAAGGATGAAGAAGACATAAAAAATAAAATAAAATCGTAAAATTAAGCCCTTCACGCACCTGTTTTGTGTGAAGGTCACACAATTTTCCAACTCAGCGAAAAGTGCCTAAATGGAACATTAGTTGCCCACCTGAGGTGTCTAAATGGAACAAAGGTCACTTGAGGTGTTCAAGTGAAAGAAGTGGATGACCACAGATGTCTGTCGATGGGTTTGGCCTTATTAAAAATAAATATATAATATTGGTTTACTTCCAAGCAAATGTCCAATAAATACATCATACAATTACTGGATATTTTTAGCACACTAGAATGGATAAGACAATAAATTTCAATTGTGAGGTAAAATAGTAGAATTGCGGGTGCGTTGCATCATTCTTTAATTCTTTGGCTTGTATATGGAATGCTCCTACGGATTATTTTTTATGCGTAACCTTTGAACTTCTTTTAAGAGTGCACGCAATTCTTTTAAATTTATCAGAATGTTATGGCATACTTTTCTATCTTCTATGAGTGAGTTTATACTTGTTGAAATTTAAAATAGGAGTTTGCTTGTAATGGCATACTTTAAGGGCAAGATAAAATTTTGAGTATGACATGACTTTTTATGTAGCCAAAGTCAAATAACAGTGGATTAGGTTTCTCTCCATTTTTCTCAAGTTCTACCTTAGATTAGAAACACATGACATGAGTTAGAATTAATGATTAAGATTTAATTGACTAAAACAAGACCCTAACCATAATTTATATAATTAATAACTTATCCATAAATACATTAAAATATTTTCTCTCTCTTCCTATTTTAATATTCCATCTTTTTTTTCAATCAGACAACTCTTTAATGGTGATATTTACAACTCTTTCAGAAATATATAATTACCAATTGAATAATGGGGTCTATATATTATGTGATAATGTAAGCATCATAATTGAAAAAATGGAAAATATCACCAATTGAATAATGGGTCTATTAGGGAAAAAAAAATAAGTGGCAAAAAATAATCGGATAAATCAGAAAAGATATTTTACCGGGTAAGAAGAGTAAATAGGAAGAGAGAGAGAAATATTCTAATATATTTTTGGATAAGTTATTAATTATGTAATCATGATTAGGGTCTTGTTTTAGTCAATTAAATCTTAATCATCAATTCTAATTCATGCCATGTGTCTCTAATCCAAGATAGAATTTGGAAAAAATGGAGAGGAGCCCAATCTAATATATGTTATTAACCCAAACATAGCATTTATGATGTCGAGAATTTATACTACATGACTATATGTTATCATCTCGACGATTAATACAAATCTCAATCTAAAAGACCTAGCTATTAGCCTATGACAGGACAAGGGGGCAAAAAATCTATCAGCTTGGACCTTGTGACTAGAGTAAGACAATGTATCTGCATTATTACACCAAAATACATGAGGAAGCTGTTGAAATTTAATAAGAAAATTGAGAAACTTTGTGATCATTGATTAGACAAACAAACAAAAGTGGCAAAAAAAAAGGAAATTTCTATGGATAAAATGGTGTTATGTTTCTCCTATGTGAAAAAAAAGGTTGGTTACCATAGTGAGAACTAGCGAATTAATTATAACCACCCATAATTCTGAAATCTGAATAACAAACACTCTTTAGTAATTGCTTATACTTTTAATTTGTTAATGATGACCCAAAACTGGAAAAATATAAACTTCTTATTTTTTTTATTCTGTGGTTTACTTTAATATAATTCTTCGTCTATGCTAAGAAATGTCTCCAAATAATTAAAGACATAGGAGTACTAGTTAAGTTCAACAGTATTGGCCATGTCTCAAGGAATGACTGACGGAGTGGATGCAACTAAATTTATTTAAGGAATAAGAGATAAACAAAAGTGATCGAGATATTTCATAATTAGCAATAACAAGAACAACCAATAATAAAGCAAGAAAGTCATAAAATTAAATTAAGCAACGTAAGGAATTGCCCTGAAATATACCATGTCAAACAATAATAGTAATTTGGTTCATTTGCTTATACTCCAACTAGGAGTCAAAATAGGGATACAGATTTTAGCCTAAACTAGAACACAAAACTAACAAGGAAACAAAATAAAAGATCACAAGCAAAAAACCAATTAAGAATACTAATATTCTATGTACAAAGAATGAAAATAAATATAAGATCCTATGTAAAAAGAGATAAATCAAGGTCTTATATGGGTGTAAATCAATTCAATTTACACCCATATATAGCTCAGGCCAACATCAACCAATGCGATTTACTTGTAAACCATACATCTTTTAGTGTCTTAATTTTGCCATGACTTCTTGGACTATAACATGAATATAGAGCATTCTCACCATTAATTGTTAGCCATCTTATCCAAGGGAAATTCATCATCTAAAACCGCTCAATGGTGTATTATCGATTAAATTGGCAAATAAACTGAAGAATTTTCAAGATAATATTTACGCTAAATGTAATCGAAATTCAAACAACTAGATATTGTCATGTGCAAAGGTTATCAATTAATAGCGATACCACCACACACGTACAGGGAGTAACTAAAAGAAAGCATTATAGATCTATAACTAATATTGAATGTAATAAGTATTCCAAAAAAAAAAAGTACAACAAACAAAAAGGGAAGGATCAACAAAATTACAAATAGGGTAAAATTAAAAGGATTTCCATGACTTTGCCTAAGTATTTTTGATTAATTAAAATTGAAACCCTCATTTTTTTTAAATGAATCTCATGAGTACACCCCTATTTAACATGTTATAGGTCAGTACTTCTCAAACTGTCTCTCATCACTTGGTCTGTGGTGGCAAAGTTGAGGGTTCTGTGCATGGAAGTGTTGGAGATCCATGTCTATGCAAAAGTTCACGTGCCAATTCTTGTAAATCCCCGTTGCCGCCTCCGGTTGACGGTGACATATCCACCGGAGCTCTAGTGCCGCCATAGTGGCGTGGGTCTATAGGCGGCTGGGGCGGCCGCGGTTGCTGCATTGCCCATGAGGGTTGAACCATTGGGTCAAAAAGTGAGGATAAATCATAGGCTGCTGGCAACATTGATGTTCCTGCTGTTGGCAAGTCTGATATGGAGAGTGCTGGCTGTTGGAGCATAGTCTGAGGTTGTTGTAGCGGTGGCGGTGGCGGTGGCGGCGGTGTTGGAAGCTCCAGGGTTGCTAGGTGGGCTTGTAAGTATGAGAGTTCCGCTTGTAAATTCACTACCTGAGTTTACAATGCGTGAAAAACTGTATACTGTTAGTGCACAGAAATTAAGTCGTACTCTTTAGTCTTTACTACTTCTTTGTCTAAGTTTATGTAAGTTGTGACGGTTTTTGATCGACATGAATTTTAAGATTTTTTTTTTTTTTTTTTAAAAAAAACTTATAATCTAAAATAAGTTATAGCCTATGTGGCTATAAGGCATCTACTCATTAAAAGGTAATCGCCAGTTTAAACATTAAAGTTAAAATTATTTCTAATTAAGAAAGTGTGACATTCATTTTGGAACATACTAAGAAAGAAGTAACACATAAAATAGGATAGACTAATAGAGGGAGTATATATACTTCTATTTCTTTTTTACTTGTCACTTATACTAAAAATATGTTTTACTTCTTTATACATTTTAGCAAATCAAGATAGATGTATTATTTCTTTCAATATTACCCTTCTCGTTAAATAACTACATAAAGTACTACTACTAGTAATCAAATTTAGATTTTTAAAGCATAATCAATAAGGGTAATTTAGTAAAATGACTCTTAATAAATACTTTCTGAAGGGGAGTGTCAAATCAACATGGGCCAAGTAAAAAAGAACTCAGGGAGTAACATACCATATTTGAAAAATGAACAGTTTCATGGAGCACAATTGTGGTTAAATTAATTATGCTTTGAATCTTTTAAGCTAAAACGCCACCTAATTTAGAAGGAAGGTTAGAAAGACTCTTACCTGTAATTCTTACATGATGGGTGAAACTCTCAAAAGAGTCGGGATGTGATTACATGAAAATTGACATTTGCTTTAGCCAAATCTAAAGAAAAGGTATTGCATGCTATATAGTCTAAGTAACCATTTTGTAATCATGGAGATGATCTGAAATGCCTTCATTTTTGTCTTTCGATTACAAGGAAAGAAGAAATGCAATTTTAATTTGGTAAATGCATACTGAGTCATCTATTTGGCTACGTTCTGATGGAAGATTAGTGAAATAGAAAGGTGATCAGATATTGGTATTGAGAGAGTTTCTAATTCAAAAGTTTTTATAGCATAGTTTTCAATAACATTTTAAATTTTTAAGTGTGTAAAGTTATCAAAGTATTCATATTAAAATACACGTTAAAAAGAAAAAATCAAACACAATATAGCACAAGAAATTACATAAAATATACAGAAGCTAAAACCTGAATCCGCATAAACTATTTCACTAAAATGCACACAAAGTGAGCTGGGGGATAACTTTTTTCCATAAGAATGACAAAATCATCAAAAGGCTGGGTTCTAAAGGTCCCCTTTTTACTTCATATTTTTCATACTTATGCCATTTCTGTAAAACACCATTAGTTATACACTTCAATTTTGTTATACTACTAATATATTCTTACAGGATTTTACGTAATTCAAAGCAAGGACTTTAGGATCGCCGCATTACACAAATTCAAGGGAATAAAAATTGTTTTAGGTTCTATCTGGAAGCATAAAAGTCATCTAAGCAATTCCCTATTCTCCATACTCCAAATGACTAAATAAAACGAGAGAAATGATCCAAATGTAAGCAGCAAATAACCTTAAAAGTCAACCCGCAGACACGGAGACAATTGTCTAATTAAATCTCTAGTGCAAGTGAATTATTGAAGTAGAACTTTAATTAAAAATCGTTTAATCCATTCAATGGATCAAAATCGGCCTTATTCTGAGAGCAACTGAAATGTAGTAAACACAAACATATGACACTGTTAATTAACGTTAAATATGGTATAAAAAGGACAGGTATATCAACAAACAGACATAATTCACTATACTAATGGAAGAGCAAAACTTAAGTCAAGCTGCTAACAAGGATTAATGAAAAAGAAAAGGTATTTGTTACTACTACTAGAAAAAGCTTCTATTAATTTTTATTATTATTATTCTAGTTGAGGAGTATCGGTTTCAACATGCTTTATAGAGAAACAACAAAAGAGTGGTCACTGTCCCTTGTGCCACAAATAACCAAAATATATTCTTTAAAGGGAGAAAACTAAATTCTATTTGTTTAGGAGAAGAATATTTCAATGAATTTTGAATAAGGAGAAGAAGATGGAATGGATATTTTAGGCCTATGCCGACCATTTCCTTAATAACAGCAAAATTCAGAGAGGTATGGAAGTGAAAAGTAGAGGCGCTGTTGCCCACATCATCATAATTAAGTTAATCAATCAAACAACTTCTTGATTTCAGCAAAGTATAAAACTGTTCCCTAAATGCAACACATCATGGTCCATTTCCCCTTGTACAAGAAAATCTTGTTCTAGATCTCTATTAAAAGTAGTGAGTATTATTTTCACTCATATATATACAGGACTTTAATTAATTTACTAATTTCGCACAAAAATGTGAGACAAATTTACATATGCCAACTCAAAATCTTAAAACATACTCATCGCAACCTTAAGAAGAAGCTACTTTTGACAACCAATGCCAGATCCAAGACCATGTTCCTCAATTAATACGAAGCTAAGCTTTATCTTCTATATAACACTAATGCGTAAAAGCTGTCTTTTTTCACTTGAAAATTTTAGTCTTGTCAATGAAAATATTAAATTTGTATTTCGTTTTCAAGATCATCATAATCTTAACTCTCATTGACTTATTTTGGACAAATCTTAGCTAGAGTATTCTTATAACCGCAAGAGGTCAGTTTCAGAGTTTCATATTGTAACGCATGGAGAAAAAATGGTTAAAAAATAATATAGATTCTTGAATACGCAAATGGTTTTGTGCCTTGTATTTATCCACAAATTGATAAATCAGTTGTTGGAAAAGTTCTAAAAGAAGAAGCAAAACGATTTGTAACGGAAGAAGAGAAGGGTGTCTTTAGTTTACCAACTTTAATGATAAGACAGACTTCGAATGAGATAAATAATTTTTTTTAAAAAAAATAAAATCCACGAGTTAAAACTATTCTTGTGAGGATAAATGAGTCTTTTTCAAGAAACAAAAGTTTCATATGATGAGTGTTAAGTTAGCCTAATAGTAATAGTAATGGAAGGAAACACTATTGATCCTGATGAAGTTTTCAGTTGTATGAATCAATCATTCGATTTTATATAGAGACCGAAGGTTTTTACGAATTTAAATTATATACGCTGACAGTTTAATACTAACCTGTTGTTGAAGAGCGAAGATATGAGCTACGCAGCCATAGACGGGGTCTCGGAGTCTTGCTTGAGCTTCATAACAAATAGTGACAACTGCATCAAGGCGTTTGTGGACAGGAATATGAAGGAGAAGTTTCGAAACATTGCTAGCACCAAACACTTTGTGGACAGCTGCAAAATGGGCAGCACCTTGTTCTGAATCAAAATAAGGTGCAAAAATGCAACCAGCAACACACTTTCTTCTCAAGAATTTACAAGCACCGCATGGTCCTCCTCCTCCTGCTCCCCCTCCACCACCACCTCCGCCTCCTCCGCTGCTACTACTGCCACTGGTCCCACCACCAAGTCCACCACCCGTGGCGGTGACCCCACCGGTGCTACTACTAGGATTGTTTGAGCTCATTTTCTTAGAAAATTCACCTCTTTTGGAACATAATTTGAAGGGGTTTGTAGAGAAGAAAAAAGGGTATTCCCTAGGGTTTGGTTGGTGGTATTTGTTGGTATTAATGTTTTTATTTAATTTATGTTATGTTGTAGTAGTAGTAGTAGTAGAATATATTTAGTGGAGGAAGGAATGGGGTGTTTTAAACACTAAATGAAGTCTTTAAAGCCACGCGATGAAGCAAACCCCATTTAGTTGCTTGCGTGAAGCAAACATGCGATAAGCCAACTGCCTTTTTATTTATCTTCCTTCCTCTCGTGAGTTTTGGCCTTTGCTAACTAGCATTAGCATTTAGCAACACCCTTCATGTTTTCCTTTTTCTTTTCTTTTAGTAAGTAAACTATTTTTTTTTCTTTCAATACCACTTTTGATGTAATACAAGAAGAATACATCCAATCTTGCTTTATACTAGAAAAAAAAAAATTGCTATATGACACTAACTTACAAACTAATACTTAAGAGAATAGTTTTTGTGGAGAGAGAGAAAAAGGGATGTTGAAACGTGTCAATGGGAGTGCCTATATTAGCCTTTCTCTGCGTGTTTCAAGCTGCGTAGAGGGCAAAAGACGCCAACTATATCTCTCCCTTTCGACGTTGAAAAGGAATTCATTCTACCTCATCTTTTTATTCTTTTACAAAGCTTTTATTTTAATAAAAACTAAATAGAAACGGCTTTGTACTCTTTTTTTCTATACATAAAGAGTTTGTTGGAATGACATAATTACCTAGAAAGCTACTTGGTTTATCATTTAGTTCTTATAAGTTTTGTGTAATTAGACGTGTTTTTCTTTCTTTTCTTTGTAATAGTAAGGAGAGTAAACATTTTAAGACTATGCATGCTAATGTTTATTTCATGTAATCCAGTGTATGTGACACACTTTTCTTTTTAATCTGTTCTAAAAAGAATGACGTACACTTCTAAATTTGGAAACAATAAATTTCATACTTCTCATTTTATCCTTAATGAGAAATTTTAATAACCAACACAAATGTTATGATATGGGTAAGGTAACATATTTCAAAAGTTTTGTAGCTACAAAAATCTTATGCCACATTTAAAATTACAAGTTCCAAATTTTTTTTATTTCTTTCTTAAACTATGAGCCGGTGCAAAGTAGTTAACATAAATTGGAATAGATGAATTAAGTAATAATTTATATTGATAGAGATTTATTATATTAATGTTTACATGAAAGGTGTCAAGTTGTCGTGAAACTGAAAAGGAAAAGATGGGAAATGAAGCAGAGACGGAAGAAAGTAACAATTTTGTGTTTTAAATAACATTTGTAGCAAAATCATTATCATGGATTCTTGTCCATTGTCTAACCATATCTAGATTTGCTAAGTTGGTATTGCAAAACTTTTAAATTAACATGAAAATATGGATTGATATTGACAGCCATCATTTTATTTTAGTTTTAAAATTTTCTTATTCAAGCTACGAAACTTGCCACTTATACATATTACCCCACTTGCAGTGAAGTCCCATCGATTTGTATTTTTCCCCTTGTAGAAAATTCTGAAGACTTAAGTACGTATGAAGATTAACTATTAAAAAAAATTGTTCAGGGGAGGAACTTTATTTGTTTTTTTTATATATTTAGTCGAATAATCAATCATATCATGTCAACAAAAATAAACCAAATATATGTTCTCGAAACAGACTATATTCACAGAATTACCACTTTGTATATATTCTTTCTATTTTTCTTCCATTTTGTTGCAGTTTCTCATTCAAATGCTCAAGATAAATTTCGTCTATATATATTATAAAAATCATGAAAAGATAAGGTTAGGTTAAGCTAGATGCGGCTCTTGACGTGCATGATTCGAAATATATGATTGTTCTAATGATGAGGAATGTGAATCGATACGCATATATATGGCTAATTAACTTTTAATTCTTAGACGTTCACTTGATTAATTTCATGATAACTCAATCATTCATGGCACAAAAGTTTGAATGTTTAACTATTTTGGATAGTTAAAAGTATATATACACGCTATGTATGGAGTTACTAAATGTCAGTTACATATAACTATATTACTCTAAAAACTTTTATATTGTCAGTTTATATTGGATAAATCTAAAATTTATTATGTCATATATACCCCTATACTATTGGAAAAGGGCTAAATATACCCCTATACTATTGGAAAAGGGCTAAATATACCATTCGCTATACTTTGGGTCTAAATATACCCCTATCGTTATAATATTGGTTCAAATATACCCTTCCACCGTTAAAGTTGTCCAAAGTGGACATTCAATCGTACATGGCACTAACAGTAGATGAGGTGGCATGCCACGAGGTGGATGTCACGTGGCATGCCACCTCACCACCCCTAACCCATTTTACCCCTCCTTTCTATTTGTTCTTCACCACTAAATTTCCTTCCCCTCCACCACCATTGCCATCATTGCCGCCACATGGAAGAAGGCAGACCTCATCCAAAACGGATAAAATGTCCAGATATATCAAACTTCGAATGGTAATACAAGCGCAAATTAATTATTAATGACGAGCATTTTACACAACAAACTCAGTTTGTAAAATGGTTGCAAGTAGCTTTTTCACAACAATACCAAGACAGAATGGACAAAACTCAATCCTCACCTCTGTAATCTAGGTGGGACATTGGATATCGAAAGTTTATTAATGGTACTGAATGTTAGATCCTCAATCACTCAATGTGCTCTAATGATTTCCCAGTCCAATTGACAGACATTAAAACCCCAAAAGAAAGTGGTGCAATAGGAACGAAGATTTTCAAGCTGCATTGATATATCCACCTTCTGCCATACGACGGCAATGATGGCAATGGTGGTGGAGGGGAAGGAAATTTAGTGGTGGACGAACAAATAGAAGGGAAGGGTAAAATGGGTTAGGGGTTGTGAGGTGGCATGCCACGCGGCATCCACCTCATCTATTGTTAGTGCCATGTAGGATTGGATGTCCACTTTGAACAACTTTAATGGTGAAAGGGTATATTTGTACCAATAGTATAACGGTAGGAATATATTTGGACCCAAAATATGACGAAAGGTATATTTAGCCCTTTTCCAATAGTACAGGGGTATATTTGGCCCTTTTCCGTTATTATTATATGTATAATGGAAGGGATATCTTTTGGTTTAACTCGTAAATCTGACAAAGTGGCAATTATATACTTTTACAACGATTACCACTTTTGTCCGCTCCTGCGTAAATGATAGACACGTCAGTACTTCTAAAAATTGAACAAAAAAATAGAAAAATAATTCAGGCCGTTAATTTCTGCACTAATCGGTTGTCCTTATATAAAAGCTTGTAAGACACAAATTAAAGGAGAGTTTGAATTATATATACCGTCAAGTATTCATTATACTGATAATATATATAAAAAGTTATTAAAGGAAAAACAATATGAAATGGAGGCTTGCATTCGGGTCCTATGTGATATATAAGAATGTGTCACCGAAATTTAAAGGTAAGTTCTATAGAATGGTTGTTAGACTGATTATGTTGTACAGGGTGAAGTGCTGGCCAGTCAAGAACTCGCACATTAAGAAGATGAAGGTAGCAACGATGAGGACGATGCTTAGATGGATGTGTTGGCATACTACGAGAGACAAGATTAGGAATGAAGATATACGGGGATTTGAACGAGAATGGTTGGATCAGGTGAAACTTTGCAGTCTCTAATTGAAAAGAATAGTAACATATCCTTATTCTTTTCAGACGAGGGAAAAATGCAATTTTAAATCTTACTGGAAAATATGGTTGATATAACATATGATATGCTCCTTATACAGCAAAACACTAAACAAAAGTAAGAGTATCTTAATTTTTGAGTATGATGAGTTTTGGTCGGGTCGGGTTGCATCAATTCCTTTTAATTTAATTTGTATTTATTCGGGTTAAAAAGGAGTAAAAGGTTACTCATTGGATATAAGTTTTGGATTGGGCCGGGTCGAATACTTTTAATTAATAAAAAAGTATTACCCACAGGAAATTGAATTTTTCGGCACATGTGATTTTTGTGTTAGTAAGGACAATGTTTTATAATTTTTGTGTTTAAAAACATAATTAAGTAACTGGTGAAAAAAGTCACAGTTATGTGACCATCTGTATATGAAATTTACCCTCTGTTAGAAAAAAAAAAATACTATCATTGCTTTTCTATTTTCGTAATTTTATTCAACGTGCTTGTGATTCTCTAAAGTAGTTCGAATATGATAATTGCACTTCGACATCTTAATTTTCTTTTGAGCTTTAATTTTGTCAAATTATTCTGAAGTTTTCACAACATTACAGCAAGAAAGTTTTGTTTTAGATTTCTCACTTTATTTAATCGTTTTTTCTAATTAAATCAGTTCCAATAAGCATAATTTACCTAATCAATCAATTTTACATACATTTGACCCAACATAATGAACAAATTCGAAAAGATCAATTTTTCTTAATATTAAGCGGATGTCGTATGTGAGTGTTTACAAATAATACTTTCATTTTATTTTGAGATAATGGTAAAAAAATACACTTGAATTATTACCTTTTCGTGAGTTTCCTATCTGAACTATTAGGGGTGTAAGTTTCCTATCTGAACTATCACCAACTATTTATCAAAACACACATCAATTATCAAATGTTCACTTTTTCTACATGAACAATGGTGATAGTTCATGTAGGAAAACAGAACAACTAAGTAAGCGTTTGGTCATAGAAACCAAAAAACAAAATCATCTTTTTTGGAATTTTTAAAGTTGGAGTTAGAGTTGTGTTTGGCCATAGTTTTTGCAAATAATATTTGGTTGTTGAAATGTACTTTTCCTAAAAAACATGAAATATGATTTATACCCCTAATTTCTAAAAACTACCAAAACCACCCAAAGCAATTAATAAACATAACCAGTGCAAGAAATTTATCAATTATACTTGAGACCAGCTTATGGAGTGCTCAAAACTGATAGTTTTTTTCCATCAAAAGGCTGCAACTGGGAGACTTATTGGTGTACACAAAAAATATAGCATCTCTAAATATGATTTTGTTGCAAAATCCCCACCAACGTTTTCTTTTAGAGGTTTTTAGCACATGATGTTCAATATTGTTGGAGTGGAGAGCAACTGAGAAACATAAGTTGTCTCTAACCAGTGAAAAAGTAGTGTGAACTTTTAGGGTAAAAAATGAGCAATATAAAAACTTTTGGGATAAAAATTGAAAACAAAAAAAAACAAAAGTAAAGGTCCAAAACAAAAAATGAAAAAAGTGAAAACAAGGTATTGGTTGTTTTTCAAATTCCAAATACAACTTTAAATTTTTATGGCCAAACACCATAAAGTGAAAAAAAATCCGGAAAAAAAGTGAATAATTCTCATGTTCAAACAGGTCCTAATAGTTGAGGTGTGCTTAGATAAATAGTTGGAGCATGATAGTTCAGTTAGGAAACTCACACATCTAATATCTTAGGTAAGAAACTAACGAAAAAGTGATATAGTAGTTTTGACCATTAACTCCTTTATTTCAAAAGGGAAAAGAAATTCCATCCGATTGAGATGAAAGTTGAAGAAGGAAGTAAGTGTAATTAGATGAGAATGTAGGACTTGATCGTCACTTAACAAAATTTGAAAGCGAGTCCAAAAGTGAACTCAACTCCAAAATAAAAGAAAGAATAAAGTCAAAGGGACAGTTCGGCGTTCAAAGCAGACGCCACGTGGACTTCGTGATGCCAAACGTAACGGCCACAGTGTGGATGATCTCATCATCACATTTAGGACCCACAGAAGTCCTCTAGCTATGCTGCATATATAGAACTAAAATAAAAAATGAGTTAGAGAAAACAGAGAGAATAAGCAGATGATTTGACAATATTTGGTTGATTTAAACAAAAACAAAAAAAAAAAGAGTATTTGCAGTTGAAGTAAAAAATTTACTGTATATGATTTTGCATATGAATTTCACGTGGGAAAAAAAATAATGTTTTGTAAGTAAATTCTTAGGAGTATTTTACTAGACATACTTCTCGAGCCAAATTTTTAGCTTTATATTCCTTATTTCAAGTTAAAGAAGCGGCAATTAACGAAATTGTACAACAAACATTCATTTGCAAATAGTATTTAAAGTTACAGTGAAACATAAGTTTAAGTGACGTGAGTTTAAGAATCATGCCAGCCTAGATAAACTGTGAAAAAATGCGCTCATTAGTAAAGTATGGGAGACTCTAAAGAACGGATAAAGTATACTCCTGCGGTTTCAATGACAGGAGAAAATTGAGCGACCAACTAACTTCGAGTGAAGTGGGTTGATTAAATTTTAGGTGTATTCTGTATAAAAAAAATTGTCTCCTTTTTTTTTTTTTTTTTAAAACCAAGACTTTCTTCATTATTCTGATTTAATTGTTCAAACCCGCTAATTTTAAGGGATCTCAATCATCCATTGAAATTAATGGTCAAAAACATATCTGAATTATGATTTTTTCGTGAGTTTTCTATCGGAATAGTTGAGGTAGGAAAATAAACTACTAACTGATAAGTGAGATGTGTTTTGATAAATAGTTGGTGGTATAAAATACTCAAATACCTAGTAGTTTAAATAGAAAACTCACAAAAAAATATAATTCAAATGTATTTTTTATCATTATCTCATCCGCAAATAAAAAGAAAATGTTAAATTGATAGTAGCAACTCCTACTCTCCTAGTATAATTAGGGAAAATATTGGTCAAAATAATAATTGGTGTACTGTAGTAGTAACTATTCAAGGTGTGATGAGAAATCAGTAACAGTTAGTAACGGCGGTATGTATGAGCGCGCCGTCCGATTCTTGTCTAAAGCGTGTGGTGTGTGAAGGAAGCAAAAGGACAGGAGGTCTTTTCTGGAACCAAAAATGACGTGCCACGTGTTACTGTGATATCCCTTAAATGACCGCTTGCTTATGTTAGAACACTCTGTTTTCACTAAACACAAGAAGCTCAAGGTATACTACTGAGTACTGACTCATCTCATTCAGTGACGTCACCTTTTTTATTATACTTGTCTTTTCTTTTTCTAATTCGAGATTAGTTTGTACTTTGTATAATGCAAAATTTACGACTTAAGCCATATTTATTTTTTATTACTAGATATCAGAACCCGTGGCAGCACAGACCCAACATGTATTTATAATTTCATTTTTATGCAATTATAAAAAGAATTAATATACTCTACAATATTTCTTGAAAGTCACGGATGTAAAGATAGAAATTTTGGGAGCACGGGTTCAATAATTTGTGCCATATTGTTATTTCTTTGTTTTAGTTTATGTTTACTTTATTTAAGAAAAAGGCTAATAGACACTTTTTAAATTACGCGTTAATCAAATTTGAATCATAATTGCAAAACTTATTGAATTTTTAACTACTTCTAATACGGAAACGTCATTTGAATTATCATTCCCCTAGGCTAAAACGTGAAACTTTTATACATATGGTATATTGTGTCATATAACATAGGCATAGATGCTGTATAAGATTTCTATCCTTTTTTTTTTTTTTACTTAAACTATCATAAGTATGTATTAATAAATTATTTTGGTTATTATGGTGCTCCGTATTTAATTAGAAACTTAATACATTGGAAAATGTTTTTTGAGAATGTAATACCCATCTTAATTTCTTTTTAGGATATTAAACAGTATTGCAATAAACATTCGAGTAATTTATTTTATCAGTTGTAACAATATTCAATTAATTTGATTATAGAATTACAGTTGGCGAGGTAAGATATTACCCATGGAACTACAAAATGTAATCAGTTGTAATAGTAACTTTTAAAAAATGAAGCTTGATAATAATATATTCAAAACTACTTTTGAAAAAATTAATCCTTACCTGTACTCTCTCCGTCTATTGAATATTAGTACTATAGGAGTACTAAAAAAGCTATGGAGATTGGAGGGAGAGATAAGTAAGAAACTGCCACATTAAAGTTTAATGGGGGCCACTTTTTTTTTTACAGTCGATACTTTGAGAATTACATGGATATTGCTTGATTTTTAAATATGGGGTCCATGTTTTTTTTTTTTTGATATTGCTTGATTTTTTAATATAGGGTCAATATATATATATATATATATATATTACCATGAGTTGGAGGTGGACGACAAAACCACCTCCAAACTCATGCTTCTAATATAGTAGAAATACTTTAAACTAGTTTAGTGAGGCCCGTGTTAAGCCCGGACACAAATTCATGATACAAAGTAGTAAATTTAATTAAAAAAATATAACTTATGAACATTTTTCTATTGTATAATTTATTTAATCTAGTGACACGTTATTTGTTAGTAAGTCTTTATAACTATTAAAGTTAGTCACGTAATTGAATAATTCTGAAAGAACAAATTATTTATCATGAAGGAAGTCTGGAAGGAGAATTAGCAAATATAAATGGATACAATATTCGACATGCACTAAAGAAGAAAAACTTTGGAGGTTTACATTTTCTAGAAAATGTTTTTCAACAAAAAATTTGGAAAAATATTTTTTGTACAAAAATAAGTTCTTTAAAAATGAGGAAAATGATTTCTCTAAAGGAAGCAGGAAAATCAGCAAGCTAGCGTCAAACAAGGTGCATTGTAATTGATGAGCACATATGGTAAGAATTCCATATAAAACAATAAGTAAAAGAATTCCATATAAAACAATAAGTAACCAAATGGAGTAAGTAAGCAAAAAACTTGATATGCTTGGGAACTTAAATTCAAGTTAAACATTCGAAGGCTTATTCAGTTTTGAGGTTGCTTTCAGCCTATCCAATGTTTTCTAGCAAATGTGCTAGAAGGATTTAGGAGTTTGTCTCATTAAGAATATCTTTAATTTTAAGGATTATCAACCTTTGCTGCAGACAGGGGCCGATTTAGAGGGTGGGGAGGATGTTCACCCAAAAATCCTCGGCAAAATATTACATACTTCCTCCGTTTCAATTTATATGAACCCATTTGACTGGGCACGACATTTAAGAAAGAGGGAAGACTTTTGAAACTTGTGGTTCAAAATAAGCCTTGAAAATTTGTGTGGCTGTAAATCATTCATAAAGTGAATTTGTTTCCAAATTAGGAAAGAAGTCATTCATTTTGGCACGGATTAAAAAGAAAATAGGTTCAAACAAATTGAAACAGAGGGAGTACTATTTTTTGTGTTTATGTACATATATTAACTCTTGAATATCCCAAACAAATGTAAAAGGTTAGCTCAAGTGATTCAAAATGTTCAAAATTGTCTCTAGCGTCCTAGGTTTGATTCCAAGGAGCAACATTATTTTTTATATTTAACTTTTGTTATTTTTTTTCCAACCCCCTGAGTGAAAAATCCTGGATCAGCAACTGGTTGCGGGAGCAATGCAAAGCGCCCTCAAGATATACCAAAAAAAAAATATATATATATATATAATAAACACTGGCATATCCTCAACTTTCTCGATCTCACATCACACGTTCACCGGAGAGGAAAAAATTATGATATACTATAATGCATTTATAGGATAACGAAAAAAAAATCTAATACACGTGTTTATTTATAATTAAGCTAATGGTGATGACATGCAATAATGTCAAGTAGAGGCTATCATTTACATAGCTTGTGGTACAAATCTTCACAACATGAGGTTGTCCTTTTAAGATAAGATCAATAGGCACGGGAGAAAATTAAAGGTAAGCTTTGGGATAAATTTGGAATTTCACCTAAGAGGGCCCCAACCAAAGTTTGTGAGGACGAGAAAAAGGAGATGTTCTCCAAGTACTAATGTCTAAATTTATATACACTTCTCTGAATACAAGATGTGTATCAATCTTGATATTTGAATCTAAATATTAAGATTTTGATATTTGAATATTAAGATTTTGCTATCTGAATATTAAGATATTGTATTAAATTATGAATATTAAATAATTAAGAATGTCGCTTCAACATTTGAATATATAAAATTTATCTTTATTTTAATATTATAAACAAAATTTTAAATTGATCTAACATCGTATAAATAAAATATTTTTAAAAATTACATAACGGTTGGTGGGGGTGATTACTGCCACTGGTGTTTGTCAATGCCGATTGTGGATAGTATCGGTTGATGGTGATAATTATGGATAGTAGCTAATGGTTATGGCGGCTAGCAGTAGCGCTCAATGTTGATGGTTGATGGCAGTAGTTGGTGGACACGACTACTATATAATTATGGTGGATGATAGTGATAGCTAATGGTTATGGTGGCTCGCAATAGCGCTTAACGTTGATGGTTGATGGCAGTAGTTGGTGTTGGAAAAATATTAGAGATGATCATATTAAGAAGAACAAATAAGAGACAAATAAAATATAATAATTACAATAAAGATAAGACCGAGTTGAAATTGAAAAACCCGGTTCAAGGCACGCTATGGATAGCGCTATCTTCAGAGTAGATTTCCGTTGCTACCTGGGTGCAATAGCAAAGTGACGTTCTACTTTCAAGATTTAATGAACCACTCAGGAATCTTCTAATGTGCACTCAAATAGAAGTTTCAGAGATCTCTTTTAATCTCTCGATTGCTTTAGTAGAAAGGAAGAGGCACGAATGTAGAATTTTATGTTGCAGGAATTTTTTCTAAGTCTGAAATGTTTTCTAAGTGCTGGAAATCTACATCATACCTATTATTTATAAGGTGTAGAAAACAACTAACACACTTTTTCAAAGAAAGGGTGCAACCCTTAAGATTGGATGATATTTTTTCACAATGAATAGGTGTATCCTTTAAAGAATGGGTAATACCTCTTCATAATATATTGTGTCTTTTCAAAGGTGTGTTTAAATTTGAATCACATATAAAATAAATTCTAACAATCGCCCACATGATTGAAGAATTTAAAGAACACAAAAGCAGTCTTTTATAATGATGTCAGTGAAGGTGTCTTGTGGACTTGAACCTCACTTAGTATGATGAAATCCAACCGGAAGGACCTTAGTGAACTTAAGCGTCACGACCCATCTAGGGGCCGCGACGGGTACCCGGGGTTAGACACCGAGCACTACTCTTTCTACTACTCATCTTACTCATTTAATGCTCTTTTAC
The DNA here is from genome assembly GCF_019175385.1 of Lycium barbarum. Classification (NCBI taxonomy): domain Eukaryota; kingdom Viridiplantae; phylum Streptophyta; class Magnoliopsida; order Solanales; family Solanaceae; genus Lycium; species Lycium barbarum. Next base: position 115,460,994 of record NC_083342.1, read on the forward strand.
CAATTTATACTCAAGACATAAGAAAATCATCTTTTCATTTGAGAACATAAAATACTTTTATACGCATAAGCCTCTCGGCCATCAAAATAATATATATATATATATATATACATAGTAACAATCTCGTGAGATCATCTAACCCACACTGCGTATCTACGAGCCTCTACTGGAATGCTAACATGAAGACGGGACAAGACCCCGTCATGCTCAAAATACATATACATGAACATACACAAACGAATAATCAAGCACCTCCGGATCAAAGGAGTGCTTTCAATCGGCTGACAACTACTACGAATCTGGGTCAAGCTCACCTCCCTGTCTACCTGTGGGCATGAACACAGCGTCCAAAGAAAACGGACGTCAGTACGAACATTGTACTGAGTATGAGAGGCATAAACAATGAAATAAGACAATGACACAAAGGAAAATATCAATATGAAACATCTGTATCTGACTGTCAAATATAAAAGAAGTAATGCATCCTGTCTTACTCATACTCATCGTCATCTCATAGATGCATAAATGTATAAGCTGCCCGCCCATATAGGTACGGTGTGATAGTGTATAAACTGCCCGTCCATATTGGATCGGTGTGATAATCATAACATTAGCCTGCGTCCAGGCCTCCCGCGTCCGGGGTATCATCTCATGCTGCCCACTAGTGGTGTCTGCCCATGCCATCTGACCATGCTGTATACGCTGCCCGCCTTAGCGGTGACTGCCCGGCCATATAGGCACGGTGTTATATCATCATCATACATGCTCATCATAGTATGCTTATCATAATATACTTATCATAATATGTTTGTCATAGTACATGCATAGGGCTCAAGAACAACTACACTTTATCGGGGTGACATAAGGTCGTGATCCCCCGATTTCAGTATGGAACATTCTGCCTCACCTTGAAGGAACTAACGTATAAGGTGAGTGTGAGCAATAAATAACAACATCATTATTATAGGATCATCATATCATACATTTTAGAATCTTTATGCTTTAACTCGTCACCATCATTATAGGGCTCATAACATGTCTCTTATCTTATATAGCTATTCATAGACATAGGCTTTTAGCTTTCTGGAATATAGGAACTCATGAAGGGGAAAGAAAGTCATGCTATAGCATTCATGCCATTAGAAAGAAAGGACTAGCCTCACATACCTTTGTTGTTTACTAATCTATGGCTTGCTTGTTCTCCTTTAGTGCGTACGTTCTACCTTCAAGAGAATTTGTATCGACATTAGCTAGCGATTATAAAAACAGCTTACTAACGCTAGAGAAAATTGGACAACATTTCCTTTCGTTTATGCAACTCTTCCCCTATTCTATATCAACTCTCAAGCGTTCATAACAACATTCTCAATATGATAGACAACACTCATCATTCATTTACAATATCCGTATTTCACAATTTGTCTTCAATTTCTCCATAATCATGGCAATGGTTCATCGTTGCATTTTTCTCACCTAGGATACTTATTCCATGTTCTAAATGTCATCCATAACATTTTCATAATCACAATTTACTAATGATCATGGCTCAATTCAAACCTTTACTCAACAGTGCTACTATTCACACTTTCATGACCCATTTCTTACAGCCTTCTATAATCCAAGTGTTTCAACTCTTTCATATCCTAAATAACACGCAAATGCCATAAAACTTACCTTAGATGTTGTACGAATAAGCCTTGAGTGGTATTACTCTTCTTGCACCAAAACCCTAGTTTGCTTCTCTTGAAATTTCTTAACTTGGATGAACTTTGATGAGTTTCATACACTTGATTCACTTGGATTCTTGATATTGATCTTTGATTTCCTTTGTTTTCTTGTAGATGAAGAGTGGAGAATATTCTAGAGGTTCCTAGAAAGAAGTATCGTGGAAATGAAATGAATTAATGAGCTTGGGTCTCCTTTTTAATGACTTTAAAATCTGATCCGAAATGAACAGTAGTTGAAGTGCACAGTGGTCGAAAACCCAGTTTACGGTCCGTATTCCAGTTTACGGCCCGTATTATGTGGACATATTAAAGCATAACAGAACCAGAAAGTCAGGCTGAGGACATGGTGGTTTACGACTCAGTTTACGGGCCGTATTTCAGTTTACGGTCCGTATTTCAAGTCATATTTAACCATTCAAGCATTTGACAGAAAGTTGAAGTTTTGTAAGTTGAAATACGACATGGTAGTTTACGGGCCGTATACCACTTTACGGTCCGTATTTCATTTTACGATCGACTGGACCAAAGTGCAAATCTACAACTTTCACGTCTTCAAAACCTATAATTAGTCATTGTGGAGCATAACCTATCTCTTGTTCCCAGTGCCTTTGAAATCTTACTTAGGGTCGTCAAGCGTCATTCCTTTCTGATTAAAACATCGTATACTCGTATTCTTCGTTACTCTATTCATTGTACGTTCACGGGAAAATTTTCGAGGTGTAACATTACGTCTTGAACTAGGACCTTGTAGCTCGATCTACAATTCAACATACACACTATACGAGATTTTTATCGAGTTCATAAACGGGGTTGTGCATTAACAGCCTAGGCTCGTATCTTGATTCGCCGGTGCTCGAGAGAAAAGCCCAATCTCATAGGTTGCGGCCTCACAACCACACTCGAATAGGTGAATTCTTCAAGGATATGTGTAACGGAAGCATATCCAGCATCATTTGCTATGAATTCATTTAGAGTATGTACTCTTCCTACCCGTTACATCAAGTACCATGATGATTACTCATTCACGAAGGGACTAAGATAAAAAAGATAAGTTATGGTACTTCTTCAATTATTGACAAGTTCTTGTTACCACGTTGAACCTTTGTCATTGGATCTCCAATCAATAAGGTTGGATTGCCACCGTCAATAATTATAAATTAAGGGCTCTAGTCCCATTCCTTTGAGAATTACAACTTCCTTTATGCAAGTTCTTGTCAATCCACAATATGTCTTGACGAAGTGCACTTCCCAATACGATTAGTCGGTTACTCTGATTTTAAGTCACTCATAATTGCTTTCTGCCTCAAGCTTGGATGTCTCTTCCACTTTGAATTTTGCAATAGCAATTCGATAATTACAAAGAAAAGCAAACAATTAGAATAGGCTTTTCAATAATGGTAATATCGTTTAAATTTCAAACCATTCTACAAGTCATACCATCACATAGAGGGCTATCATATATATAAAAAATTGTAAAGTATATCAAGAAATACATGCTTCTTGAAATATTTTCAGTTGGAAGGAAGTTTTCTGCCTTAATGATATCTGATCTCTCACATCTAATTTGCTTTGATTTCAACTAAGGTAATCCTGTAATAAGTCCTCGCGTTGCAAAGTTTTAATTTCTTATATTTAAATTATTTGAGCATACACATCAATCTCAAATACATATATAACAATTATTCGTATACTAACCCCCACATTTTGTATGTCAAAAAAAGGGACTTCAATATTCATATTATTATGCATGTAGAAGTAATATCACAAACTAACACGACCATGCATAATCTCTTATGTGAAGTCGATATACCTTGATCACATGCATAGTTAAGCATGCAATAGATTCATCTAGGAAAAAGAACATTTATCATACTTTAATAGGTGTCAACATGGAATGAAACACTCAACTTGAAAAATAAACTTCACATATGATCTTTACACAAGAATAACACATCACAATGATCACATAAGAAAATATTATTCCTAAACTTAGCAAGCATTTGAAGATCATCATCAAAGTGAATCATCTACCCTAACATTATGAAAACAAGTATCAAAATGACTAGGGTAGGAATTTATAAATACATAACTAGTAAAGTTAGTTCTTCAATAATTATATGAAAAACTCATCAGAATATAGATGTTTGTGCGCACAAAACTCATATATATAAAAAAAAACAATAAATTATTTAAGCGTCAACGTTATCGTCATCCATATGTCTCTACTAAAAGAAACATATTAACTTTGGACATGTTTTCACCCGAATCATTTGTCCCATAATTGTCAGAAACATATTGCCACAAATTGATATATATCACTATTATTTGTAATATCAATACAATTTCTGTTTCATTAATTTAGAGAAAATTTTCTTTTCCTTAATTTTTTTTCCATTCACCAAAATGGACATATGTATATCTCTGTAGCGATTTAATAATATAAAATATCAATATGATCTTAAGAAAATTTTCAAGTGTTGGAAATGACCTCTCTCATATTCCTATACATGTAAGTCAATCGGATGTCAATCAGTAATTTAATTTATTTGGCATAAAGAGTGACAAATATAAATTTTGACATGTGTTATCCCTAATAACAGCATGTATATTGTCACAATCATCACAATTAGATTATCTACTCTAATATTTATGAAATCAAATATCACAAAAGTCATAGAGCATAGAAATTCATAAACAAATAATAAATAGAGTTAAGAAAGTAGAAACCGATTTATTGTTACTTTCTTCTTAATTTGTTGCTGGCCACGTTCGCCAAAATCAAAGTAACTGCGGCCTTAGACAATCTTCTTGTGATGATCTTGCTGCACCTTTTAAAGACTTTAGAACAATCTGGGAAACCAATAAATTCAACAATGGTTTCTCATTTTTTTTCTTTTGGTCACTCGAGTAACTTTTTTTTTTCAACGTCCCTTGACTAATTGGCATATCAAGATTTTGTCCTTTTGTTGAAATATATATATATATATATATATATATATATATATTAGATTAAAGATATTCTCAATCATCTCACAAGGCTTCAATTAGGACTGAAACTTTTCATAGAGGAACAGTATGCTAGTGACAATACGGCTATTAAGGCTTCTATCTGCGACTAACAATCTCTGCTAATCAACATGAACGTCTTAGTACTATATTTCATCTTTTTTTTTTTTTCTCCCAAGAACCAATTAACAAATGTGCACAACTTCATTTTCTCAAGAAAACCAAAATTCCCAAAACCACACTTTTTCACGTCGAAGAAAATTATAGAAGAAAGGAGGATAATAACCCGTATCCCTCAAGTTATGTTCTTCTCAATATTCATCTTTTCCTAACGAAAAGACAGGAGTCTACTCTGAAATTGTTGGAAAAATATTAGAGATGATCACATGAAGAAGAACAACTAAGAGACAAATAAAATATAATAATCACAATAAAGATAAGACAGAGTTGAAATTAGAAAAGCCGATTCAAGACACGCTATGGATGGCGCTGTCTTTAGAGTAGATTTCCGTCGCTACCTGGGTGCAAATAGCAAAGTGACATTCGACTACCAAGATACAATGAACCACTTAGGAATCTTCTAATGTGCACTCAAATAGAAATTCCGGAGATCTCTTTTAATCTCTCGACTGCTTTAGTAGAAAGGAAGAGGCATGAATGTAGAATTTTATGTTGCAGGAATTTTTTCTAAGTCTGAAATATTTTCTAAGTGCTGGAAATCTACATCATATACCTATTATTTATAAGGTGTAGAAAACAACTAACACACCTTCTTAAGAAAGGGTGCAACCCTTAAGATTGGATGATTTTTTTCTAAGTCTGAAATATTTTCTAAGTGCTGGAAATCTACAGCATATACCTATTATTTATAAGGTGTAGAAAACAACTAACACACCTTTTTAAGAAAGGGTGCAACCCTTAAGATTGGATGATACCTTTTCACAATGAATAGGTGTATCCTTTAAAGAATGGGTAACACCTCTTCATAATATATTGTGTCTTTTCAAAGGTGTGTTTAAATTTTGAATCACATCTAAAATAAATTCTAACAGTTGGTGGAGACGACTACTATATAATTATGGTGGATGATAGTGATAGCTAATGGTGACAGTGAAGGAAGACCGTGGTAGGCGGTATATAATGACGGCTGATGATGGTGATTATCGGTAGATTGGTGATTGTTATGGTAATAGTACACTACAAAAAATACAGGAATTAACTATGAATTTCGTCGCCGGCCAATCCATTGCTAAATAGGATTAGCGACAACTTTTGTTGTTTAGCTACATAATTTATCTGTTGCTTATTTTGGGTTTTTAATAGTGATTGTTGGCGGTGATGACCGTAAATGGTGGCTAATGGTGTAATTGATGACTAACTGTAGTTATTGGTGGTCATAGGTGTGGACGGATGATAGTTAATAATGGTGGGGGAGCAACGGTCAGCAATGAAAATATATAGATTGAGTAGAAATTGAATTTGGTATTAATCCCACCTTGATGACTTGACCTATGTCTCTTACTAATTCACTTTTTGTAAATGTAATATTCTCAATACTCATATGTAACATTCTCAATACTCATATATCGATGTCGGTTAATTATCTTATTTTATTCATATATCACTGAAGCAGGTATATCCAGTTTTCACCAAACAATCCAAAATTGATCCTTGAACATCTGACCACTAAAATAAAAAAGAAAACGATAAAAAGCTTATTTTATTTAATAGTATAAGATTTGGAGAATGGACAAAATAATTTCATCGAGAAGAAAAATGGCATGACCTTAACAACTCTGAATCTAGAAATTAACAATTTCAGAGATATGGTGCATCCCTTGTCGATATGTTAATTTGCAACTAAGCAGATTGCCTTAACGTCCTTTCTAAGCAAAGAAAATGACGTTATTTGATGGTTTGAAACTTTGATTTTGTTTTTGTCGGACAGGTGCTACCTTCTTTTATGTATTTGAATTTTTATTTAACTTTTTTTGGATTACCCTTCATAATACAAGCACCAAGAAAGCAGTTACTTAATTTGCTTGTTTTCATTTTTAGGTAGTGGCAGAGGCACTCTTAATTAAAGGGGTCATCCAACAACGTTACGGTAAGAAAATTGCTTTATAGTATGTGTAAATGGAATACTTACTACGCTGAGACTACTTAAAAATAGTAGAAGTAAATATTAATTTGAGAAAGGAAATAAATTCTTAAAACTATCAGTCTTAAACTCAAACTACTTAAAACTTGAAATCTTGTGTACACTACGGCTTTAGGGTCATTCAAGTAATTACATTGGTTAACCCTTCATGCAAGTTATAGGGTCCATATTTTTCTTAGTAAAAGTTTAATTTCTAATCCAAACACGGTTCTTTTATTTGTTTTTCTCTTTCTTTTGTGGTCAAAAAAGCAAGACGAATACTATTATCATATTAAACCTCTTAGTTAGATCATAGATGATTATATTAGGATGACGCTATATGGTTGTGACCCTACAAGCTAAGTTTTCTTCTTTTTATCTAGTGGCTAAATATATATTTATATTCGCACTCGTGTGGTCAAAATCTAGGAAATATAAACCAAGGACTTTATACCATAAAATTTAATGTACTTTAATTTAAGGTATTTTTGGTTTCATTTAGAATAATAAATATAACAAATTTACCAAATTTCTGGAAAGAAATTGTATTTTAAATGACAGGATGTCGCCCCGACATGCGGCATGGTAGCTGTTGATTGTAAAATCAGTTTGCTGAGGTAGCTTTAAGAAAAAACCTAAGGATCCCTATTATTTAGTGTAAAAAAATATTTAATTATTAGTATTAAATTAATAAAAGAGTACTGAATCATTAAAGGAGTCAAAGTAGTAGTAACAGGAGTACTTGAAAGTTTGAAAGTAATGCTAATCATGATTTTTTAGAACGACTTTATGACATTAAAAGTAGATTTGGTCAAGTGATCAGTTCCTTCATCTGAAGAGCTTTTTCTATAAGGGAATATTTGACCCCAAGTGATCGAGAAGGTACATGCTGTAATCTCATAATTTTTAAATAAAAGAAATGCACGCATTAATAGAATATGTATACATCTTTTTATAGAAGTGGCGGATCTAACAATGTTCAACAGAACTTGTTGATTTAATCGAACCTTACTCTCCGTTCAGATTGTACAGTGGCTGAATTCTGAATCCGTCATGGAGGAAAAGGGAATTGAAGTGTGACAAAGAAAAATAGAAATGAAAAAAGTGAACATTTTCTCACTTTATTCTGAAGCTGGGTTGAACTTACTTTGAAGGTTATGACTCTAATAGTTCCTTGGAAGAACAATACAGTGATTTGCTTAAATCCTGTTAAATAATGTATTCTTTTCACCATGGCACTACAAATTCAAAATTGGTAACTGATCCCCTAATTTTGCTTTGGAGTCGATGTTTTCAGAAACAAGGTTCGATTTAAATTCTAGAAATGTAGTTTAATAAATCAATATTTATAACACAATTTCTTAATTTTTCAAACATCTTTCAGACACGAAATTAAAGTTTACTACAAATAAAAAAAGACATCTTTCAGAGACAATATTAAAGTTTACTACAAGTAGAAAGTAACACCATTGAAGTATCTCTTCTAATAATAAAAAAAAGAAAAAGGGAACAAATAGTTGACCGTATTCACCGTTTACTTTTCCTAAATGATATTCATAGATTATATACCGATTATATACTGTTATGCACATATTATACCTGAATTGTACACATATTAAACAAATGTCGGCTCTTTTTAGTTTAAGGTTCCATTGATAATGTTAATGGTTATAATTTAAGAATTTAATACCAAGGATTTTAGTTTAAGGTGCCATTTACAATGTTAACGGGCATGAAACTTTGATGGGCTTGGTCTAAAGTGCAATTGACAAATTTCCCTTCAAATGAGATAGTCTTTAATTTTTGTCCCTCAAAATCAAGCTTATGCCTAACGGGGAACAACTTGTGAAATATTATGATGCGAAAGTATAAACGTATGCCCCGCGAAAAGTTGTTTGCATCGTGCAAAAATTAAAGACCATCACAAAATAGAGACAAAAGTGCAAATTACCCCAAACTTACTCGGCTTAAAATTTTTATGGGCTTAACTTTCATAGTCGATAAGGCCATTTCTCCGGAATTAATCTAAGAGCCCACTGGACTTACGCAGCAGAAGCCCAAGGATGACCCTTGATTTTGTAAACTTGGTATAAAGTTGGAAAAAATTACCATGTTTAGAAAAGTTTCAAGTGAAATATGAAAATTCCCATAAACAGTTTCCAATGGTAGGAGGAAAATCTTCAAGTATATCAGTTGTCAAGCATTAGAGATTCTATTGCTAATTTCATACTGTTTTGTATAAGGGAATGACTCTACCAACATCTTTCAAGTTGTATTAGAGAATTGATGTGTGTGTGTCTCTATTAATTAATTTCTTTGATGATAGTGAGTGAAGTGTCTCAATCTTTTAGTGGAATGTCATAATCAGTTGCCGCCTTTTGACGACTCATTATTACTAACTTTAGGTATTATAATTAATTAAAATCTGTTGAGTATGATCAGTTAGGTGGCATTGAACTCGTTGTAGTTTTCTCTAATTAATACACCTGCATCTATAAGCTCGTTCTCACTCAGAATTCGACAACTATTCTGGCTGAAGTAATGCTAATGTGTATTCGTTAAATAAGAAATAATATTAATTGCACTAAATTTTTGGCACATGATGGTAAATTTCTAATTTCTAGTTTAAAGGTGTTCTCCTTTTCGCAGGTCGAAATTCAAACATGCCGTGTGGAATGTGCATTTGCCACTACTCTTCCTAGAAAGAAGATTTTCCAATGAAGTCAATTTTCGACATATATGTTCATAATAAAAGGATAACCCAAAAAAAAAAAAAAAAAAACTCTACCGAATCACTAGGAACATCAAAAAGAATTGGTCAATGTAAAACTAAGATGCATGTATTCACAACCAAAATCCACTTTTCGTGTTACAAGCACAAAATTGTCCGAACTTTAGGGCCGGACATATATTTGTCACAGCGCCGTTATGACATAGCAAAAATATACAACTTTCCATAGTTGAAATTACCTTGTTAATATTCTTGGTTACATACAAACAACTCACAATTCATAACTCTTCCCTTTACCTAAATATTCCCAATTAAGCTTTTGATCTTAATTTCATAAGCATGTCAAAATTTGATCCTTACGACCACCTCAGTGTGGTGCTCAACAAAAATGGAAGTTTAACTCGTCTCCTTGCTTTTCCTACAACCCAAGCTACTGGTGATCAAGAACATCTCCCTGGCCAAGCTGTTGTTAGCAAAGATATCACTTTAAATGCAGACAAGAAAACTTGGATCAGACTTTATCGTCCGAGTAAATTGCCCTCCAATGACAAATCTATCGCAAAACTTCCCATCATAGTTTACTTCCATGCAGGTTAGAGACAGATTCACGGTTTTAATTTAATGGGGTCAATATTTAGATTCTTGATTACCACTGAATCCATTACATTTTTGATATTATGGGTTCGTAATCTATCACTCTCTCTATCCAAATTTACATGACATGGTTCGGATTTCGAGAGACAAACAAGAAAATCGTTGACTATGATTTATTTGTATGCCCTTTAAATATTTGAAATTGTTAATTATATACTTATAATACTTTTTATGTAATTTCTAAATGTGTAAATTGTTTTCCAAAAAGATTAAAGATTGTATATCCGAATTCACGGTCAAAATTAAAAAGTTTCACTCTTCAAATCCGAACTATATATGACATATAAGTTGGGATGAAGGGAGTATATACTATAAATTTCATATATAATCTCATGTTCTGTCTCGAACCCAGTGCTTATATTCTTCATCCTCCATTGATGCAGGTGATACTGGATTCTAGTTACGTTAGTACTTTTATTTTAGGTCTAATTAATGTTCTCTAGGAGCTTTTCTGTCATGTTAGATATGTTAGATATTTATATGATAGTAAAAAATATAAAACACTTCTAGTATAAGTACAGTTTATTTTAATTTATTTTAATAATATTTAACTGGGATGAGTTTAAATGGAGCGATATTATATTTCCGTGCAGGAGGATGGATTCATTTCAGCATAGCAAATACCATGATCCATGAAGGTTGCAACCATCTCTCTAGTGAAGTCCCTGCCATAGTTGTCGCCGTGGAATATCGTCTCGCACCGGAAAACAAGCTCCCTGCACAGTACTACGATGCGATCGACGCGATTCTTTGGATCAAGAACCAAGCATTGGATAGTGTTAATGGTGAAAAATGGCTAAGGGAATATGGAGATTTCTCTAGGTGTTACCTCTATGGAGTGAGCTGTGGAGGGAACATTGCTTTCAATTCAGCACTTAAACTTCTCGATCGACAAATAGAGCCGTTACGTATCAATGGGATCATAATGAACCAACCCCTTTTTGGTGGAAAAACGAGGACAAAATCTGAAATGAGGCTAGCCACAGATACATTTTTTCCCTTGCCAGTAATTGATGTGTTATGGGATTTGGCATTGCCACAAGGGACTGATAGGGATCATAGGTTTTGTAATCCAATGGTGGATGGGCCATATAGGGACAAGATCAAGAACCTTGGGAGGTGTTTGGTGATTGGATTTGGTGGGGACCCTTTGGTCGATAGGCAACAAGATTTTGTGCAAATGTTAGTGAAGGAAGGGATTATGGTGGAAGCTAGGTTTGATGATGTTGGATTCCATGGAATTGATGTGGTTGATAGTCGAAGAGCTGCTGCTATTACTAATTTTATTAAGGAGTTCATTTGATGATCCTTCAATTTGGTGTACGTGGAGATGTGTGCACTAAGCTCGTGATAGATGCAGGGTCTAAAAATGATCCAACCACATTAGTATGTTGTATGGTGCTTTCTTTGATAACTAGTATATGTAGTAATGTTAAATTAGGAAGTGATATTACTAGCAGTTACACGATTGATCTTGATCTTATTTATTTCTGCTTCTCGGTTGAATAATTCTAGGAAGTTTTTGACTTTATATTCATCTTTAATTTGAACTTATTTAATTTGGGGAAATGCATTCTTTTGAAGTTTGAGAGAATTTTAGTTCGTTGATTTATTAAGTAATGATTTTCCGATGACAGCAACGATACAAATACTCATCAGTAACGTCCAATTCTACGTCTCAAATGAAACGTAGTACGGTTTTAGCAATAATAAACCTAATAAAAGATTGGGGTCGATCCCACGAGGAGTATGTGTGTGTTAAGACGTCAAAGCGTGAGAATTTAGAATTTCCTAAAGTATTCTCAAATAAGAGAGTTGTTTTGAGCAATTACTTCTAAAATTAGACTATTATGTTAAGCTAGGACTTTTATCAAACACTTAGAATGCAAAATATTTTGCTTGTTTTCAAATATTGAGAAGGACGGGGGTTGGGACCTCAATATGACATAATTAGTTCATGGACATTAGTATCTTGCTTAACTTTTTTGAATTAGCTATTATGATCCAATTTAATAACTACTCATTAGAATTTTCCAATTCTAGGAAGCTTTTTCTCAAGACTTTTTCCAAACCCAAAGGAATATATTAAAACCCAATTGCATATGACCCAAGTAGAAATCTCCCTATACCTTGTTTGATTTCATTAATCAAGCTTCATTAATTCCTTAATAAGCTCAATTTCTTGCTACTTGTTCAGCACCCAAATCAATTTCTACCTTTCTAAGTAACAAATAGACATACAAGGCCTAATTTAGTGTTTTGCAGCCACCAAATTAACAAGAAGCTTAAAGACAAGTTGATAATCACAATTCAAGTACTAATAAGCAAGATAATTAACTACCCATTCACATTAATGTCATAAGAGTCACAACCCCAGCTATAGAGTTAAGCTACTCATAATAGAAATAGATAATACAAGATAGAAACAAAGTAAAGACATAATTAAAGAGTAACTAAGTAAGAAAAAGCAAACTCTATGTTGAAATCCTTCAAAAGCCTTCCAAAAGTAGCTATGGAGGCTTTACTAAGTTCAAAGGTGTAAAGATGATATAAGAAAATGCCCTAAAAATCTATTTAAAGTCATTCACAATTGTGGCAAAAATGCCTTCTCGCCCTCAGCTGCGTGGGTGGCCACGTGGGCGAGGCCAGCTACGTGGGTGAGCCATGTGGTCCACATAGATTTTTCCTTTTGCTTCTTTAGCCATTTTTCCTTCACATTTTGGCCTTCCTATCCAATTGTCTCAAGCATTTGAAGCTATTCCAATCGTTATGCTTCTCCAAGGCTCTCAAAACCTAAAAATGCATCATTCGAACCATTATTAGTCCATTAATCAAACCAATGGGGCATGAATTTAGCATTAAAAAGTAGCATAAGTTGGCAAAATCCCAACTTATCACTCATCAACCAAAACTCAAGTCATGATTCTCACAGAAATATTATTCCTTTTTTTTTTTTTGAAAACATAAAAAGTTTTTATTCGTAGACCATACAGGTTGCCATTTTCATGTAATTACTTTTTTATTATGTACTCCCTTTGTCTCAATTTATGTGACAGGATTTCAAGAGTCAAACTTTTTTAATTTTGACCGTGCATTTAGAGCTAGAATCATTAATTTTTTTGAAATAAAATTTACATATTTTGATATTGTGTAAAAAGTACTACAAATATAATTAAGACACAATAGTTGACAATTAAAAATATGTATAAGGCATATGAAAAAAGCGATCAAAAGAAAAATTGTTTGACTCTCGAAATGTGAAAGGTGCCACATAAATTGTGGCGAAGGGAATAGTAAACTACTCTAAACGTTCCCATAATACAAGAATAATTTATAACTTGCATCATCTTAGGGAGTTAATATTTTTGGTATTGAATTTTGAGATTAAAAAGGGTCTGTAAATAAGTAAACTAAAATTAAGGAAAAGGGATAATAACATTTTTAGTTCCTCAATTATTAATAAATTCGTTTTGATCCTTAATTATAACATTTGATTAAATATATTTTAACTTTAATCTATTCAGATGTGTTTTAGTCCTTGATGTTGGACTGATCAATATCCGTTCTTTTATTCACATATCACAATTTAAGTACTGCTACAACCGTATAACATGTGATCAACATCCCCACAAGTAATCGACAAAAGTCTCACTTCATGCACTGTTACATGCATGAAATTGATGGACCTAAGGGAAAAACACTCCTAGTTTTCTTTTCATTCCTTTCTGTCGTATTTTTTCTTGTCAACTAACTGTAGTAATAGGGGTGAAGACTGAATGTGATTGTGATTGAAATGACTAGAGAAAAATTGAGGTGTTGGGCCGAAGGATTGAGTAAGAGACAATTGGATGGGATGTCTGTACTCTGCTAGTTGATTGAATAAGATTTTTGTGAACATTTTTTTCTTAATTTGTCTTCAATATAATGATAATAGTATACATAATGGTACTACCAAAAGTCGTGATGAGGTGACACCGGGCAGTACCTCTCTATCATCAATTAAAAAGTTCTGAATTTGAATCCTAGAAATAAAATTATTTTCAACAGAAAGCCTATATTTTATTTTCCAAAATGAGATTTCAAGCGCGAGTTCGAATTAATGGGGTCTCAAAGCACGTACCATACATGTATCTCTCTATCATCAACCGAAGGTTTTGAGTTTGAGTCCTATATAAAAATAAAATCTTCTTTGCTAGAAAGTGCATTTTATTTTTCAAAATGAAACTTCAAGCGCAAATTCAAATTAATGGGGTCTCAAAGCGGGTAATGGACACCATATGAAAAATAAACAATATAAAGAACTAGTCTTTAAAAAAATAGAAAGGAGATAATCTCTTTTAGATGGAAATGGTGTCAAAAAAATGGGAAAAAAATAATACTGTATACGGTAAAAGCCGGATGTGAGCCAAATCGGTGGAACAGGAACCGGAGGAAGGAACAATGATGCGCCCGAGGCTACTCTCCCTTGACCGAAACAGTGCCCGGGCCGAAGCCGAGCAAGGGCACTGACTGATCTGCCCTCTGCATCGTTGAAACGGCCAAGCCCGAGGACTAGGGCTTTCATGGCCGTTGGTCCGCATGACCGTTAGCCCGAGTGACCGTTTGTCCGTGTGGCCGTTGCAGACGGGTCACGCGCCAGTAACGTCCAGTCATGGTCAACTACCTACCATGCGTGTGTCAGACGGCGCCGTCAGTCTAATCCCACAAAATCCATGCAGAGCAGTCCTTTTTATTATTATTTTATTAACTCATATTGTATGAGAACCATGGGGGTGCCACTATAAATAGGGCATGTCCCCTTCCTTTAAAGGGGTTGGTCACTTTTATTTTCCAAGAACACTTGTAGTAGAAGAATTCATATATACAAATCTCTCTCATTGTTTGATTCGGCCAAGGCCATCAGTTATTATTATTATTATTGCATTCCATCCATCTAATATCATACTTTGTTCACTAACACTCGTATCACTAGCAAACTATCGTCACTAGCCGTTTCACTAAGGAGCTCCCAAATACTTGTTTTTCCCCCTTAACACACATCAAGAACAAAGCACATATCCTATACCCATTCACAAATTTAATTGATTATCCGAATCCGGGGTAAACAGTTTGGCGCCCACCGTGGGGTTAGGATAATAATGGTATTTGGCCTTGATTTCTACCATATTCATCAAAACCAAAAGCGTCCCTACCCATCTCTGTGAAAACGGTCCAAATGGCTGACGTTGAACAATCCGGTCATGTCAATAATACCGAGATCGTGGCGGAAAACGAAGGGAGCGGACTGCGGGCATTGCCGAACCCCGCTGACCCGAACCCCGTTGATTCAAGGGAGGGACTCAACCGATAAAATACTGTGGATCAAGAGAATGCCGCCCTACCGGCCACCGATCCTCTAAATACTCACCATTCCGTTACGTTGTCCCGGGATCGGGGCCAGAGAGAACCGGACGCACCAAACGATGGTGTTAACTTACGTTTAATTTTTGAAATGTTGTAGGAACAAAGAGCGGCAATCGCCGAGCAAAGAATAGCAATAGCGCAGCTGCAGAGCGGGAAGGGTGAAACAGGGGCGGTAAAGGCAAAGGGTATAGCCGAAACCGAAAGAAACGAAGCACGAATGGCTGAGAGCGACGGCTCCGGAGCCGGATCCTCAACCGAGGTCCTAAAGATGCTCGAAACCTTGGCGAAACAGGTGGATTCGACCGAAAAGAGGGTCGAGACATACAATTCTCGGGTGGACCAGATACCGGGGGCTTCGCCTTTACTGAAGGGGCCAGATTCGAAAAGGTACATCCAAAGGCCTTTTCCACCGAGTGCGGCCCCGAAACTGATCCCTAAGAGGTTCAAAATGCCCGACATACAGAAGTATGACGGCACCACGGACCCGCACGAGCACGTGACCTCGTATACTTGTGCCATAAAAGGCAATGATATGGAAGAAGATGAGATCGAGTCGGTGTTGCTGAAGAAATTTGGGGAAACTCTGTCGAAGGGAGCATTGACGTGGTATGACCATCTACCCGAGCACTCGATCACTTCTTTCGAAATGCTCGCTGATGACTTCGTAAAAGCACATGCCGGTGCCATAAAGGTGCAGGCCCGTAAGGTCGATATCTTCCGGATAACTTAAAGGGACGATGAGCTACTACGGGAGTTCGTCACCCGGTTCCAGAGGGAACAAATGGAACTCCCCCCGGTACCAGAAGAATGGGCCGCACAAGCTTTCACAAAGGGGCTCAACATGCTAAGTTCAGTTGCCTCGGCCAAGTTGAAAGAAAATTTGCTGGAATACGAGGCCGTGACATGGGCCGATGTCCACAATCGGTATGAATCGAAGATTCGGGTAGAGGATGATCAGTTCGAGCTCTCTCCGGTAAAGTTAAAAGTGGATAGAGGATTCGAGAAGTCGAGGAAAGGTTATGAAATGAAGTCTGAATCATCAAAAAAAAGGTTTCGGCCATAATCCCACTCGGAGAGACCAATTTTCAGGTCAGAAAGGTCGAGGCAAAGCCCAAACCACCTCTCCGGTCGAGGTAGCAAGCGGATCGAGCGCCCGTCAAACAGTCGGGAACTCTCTTTCGGAAGCGACGCCGGAAGTTCCGTCAACAATAAGGGTCCACCGAAGATTTCGGAGTACAACTTCAACGTCAATACCTCGGGCCTTGTATCGGCCATCGGCCGCGTCCCGGATGTGCGATGGCCAAAACCACTAAGGTCAGACCCAGGACAGCGGGATCCGAGCGTGGTGTGTGAATATCACGGAACCCATGGTCACAAAATGGAGGATTGCCGCCAGTTGAGAGAAGAGGTAGCCCGATTATTAAAGAACGGCCACCTCCGAGATCTATTGAGCGAGCGAGCAAAAAATCACTACAAAGAAAGGGAAGCTCACCGAAGGGTCGAACCGGTTGAACACCAGCATACAATCAACATGATAGTTGGGGGAATTGACGTCCCTCGGGGACCGGTAATGAAACGGACCAAGGTCTCAATTGTTCGTGAAAAACGCATCCGAGACCATTCGACCAGGGGCTCTATTTTCTTCGATGACAAAGACGCGGAAGGCATCGTTCAACCGCACAATGATGCACTGGTAATTTCTGTACTTGTCTTTAAAACTAAAGTTAAACGTATTTTGGTTGACCCAGGTAGCTCGGCCAACATCATCCGATGGAGAGTGGTCGAACAGCTAGGGTTGCTCGATGGGATTGTACCGGTGGCTCGGGTACTCAGCGGGTTCAATATGGCCAGTGAAACCACGAAGGGGGAGATCTCGTTGCCCGTGAACGTGGATGGCACCATTCAGCAAACAATGTTCTATGTGATCGAAGGGGACATGAAATATAATGCGTTATTGGGCAGACCTTGGATACATAGCATGAAGGCAGTTCCCTCAACACTGCATCAGTTGCTAAAATTCCCCACTCCGGAGGGGGTGAAAACTATCCGAGGCGAGCAGCCCGCAGCAAAGGAAATGTTCGCTGTAGAAGAGGCAATTCACCGGCCGGAGGAACCGGCTCAGGAAGAGAGGGGAACAACCGGGGGGGAGGTCCCCCAATAGCAACTAAAGTATACTGGATCGGATCCAGTGCATGAAGAGGATGACTTCGGGATGCCCAGATACTTTGTCATGCCGGATGACTCGGACGCGACTAAGTCAACTGTGGAGGAGCTGGAGCAGATCATCTTGTTCGAGTTCTTACCGGACAGAAAGGTATACCTGGGCACAGGGCTTACCCCGGAGCTCAGGCGTAAATTAATTGAGTTTCTTCAAGCTAACGCCGATTGCTTTGCATGGTCGCATATAGACATGACAGGTATATCACCGGAAATAGCGTCACACAAACTCAGCTTGGACGGAAAATTTCCCCCGGTGAAGCAAAAAAGAAGGCCCATGGCAGAGCCAAAACACGCTTTCGTGAAAGACGAGGTAACAAAGCTTTTGAATATAGGTTCCATCCGGGAGGTGAAATACGGATTGGCTCGCTAACGTGGTGGTGGTGCCCAAGAAAGGTAATAAATTTTGAATGTGTGTCGATTATAAGGATTTAAACAAGGCATGCCCGAAGGATTCATTTCCATTGCCTCACATCGACAGAATGATCGATGCGACGGCCGGACATAAAATGTTAAGTTTCCTCGATGCTTACTCCGGGTACAACCAAATCTGGATGCACCCGGAGGATCAAGAGAAAACGTCCTTCATCACCCGCTATGGGACTTACTGTTATAACGTCATGCCTTTCGGGTTAAAAAATGCCGGTGCAACTTACCAACGCCTAGTTAATGGGATGTTCGAAGAACAAATAGGGAAAACAATGGAAGTTTATGTTGACGACATGGTTGTTAAGTCCCTGGAAACAGAGGACCATTTAAAACATTTGCAGGAAACCTTCGATGTGCTCCGTAGATACAACATGAAGCTCAACCCGAAAAAATGTGCTTTCGGGGTGAGGTCCGGTAAATTTCTGGGTTTCATGGTGTCGAACCGGGGAATTAAGATCAACCCGGACAAGATCAAGGCCATCAAGGATATCGAGGTCGTGAACAACAAAAAGGGGGTACAGAAGCTCACCGGGAGGATAGCGGCGCTGAGCCGTTTCATATCGAGATCCTCGGACAAGATTCACTGGTTCTTCTCTTTGCTCAGAAAGAAGAACGACTTCGTTTGGACACCAGAGTGCCAAGAAGCCCTAAGGGAGTTGAAGAAGTATTTGTCCAGCCCCCCGTTGCTGCACACACCGAAGACCGATGAGCCACTTTTCCTCTACCTAGCAGTCTCCGAAATGGCGGTAAGCGGAGTTTTGGTCTGAGAAGAATCAGGTACGCAATTCCCTATCTATTATGTAAGTAGAACTTTGGGGGATGCGGAGACCCGTTATCCCCATTTGGAGAAGCTGGCATTAGCACTGGTAAGCGCTTCCAGAAAGCTCAAACCCTATTTTCAATGCCACCCCATATGTGTAGTAACCACTTACCCTTTAAAAAACATCATGCATAAACCAGAGTTATCCGGTAGATTAACAAAATGGGCTGTAGAAATTAGCGGTTACGACATCGAGTACAAGCCTCGGACGGCCATCAAATCCTAAATCTTGGCCGATTTTGTGGCAGACTTTACCCCGGCCATGGTCCCCGAGGTCGAGAAGGAACTTTTGCTGACCTCGGGAAAGACCACGGGCATTTGGTCTTTACACACGGACGGGGCCTCGAATCTTAGAGGTTCCAGACTAGGGATCGTCCTTAGGACCCCGGCCGGGGATGTCATCCGACAGTCCGTTAGAACTGCTAGATTGACTAACAATGAAGCCGAGTATGAGGCTATGATTGCAGGTTTGGAGTTGGCTCGAAGCATGGGGGCCGAAACGATCGAGGCAAAGTGCGACTCGCTTTTGGTCGTGAACCAGGTGAGTGACATATTCGAGGTAAAGGATGAACGGATGCAGCGGTACCTCGAAAAAACCCAAGTGGTACTTCATCAATTTAAAGGATGGACCATGCAGCACATACCGAGGGAACAGAACAGCGAAGCCGATGCACTAGCAAACTTGGGATCCTCGGTCGAGGGGGAGGAAATCATCCTCGGGGCAACGGTGCACTTATCAAACACGGCCATAGAAACCGGGCACGCCTAAATATACACAATGGGCTTGACCTGGGATTGGCGCAACAAGTACATCGACTACTTGCGTGATGGTAAGCTCCCAAATGACCCGAAGGAGTCACGATCATTATGGACCAAGGCTGCTCGCTTTTGCTTGGTGGACGGTCAACTGTATCGACGATCTTTCCTCGGTCCTCTGGCTAAGTGTTTGGGCCCCGGTGAAACGGAATACGTGATAAGAGAGGTACACGAGGGAACCTGCGGCAACCAATCCGGTGCGGAAGCTTTGGTTCGAAAAATTAACAGGGCCGGTTATTACTGGAATCACATGGACGAAGACGCGAAAAGTTTTGTCTGAAGATGCGACGGGTGTCAGAAGCACGCTCCGATGATTCACCAGCCCGGGGAGTTGCTGCATTCGGTGACCTCACCTTGGCCTTTCATGAAGTGGGGAATAGACATTGTGGGTCTGTTGCCTCAAGCACCAGGTAAGGCCCGTTTCATTTTGTTTATGACTGACTATTTTTCTAAATGGGTTGAAGCGCAGGCTTTCGAAAAGATAAGAGAGAAGGAAGTCATCGACTTCATATGGGATCACATCATCTGCCGTTTTGGCATCCCCTCCGAGATAACCTGTGATAATGGCCCCCAGTTTGTGGGTGGAAAGGTCAACAGTTTCCTCGAGGGGTTGAAGATCAAGAAAATCGTGTCGACCCCATATCACCCGTGTGCGAACGGACAGGCAGAATCAACGAACAAAACAATAATCCAAAATCTGAGGAAGAGACTTGAAGCATCGAAGCATCATTGGAGGGAGATACTCCCGGAGGTATTATGGGCTTACAGAACCACATCCAAGTCGAGCACGGGGGAAACCCCGTTCTCGTTGGTTTACGGAGCCGAAGCCCTCATCCCCGTGGAAGTTGGCGAACCGACCCTCCGTTTCAGGTATACCACCGAAGATTCAAACGGGGAGTTCATGGCCGTGAAGCTCGACCTTTGCGGATGAACTGCGCGAAAGAGCGGCGGTCCGCATAGCGGCCCAGAAACAGAGGATAGAAAGATATTATAACCGAAGAGCCAACTTCCGGCACTTCCAAGTTGGGGATTTAGTACTTCGAAAAGTTACCTTGCACACCAAGAACCCCAACGAGGGAAAGCTGGGTCCGAACTGGAAGGCCCGTACAAGATAACCGGTATAACGGGTAAAGGGTAGTATCAGTTGGAGTCCATGGACGAGCAACGTCTGCGTAATAACTGGAATGTGGCCCACCTAAAGAGATACTACTGCTAAGGTATGGACTCCCCGTATTCTCTTATCAACTTTTCTCCTTTTGCAGGAAGGCAAGTGAGGGACAAAATTAGAGCCCAGATCTGAAAACACGTGTTGCACTCTTTTCCTTAGTACGGTTTTGTCCCAAAATGGGTTTTCCGACAAGATTTTTAATGAGGCAACGAGTACAACGTGTTACTTGACGAATACGAAGGGCAAGTACCCGGTCACCCGGTGTCGCATCCTCCGATAGGGACATAATAGCACTCACCCGACCTTGGAGATCGGATAAGTGCTAGGGGAGTACCATGCCACACCAAAGATGACACCGGTTAAAACAAACGGAGAAGCTCAACATTAGCTACGGCAAAACTAAGGCCCGGCCACCGGCCATAGCCTCCGATGTAAGGACCAAACGATCATAATGAATCGTGTCCCATTTTACATTTGCTACGGCTAAGGAAGCAGTTAAAATTCTCATATGTACAAACATTTTTGCAAACACAAGTTATCAAAACTTGGGATAACAACTCTATGATTAAATATACTTTGCCCAGTTGATAACCGTCGTATATCGGCATTGCCTCGTTCGCATACCCTACGCCGGGTACTTTGATCGGAATTCGGCAAGGGCAACGAGATCACTATGATCCAAGCCAAAATTCGATAAGCCACCAGCCCCAAAATATCGGATAAGACCGGCGGGTATGAACTGGTCCTAGAACGGACCAACAACTATAGCAAAAGCAGCGAGCAAACATTCAAACGAAGAAGCAGAAAGATGCATTTTTCATTTATACAACGGATGTCTCTTACATCAAAATAAAAACAAAGTCCTACAAAGGCAAAAAACAAAAACAAAAAGCAAGGCATAAGCCTCATATTATCCGGCATGACTGGAGGTGGATGAGTGCTCGGACACAGTTCGCTCGGATTCGTCTGACTCGGACTCGAGGGCACGATTGGCTTCTTCTTCCATCCTCTTGGCCTCAAGTATCAGGGCTGGAAGATCCGAGAGACCGTGCTCGGCTTGCTCGAGGGTGATCCGCCGAGACTTCCACTTCTCATACTCGGCAACAATAGCAGTATGAGCCTCGGCCGCCTCAACACTTCTCCATGTTTCATCCAAGTCGGCCTCAACCTTGGCCAGTTTTGCTTCCAAATCGGCCTGGTCCCCCTCAAGGACACTTATCCTACCAGTAGCTGCATCCAGCTCGGCCTTAAGGGCATTGTTGGAAATAGCCGCCTCCTCGAGCTCGGTTCTTAGGCCTTGGCATATCCGAGATCGCTCCTCGGTTTTCTCTTCGAACACCCTCCTGCGCTCATCGGACAAAGCAGCTTCGGACTCGATCCGCCGGTTCCTCTCAACCAGGGTTGTTGCATCAGCATTCACCGAGTCCAGCTCCCCCCCCCCCCCCCCCCCCGGAGTCGGGAAACCGTGGTCTCCAGCTCATCTAGCCTCGAAGAAAACTGGGCTTTATCCCGGCTAAGGCCGATCTTTTCAGCCTCAAGGCTCCGGTTATAGTCGGTCATAGCGACCAGCTTACCCTTCAAACGACGATTTTCGTTCTTAGCCGCATCGAGCTCGGGACGAAGGTTGGCCAGCACGGCCACCCGATTCAACTCTTCCTCCTTCTCCTGAAAGAGATGCCAGTATTTCTCCGTTTCTCGACCTTGGGCATCCAGTTGGCCTCGGAGATCATCTATCTCATGTTGGGCACGGATGAAAGCTTCATTAACCAACACCACACTCTACAAGTAAAACAAGTCAGAAGACTTAGGCGAAATGAGGATAAAAATCCATTGATAAACTGTACAAGGATGACAGAAGAGCTTACCCAGTTGCTTGCATGCATACCCTCGTTAATGAGGCACTGCCAAGTGAGCCCGGTCATTTTGCGCTTGTTCGAGTCAGAAATAAGGGGCCGCAAATAGCTCGCTACGCCCACCGGGAACGACAGAAAGCTGCAGTCCTCGGGTACGGTGACTACGGCCGATCTGGTTCTCCTTGGCTCCACGCTCGGGGCCGGGAAGATGTTTACCAAGCTCTCCCTGGCCCCTGACTCGGAGATCCGGTTGGCCGGCCTCGTGGCCCGAGGAATAGGGAGATGACCAAAGCCCGCTGCTTCTCCGGTAGCGGCGGGGGGGGGGGGGGGGGGGGTGGTGGGGAATGCTCGAGAACATATCATCAAAATCATCCACCCGCCTAGTCGGGGTAAATGAACTTGGAGCAGCCTCAATAATTTCGACAAAGGTCGAGGGCTCCACAATTGCAGCAGGCTCGTGCTCGGGAGACGGGCGAGCGCCTGTGGGGGCTTCGCACTCCGGCACTGGGGCAGTCCTTATATCGGCTTCAACAACAATCGCTCCCCCGGACCTTTTTCTTTAAAGGGGAGCATCTTCCGAAGAAGTTTCACCTGAAATGTCGACAAAGTCAATCGACCGAAGAGGAGCTGGTGAAAGTATATCTTCCGCACCTGAATGTGGAGCAGGAACCAAGAGGCCTTCGCCGACGGAAGGAAGGGGCGGAACGGAGACCGCCTCCTTCGGTATTGAAGCCACGGTGGGAACGGAGCCGACTCTCCGATTAATGATGTCGGGCTCTGTCTCTTCCCTCGAAGGACGAGCAACACTCCTTGCCTTCTTCCTTTTCGAAGTCTGCCCCTTTTCGAAGGGCCACTTTCTTTTTGCAGCATCGGAGAGGACACGGGAAGAACCCGTTGTGTCGAATTCGGGCGCCAGTGCCGGAGGGGCGGTCCCCGACTCCGATCTAGTTGCTACCGAGCCCTTAGGCAAACCTAAAAAGACAAAATGTTAGCAAAGGTCAAGGGATGAAACGAATAAAGGGGAATGCAGCAGAATAAAAATAGAAGGTTACCGTGATTTTGGGCAATCCATCGGCCACGAGACAGGTGAGCCCATGTCCGGTCGTCGTAGGGATGCTGGGCGAGGAGCACGGTGACCCAATCGTTCAGATTCCGGATGGCCGGAGGAACATACCCATTGGCTGGCAAAAGTAAGAAAGAAACGGTGAGAAAGCAGAATCAAAATTTGACGAAGCAATACTAACGCAATTGTTAGAGACTTCGAGCTTACGCTTGTTATTCCACTTCTCCGGGAAGGGCATGTGCTCGGCTGGAATTATGTCCTCGGTCTTCACCCGGACATATCGCTCCAACCATCCCCGGTCTCGATCTTCATCCATTTTCGAGAAGAATTGGTTCCGGCTCCGCTTGGCCAGTTTCATTACACCACCCCGGAACAGCCTCGGGGAGTAAAGGTGTATCAGATGGGCCAGTGTGAACTCCTCCTCGGCGTTGTTGGCCAACATCCGGAGGCACGCTACGACCCTCCAAACGTTTGGGTCGATCTGAGCCAATGTAACGCCGCAAACCCGACACATGTCGAGAATGACCGGGTCCACCGGGGGTCAAGTTTGAGAGTGAAGGGGTATGTATAAACATACAAAAACCCTTCACGATGGTCGGTAACGGATTCATCTGGCCCGGGGGCGAAAACCCGAACCGGACGGGTGTCCCACCCGCAATCGGCCCGGACTATGTCGAGCCTCTCCTCGGTGATAGATGAGGGATACCGCATCACGTCAAATCCCCTGTCTGAAACGGAGGAAGGCTTCTCGACCTCAAGGTCCTTGTTAAAGTTGAATTTAGCTGGTATGATATCCGAGGCCGTGGGTTCGAATTTAACCGGGGTCGCAGGCTCGGCCTCTGGGGACGATACCGGTGGAGCATCATGAGAAGTGGATTCAGACATCGTGATGACGAGAAAGAAGGAAGGCCCAAGAGAGGGATTTAAGAAAGATGAAGAGACTAGTAATAACTAAAAGCAAGGGGAGCAGAATTGGTTCTTTTTGCACGCTGTGCGAATCAATGAAACAGCAGCAGATCAAATGGGAAGATAATTGTGTGTGGTGAAGATGAAAAGGTGCAGAAAATGGAGTGGAGTTGAAGGAGAGCAAATGCGTGAAAATGGAAAAATGAGGAGGTGAAGGGTCTTTTATAGGCAAAGAAGATGAGCGGTTACCGAGGACGGCCAATCAAGGGGCGCCACGTGTCCCGTCATTAATTCGAAGTGACTTGAAACGATGTGAAAAAGGCGGTTGACAGAGACGAGCCATCCGGAGCGGGACACGTGGCCGATAAAAGGGGACGTATTACACAACCGTTCCCGCCAAAATAAGAAGACAATGACGAGCTGCCGGAACCACCGGTTTTCGGGAATTATCCACTTCCCGTTTCTCCGATAGATCGCAGATCCGGGAAGTGTGGGGCTATCTGTATACGGTAAAAGCCGGATGTGAGCCAAACCGGTGGAACGGGAACCGGAGGAAGGAACAATGATGCGCCCGAGGCTACTCGCCCTTGACCGAAATAGTGCCCGGGCCGAAGCCGAGCAAGGGCACCGACTGATCTGCCCTCTGCATCGTTGAAACGGCCAAGCCCGAGGACTCGGGCTTTCATGGTCGTTGGTCCGCATGACCGTTAGCCCGAATGACCGTTTGTCCGTGTGGCCGTTGCAGACGGGTCACGTGCCAGTAACGTCCAGTCATGGTCAACTACCTACCATGCGTGTGTCAGACGGCGCCGTCAGTCTAATCCTACCAAATCCGTGCAGAGCAGTCCTTTTTATTATTATTTTATTAACTCATATTGTATGAGAACCATGGGGGTGCCACTATAAATAGGGCATGTCCCCTTCCTTTAAAGGGGTTGGTCACTTTTATTTTCCAAGAACACTTGTAGTAGAAGAATTCATATATACAAATCTCTCTCATTGTTTGATTCGGCTAAGGCCATCAGTTATTATTATTATTGCATTCCATCCATCTAATATCATACTTTGTTCACTAACACTCGTATCACTAGCAAACTATCGTCACTAGCCGTTTCACTAAGGAGCTCTCAAATACTTGTTTTTCCCCCTTAACACACATCAAGAACAAAGCACATATCCTATACCCATTCACAAATTTAATTGATTATCCGAATCCGGGGTAAACAAATACTAGTAAACTACCGGAAAGAGGAAGATTTCATTAAACCATAAGAATGATCATAACTATTGGAATTCAAACTAACCTATGTACTACTGTCTGATTTGTCATTTAATTATCATGCTTAGAACATTAAAAAAAAAAAAACTCTTAGTCTCATGTATCCACTCAAACACATACTATATGTTTGCTTCACGCAAGCTGCAGCTTCTCTCCTCTTAGTGTTTGCTTCTCTCTTTTGCCTTGACTTAAAAGTTTTACACCAATATGCATTCCACTACCCAAAAGGCGTCCTTTCCCTCATTCAGAACCTTCTTTCTCTTTAAATGCATAAAATATACTCCCAGGAGGGTTAAGTTGCTAACGTCATCCTGTCAACACACGAGATTTTTTATCATACTTGTATGTTGTATCTAATTAATGTATCCGCCAAGTTCGAGTGTACTTTAAATTAAAGTAGTCTAATTCTCATAGAACACCTTGTTAATCGTACAATTTAACCTTTATGTATTGTCGGTATAAGTCACACACTCTATATGTATTGTCAGTATAAGTAATATTTACATCATCAGATTACCTGTTATAATAGGTTACTTGTCTTATTTTCTAGATGACAAAACACTTATTTTACGAAATCTAAACACTTATTTTACGAAATCTTACTTGTAGACATTTTTTGGTGATCTGAAAATGTACAGAAATTCTTGTACCAACGATGAGATAACTTATACTCTTTTGAAAAATCGTATGGTTGGAAGAAAGATAGCTGTCCATCAAGTGACCCACCACCAAAAGCTTCAACGTTTTCTCATCTAAAAAACTAATTAAAGCTGAACTGAACTACTTGTAGTAACAAACAGCAACAAGCAGTAGTCCTGCCTACCTACCTTGTATAATTAAATAAATACCTCTATCTCTCTTTCCAAATCTTTAACTCTCCTTCTCCTTGTTCCTCTTCATCATTCCCCATACCCCACAAAATTAGAACACTCTTCTGCAGAAACTGAAGAACACAATTACTTCGTAGAGAAATAATTATGAGCAGTGGTGGTGGGCCTTGTGGTGCATGCAAGTTTCTTAGAAGGAAGTGTGTGAGGGATTGCATATTTGCACCTTATTTTGACTCAGAACAAGGCATGTCACACTTTGCTGCTGTGCATAAGGTGTTTGGAGCTAGCAATGCCTCCAAACTATTGCTCACAATTCCACCAAACAAGCGCCTTGAAACTGTTATTACTCTCTGTTATGAGGCTCTCGCTAGAGTTAGAGACCCTGTCTATGGCTGTGTTGGCCACATCTTTTCCCTTCAGCAACAGGTAATTTTTTTTTCTGGATTAAGTTATATACACACATTGATCAGTGTAGTTTAATTTATTACTAGCAGTTACGTTAGTTATCGTTTTTATCAGGTTAGTACTAATTACTACATATCACATATTTTGTTAAAAACTCGAGACATTTGAAATGGTCATGATGATGTGTGTTGCATGCGGACTTCAAAATTTAAGAAGCATGAAAGTGAATATAGAGTGTTCCCTGTAGTAAAGTTTGTTAGGATTTTTTCGAGAAGATGCACTCAGAAGGTTGAAAATATGTTCCGTAAATTTTATTAATCATAGGACTTTAAATAGCTGCGTCAACAAAGTAGTAGACTTGTTCTATAACTAAATTGTTAAGACTCTTACTATTACTAAAAAATGAATACTCTAGTAAATCAAGTGTTATTCTCTTACAACCAAGTGAGTAATTATTCCAGAAAAAAAAAAGTAACAGTTACAAATGCAACTTCCAACAAATTTTCCATTTGAATAGACCTTCTCTTTTTCATTAAACTCAAAAGTCTTTTCCTTTGGTCGTCAAAAGATGGTCTTTGACAAGAAACTCATTGATTGTTCAAATATAAAGTTAAGTTTCCAGATCAAATATGGTACTAATACTAGTTAATGTTTGTTGGCTCTGTTTGTATGAGCTGATTATCATTAGTACGAAGATCTGCTCTTTAATTTGATGCTAACATTTAACAAAATATAGCAGCAGATTGAGGGGTTCGCTGAACTTAACATTTCCAATGTTTTCCAATGTATAGTAGTTTTCCCTCAAATTCTACTATATATGTAACAGTCACTGACTCAAAAATTGATGCAAAACTAAAGAAACAATTTTTTGTGAAAATTGGACTAATGTAATAGTTGATTGATGTGCATTTTTTAGTGTTTTCTTGCTTGCCGGGACTAGCAAGTAACCTTAATCAGCTTTAGCAGCTCGAGCAATATACAATAAACCAATAATTTGACTTAGCTTGTTTCTTATTGACTTCTTGTCTTTCATGGAAGTCTACAAAATATTGTTAAAAGTACTGAGCGCAATAAAAAAAGAATTTTTCCTTATTCAATCGGATTAAAAAGAAACTCTGGGATTACTGAATCAGAGACGAGTCTTAATTTGGCATATCAATTCAGATGCTAATAGGTGTATATATCTTATTAACTAAAAAAAAAAAGGTATATACATCTTTTTCTTATTATAGTATTACACTAAGATGAAATAATGAAAAGACAACTAATTTTAACCAAAAAAAAAAAAAGACAACTAGTTATGTTAGATATAGCTCAGGATTTTTCTTTGAAGATTACAGTGTTCTTTATGTCGAATAAAATAGTACACTGTTTGGAGTGTCCTATAAACGAGAAGGCAAGTAGGATAGCAATATACTACTTGCAACTTGCAAGTGATCTATCCAGCTTGGGAATATAAAAGAATGTTGACTTCCTAAGAACGAAATTAGACTTTTCTGACAGGTAGCTTCTATGCAATTCCACGAAGTGTCTTCATCTTATCATTTAGCACATAATTAAGTCTTTAATATATGGAATATACCCATACTTTACATTGAACTAATTAATAATGTCACCATGCTAGAACAAGTTACGAAATTTATTTTAAGGTATTATATTTATGAACTAGCTGTATCCTTGTTAAAAAAACATATATTTAGTGGTTATCCATTGATGAACATATAGCGCCTTCTAAGTAAAAAGGTACAATCACAAGCAATCTTCTTTAAACTCGAATAATTTATTCATATACAAATCATAACTATTGTGAACCATAGGACAATTATCTAATTGTTTGGTTTAATATGTGCGTGTAGGCTGTGACATTGCAAGCAGAGTTAGCTTACGTTCAAGCCCGTATTTCCACCCTGCAGCACAGCCTCCCAATGGCACCAACACCATCGCTGGCAGAAGTAGGAGCATGTTGTTCTAACATATCATCATCGGTGTGTACTATGGATCCTTTGATCGATGTAACAGGCTTATGTGATGTGTTGGATCAACAACTGGATAATTGTGACCTCCATACAGTTGCTGTAGACTTTGTCTCCAGGCATTAATCTAGACTTAGGTTCTGGTCTTCTATCGCCATGCATCACAATGATACTTGACTTAGTTTTAACTCTATGAAGATTGTCATCTAACTCTCTTTTGTTTTATATGTAATTTAGTCCTTTCCTTCTCTGTTTTACTCTAATCAATGCTAATTGTGCTTGTTTGATTCTTGTTAGGCGTTAAATTAAGGCAAAATATATCAAATGACACTTAAACTATACCCAAAAAATCGAGTTCACACTCAAACTATGCAGACGACCTATTACACACCTGAACATTTAAAAAGTGAATTTAATACCACCCTAGAAGCTGATGTGGCACAAAAAAATTTATAATTAAAAAATAGGCGCATTTTGTTGATTTTTTTTTTTGGCTAAATATACACCCCCCCCCCCCCCCCCCTCTTCTTCATCATCCTCTTCTCCTCCACGCCCCCCCCCCCACACACACCCCCCACTGCAGCCCTCCACCTCCACGTCAACCCACTCCCTCTTCGCCTCCACCTTCACGCCACCCTCTTCATTTCAAATTCACAAACAAAAAATCTGAAATATAACCCACTTCTTCTTCTCCAAAAACCACCCAATTATTTCTCCAACCAACCAAAGCAACACCCACCACCACCCCACCGGAAAAACTAAATTGAGGAACAAATAATTCAATTCCTCCTCAAATTCGTCCCATTTACACTCAAATTTGTCCAAGTTTAAGAAACAATACATAACTACAATGAAGAAATTGCACGAATTGCCCTTCAAATGGACTTTTAACAACAATGAAGAAATTACACGAACTGCCCTTCAAATGGACTTCCTCCATTTTCCTCTTCTTCTTCTTCCATAGCCACCGTAGCACCACCATTTCTTTGCTAAACCTACTGTTGAACCACCACTAAACCACCATCATTCCCCTATTTTTCCACCGGTGATCTTAAGATTTGGATTGTCCAATTTTTCCAACCCATTTCCCTATTCTTCTTTTATTTTTTGCAGATAGTTTTGTTTGTGGATTTGATATTAGTTTTGTCTTCTTCCAAACTTTTTCCTTTGTAATCATTTTTTTAATTGAATTTGAAAGATTATCATTGATTTGGGTTCGGTAGCTAGTAAAATTGATGGTGGTGATGTAATTAATAGTTGGGTTTGGGGTTGATGATAATGAGGTGGTGGATATGGTTGGTGGCGGGTTGGCGGCAATGGTGGTGGTTTAATAGTGGGATGGTTTAGTGATGAAGAAGAGATAATTATTAGAGCATTTTAATAGTTAATTAGGGATTAATTATTAATTAGTGTAAATTTAATTAACAAAAGAAAAATCAAATGGATAAAGAAAAGGAAAAGAATATAATTTTTTTTAGAAGATTTCCACGTGGCGCTGGCGTGGCGCTAACGCGGCGGCAAGTGTGGAACACCTCCCCTTATGCAATTGGTTATGTGCACATCAGGTAGTATTAAATTCACTTTTTAGATGTTCAGGTGTGTAATAGGTCGTCTGCATAGTTTGAGTGTGAACTCGGCTTTTTAGGTATAATTTAAGTGTCATTTGATGTATTTTGCTGTTAAATTAATGTAGATCGATGTCAACTTGTTTTTTCCTTAGCTTTTAGTCTCTTGCTTAAGAAATTGGGCTTTGCTTTATAAGCAAAAACTTGCTAACAACTTTCTTCTTGCTCACTGCTCTGACATAGCTAACTTCTATAACCCAACAGATGGTCTCTTTTGGTTATCTATTGGGCTGTTTGACCCTATGGCTCCTTTTGGGCTTTTTTTTGCGCGGAGTGCCCTTCTTTTGGGCTGGTCTTTATATTTTGCTCCTCATTTATGCCTTCTTTAATTTTTGCCCCTGCCGTCTGTTTAATGAAAGTTTTTTGACGAAATTACCCTTACCCTATTAAAACCCTTTCTATTTCGTCATTTGCCCTTTTCTTTTCTTTTTTTGCTTCTTCGTTCCTCCTCTGTTTTGTGTCTGTCTTATCTGTTCTAAAATTTAGGTACGAATTTGGATCTTTTGCTCGTTTCAATATTTGTTTTTATGTTAAATTATTGTTTGTTGAATTGACATCTTTGTCTTCGTCGTTTTTTATATTTAATTGATCCTTTTTTATTTAAAATTATAGTGTTTTGTTAAAGTGTCTGTATGATTTTTTGAACTTTAGTTTCGTTCCCCATGTATATATTTTGGTTTTTTGAATGTCGTAATATGTTTTAGTTGATTTTGATATGCGTTTTGGTTTTCTCTTTGTTGAATCTTTGAAGTTTTGCCCGTGAACAGCTGTTTTATGTTGTTGCTGTTGTTTTTGTTTAATAATCTGGTTTTTGTGAAGAATGTGTTTGTGCGAGGCGGCATATGCCTGTTCCGGCAGAAATTTCGTTTTTTGAAACTGAATTTATGCCTATTCCGGCATAATTTTGTGATTTAAGTTAGTTTGTATGTGTTTTGATTTTTTGGTGTTTTTTTTTTGTTAATAATGTTGGTTTTTATGAAAGTTTATATGTTTTCCTGATTATAAACTTTAGTTTAAGATTTTTGGTGTTTTTTTTGTTTAGTAACCTGTGTTTTCATAAAGACTGTGTTTGTCTGAGGCAACATATGCCGGGTCCGACAGAGTTCTTGGTTTTTGAAACTGAAGTTATGCCGGTTCCGACATAAAGTTATGCATGTTCCGGCATAACTTCATGAATTAAGTTAATTTATGTGTGTCTTGGTTTTTTGGTGTTGTCTTGTTAATAATTTTGGTTTTTATGCAATCTTATGTGTTTTTGGTGTTGTTTTGTTAATAATGTTGGCTTTTTATGCAATCTTATGTGTTTTGGTTCTTTCTTCTATTATGCAGGTATTTGTGTACCAGTCTAGGGGCTGATTTTTTATTATGGTATATGTTAATTATTTTCATTCTCATTTTTGGTTTATTCTTATGTAAATTCTTGGTTTCTGTTGACATTAATTTTTCTTTTATAGGAGGAACATCCCCTGGTTAAGTTTGAACACTGGGTTGAAGGAAGTGGCATGTGGAGTGGTGATTTTCATTTTCGGAGTTTGATTTTGTCCTTTTTGAGTGTCTCTCAATTGGACTTGTTGAAAAAGGGTGTGTTTGGACAGTTTATGGATTTGGTTGATGTCCACTTGAGTGATAGTATTTTCCATTGCTTGATCTTATCGCAACTTTCACCTAGTAATGATAGTGCGTTAAAGTTTAAGATATTTGATCGCGTGTGTGTATTTGATTCCGAGTCTTTCCGTCTTATTACTGGTTTGGATTCTTGTGTTGGCGATTTTAGTGTTGTGTCTAGCAGACCAAATAGATTGTTGAGACTTTATTTTCCAAATCAGGATAGAATAAGATTATGTGATCTCAAGAGTTTCTTACAGATCAAGTCAAGTAATCGTACTGGTGGTTTTTGGGAAAGATCTAGTGATCCTGTTAGACTTGCTGAGGTCTATATAATGGAGAGGGTTGTGTTGGGTCGTAACGAGAAATGTGTTGTTAAAGGTCATCTAATGAAGATAATTGATGATGATAGTCTTCAAGTGTCTTATCCTTGCGGTTCTCTTAGTTTTAATTGGTTGGTACGGTCGATTCGTGGTTGTGTGAAGACTTTCAAGAGCATGCCATCTACACGTTATATGATTAGTGGTTTCCCTTACGCTTTAAAAGTGTGGTTGTTGGAGGTTTTCCCTATCTTTCGAGGGTTTTCAAGTTTTCATGGTCTGAAGTCTCCTCGTATGTTGTCTTGGGGTCCTTCAAAGCAAGTTGATTATAAATTTATTACTGATAATTTCTTCCATGCTGAAAAAGTATGTGTTTCCCTTTTGTTGATGCTTCTTTTTCTTGGTTCTTTTTCCCTCTTGTTATTTTTTGTGTTTTTGTCTAATTGATGTGTTTATATTGTGTTATAGAGATTCAAGAAATTTATTGTCCATGCTGTTGTTGTTGGTACGGAACAAGAGATGCTGAATTATCCAGTTGCACTTAAATTTTCTGATGATTCAGGCCCTTGTTCTTCCCGTGCGGTTTTGCAATCTCAAGTTACTTCTCAGATAGTTGATGTAAGTTGTACTTTGCCTTTTGTGTTTTTGGTTGTTTAACTGAATTCTGAGTTAGAGACCTTGTGGTAGAGTATTTTAGTAGGAGACATTTTTGTAGTCTTTTCTGTTTTGGTTATGGAAATTAAAGTTTATGCCCCTTGAGGCATACTTTTTGGTTTTGCAAACGTAGAATCTGCCCCTTCCGGCATACATTTCTCCTTTCATATTTCAGTTCTGCCCCTATCGGCATACTGTTCTCATTTTGAGACTAATTTTAGTAGGTAACACATTTTGCAGTCTTCTCTGTTTTGGTTTTGGAAATGAAAGTTTATGCCCCTTGAGGCATATTTTTTGGTTTTGCAAACTTAAAATCTGCCCCTTCCGGCATACATTTCTCCTTTCATATTTGAATTCTGCCCCTACCGGCAAACTGTTTTCATTTTCAGACTTCAGTTCTGCCGGGTCCGGCATACTTGTTCAACATTAATTTAATGACATCAAAAGTAATGTGTTGTTTTATTGATCTGTTATACAGGGTGTTTTGTCTAGTGTGAAGAAGCAACTTGATGATGAACGATCTACAATTGTCAATCAAGTAAAGGTATGGCTTTTTATTTTTTTGTTTTTGAGTTTGTTAATATGATATGTATACTTTGCATGCTGCATTCGTTGTTTTTGTTTATTCTCATTTTCTTTTCTTCTTTGTTTAAATTATTTTTTTCGTTGTTTTGTAGTCTTTGGATAGTTGTTTCGAAGAATTGGATAAAAAGTTTGTTGGTGCGATTAATGTTGTGGATAGCTTAGTTCGTGTACATGATGAAACAAAGTCATGTGTAGCAGCTTCTGAAAGTGCTAAAAGAACTTGTTTAGAAAGTAGACTTGACAGTTTGGAAAGTAAATTTGATTATGTGATGCATTGTGTTGAAAGTTTAGTTTAACTGCATAGCGAAAACAAATCTTGTAAAGCTTGTGCATCTGGTAAAAGACAACCTGATTTGGGTTATTCAGTGAATGATGAGGTGAAGTTAGATGCACATCTTGGAAAAGATTTGCAGGAATGTATGGAGAATATGCTTTGTAAAGCAAGGTCTACAAAAAATGAGACGTCTCTCATGCTCGATATGCTCTGTGATGCTGTTGTTTCTTCATCAAGTCAACTGTCTGATAAAACTCAAACTCTTTCTCAGTTTGAAAAGGAATTTGTGAAAGAAAATGAAGACCGCGCAAAAAAAAAGAAGCACTTAAAGAAATTGCTGCAATTAATAATGCTTTTCAATGCGGAGATTATGTGTTTTCTTCTAATGAAGCATCACAAAATGTAAATGAGGCAGCAGCTGCTGTTAAAGATAGTAGAAAACGTCTGAGATGCGAAGATGGAAACAAAGAAGATGATGGTTATCCTAATTGGTATTTGCTTACACCAAGCAGTACTCCAGTTGAGAAACGGTTGAGTTTTGCTGTTGAAGATATATACTGTACTGCAGAAGAGTTAGGAAAGTGAATTGATTTTTTTGTTGTTATTTACGGAAAGTGTTATGTTATTGTGTTTCCCCCTTTTTCGAATGATGTATATGTAAATTGGTCTTTCATTTATGTACATATAATGAAGTTTCACTTTTTCAAACTGTGCTCTATTGTAGTCTGCCTTAACCGGCATACTTTTGCCATTTTTGTGAATAGATGTTCTGCCCCTTCCGGTATACTTCTAAGATGGAAGTAACTGTTTTTCCTAAAAATAAAAAAATAATTAAAAAGTGACTCTTGTTCCAAAAGATCTCGAATAAGTGCGACAGTTACTTCTAATTAATGTATTAATTGTTTTGTTTTTAAAAAAAATAAAAATTGAAAGAAAAACTGAAAAATTCTTTGTATTTTTGTCAATTTGCGACAGTTACTCCAATTTAAATTTGAGTAACTGTTTTTTATTTAAAAAAAAAAAACTGCAAAACTTATTGTATCCTCATCCAATTGAAATCCAAAGAGCTTAATATGCAAAAGTTAAGCCAAACAATCTTGCCGCCTCCGGCATAAGTTTGCCCGTTGGGAACAGAAGTTCTGCCCCTTCCGGCATACTTCTAAATTCGTAGTAACAGTTTTTTTTCGCTAGAAATAAAAAAAGATAATGAAAAAGTGACTCTTATTCCCAATATCTCTAATAGGTATTGCTACATTTACTTCCAATTGAAAATGTATTAATTCTTTTTTTTTTTAAAAGAAAAAAGAAAAAACTGAAAAACTCTTTGTATTTTTGTCAATAATTGCAACAGTTACTTCAATTCAAATTTCACTAACTTTTTTGGTTTTTCTTTGTTCAATATATATTTTCCCGCTCTTCCTATGATTTACTTTTTATTTTCGTTTGTTCACTTTAAAGCTGAAGAAGGCAGTTGCTTTGTCACGTTTCCTATATCATCTTTATCAGTTTTTTTGTTGATTTCTCTTAGTGGGGTTTCAATTTCATCTGTAAGTTATTAGTTACTATTTTATTACTTGTTGATAAGTTATTTCCTTAAATTGTTTGTGTCTGTATTTTATTTGAATAGGGTTTTCTGTTTTTTTTTTTCTTTTACATTTTTCGTAATGCATTGTGGTAATGTATTTTTGTTGGTAATGTTTTTTATGTGTTTTTTTTTTCCTTTTTTTTCCTAATTGAATTTTATGTTTTGCTCATGTCAGTGTGCTAAATCATGAGTCGTCAATTTGGACAAGTTGCTGACTATTATATTCCTCTGGAAGAGTGGACAGACACACGCATCAGTGCTGTATGGCGAGGGGATGAAAAGTTTGTTAAATTTGTTGAGAAATTTCTTACAAAAGAACAGTTGGTAATTTTGAAGAATCGTTCTTTTGGGAAATTTATGGAATTACATAATATAAAAATGTCGGGTATCTTGGTGAATTTTATGTTGTTGTCGGATGTTCAGTGTTCTGAAACAAATGAAATGCATTTTAATATACAAGATAAACTTGTGACATTTACAGACCAATCATTTAAGAGAGTCACTGGGTTATCAATTACTGAACCTCCTAGATCTTTCTATGCTAAATATAACAAAACCAATGGCAATCGTCTTTTGAGAAGATATTATGGTGTTGAAGATGGTAAAAGGAATTTGGAAATAAGGGATTTGAAGAATGTGATGAGTGCTGAAAATGTAGATTTTGAAGATGACCTTGATGCGGTGATGCTAGCAGAGGTATACATTCTTGGTCGTGTTTTATTGGGCGATAGAATTGATAAGAAGGTATTGTGGCAGCATATTGTATACATAGAGGACAGTGAATTGTTTGAGCAGTTTAATTGGGGGTCTTTGTGTTTTGTTGAACTCCTGAGGTGTTTCAAATCAATATATAAGCAAGGGATAAACAGACATACCATTGATTATGGTGTTGTTGGTTTTGTTTATGGCTTTAGCGTTTGGGTTTGGTCTAGGTTCAATGACTATCGCAGACAATATGTTGAAATTATTGGCGATTATCGTGAACCTCTGATGTTGTCGTATGTCAGTAATAAATCTCCACATTTCAATGATGTCAAGAAATTGCTTGTATCCGAAGAGTACACGAGAGGAAAGGTAATGGTGTTTATATTTACTTTTCGTGTCAACTTTTAATGTGGTTTTCTTTTTTTGTTTTGATGTAATTATTATTTATTGTTGTATGGATTTTATTTCAATAGCGAGGCAAAGGGGTGGTTGATGAATCTCCGGACAATTCAAGTGGTGATGGAAGTGAATCTGAAGATGCCAATATTGCTGGCAAATCCACGGAAAGCTCTTCTCTAGAGCGTCGCATTGAGGTATTTCTCATCGTTCCTGTCTGTTTTTCCTCTAAAAGTTTTTTTTTCTCTTGATTTTAACACTTTGTTGTATTTTTTTATTTTCACAGTTCCTGGAAAATTTTTGTGATGTTAAATTGGATAGGATTTTGAATAATCAACAGCAGGAGAAGGTCCGGATGGATCAGCTGATTTCTGCTCTGCAAAAAGCATGATTAAATTTTGAATCCCAAACTGCTCCTGATGCTGAAAATGTTCGTCGACATGTTGATTCTCCTTGTCATGTTGAAAAGGGTATACGCAAGAGTACGAGATCTATTCGTAAAAGTGTTGCTGCTAAAAGGAAAACTAAACAAGCCAGGTCTCGTAAAAATGTTGAGCAATCTTCCATTGGCCAACGAAGAAGATCGGTGCAGTCTCATGTTGGTGAAGATATTGCTGATATTGAACAGGTATTTTGGGATGCTGAAACTGCCACCGGAGACGAGGGGGCAACTCGTTTGGTGTTGATTGTCTAATGTTGAGGCTGAAAGTAATCAAGAAATTCAGATGGAAGATATGCAAGCCGTTTCTAGTGAAAGAACCTTTGATGACACAGAGTTGGGAGGTAAAATCCGAATTTACAAGAGAAGAAAATTACACATGACAGTACAAGATGTAGATGCTTCTCCTAATCCATGGCTTCCGGATGGTCCTCAATCTACAAATGTGGCAGCTGATAGGGACAATGCATTTGAACATATTTTTGGAGAAGGCCAAGCAAATGTGACATGTCCTATGGAGACAGATGTTGAACAAGTTCAATATCTAAATGCAACTGAAAACGTTGAGGCTGAATTGCCTTCGGTAATTTTACATTTATACTTTGTTGTTTTCTAAACCTAAGTTGCCTGGCACACTTTTCTGGCAGTTAACACTTTGTGTGCTCTTTTTTTGTTTTGCTTATGCAAATGATAGTTTTGCCCCTCCTGGCATAATCCCCCCTTTTATTTCAAACTCATGTTCTGCCTACTCCAGCATACTACCTTTTTTGCAAAGTTACATTTCTACCTACACCGGCATAATTTTACTTTTTGAAACTTAGCTCTTTCCCCTTCCGGCATACTTTCACATTTTATTTTGCAAACTCATGTTCTGCCTCCTCCGGCATACTCATCTCTTTTAGAAAGTTATTTTCTGCCCACTCCGGCATAGCTTTACTTTTTTAAACTTAAATCTTGCCCCTTCCGACATACTTTTCCCTTTTTCAAGCATAAGGTTTGCCCCTTCCGGCATATTTTTCAAAACTTGTTGATAAATTTTCCTTTTTGTGAACCTAACTTTTGCCTGTTTTGACATAATTTTCAATCTTTTACCACTTGCAGAATTTGTTAATTTTTTATTTTAATATTTTTGCTTCGATGATGGATGTTGTGTTTCTTAATTTGTTACTTTATGTAGGTTGTTGTGGAGGAACAATTGGGCGGTGAACAGCTTCGTGACGCCAATCATGAAGAATCCAACATATCTCCACCAAAAGGAGATATGCCTCAAAATCTTGAGCAAACAACAGTTGAAAATCTTGAGCCTATAAGATGTGAAACACCTGAAGGTCAAGTTTCTAAAGAGGGTGATGAACGCGCTGTTATTCCTCATATTGGTGCTATGCCCGAGCCTATTAAAAGGGTTGAGCCATTGAGGACCGAACCTGCCAATGCAGACGCGGTTCAAGTCACCACTCCAAGGGAGTCTGCTGTTGTTGATGGAAAGGGTGATAACTCTCAAGGAATGGAGGACAATTTTCAATATGTGTCCTTTGAAGATATTACAAATGTCGCTTGTTCCGCTGTCAAAGAGAGTACTGAAGAAGAACCTATTGTTTAAGTGGCGGAAGTGCTATCTTCCTTGAAGACAAGGCACCAGAGGAAAAGGAAAGCAGTGGGTGATACCCCGGTGCCCGGATGGATGCTATATTCTGCACGTAGTGATCTTCCTTTTGGGTCACGGAAGGACGAAAGTGACTGGAATGAAGAGTACAGAATGATGTGCCCATTCCATTACATCAAAAGCAAAGTTGCTATGAACTTTTGGAATTTTTTTATCAATCCTCGAAATCTTCCACCAAGTAACTTTCGACCTACTAGGTAAGTTGTTAGTTATGTGTGTGCTTTCTTGCATTTTTCTTCCTTCTTTTGGGTTTATGTTTTTTTATTTTTCTGTCTTTTAAGTACAATCTCTGTATTTTTGCCCCTTCCGGCATACTTTTCCCTTTTTCAAGCATAAGGTTTGCCCCTTCCGGCATATTGTTCAAAACTTGTTCATAAATTTCCCTTTCTATGAACCAAACTTCTGCCTGTATTTTTGTAATTTTTGTTCCCTTTTCTTTAATCAGGGCTGAAGACGAGGTAATGTATGCTGCAAAGTTGAACCAACTTAGTGGAGTTTATCAGTTGGGTGATTTTAAGCCAAAATATAGGATGTTTTTTTTGGAGCTGTACCATGATGTCTATGCGCTTAATGATGAGGTTCGTGATTGTCTTTTACTTTTTATTTTCTTATTTTTCTATTAGTTATTGCTTCTTGCTTCCTTTCTTTTTTGTTTATCGCTGAATCACTATTTTTTTCCCTTAACACAGCATATTGATGTGATGCTATATTATTTAAGGAAGAAAATGATGTATCATCCTCCAGCTGCCAATGCTGTTAAGTACACAACCGTAGATATGATGTTTGATCAGCTTGTGCAATTTGACATCAATAGATACTACGAAGACCCGGTTAATTACCACTGGTTTGCTGGCGGCAGTGATGATGCATTTTTGCTGAATAATATTGTGTATGGGCGAAGAGGAAAATGTGGTATATCATTGTTGACACCCAATTTTGTCCCACCTTTCCTCCAAAATATCTATTTACGCTTCTAATATTTTTTGGCAATTTGAGAAATATATATTCATATTTTTACTATAATTATTAGCTTTTATTAATACCAGCGTTTCATTATTCTATTGCAGTCACTAGCTGTTATTATTTTGTTACTTATCCTTATCATTATTATTACTATTATTATTATTATTATTATTATTATTATTATTATTATTATTTTGTTATTATTATTACCAGTATTATCATAATTTGCATTATAATCGTTTCAGCATTTTTACCGCATTACGCACACGCATCGCATTTATTTTCGCACAAATAAATAATAGCATTTATTTATTGTTGACTTTCAAAAAATAATTATTGCACGGCTATTACAACGTCATATAGTTTTATTTTTACCCGAGCACTAATAAATATATACTTTTATATTAATTTCGACACCCGTTACTATATAATTAATTAAAATAGGTTTTTGTTTAAATTTAGAAGCCCAAATTATTTCTTTCATCCAGTCCATATTTTAATTCATCAGCCCAATCCGTATGAGACCAATTCATTACCCACCCACATTTTAATACCTAAATCGACCAGCCCATAAACATTTTCGGACCAATCCAGCCCACCATTCATTTAAACAAAACCACTCAGCCCACCTCTTCAACCGACCCAACCCACAAACCACATTCGACCCGACCCGCCCTCGTCATTTAACAAAAGAACCATTAGGGTTCTTTCTTCTTCATCCGCCCCCCCTTCTCCTCGCTCCTCTCTCCTCTTCCTCTCTCTCTTCGTCGATAAACATAGCAAAACGACAGAGGGCCCTTCGTTGGACACAGGCCATGCATGGCCGTTTAAGGAAAGAGAAATTAATAGTCGGTCCCTTTTCAACCGTTGACGAGTTTGAGTGTTTGTTTTCTTCCCCCCCGCTTTAAATCTGAAACCATTTTTAATGGGTTTTGTCGATTTGTGAAGGAGAAGTCGTTTTCTTATCAGTCCCTTTTTGATTTTTCGGGTACAAAAGTTTGAATAGTTTTTGTCTACTTCTTGATTTTTCTGATTCAAGGTCTGAAATCTGAACGTTGAGCCTAAAAAATCCCGCCTAATTTTCAATTTTCCAACCCCAGCAAACCATAGCTAAACCCTATAAATAATCTCTAGTTGAATCGTTTAGGGGGGTTCTTTTGATCACCGAAATTCCCTAAAAAATATTAAAGTTTTCAGCCGCAAAATTCCCCCTACGCAAAGCATAAGTTTAGCCGCCTAGGAATACTCTGAAATATCAGTTCCTTTAGCCGTTATAATCTTGTTTTAATATTGAGTCAAAATATCAAGTCATTTTTGGTTTTGTTTGTCTTGGTATTGCTTCGAATCTGAGCATCGCAAGCTCGGATTTGGTAGTCTTCGAGGTAGATTGGAAACCCCCACACCTCAGATTCGCTGCACTCGAAGAAGCCCAACGAAATCTTCTCCGTGTCCAGCCCATACCCGCAGCGGAATAAAATATATTCTGGGCTAAGCCCATACAGCAGCAACAGGCCGCGGCCCTTCAATGAAATTACTGGGCCGAAGCCCAATAGTAGCATGATCATGGCAGTCTTGAAAATAGGCTAAGCCCATTTAACTTACTTGCTCCTCTATTTTATCTTTTTGCATTTAACTGGTATGACTAATACTTTGTTTTGCTAATTTAGATGAACCTTAGCGACATTAGTGGGTTTTAGCTTTAATAACAGGTAGTTAATATAAGGAAAATTAACGATTAATTCCATAAGTTTCATCCTCTTCATGTCCTTTACTTATAGTATTTGTCTTCATTAGAATAGTTGATTTTCAAAATAACATGGCTACATACTTTGAGTTAAGGGAATCATGTTTTATTTTACTATCTTAAAAATGTTCAACGCGTCACTAATATGTAAATATTAATCCTAGTATCATTTTATAAACATTTTAGATTAATCCGATTTCACATATTTTAGCCGAATATAGTTAAATAAAAGTTAATAAAAGAGAAAGAAACTCACGCCCTTTTTATCATATAAAAATAAGTTTAGGCTTTTCTACATCGCAATATTCATATAATATAATTTTTTATCTAAAGTTCACGTTTGTTAGATCTTCTCTTAAAAAGCTATTATTCATAGGCAAATTATTCTATTTTCTACGAATCCTATTTTGAATAGCATTACTATATTCTCTAAGGTCTTAGCAATATCTTTAAGTTCTATTTAGAATTTAAAATCTTCTCTTATGCAAATTATTATATTTTTCTACAAGTCTTATTTTTAAATAGCATTACTATTTTATTCAAAGTTTTAACAGCATTTATAAATTTCATTTTTAAAAGCATTTTCTTTATGCAAATTAATATATTTTTCTACAAGTTAGTTTAAATGGCATTATTATATTTCCTTTAAAACCTTAGTAATATGTACAAGCTATTTTATTAAATTAAGAATTATATTTCACTTTAATTAATTAACCTAAGTTTGGCCGGATAACCGTAGTTAACGGATCCTAGAGGATGCTTAACCCCTTCCCTTTAGGATAATTAGAACCCTTACCTAGAATCACAAATTAAGTAGATCATTAACGGAGGTTTAGCTATTTTTACCTTAGTTAATAATTAGGTGCCCTAATTCACCTTAAAATCAATTAGGTGGCGACTCCTTAAAACAAAGCAATTTAGGAATCTCCAATATGTTGTACTCTACTTTAACCCGTTTTAAATGGGGTATAACAGTCATGGGAGAATGTCGACAGGGTATTAATTCCTATTCGCCCAGGATATGATGATCCTAAAGCAATTTCTCACTATGTACTTATTGTTTTCATGATTGATGAGCGTAAACTGGTAGTTTATAACTCACTCAATCATAATGATGATCATTTGGTTCGCATTGTCGAGGCCTACTGTGGTATGATCCCTAAGTTGTTGATGGTCAATGATTTTCAATTATTCAGGCCATCATACAATAACTTCAGTAATCTGACATATACCTGGGCTGCATGTCCAAAGCAAGGATCGTACATTTCATTCTTATATTTTTTTTAGCT
The DNA here is from genome assembly GCF_019175385.1 of Lycium barbarum. Classification (NCBI taxonomy): domain Eukaryota; kingdom Viridiplantae; phylum Streptophyta; class Magnoliopsida; order Solanales; family Solanaceae; genus Lycium; species Lycium barbarum. Next base: position 115,504,261 of record NC_083342.1, read on the forward strand.
TTTTCCGTTGTTTTTTGTGGATTTTTATTTTTTTTATTGTTTTTGCTTTTCTGTTGTTCTAAAACATCTCTCTTTTATGTCTTTCAGAGATTATAATTGTAGTCTTTTTTTGATCAAGTTTGCTGATATGATGATTAGCGGTCAAAATCCTGCTGATTGGGATGGTTCTGGTTTGATGCACTACATGAAAGAGTGGTCAATCAATTTGGTTTGTCATGGGAAAGATAAGCTGAAAAAGGGTTATGACACGCCACCAGATACAGCTGGAAGTGATTATCATGAGCATAATGATATGGAGTGTGAGTATGACATGAAAAAGAGAGCAACATTTGTGAAGAAAGCAAAAAAATAGTTTGTTTTAGTTGAGCAAGATCTGTGAAGAAAGGAAAGAAATAGTTTGTCTTAGTTATTTTTGCACTATGTAATATTTTTTTTCGTGCGCCCTTGTGTTTTTTGTAAATGTTATAAGATTGTACAGTTTGTTTGTGTTATAAATTTCAACTTTAAGCCCCTTTGTAATTTGATGGTGTTCATTTTTAAGCTCAACTTCTTTGTTCATAAAAGCTGTTATTTTGTTGAAAATCCAAGTTATACCCTTTCCATCACAACTTCATGGTTGTTATGTAATAGAAGTTTGCCGGGGTCGGCATAGTTTCTCATTATGTAAATAGAAGTTCTGCCCATTCCGGCAGAATTTAAGTTCAGAAAACTTGTCATAACCAGCAACAAAGGCAAACCCTTTGAAGTTATTGACCAGTCAAAATGCATTTATTGGGGATTATTTGTGACGGAATGCTGTTATTTTGTTGAAAACCAAATTTATGGTGGTTATTTAATAGGAGTTTGCCGGGGTCGACATAGTTTCTCATTTTATGAACAGAAGTTCCACCCTTTCCGGCAGAAATTAAGTTCAGAGAACTTGCTACAACCAGCAACAAAGACAAAACCTTTTAACTTTTTTGAACAGTCAGAACGCATTTTATTGGGATTAGTTGAGACACCATAATTGTTGTTTTAGTATGAATGAATTTTTATTTTTAGTTTATGTTTTTGTTATTTTTTTTTTTGTTTTTTTTTCTTCTCCAATATTTGTATGAATGAAATTTTGCTATGAATGAATGAAATATTTTATTTAGTGTTAATTGTATTGTGCTGAATGTTTTATCCAATTTTCCAGCAATTTAAAATATTTTATAAACAACAAAGCACATAAGTATGCCCCTAACGGCATACTTATTTATTTTGTAAGCGAAAGACCTGCCGGTTCCGGCATAAATGTAAAACATGAAAATAACAGAGAGAAACAATATTGTTATGTCCCAAGGCATACATCTATTAAACTTACCAGGATGTAATCTTTGAGATACCAATTTTGTTTTCCCGGCAAAAACTGTTATACCTGCCACAGGAGGCATAAATTATAAAACTGGATAATTAAAGTTGATGATTTTTTTTCCTTTTCCTCAATGTTTTATGATAGAGAATTGTAGATTTCATGTAGGGACATTTATCTCTTGCTATTATATAGTTTTTTATTATCAGCAACAAGAAGATAACAACTTAGTAAAAGAAAATAATAAAAGAAAGAATGGACAGAAGAATAAATGTGTGATAAGATGCTTGAAGTCTCAGTCTTAGTAATACCAAAATTTTGTCATTTCTTTCAGGTAGAGTGTGCATTATGCGTCAAAAATCACAAGATAAATTCATATAAACCATGTATAAGAGTGTGATGTTAGGATGACAATTTCCTCTTCCTGTATCTTCTTGAACATGGATTGAGAGCTGGACTATGGTTATAGGTTGCCCTAGTGTGTCCAAAGAACTTGCATCTACCACATCTGTATATGTACTTTGTCGATTCTCTTCTTGGGCAATATCTTTTTGTTTGTTTTCTTCCAGGTCTTATTTTAACATCAGGCGGCGTTATTTTAATATCCATAATGTTTTGTGGAATAATCCATGAGTCTTGATTTCCAACTGATAGTATTTCACCTTTGTATGTCTCTTGGCAGGCTTGTTTCTTGAACCAGTCCGCACAGTATGTAGATTTTGGCAAGCTTCTTTTGTCTATAACTGCCATGGCATGTGTGCACGGTAACTCGTCAGTTTGGAACTCCAAACACTCACAAGTCATATTCTTCAGGTCTACATTGTATTGATATCCTTCATCTTTCACAACAAATTTGACGGGAGTTATGTTTTCTACCTGTAGAAATTGACAATATAAATGAGTGATATTTTTTGTGGCAATTTTCAGATTATGTGAGAGTTATGCCTTTTCCGGCATACTTCCTGTACAGTGAAAATAAGAGTCTGCCCCTTCCGACAGAACTAAGTATAAAATAGGGTCATAGTTGTTCCTTTGTCCAGCATAACTTTTGTGTTTGGTTAATTTTAAACTATACGTTGCTCATAAAACTAAGATTGAAGTGTGTGTTGGTAAAATCTATTTACTTTCATTGTGAGCATAAAAACAGTGTCATAGTTATGCCCTTACCGGCATAATTCCATGCTAGTTAAAATAAGAGTTTGCCCCTTCCGGCAGAACGAAGTATAAAAATAGGGTCATAGTTCTTCCTTTATCTAGCATAACTTTTGTGTTTGGTTAAAATTAAACTATGCATTGCTCACCAAACTAATATTGAAGTGTGTGTTGGTAAAATGTACTTACTTTCATTGTGAAGCCTCTACTTATCTTTTCAAGCAGAATATTTTCAGCCCAACATGTCAGGTCATGGGACGGTCCTGTTGCATCCAATTTTCTCTGGTAAAACCAATTTTGCAGCTTGTTTTGGATGTAATCAATATATGCCATTATTGGCAACTCCCTTGCTTTCCTCAATACAAAATTCATTGTCTCGACATTGTTTGTTGTGAGCATGTTGTAACGCCTGTTGGTGTGGAATGAACGTGCCCATCTTTCCGGTGGTTCTTCTTCTATGTATTCTGCAGCTTTTGGGTCGATTTGTTGTATCTGTGACATATAGGTACGAAACTCTGCCTGTTTGTTGGTACTTGCTGCATTGTAGAACAGTGATAGGATCGCTTCGGATGGGAAATATTTCTGCAAGTTCTTCTCTATGTGGTAGATGCATATGCCATGCTGGGTATCTGGATACAGTTCTTTGATTGCAGTTGCAATTAATGCGTGGTGATCGGAAAGAATTGATAGGTCTTTGCGCGTGCCAAACACCTTTTTCACGTGTCTGAAGAACCACATGTAGGATTCATTATTCTCAGAGTCTGCAATACCAAATGCGAGAGGAAATATGTTGTTGTTTCCATCTTTTGCTACTTCTATCATGAGCACACCGCGGTATTTTGATTTCAAGAAGGTTGCATCCACCATCATTACTGGTCTGCAGTGTTTCCAACCCTCAATTGATGCTCCATAAGCGAAAAAAGCATACTTAAACTTATTGTCAGCGGTCCATTTGATGTTAGCAACTGTTCCAGGATTTCTTAATTTCATCATGTGAAGATATTGCGGTAGAAGTGTGTAGTTATTTTCTGGGCTTCCTCTTATGACATTATAAGCGTGTTGGAGGGAACACCATGCTTTGTGGTAACCAATGTGCAAGCCATATCTGCTTCTCATTTCTTCAATGACAAATTTGGGTGTTATCTCTTGTAGTGTATGGCATACTAGGTCTGTAATGTATTCTGCTATGACTTTTGAAGTTGCATTCCTCATGTCAGAGGTTATGAAATTTATTGAACAACTATGTCTCATGTCAGAGGTTATGAAAAGTAGTTAACTTTTCAAAGTTAACTACTTTGAAAAGTTCTGATCCTCTGAACCTTGAACTGTGGAAACGCCAAATGCAGGTTGGGTCAACACATCTGATGTAATACCGTTGCGTGCATGACTTTTCTACCTTGTACTGTCGATGACGAGTAATTGCAATGTTATTCATGCATTTTTTCACGGTATCTTTGTCTTTGAATAAAATGCCAACTTCTATTTGATCAATCGATGCACTAGGTGTCAAAATTTGTGTATCATTTTGTATCCTCTTCCTCTTTAGTGTCTTTCTTTTGTTGCATGGCTGTGTTTGTGTCTCTTCAACTGTCATGCTCGGAGTAAGTGATACAACATTCATTGAAGTTGGATGCTGAGAAAGGTCATTGTTTACAACTTGCTTAATGTTGGGCGGTTGCCATTGTAGCTGCTAAGGTGTCTGGTGAGGAGTTACTATCTCGCTCTGCTCATGTGGAATCCCAAGGTTATGTCCAATAGGGCTGTGTTGTTCGTCATCCAATCCAACTTCAGATATGTCTTCTTCATAAGCAATGCAGAGTTGTCTGCCAATTTCCTCTATGGTTTGTCCTTCTGTTATTAGGATAGAGTCATTATGATGTTCTTGTAATGGGTTGTTCTCCGCATCAGCTGAATTGAACTCTAATATGAAACAGGAATTTCTGAAGTTGTCATTGTTGTTTAGCAGGTACAAGCAAGTGTGAAGATCAATGTCGTTTGTTACACGCATCCCTTTGGATGTTTTCTCACTGGTGTCAAACCATATGTTGGCCTCTTTTTGTTGAGTATCTTGTGTATGCCCCGCAAATATATGTTAAGTGAATTGTGGAAAATTTACACCATCATTGACAAGTATTAGCTTGGTTTCATGATTAACATAATTGTAGGCGGCGTCCCATTTGCCGTTGAAGGCTACGTAGATGCATCTTGGTGTCATTTTTTTGTTAAACTTCCTGCATAAAGAGAGATTCACTTGAGAAAAAAACAAAATGAAATGTATTTAAGTTGTTAGTTTTGAAAATTTAAGTTTTGTCCTTCCCAGCAGACTTTGTATGTAAAGTCATGAAGTATGCCTGAAACGGCATACTCTGCCATTTTGTAAACAGAAGTTCTGCCGCTACCAGCATTCTTCAAAAACGGAGTAACTGTTTTTGCAACAGTTATTCCAATGAAATTGCAACAGTTATTTTCATGAAACTGAAAATATGTCTTTATCCAATTTAAATCAAATCCATGCAACAGTTATTTCAATTTAAAATAGACTAATTTATACTTCTATATAAACCAACACAACTTTTGGAAGAAGGAAAAAAAACACTTTACTTCTGAAAACCAGATATAATCACATACAAAATGAACCAAAATCAACATATTGTACATGTTAATGGTGGCCACGAGCAAGCACATGGACATGCCCATCTTCATAACCAAATCCATCCTAATATTGGAAATTTGCAAATTACTCATGAAATTGCTGATATCAAAAGAGACATAGATTTTCTGAGGGCTTTTTACGGTGCTCTAAGTAGAGAAAATGATGATATGCGAAGAGAATTGTGATTTGTAAGGCAGAGGTTATTCCAGCACACTGGCCAAATTGACGATGGGGCAATTTGGAATGGGTACACATGAAATTAGAACTGATGATAGTAGTTTGGTACTTATGAAGTTAGGATTTTATGTTTTGTGGACATATATATATTTAAATGTATGTTAGTGAAGTGTAAGTTTCTTTAGGTTTGTAGAATTTTACTTTAATGGCTTCTAAACAGAAGTATTGCCTTCTCTGGCATACTTGTTCAGAAGTTTGTTCAGAACTTTGCCTGTAACGGCATACTTTGCTACTTTGTAAATTGTACTTTTGCCTTCTCCGGCATAAGTACTTTTTGTTTTGCTTAACATAATGCAGTAACTGTTTTTGGTTAAAAAAAAAATGAAAACCTCCTCTACCTTTATCCAATTTAAATCAAATGCCTGCAACAGTTATTCCAATTAGAGGATTGACGCAACTGGACTAATTTATACTTCTATATAAACCAGAACTTTTGCCTTCTCCGGCATACTTGTTATGAAATTGGTTCAGAACATTGCCGGTAACGGCATACTATACTCTTTTGTAAATTGAACTTTTGCCTCCTCCGGCATAAGCACTTTTTGTTTTGCTGATGATAATGCAGTAACTGTTTTTGGTTAAAAAAAAAAATGAAAACCTCCTCTACCTTTATCCAATTTAAATCAAATGCCTGCAACAATTATTCCAATTAGAGGATTGACGCAACTGGACTAATTTATACTTCTATATAAACCAGAACTTTTGCCTTCTCCGGCATACTTGTTATGAAATTGGTTCAGAACATTGCCGGTAACGACATACTATACTCTTTTGTAAATTGAATTTTTGCCTCCTCCGGCATAAGCACTTTTTGTTTTGCTGATGTTAATGTAGTAACTGTTTTTGGTTAAAAAAAATAAAATAAAAAAATGAAACCCTCCTCTACCTTCATCCAATTTAAATCAAATGCCTGCAACAGTTATTTCAATTAGAGGATTGACGCAACTGGATTAATTTATACTTCTATATAAACTAGAACTTTTGCCTTCTCCGGCATACTTGTTATGAAATTGGTTCAGAACATTGCCGGTAACAGCATACTCTACTCTTTTGTAAATTGAACTTTTTCCTCCTCCGGCATACTTGTTCTAAATTTGTACACAGTTTGCCTTAATTCAAGTTTAAATCGATAAGCATTGTCTGATTTAAATTGAATTTACTATAATTACAATTTCAAGTAAATAAGCATTGTATACTGATTTAATTAAGGTATAAAGTAATTAAAATCAGAACAAAGCAATAAATCCAATCAATTCTATTTTGCTGATTAATTTTATCATGCGCAATGTTCAATCTGAGCTGTATGTCATCTGTTTCTTAATAATCAGGTCGTAGAAGATGATTTTTTTCAAATATTAACAATCTAAACTCTATAAAATCGTTAAATTGAGTTGAATTAAGATTTGTACATTTTACTGATGTTGTAGCAGCAAAATCAATTGAGAAATCTGGTTTGAAACAACGATTTGAATAATGTGAAAAATTGGGAACGAAGTTGGGCTGGGTTAACGATATGAAAGAAGAGAAGGATTTGAGAATAACAATATTTGTTTTTATATGTAACGGTTAGGGATAGTAATGTCTTTTTACTATGTTGCTTTTGCTCGGAAGGGCAATAATTAAAGACCACCATTTTGAGGGGCAAAATCTAAAGACCAGCCCAAAAGAGGGGCATTCTCGCCAATTGCCCCCTTTTGGGCTACCCTGGCCCAATATTATCTATTGTCATTTGTGTTTGGGCTTCCTTTGCTTGATCCAGTGTTGTATCCAAGTTATTTATAAGAAGTAAGAATGTGTCTTGGAGGTGGTAGTCTTGAACTTTTGACCTCGTTTGTCTCGTAGGCAAAACTTCAATCTTCACAACTTTTGACTTTTGACCTTGAGGATTTGCCTATGGAGCAAGTGGGAATCAAAAATTGAAAACCACCAATTTTCAAGGTCATTGGATGTAATTTCCTGGTTGTATTCATAACACAAATTTTTGGCCGGGGTATCCCTTTTTGTTGCTAGTCTTTAAGTATTGTCCCCGTTTTTTTCTTTGATGCTAAAATAGGTTTCAGTTATGAAGTATTTACTATGCAAGACAATTGACCTTTTTGCCCTTCAAATATAAGCTTCTTGTGTTCTCTATGATAACGCGATACAAATAAACTTTAACGAGTTGGATCCAAACTCACTCGAAAATTTATCCAAAATTGTTGCAACTCTAAAAAGAAGTTGGGAAATTAATTTCATAGATGAATATGTCCAACAAATCTAGAAAAAAAGTTTTGTAAGTCTGTCCATAAGTTGGTGAAATTTATATATAATATAAAGCTAGGCATAGACAATCCTATGTGGCACTTCTCTATGGCCTCTATTGACATTTATCTTTTTTCTCTTTTTTTGGCCTTTTATCTACTTTTTTCTAAATACATTGCTCAATTAATGTGGAAGACATTTAAGAAAATAAGTTACTAAGACCATTGTTCTTTTCCTTAACTTCTAACTTTTCATTTTCACCTATATTAAATGAAGAAGGAAAGAACGTGATGTTGCAAACTAAAACAGCCAGCATTTCCTTTCAAATTAATATCATTAATTCCTCTCATTATTCCTTTACCTAAAAGGCTATAACGTATAAGTGGGTTGTATATATACTAATTTGAAGTTTTTGAACTCAAAAATCAGATCTTTATTTTCGTCTTTGTAAATGGGTGTTGACGGTGCTCATTGTTGACGGGTTGTGTTTCTAGGGAATGCCGCGAGCGAACACTGGATCTCAAATCCAAAATGGAGGTGTCGTATACAGTGTAAACATGTATGGCATGCGTGGTTATTATTTTTTTAATCATTTATGTTCAAACATTAGGAATTTCGATTTTCAATAATTGTATATCGAATAATTTCTCCATATATGATTGGAAAATTATTAATGTCTTATTTGGGTTTCGTTAAAAGCGTTCGTAGGGGAAAGCTGAGCATTCGAACTTCCATTGGCTGACTTTTTGAACAATATTAGAAAAGAAGTTTATTATCCTTGAGAAATACTCGAAGGTGTTGATTCTTCATCTTTTGATTGGTGTTTTATTTCATGTAATTATGTATTAAATCTTCTCTTTTTCTTTTTTACATGGAATTTGGCAGAGTATGAAGCATGAAAACTCTAATCAAAATTTTTCTTGAACATCATCTCTTGAAGAGAAACGATAATGGAATTGGTTAATAGTGAGACGATAGAGGTATAGAAACAAAGCCAATTATATTTTTCTGCAAATTTTTCATAGCAAAATCTATTTTCAGCAAATTTTTTAGTCATCTCACCATCATGAAATGACCTATATTTTTATTTATTTTCTCCCTGAACTTCGCTTTGTACATGATTTTATTCTCATTTTTGTGTTTTTCCCTTACTTTGTTCTCTTAACTCATTTAGTATGAGTTTTCTTAATTGATCAATATACAAGTTATTTTCTTTAAAGTTTAGGATGTTGTTTTTCTCATTTCAGGATTAGATGGGAACCATCAAATTAGGTTCAAGCAATTTAATTTCAAATGTTCCGAATATGCATTTACAATAAAACAAAGGCACTTGAACATTTCTCAGTATATTACTACTTTTTGGTCTTTGTTGGGTTAGATTTTAAGCTATTAAAAATTATTGTGTTGGTTTAGTTGGAATTGAACTGAAATCAGTTAAAGAAAATGATCAAAAGCATAATGAGAGAATGTATATGAAATTTGATGTGCAAAAACATTTTCCACTTTACCTGTTATAACTATTGTAATAGTTTTATAGTAAATCATGAAGAAATATTTGATCAAATCATTTTCTTTTACACGACAAAAATTATTTAGTTATACTTTATTTTTCAAATAAATATATATGTTTTCAATAATTCTCTATTAATTAAAAGAAAAGGCAAAAAAAAAAAGAGAAAAAAGATAAATCACTCTTGAGCCAAAGAGAGGTGCAGAAAAAGTGAAATGACACCTCTTTTTGGCTCAAGAAAGTTGTTTGTCTTTTTTCTTTTAGCATCTACTTTCATTTTTTCCGTTAAAGATATGTTAATCATTTCTTCCTTTCGCAACAATTATAATGCTGCAATTAAAAAGTAATAAATAATCTCTATAAATTCTAAAATATGAATATAGAATGTAAAATGCTAATGGATTATTCAAGTGCAACTGTCTAGGCTTTTACAGTTATTTAACAATTAATATATTTAATTTGCTTCAGTCATAAATCGTGAGAGGTCAAGGGATTATTCATATCCCTTTATTTCGTACTAATTTTCTCAGAGAGACAATTGGTAGCAGGCAAATGCAGTACTGTACTCAGAGAGAGAATAGAGTTCTTTTTACTAAATTTATCGCTTTTATATTTGTTAGCATGTTAGTTTTATTTTTATCCATTTATTTTGTAGTTTTTCTTTTTCTTGGTTGAAACAAATGTTTTAAACTAAATGAAGACATAATGTATATATATCTTTAATTACTTATTTATGATAAATTTTTTATATTCAATTTTTACAATTCTAAGAGAAACTATATTTCACAACCGCGTGAAGCGCGGACCTTTTTACTAGTTGAATAAATAATTAATAAATGAATTGAATTAGGTGTATAGTTTGTCTGCACTATCAAATTAAAGTCACTTGCAAGACAAGTACACGCCTCTAGCACTAGCAAGTCTAATTTGACAACCTTGTAAACAAACAACAACAATATGCGGAGTGTATTCACACGAGTGAATTTGGAGAGAATAGAGTGTCCAGATAAATTATATTCTTAGTTATTACTACAAATATATGCATAAGACCACTGGAATTAACAATTATAAAAAACTGAAAACTTATAGAACTGTGAAAAATTAGAGGTGTTAGAGTTAAAAAGAAAGACAAGAACTGAAAATTGACGCGAACCATTATAAATAAATTACTACTATTGTTAAGTGAACAAGTGATGTCAATGAAGAAAGATACAGACGAATATACTGATTGATAACAACGTCTTATTGACACATCTGTTGACCATTCCACAAGATCCCCATGGATTTGATTTTATAATGACAGTGTCATCATTTGAGGTACTAAGTTCATGACAATGAAAATGGGAGTAGAAGTCAATCTCTTTGGTGGATGCTATATCCAACTTATGAGTTAATACTAATAACTTTTATCTCAGAAAGTCATTCAATTTTATTTTGTAATACAAAAGTTACTCAATTAATGGTATTTATCTCATAAAGTTACTTAACTTTATTTTGTAACAATATAGTCACTCAACTTTGTTAGTTCACCTTCAAAGTTAATCAATTATTGCTATTTCACTTACAAAGTCACTCAATCAATTTAAGCGATATTTTCAGTAGATATTGCTGATGTGGAAAATTCTTAAAACCAATTTTTTTCAAACTAAAAACTATTTATTTTGATTAACCATTAATTGATCCGTCTTTTATTTTACTAGAATGAATCGCTTTTTATTTTCTTTTAAAATGGTTTTAAAAATTTTCCACGTCAGCAATATCTACCGGAAATATCGCTTAAATTGTTTGAGTGACTTTGTAGGTCAAATTGTAATAGTTGAGTGACTTTGTAGAACTGACAATAGTTGAGTGACTTTTCAGTTACAAAACAAAGTTGTGTCACTTTCTAAGATAATTACCATTAGTTGAGTGATTTTTATGTTACAAAATAAATTAAGTGACTTTCTGAAATAAAAACCGTTGGTCCAAATTTTAAATTTAATGGCCAAAGAAGTATACTTCCCTAAAGCATACAAAATAAATAAATTACCATGTAACCATATAATAGGCCACTTTGATTATGCATTAATCATCCTACAACTTAATAAGATTAAGTTGATAACTGATTGAGCGCGCTTTTAATTTCTTTCTCCTACTCTTAATTACTTCACCTCGTGAATACTTCTTGATTGTCTCTATATAACACTTTTGACCAACAACAACAATCTCAACTTCCGAACCTGTCTACATAAAATGGCTACTGCCTCTTCCTCAAAAGGTCAAATTCTTATCAAGCAACACTGAAATCCAGTGAGTCACATGAGCACCATCCGAATGGTACTTTTTGAGCATCAAAATATGAAATACAGGGTGAACATCGGACCCCATAAGTGGGTCTGAGGAGGATAGGATGTACGCAGACCTTACCCCTGCCTTTGTGGGGCCGAGACATAATACTCTTAATCACCTAAGAGAATTAACTATTTATAATGTCTCGAGCGGTAAAAGAATCTATCCTAAAATAATTCATGTCAAATACAATAACAACAACACATCATACTTAGTGTAATTCTATAAGTGAGGTATGGGGAGAGTGGTGTGTACGCAGCCTTATCCCTACCTTGTGAAAGTAGAGAAGTTATTTCCGATAGACCATCAGATCAAGTAATGCATATCAAAAATCAAGTAGGCAAAGCAAATACAGCAGTGAAGGAGCTACACTGAAAACAATGGAGAAGAGAACAATAGCAACAACAAATAATAAGGTAACCGAAGCAAATGAAACAACAGGTGATACTAAAATCAAGAATAAGATAGTAGAACAGTAATGATAGCAACATTGAAACAGAAACTAGACAATGGCCGACTTCTTACTAAACTTCTATCCTAATCGTCGACCTTCATATGTTCCATAAACTCTTGAATGAAAAAGGGGGGGGGGGGGGGGGGGGCAAGAATATTGTGTTGGCCGATTAAGAGTAATTTGCAAGTCGTGGACGGTTTGAGGGTTATATAATTTGGGGATGTTATTCATAAGATGAGAAGGGGGAGCCGGGGAGGACGACCGGCCCAGACGAGATTCCGGTGAAATTTTGAAAGAGCACAGTATGAAGTGGCTAATTGAGTAGTCAAATGAGGAATTAAAATTAAAAGATCAATATCCATCAAACATATTTTTTGCCAAAGAAGGGAAGAACAAAGATCACCAAAAAATGCCTTCACTCATTTCATAAGTTGGACCACCAGAAGAAGAAGATAATAAACAGTAAAGAAATTGAAGGGGTGTAATACACACACAATATAAAAGGAAGAAAGAGGCGCAAACCTTAGAAACAAATTCAAACTCACACAAACAACAAAGATTGTGCATGTTTGACATGAGTCAAAGACTTTGAAGTTCCACATCATACTCACGACTCACTTTCCTCGTTCTACTTCTTCTTCTTTTGTCGTTCCCTCAACCACCACTGATCATAACAACACAAACAAACTGAATGGAGAAATCAAGAATGTAACGTAACCCAACTTCGATTTCTCCGAGAAAACCAAACACCCATTTTGCAGAAAGCAATGAATCCTAGTAAAATTGAAGCAGATGATCTATTCCATCATCACTTAGACCCCCATCATCAAATCTTGGATCAATCTCAACCGTCAATTCTTCGTGACGATGAAGATGAACCCTTCTTTTCAGATATCGGGTTTTTCCGCGATGACGATGAAGATGCTGCTAGCCACAGCTCCTCCGATCACCTAATTCAATCGCTACCCCGATTGGACCAACAAAACGACACCGTTTCTCTAAACCCTAACCCTAATTTGATTTTGGGAACCGATAAAAACAAGGGGGAGAAGCGCAATCGGGGTTATATAAGCCCGGAACCGCACATTTCATCTCAATTCTACACATTCAATAAGGAATCACATGCCCTGATGATACGTGTCCTCCTCGAAAACCGTGTCGCCACGCCTGATGAAATCCGATCCGTCACATCGGCACCGGTGCTGCAGAGCTGGCGCGTCGTGTGGAAGGATCGAAACGAGGATACAGCGTACCTCACAGCCTGGAAAAGGATCCAGGACAAGCTCGTGGCGAATATCGACCCGTTGAATGGTAATGAATTACTCTGTTTCAAGAATAATAACAGTCAGTTTGTTTCCCATTTTGATCAATGGCATGATATAGTTACAACTTTTCATTGTGATGCGGATTTAAAACACTTGGGGTTGAAAGAGACTGTAGAGAGAATTAAACAGGTTTGGACTGTAGGTGCTAAGTTTTATGGAATACCTGAGAGTTATATTAGGGTCTGTGTTGAAAATTGCCCCGTGTGCTGTGAGTCTGCGCCACGTACGAAAAGACGTAGGTTTGAGTATACGGAGTCGTTTGATGTACCTGCCAAGGATGTGCCGCTTAGATTACAGCAATTAGCGACGAAGTATAAAGTGGTGTTGTGTATTAGGCAGAAATATATAAGGTATAAGCCATTTATGGCTGAGGTTAAAGATTACGCGTGTCATCGAGCGGGAGAGCCTGTGTCCTCGAAGAAATCGAAGATATTAAAGAGGGAGCCTTACGCGTCAAAAAGGTGTGGGTGTGGGTTTCGTATAAGGGCGATAGTTCCTATATCAAATTATAATGAGAAGGATAAGACATTTGTCTATCAGGAGGAAGGGACAGCAGTATTTAAGTTATATGCGGTGCACTCGGGGCATGAACCTGGCCCTTTGGATGGGAATGCAAGAATAATGCATCGAGTTGTTGGGCATAAAGGAGGGTTTTTGATGGATCAGGAAACAGTGTATGGGATGGGCGATGAAGCAGAAAATGGAGATTTTGGGTTCCTTGGGAAGGATGGTGGAGATCTGCAACATTCGATTTTGCAGCAAATTCAGGAAGCGAGGAATGAGATTGGCCTACTTGAGGGCCAGATTGGGAAAGTTCCTCAGGAGTTATTGTGCTCGGTGTCTCGTGAATTGTTTGATTTTGTGAATAAGCTTAGGAATGTGAGAGAATATGGATCAAAGTCAGCTGGATTGCTCTCAGATAAGCCGATCTCGGATGATCTACTGGTAGGGGAAAATGATTTGGCAGATTGGGGTGCGCATCATCATCGCATTTTTGAGGACGGCAAGGATGCAGAGCTCATCGATGAAGATGAAGACAGCTTTGGGAGAACGCTTGGGGAGGTTGCATCTTGGGATCAGATAAGGTCAGATTGTAGGAATGAGAAGGATCTGCTGGGTGAGTCTTGTAAATCAGAGAAACCATTGGAATGCAATGAATTTGATCAGAAGCGCATTCTTGACTGTGGGAATTCTAAACTGACCAAGCCCTTAAGGCATGATGACAGTATAGATACAGATGTAGGTTTCGTTGTAGAGAACTTCTACCCAGAGAACCCTAAATGGTTTGATTCTCCCTGTGAACTGGACTCGCACACAGATTGTGTTGACAGCCGATTCAAGCCTGGGGAGATTGTTTAGAGATCTTACAGCTGGTGACCCACTCTAACTTAATTTGAGTCTTTTTCGCTCCATTTTTCATGCCATAATGTTAGAGGTGGGTTGTATATTTGTGTAAACAAAAGGTTGAAATATCTGGCAGCCTCTTTGTTGTCTTTGCTGTTGTATTTCTGTAAAGTACAGCCTGTGGGCTTCTTTGCACATAGATTAGATAGTTACTTGACTTGTCATAAATTCTCAAAACTTAAACTTGGTTTCCGTATCTGAGTTAGTGATTACCTTTATTATCTTGCATTTATCGTATATGTTTCTGGTCTATTGATTTTATTTATGAGATGCATATAGCTGATAATTACTACTGAATCTACCTGTGCTTCTGTTTTGTCATTATAATTATCCTAAAACGATTTCTTTATGCAGTCTCTTAGGGAAAAATTGGAGTTCTATAAACATATAACTTAACCATCTTGCTACAGATAAACTTAACCATCTTGCATATATCTGTAGCATTGTAGAGTGACATTAAACATAATTTGGGATGTTCTGGAAAGGAAGAAAGTCACATAAATAGGAAAAAGAAAATCTAATTAATACTGTAGATTACAGGTGGCTTGTTACATTATACCTTTTTGCTTCAAGAAGCCTTAACTGGGACTTGTTAATCTCGCTTGATTATCAGCCGCACTACCCTAGTTAGGGATCCAGGACAGGGCCAGGATTGTTAACTGACCTACTTCCTTGGATCACCTGTTCACACTGCATAAACCAGTGAGTGCTTTTAAAACCATTGTTCCTGTGACTGTGGATGGTGAGTTTTTTCTTGAACACTTCTGGAAATATTGCTCCTATGACAGGAATGTAAAAGATAAGCATGATATCTCTGAATGCACTCTGTTGAAGGTTGTTTGTTTCACAATTTAGATAGAACTTGCAAACCTATCTCCAGTTGAAATAACGTTCGACAGGCAAGGATTTCCTTTTTATGGAAGAATTGGAGTTCTTTGTTCAGTTTTAAAGTGATTAATTTTAAATTGGAGTATGGTGAGATTTGAAAAGTATGCTATCTTTGAAGACGTCGCAATATTTTTAAAAATAGCATAATTTATTTTAGAAGTGTTGACCCAAGTGCTCCTCCAACTGGTTGTTCTCCTTAGATTTCATTGAATTAGTTGTCTGATACCCGTTAATTTCAAACTCACATTTGCTTTTCAGTCATGCTAAAACCGAAAGTATCCTTCTTATTTCCCCTAACATGCATACTTATCCCAAAGAGAAAGAAAGAAAATCAAAAAAAAAAAAAAAAAGAAAGAAAGAAAGAAAGAAAATCAAGTATATAAATTTTGACTTCTTCTTTGTGAACTATTGATGCTAACTAAAGAATGAGGACGGTGATAACTTGAATTTTCAAATAACGACCAAGATTGACTAAATCTGTTTATATTATAGCTGTATCAATTTAGGATTAAGATGATCTCTTTAGCAAACTCTCTCTTGTGTTTATTTAAGAATGTAATCCGAAGTGGTTGTTATGCCTGTCTCTGTCATATTTGTGAATATTATACGCTGCCATAAGTAATTTTTGGGTAGTAATGGTATTGAAGAAAAAGCCTAGAAGACCATAAGTTGTGATTGGTCCGAAATCCTGTGAATTAATAGAGTGGCTAAGTAGATTAATATGAACATCGTGACTCATGAAGCGTCTCATAGTAAACCAGTTGTTGCTGATACCTCCTTCTCTTTTCCTTCTTCCACAACTAGAGCTCGGAGATTAACAAAATGTTGGAGAATGTGGCAAAAAGTTCTAGTTCTTCATTTTTTATGTTTTTCCCTTTTTGATGAAGGTGGCAAAAGCTTCTAGTTGGAGATGACAATTTGGATCTCTATGAAGTCACAATTTCTTTGGATTGTTGATGACCTTAGTGTTGATGTACGAATGATGGATTATATTTTTGGCTTCTGAGTGAGATTGAACAGGGTTTCATGAAATGATACTATTCCCCTCGTTCTTTTTATCTTAGATTACTTCAAGTCTTTATTAAATTAAATATTAAATGAAGTCAAAAGGTACATACATATACTAACTTCATTATATACGATATTATGAAATAAAAGGATTATACGCATACGACGAGTCTTTAGCTGAAAAAAGAATGAAAGTTTCATAAGTCGAGGTTCATATTATAGTAGAAAGCGTGATAAAGCACCCTTCTTTAATGGTTTGAAATCATCATGTAAATAGATGTCTGTAGTTTACTCTCTTGAGGATAACTCAACAAGCTTTGACCAAAAAAAAATAAAAAAAAATCAACTAGCTAATCAACTCATCTTGATTGGAAAAAGAAGGATAAAACTCTAGCTTATTCAGGATTTGTTTTGTTCCAAGTTCTAGTTTGACTTGTTTGCTCTAAAATCTAAGTCCTTTTTCAGAAACAAGGGAAATTTTGGAGAAGATGAGACTGATTTTCATTCAATAGATATGATTATGTATCCTGATGCGATATGATCTTGTTTATGCGTTATGACACAATAATAACATGTATATGCAAACCTCATAGATATTTCGAGAATCAGTAAAATTTATTCAATTTAGGTGAGAACTCTTTATTTTCTTGAAAGAAGAGTCTCAATCTAAGTACAGAGTATTTACAATTGTGTCTACTTGTTTGAACTCCTGATACGTTGTTATCAGTGAAGAGACCTGTTCTGACTATGTACTAAAATCACTAGGATTCTTTTTGGACAGTTTTGGCAAAATTAAATGCCGTCAATCTCTAAACTTTGGACACATTTTTGGAATTTCTTTTAAAGCCATTAATAATACTAATGATCAAATCCATTAGGAATCCCTGGTGTGAAAGCAATCTGTGAATATATGATTTGTCATACAACTTTAAAAGTTGTGACGGTGTGGTTGAGATTCCCTTGGTGTGGTTGAGATTCTCTTGCATTTATCGTGTATGTTGCTGCTCCATTGATTTTATTTCTGAGACGCATATAGCTGATAATTTACTACTGAATCTACCTGTGCTTCTGTTTCGGCATTATAGTTATCCTAAACGATTTCTATATGCAGTCTCTTACGGAAAAGTTGGAGTTCTATAAACACATTACTAAACCATCGTGCATGTATTTGTAGTGTTTGTAGAATGGCATTAAACAAATTTTGGGAAGTTCAGAAAAGGAAGAGTGTGGCATAAATAGGAAAAGAATAATAGCTAATCAATACTTTAGATTACAGGAGACTTGTTCCATAATACCTTTTGGCTTCAAGAATCATTACCTTTTTTGTTCATACTCCGTACTTTGTTAGTAAACCTGGGATATGAATTGTAAGGCTTGTTGATCTCTTTTAATTATCAGCAACACTACTCTAATTTTCAACAAGCTTTGACCAAAAAAAATAACTCGACTTTCGCTAATCAACTCATTTTGATATGGAAAAAGAATAAAGAAGGCAAGGATAAAAATCTTAGTGTTCTGCTCTAAATCTAAGTCCTATTTCAGAAACAAGGGAAATTTTGGATAAGATGAGCTGTGTGATCAGTACATATGATTGTGTATCCTGATCTTGTTTATGTGCTATGATACAATAATAATAGGCATATGCAAACCTCGTTGATATTTTGGGAATCAGTAAAACTAACCCAATTTAGGTAAGAACTCTTCGTATTTAAAATAGTGTTACTTATTTGAAGTCCTGATACATTGGTATCAATGAAGAAATATCTTTTGACCATATACTAAAATCACTAGGATTCTTTTTGGAAAGTTTTGGCATAATTAAATGCTGTCAATCCTAAACATTGGACACATTTTTGGAATTTCTTTTAAAGCCATTAATAATACTAATGATCAAATCCATTAGGCATCCCTGGTGTGAAAGCACTCTGTGAATATCTGATTTGTTATACAACTTTAATAAGTTGTGACGGTGTGGTTGAGATTCTCTTGCCATTGGTGCTGGAGAGATTTTTATTAGTTTGCTTGTAAAAAAACTCTTTCCAGTCAACTCTTGAGTTAGTTCCAGATTTGCTATTGTGGAAAATAGAAATGACAGATCTTCATACTAAAGTTGTTTTTGCCTAAGAAAGACACAATCAATGTGTTCACACTACTGAGCATAAGTTGCTAAGTTTAGCCTCGAGTTCTGAAAGCAGTCGTGTGGTGACGACCTCTTAAGCTGCTAGCAAACATGGAAATGTGTGAAGGTTTATTGTTAAAGAACTAGTTTGTGGCATGTATCTTAAATTGGACATACAATTGATGAATAGAAAGCTTACGGGAACTTGTCATTGTCTGTAATTTTAAGTTCAACCATAAAAGTTATCCTCACATATACCTGTAATTGTTTTCTAATTTTTCTTAATTACGTGTATAGCATCTTAGAATGAAAATGATGGGTAAAGACAATTGAAGTTCATTTAAGATTTCCTTGAATGTGTGTTGGCCACCTTCCTTTACATACAAAGAGCTGATGGAAGTTTTTCTGTCATTACTTTTCTTCTTTCTATTAGAATTGTTGGAATAACTATTTTTGGTCTTAGAAGAATGCATTTGTATGTCTAAAGAAGGCTGATGTCTGCTCCTGCTTTTTTTTTTTAGGGATAAAATTCACGTCTTGATTGTTATTTTCCCTTGGCGGACCTTGTTACAAATCCCTTATTACCTGTGAGGTCTTTTTTTTTGATTAAGCACCGGGTGTCCGGGTCTCTTTGAGCCCCGACTAATCCCGGGGGTGCACAGGCCCTCGGCAAGGAGTTTCCCGCAAGTGCACCACGGTTAATTCAGGGTTTTACCCCAGTCCGATGGCCCTCAGAAATTGTTTGCACCCAGTGGGTTTCGAACTTGAGACCTTGAAAGGGAGCACCCCAAGGCTCAAGCCAATTACCACCAGGCCAACCCCTGAGGGTTCCACCAGGCCAACCCCTGAGGGTTACCAGGCCAACCCCTGAGGGTTCTTATTACCTGTGAGGTCTTTCCCCACTTATCCACAATTTGGTTAGTCCTGTTCCACATATGCGCATATCTAAATGAAAGGCTCTAAAGTTAATACATTTGTCCTCTTGACAAAAACATGAGCGAAAGCGAAAGGCTTATCTATCATTAACCTATTGAGCTTCTTCGGATCTCAAGGTCCTTCATCAACATGTATTTGTAGCTTCTTTTTTATTGTACTTCTGTAACTCTTAAAATTACTTGTTGTGATAGACAAATTAAACAGTTAGCCTGTGAAATTAGAATCAAGATAAATGCCTCTCCCTGTTTCGGCTTCTTTTTCAAGTTATGGCACATCCTGTTAATTTGGTTTTCCATGTGTCTAGTAGAGTAGGTGTTTGTACCCTAAGCTTAGAATAGATAGCCCATTATGGATCTTGGAAATTGGAGCAGACTAGTTTTTCTGGCTGTGGGTGATTTTGAGGTATGTATGAGGTGTTCAAGAGAGTTTATGGCCAGCTCCCATACGGAATTGATAGCACAATGTTGGCAGGCTGCTATTTTGAAGAAAACAAGCTTTTGACACATTGCTTGGGTGGCGTGAAGCTTTTGGTGAGGAAAACTTAAGTTTCAGTAAGTTAATTATTTGCAGTTTTTTTTTTCTTTTTTTTTGTGAAGCAGGTAACATATATTATATAGATAGTAAGACTATAAAAAGACTGCATAATCATCCATAATTACAGGACTGTAAAGAGACCAATTTACAGCTCCTCTATCATCTACAAGGAGTCTAAAACATTAAAAATTGAATCATGATCTTCTACACATGTTCCTTTACACCAAAATACAAAAGTACCAAACACTTCAACTTTATCTTCTGGATATGGCTTGATTTATCTTCAAAGCATCTTTTGTTCCTTTCTACCCATATTTGCCGATTGTTGCTCGTTATGTTCTCACTTGACATACTGCGCTTGTTCCTCTTCTATTTTTGCATTTATTTGCTTCATTTGTTTTATTCTTTTTGGTGAAAATTTACATATTGAAAAATGATCTTTGTTGCTTGACTGATGCTTTTTGAAATAGTTTTTTTTTTTTTTTGAAGTGGAGTTGCTCGACTGATGTTG
The DNA here is from genome assembly GCF_019175385.1 of Lycium barbarum. Taxonomy (NCBI): domain Eukaryota; kingdom Viridiplantae; phylum Streptophyta; class Magnoliopsida; order Solanales; family Solanaceae; genus Lycium; species Lycium barbarum. Next base: position 115,524,894 of record NC_083342.1, read on the forward strand.
CTTATGTTATGTTTGGGGATGTTCATTAATGAAGTGCAAACAACAGTTTTCTAGTCCTAAAGAACGAAAACAATGCTTTCATTATCTTCTGGTTTGGAAGGATAAAATTTTACTGTTGGGGGTGGCATGGTCAGAAGCATAATTGACTCTCTGAATGTCTTTTGGATGAACAAATTCCCCTCTGGTCCATTCCAGCGGATTATGTGGCTTGGTCCAGTTCACCCCTAGAAAGCCAGAGTACCTCAACTATTCTTGTGAGATTTAAATTTCAGTTTTGTCAGCACATACTGTGTATGAAAAACTAAAGAACTTGTATGATTGCAGTTGGATGCCCTTTCTCTCTCTTTCATATGTTCCATATGGGATTTGAATTCTAAAATCCAAGCTTCACAAGCAATTGATTATGTTATGTTGAAAACAAGTAAGCTGTAGGAGCTTATTAACACCCTAATGTCTGTTCTTTATGTGATGATTCTGAAATCACCATTCTCATGTTTGGCCTGTCTAATTCAAAATTCAACTTGATGTGGCATTTGGAATGCTGTCTTTCTAACCCTTGAAGTTTTATATGCTTTTCATGAAAATGAAATTTAATTGATAGTTTACCCCCCAGTTGACAGCTGCTGTATCTGAGGTTGCATCTTTTGAACCTGTTAAAGGTTGTGCGTGCAATCTGGGCCCTGAAATTCATATGCCCCCTAATGTCAAAAAAAAAAAAAGTATGCCCCCTCCCTTCACATCCTGACTTTTTCTTTATGCCCCTTTGTATCCCTCAAGATTGGTGGCACCTTAGGTTGTAAATTCAGGAACAAACAGTCCACTCAGTTGATCCATGCGAAGAAGTGTAGTGGAACTCCAACTAATATTCGAGCCATGTAAACTTCATCCGACTTCAGCTGAGTCACAGGTTACATGGTCTCCAACGTTCGTGAAGAGAACAGCAGCTTTGAGTGCCGTCTTACTCGACTTGGGACCTTGAGGGGATCAGAACAAGCAAGCTCTCTTCCTATGCATAATTGCTTTTACAGTTACCGAAGTTTCACCATCCTCTTGTTTTCTATTTACATGTGTACAGGTTACCTCGTATAATAGTTTAGAAGACTCTTTGTTTTTACGAAAAAACGCAAGTAGACGACCTCGGCGAGTTATCTTGAGAGAAGTCTCACATGGAGTTGCTTGATAGAAGTGCTAAAACATGATCATTGAGGTAATTCTCTTTCCATTGATGCCACCTAGATAGCACAAAGTTGGTTGTTCAGTTGATATATAAACATGATTTTTCAAGGGGGTAAATAAAATTTAAGTTTTCAACCTGTATTATTGCTTGAGATTCAGATTTTGTAATTGCTGCCATATTTCTTTTGGACTGCTGTCACATAGCTTCCTTAAGTAAGGTGTGAGTCATGATTGGTTGTACTTATTTTGATGCACGAACATTTATCGGTGCTAAGTTTTATGGAATACCTGAGAGTTATATGCGGATTTAAAACATTTGGGGTTGAAAGAAACTGTAGATAGAATTAAATAGGTTTGGACTGTAGGTGCTAAGTTTTATGGAATACCTGAGTTATATTAGGGTCTGTGTTGAAAATTGCCCCGTGTGCTGTGAGTCTACGCCACATACTAAAAGGCGTAGGTTTGAGTATACGGAGTCGTTTGATGTACCCGCCAAGGATGTGCTGCTTAGATTACAGCAATTGGCGACGAAGTATAAAGTGGTGTTGTGATTTAGACAGAAATATATAAGGTACAAGCCATTTATGGCTGAAGTTAAAGATTACGCGTGTCATCGAGCGGGAGAGCCTGTGTCCTCGAAGAAATCGAAGATATTAAAGAGGGAGCCTTACGCGTCAAAAAGGTGTGGGTGTGGGTTTCGTATAAGGGCGATAGTTCCTATATCAAATTATAATGAGAAGATAAGACATTTGTCTATCAGGAGGAAGGGACAGCAGTATTTAAGTTGTATGTGGTACACTCGGGGCATGAACCTGGCCCTTTGGATGGGAATGCAAGAATAATGCATCGAGTTGTTGGGCATAAAGGAGGGTTTTTGATGGATCAGGAAACAGTGTATGGGATGGGCGATGAAGCAGAAAATGGAGATTTTGGGTTCCTTGGGAAGGACGGTGGAGATCTGCAACATTCGATTTTGCAGCAAATTCAGGAAGCGAGGAATGAGATTGACCTACTTGAGGGCCAGATCGGGAGAGTTCCTCAGGAGTTATTGTGCTCGGTGTCTCGTGAATTGTTTGATTTTGTGAATAAGCTTAGGAATGTGAGAGAATATGGATCAAAGTCAGCTGGATTGCTCTCGGATAAGCCGATCTCAGATGATCTACTGGTAGGGGAAAATGATTTGGCAGATTGGGGTGCGCATCATCATCGTATTTTTGAGGACGGCAAGGATGCAGAGCTCATCGATGAAGATGAAGACAGCTTTGGGAGAACGCTTGGGGAGGTTGCATCTTGGGATCAGATAAGGTCAGATTGTAGGAATGAGAAGGATCTGCTGGGTGAGTCTTGTAAATCAGAGAAACCATTGGAATGCAATGAATTTGATCAGAAGCGCATTCTTGACTGTGGGAATTCTAAACTGACCAAGCCCTTAAGGCATGATGACAGTATAGATACAGATGTAGGTTTCGTTGTAGAGAACTTCTACCCAGAGAACCCTAAATGGTTTGATTCTCCCTGTGAACTGGACTCGCACACAGATTGTGTTGACAGCGGATTCAAGCCTGGGGAGATTGTTTAGAGATCTTACAGCTGGTGACCCACTCTAACTTAATTTGAGTCTTCTTTGCTCCATTTTTCATGCCATAATGTTAGAGGTGGGTTGTATATTTGTGTAAACAAAAGGTTGAAATATCTGGCAGCCTCTTTGTTGTCTTTGCTGTTGTATTTCTGTAAAGTACAGCCTGTGGGCTTCTTTGCACATAGATTAGATAGTTACTTGACTTGTCATAAATTTTCAAAACTTAAACCTGGTTTCCATATCTGAGTTAGTGATTACCTTTATTATCGCATATGTTTCTGCTCTATTGATTCTATTTCTGAGATGCATATAGCTGATAATTACTGCTGAATCTACCCGTGCTTCTGTTTTGTCATTATAATTATCCTAAAACAATTACTTTATGCAGTCTCTTAGGGAAAAGTTGGAGTTCTCATCTCATCAAAAAAAAAAAAAAGTTGGAGTTCTATAAACATATAACTAAACCATCTTGCATGTAATCTGTAGCGTTGTAGATGGCATTAAACATAATTTGGGATGTTCTGGAATGGAAGAACGTCACATAAATATGAAAAAGAAAATCTAATTAATACTGTAGATTATAGGAGGCTTGTTACATAATACCTTTTGCCTTCAAGAAGCATTACCTGGGATATGAATTGTGAAGACTTGTTAATCTCGTTTGATTATCAGCGACACTACTCTAGTCTAGTTTGTATAGGGATCCAGGACAGGGCCAGGATCGATAACTGACCTACTTCCTTGGACCATCCTGTGGGGTGAGCAATGCTGGCGGTTCTCGTCCTGTTCCTACTGCACAAACCAGTGAGTGCTCTTAAAACCATTGCTACTGTGACTATGGATGGTGAGTTTTTTCTTAAACACTTCTGGAAATATTGTTCCTATTACCGGAATGCAAAAGATAAGCATGATGTCTATGAATGCACTCTGTTGAAGGTGGTTTGTTTAACAATTTAGATAGAATTTGCAAACCTATCTCCAGTTGTAATAACGTTTGATAGGCAAGGATTTCTTTTTTATGGAAGATTGGAGTTCTTTGAAGATGTCGCAATATTTTTAAAAATAGCATAATTATTTTTAGAAGGGTTGAGCTAAGTGCTCCTCCAACTGGTTGTTCTCCTTAGAAGCATGATTACTTTTTTTTTTTTTTTTTTTTTTGCATAGTAGTGAGGTCTTGATGATTTCATTGAATTAGTTGTCTAATACCCGTTAGTTTTAGACTCACATTTCTCTTTCAGTCATGCTAAAACCGAAAGTATCCTTCTTATTTCCCCTAACATGCATACTTATCCCAAAAAGAAAGAAAAAAGATCAAGTATATAAATTTTGACTTCTTCTTTGCGAACTATTGATGCTAACTAAAGAATGAGGACGGTGATAATTTGAATATTTAAATAACGAGCAAGATTGACTAAATCTGTTTTTATTAGCTGTATTAATTTAGGATTAAGATGATCTCTTTAACAAACTCTCCCTTGTGTTTATTTAAGAATGTAATCCGAAGTGGTCGTTATGCCTGTCTCTTCCATATTTATGAATATTTATACATTGTCATAAGCAATTGGTGGGTAGTATTGAAGGAAAAGCCTAGAAGACCATAAGTTGTTATTGGTTCGAAATCCTGTGAATTAATAGAGTGACTAAGTATACGTGGATAATATGGGAGAAGATTCTTATTGATTGTTTCAATAGATTAATATGAACATTGTGACTAATGAGCCGTCCCATCGTAAAACCAGTTGCTGCTGATACCTCCTTCTCTTTTCCTTCTTCCACAACTAGAGCTTGGAGATTAACAAAATTGTTGGAGAATGTGGCAAAAAGTTCTAGGTCTTCATTTATTTTTATTTCTTCCTTTTTGATGAAGGTGGCAAAAGCTTCTAGTTGGAGATGGCAATTTGGATCTCTATGAAGTCACAATTTCTTTGAATTGTTGATGACCTTAATGTTAGATGTACGAATGATGGATTATATTTCTGAGTGAGATTGAACAGGGGTACATGAAATGATACTATTCAATGGTTTGAAATCATCATGTAAATAGATGTCTGTAGTTTATTCTCTTGAGGATAACTCAACAAGCTTTGACCAAAAAAATAAAAATAAAATTCAACTAGCTAATCAACTCATATTGATTGGAAAAAGAAGGATAGACCTCTAGCTTATTCAGGATTTGTTTTGGTCAAGTTCTAGTTTGACCTGTTTGCTCTAAAATCTAAGTCCTATTTCAGAAAGAAGGGAAATTTTGGATAAGATGATACTGTTAATGTTCATTCAGTACATATGATTGTATATCCTGATCTTGTTTCTGTGTTATGATATAATAATAACAGGATATGCAAGCCTCGTTGATATTTTGGGAATCAGTAAAATGAACCCAATTTAGGTAAGAACTCTTTGTTTTCTTGAAAGATGAGTCTCAATCTAAGTACAGAGTATTTAAAATAGTGTTACTGATTTGAATTCCTGTTACATTGATATCTATGAAGAGATATGTTTTTGCCTAGATACTAAAATCACTAGGATTCTTTTTGGAAAGTTTGCAAAATTAAATGCCGTCAATCTCTAAACTTTGGACACATTTTTGGATTTTTTTTTTAAAGCCACTAATAATGCTAATGATCAAATCCATTAGGCATCCCTGTTGTGAAAGCAATCTGTGAATATATGACCATACAACTTTAATAAGTTGTGACGGTGTGGTTGAGATTCTCTTGCATTTATCGTGTATGTTGCTGCTCCATTGATTTTATTTCTGAGATGCATATAGCTGATAATTTACTACTGAATCTACCTGCGCTTCTGTTTCGGCATTATAATTATTCTAAAACAATTTCTATATGCAGTCTCTTACGGAAAAGTTGGAGTTCTATAAACACATTACTAAACCATCATGCATGTATTTGTAGCGTTGTATAAACAAATTTTGGGAAGTTCAGGAAAGGAAAAGTGTCACATAAATAGGAAAAGAATAATAGCTAATCAATACTGTAGATTATGGGATACTTGTTCACAATACCTTTTGGCTTCAAGAAGCATTACCTTATTTGTTCATACTCCGTACTTTGTTAGTATACCTAGGATATGAATTGTGAAGGCTTGTTAATCTCTTTTAATTATCAGCAACGCTACTCTGTTTTTCAACAAACTTTGACCAAAAAAAAAAAAAACTCGACTTGCGCTAATCAAATCATCTTGATGTGGAAAAAGAATGAAGAAGGCAAGGATAAAAATCTTAGTGTTCTGCTCTAAATCTAAGTCCCATTTCAGAAACAAGGGAAATTTTGGATAAGATGAGCTGTGTAATGTTCATTCAGTACACATGATTGTGTATCCTGATCTTGTTTATGTGCTATGATACAATAATAACTGGCATGTAAACCTCGTTGATATTTGGGAATCAGTAAAACTAACCCAATTTAGTAAGAACTCTTTGTTTTCTTGAAAGATGAGTCTCAATCTAAGTACAGAGTATGTAAAATAGTGTTACTTATTTAAATTCCTGATATATCGATATCAATGAACAGATATGTTTTGACTATATACTAAAATCACTAGGATTCTTTTTGGAAAGTTTTGGCAAAATTAAATGCCGTCAATCTCTAAACTTTGGACACATTTTTGGAATCTCTTTTAAAGCCATTAATAATAATAATGATCAAATCCTTTAGGCATCCCTGGTGTGAAAGCAATCTGTGAATATCTGATTTGTCATACAACTTTAATAAGTTTTGACGGTGTGGTTGAAATTCTCGTGCCATTGGTGCTCGAGAGATTTTTATTGGTTTGCTTCTAAAAAAAAAATCCTTTCCAGTCAACTCTTGACTTAGTTCCAGATTTGCTATTGTGGAAAATGGAAATGACAGATCTTCCTACTGAAGTTGTTTTTGCTTAAGAAAGAAACAATCAATGTGTTCACACTACTGAGCACAAGTTGCTAAGTTTAGCCTCGAGTTCTGAATGCAGTCGTGTGGTGAGGACCTATTAAGCTGCTAGCAAACATGGAAAGTATGAAGGTTTATTGTTGAAGAACTAGTTTGTGGCATATATCTTAAATTGGACATACAGTTGATGAATAGAAAGCTTATGGGAATTTGTCATTGTAATTTTCAGTTCAACCATAAAAGTTATCCTCACATATACCTGTAATTGTTTCCTAATTTTTCTTAATTACGTGTATAGCATCTGAGAAGGGGAGCCTTGGCATAACTGGTAAAGTTGCTACCATGTGACCTGGACGTCATGGGTTCAAGCCGTGAAAACAGTCTCTTGCAGAAATGCAAGGTAAGGCTACGTACAATAGATCCTTGTGGTCCGGCCCTTCTCCGGACCCCGCGCATAGCGGGAGCTTAGTCATCGGGCTGCCCTTTTTACGTGTATAGCATCTGAAAATGAAAATGATGGGTAAAAGACAATTGAAGTTCATTTAAGATTTCCTTGAATGTGTGTTGGCCACCTCCCTTTACATACAAAGAGCTTATGGAATTTTTTCTGTTCATTACTTTTCTTCTTTCTATTTGAATTGTTGGAATAACGATTTTTGGTCTTAGAAAAATGTATTTGTATGTCTAAAGAAGGCTGATGTTTGCTCTTTTTTTTTTTTTTTTAAAGGATAAAATTAACGTCTTGATTGTTATTTTCCCCTGGTGGACCTTGTTACATCATCCCTTATTACCTGTGAGGTATTTCCCCACTTATCCACATTTTTGTTAGTACAGTTCCACATATGCACATATCTAAATGAAGGCTTTAAAGTTAATACATTCATCCTCTTGACAAAAACATGAGCGAAAGCGAAAGGCTTATCTATCATTAACTTATTGAGCTTCTTTGGGTCTCAAGGTCCTTCATCAACACATATTTGTATCTTCTTTTTTACTGTACTTCTGTAACTCTTATAATTACTTGTGATGTGGTAGACAAATTAAACAGTTAACCTATGAAATTAGAATCAAGATAAATGCCTCTGCCTGTTTTGGCTTCTTTTTCAAGTTATGGCACATCCTGTTAATTTGGTTTTCCATGTGTCTAGTAGAGTAGGTGTTTGTATCCTAAGCTTAGAACAGATAGCCCATTATGGATCTTGGAAATTGGAGCAGACTAGTTTTTCTGGCGCTGGGTGATTTTTTTTGATGAGATGTTCAAGAGAGTTTATGGCTAGCTCCCATACGGAAGCCGTCACAGGCGGACGCAAGGACATCGATAGCAAAATGTTGGCAGGCTGCTATTTTGAAGAAAACAAGCTTTTGAAAAGTACCAAACAGTTCAACTTTATCTTCTGGATATGGATTGATTTATCTTCAAAGCATCTTTTGTGTCTTTCTTCCCATATTTGCAGATTATTGCTCGTTATGTTCTCACTTGACATACTGCGCTTGTTCCTCTATTAAGTTTGCATTTATTTGCTTCATTTGTTTTATTCTTTTTGGTGAAAATTTACACATTGGAAAATGATCTTCATTCCCATTGAAAAGGCGCTCTCTTTGTTTTCTGTACTTACTTTACAAAAAAAAAAAAGTAACGACTCGTTTCCCTCCTTGTACCACTCAAATTCAACAATTTCAATTCTACACCAAAATATCACATTATCATAACAAGCATCACACAATTTCAGTTTACGTCGCTTCCATTTCAACAGCCTTTTAACCAAACTGAGTAGAGCAGAGAAATTTGCCGGAAAAAGAACACTTCTGTTGGAATATTACGAAACCCTTCGGTGGAGTTTTAATCAAATTTTTAGTAAGGTTTCTTTCGTTCTATTTCCTCGTTTTTAATTTTTAACGTTTTAGTGCTCAACGGACTTGGGCTGAAATTGGTGCTCTGTTTTTTATATTCTTCTTGCCTAGGAGATCGTATCGTCTGGTTTCTTCTATTTCTTTGTTTCCCTAATTCTATCTCTAGAATAACAAAATGGGACTTAGAAAAAATGATCGTAATTTCACATCCATTTAGATATCTAATTTTTTACTAGTTGATAATTGCAAAAAAGGGGCCTTATTTCGTGCAGTATCTTTTTATAATTTATTAAATTTATGATTGAAGTATCGTTGATTGATTGTATAGATACATTTTTCAAAAGTTGTGATGGTCATTCAGCACCTCTTGGACAGAATCTCTCAAACAATTTTTTTGAAATTGGTAACTGTATCTATATTTCATCATGAGCAAAACAGTAAATGGGTTGTACTGAACCATATTTACAGAGGTAATCGTTTGAGAGATCAAAAGCATTTAAAGGTTGGATGGTGCTAAATACTTCAACATTTTATTCTAAATTTAGCTGGGATTTTCCTACGTAGCTCATCTAAGTTTAATCTGAGTGCAACATGCATAACCGTCAAAGTGAGACCGGAGACGCTTTTGCATATGGAAACAATTTGTGCCTCTCTTCTGTCTGAGATGCAGGTTTGCTCGAAACACAAGACTTATATTGTATTCTGAGAGTGTGTCTTTTTTTTTTTGGAATGTTGCTCTGGAGTCTGGACTCCCCATCATCAAATCTTGGATCAATCTCAGCCGTCAAATCTTCGTAGGATTCACAATCTATCATTATGTATATTGTTTGGTGCCATTGCATATCATGCTGAGAAGGAATATTGGGAGTACTCTATTAAAAAAATAATCTCCCAAAACCAATTTAAAAATCACCTTCGTCTCTATTTAAACTTCATGTTAGATGACGTGGAAAAACATTTAAACTAGGAATGAGAACTGAAGTCTTTTTTTTTTTTTTTCGAAGGGAGAAAAGAACTTATATCGATGCCACCAGAAAGGAGAGATGCGGATGAACTTAAATATTTAGAAATTACTTTATAAATCAAAAAAAATCTTTTTTTAATTTAAAATATCCTGAAAATGGCCAAAAGAAAATTTGTTTGAGACAAAACATTTCTGACTCCCAAATAATACTAGTGCATATAACTTGAGACTGTCATTGCTCTTGTCGCTCATTAGAAAAAAATTAATTTTATATCAGTTTTCTCGAGAGATATTTATTTTTTACGCGTAAGAGATCTGAAAATAAAACATGAGAGATCTTATAATGTCATTTCTTTATTCAAATAGTAAAGGGTTATATTGAACCATTCCACACTTGTGACCGAGGGAGGACCTAGAAATATAAATATCAATCTATATGTTAAAAAATTGAGGTATATAACCTAATCTTTTAAGAAGGAAACAAAGTAGTAATATACGTATTTGTGCGAGAGTTTTTCCTAGGTACAGGGCATACGTTCAAAACTACGTGAGAGTCGAGATGATATTTTCAGTTTTTTGAATTAAATTTTGTTCTTTTCTTCTATCCTTCTAAGTTCTAATCGTTGCTAGAGGTAAAAGGTGTTTGACGTATCAATTTTTTTTTTTATAGCGGCTAAATACTGCAAATCTGCAATCAATTGGTGCGCGGAAAAATCATACATTTGTATCCTTTTCAAGTATCAAGTTGGGAAAGGGCCTAAGGTCCCAAGTGGTGAATGTAATTAGTATGATCGACTTTAAGTTTAATGATGAAATCGATTGGGAAATGATAGATATTTGTTGCGAAAATCAAGGGAAAAGTTTATCCAATTTGTAAATGGTGTCTCGATGCTAGAATTAATATCGATGATCTTTATTATTTAATGATTGGTTTATTTTGTACGCGTAAATAGTCAATTAAATTTCGATTTAGATAAAAATCGAACCAAATCAAACCATGAATGCCTCAACTTGAAGATTGACTCTTATTTAATTAAGACATGTTTGGACTGACACATTGAAATTAGGCTAGTGTAATTAAGCAGTTCTGGCATGTTTATTTGCCCTACTATTGCTGGATCAACATGAAATTCTATGCAACCGAAGGAATTAATTGCACTTTGTAATTCTAAAAAAGAATTGCTAATTAACCATGAATTCAATTAATCTTATATTTACTAATTAATTTTTAAATAAAGACAAGTTTTACGTCAAATATTGAATAAATAACAATCTTACTTATTTAGTATTTATAGTTTAATACAAAATCTACATATACAAATATCTATTAAGATTAATCCAAATATACATTTTAATATTCAAACATGATTTAGAATTGGTATTAATTTTAATAAGAACAAATAATGCATTGATTACTTTGCATTTAGTTGTACCAAAATGGGATAACAAAGGATTTGAAAGAAATAAAGAAATAGAGTATCTTTAAAGGATTAAATAGAGATCAACTTTGAAATTCAAAAACAGTAAGCAAATGATTATCAAACGGCCCTATAAAGAGATCAGAGCGCCCACTCTTTGTGCATACGTTTGCTTTCATAATAAAACTTTTACAAAAGCTAACTTCTCGTTTCCCTCCTTTGTACCACTCAAAATTCAACAATTTCTATTCTACACCAATTTATCATAACAAGCATTACATAATCTCACTTTGCTTCTCTTTCATTTCAACTGTCTTTTAACCAAACTGAGGAAAACAGAGAAATTTGCTGGAAAAAGAACACTTCTGCCTATATATTAACGTAAGCATTTTTCTACTTACTCCTGTTTGGATGGTTGTTTCCCGCGGTTCATTATTGTATTGTTTTTATTCATACCATGAAATTACATTGTAGTGTTATAAACTCATTGTAACCCGGGGCAAAGCCAGTAAGGGCCGAGGGTTTCTTCTGCAAAAAATTTCACTCTATATATAAGGTTAAAATTATTTTTTATGTATATATAGTAGGTGTTGAACCCATTGACTTCTTTATATTATTGAACCCTTAGAAAAAATCTTGACTCCGCCTCGGGTTGTAACTCCGTTGTTATATAAACATGAAAAAGCTCAATTTTTTTGTAACAACAGATTTGATGATTTCTGCCTGGTTATTTATTTCATTTACCCATTAAACCACAACAAACGATATAGTCTATCCAAACATTGTATTCATTAATACAGTACAACACAATATGTTATACGTTACGATACATTATGAAACCATGGGTAAATAAATCCAAACAAAGGGTAAGATTTCTATTTCTTTGTTTCCCTAATTCTATTTCTAGAATAACCAAATGGGACTTAGAAAAAATGATCGTAATTTTACCTTCATGGAGATTTCTATTTTATTACTAGTTGACTATTACTTTGCTGTTTTTGTACATTTAACTGGAATACTTGGGAGTTGGGGTGGGTTCTATGGCAATTAATTCATTGTTCATGTAATTTTACATGTGCATCCGTGAGAAGCTTAATCTTCTTCATGTTTTTGGACTATACATGAACAAAAAAGAGCTTTATTTCCTGCAGTATCTTTTTCAAATTTATAAAACTTAAGATTGAGGTATAATTGATTGATTGTATAGATAAATTCAGATTGAACATGAGCTTTTATTGGTTAACATTGTAAATACCAGAATTTGTTTGTGACTTTCTGTCCAAGAGATGTTGTAAGATCATCACAACTTTTGAAACAATGAAAAAAGGTTGTACATTTAGTTGTTTGGCTAGGCCCTCGGAGGGCTTTCAGGGACTGGGGAAGACGGGTGGATTGTAGAGCTAGGGTAGGGGCAAATCGAAGGCCCATCCGGATTGGGCATTATGTGTGGTAGTGAGAATTACGGTGACAGTTACATTTATAGGACCATTTGTGGTAGTGAAAGTCGAAATAGTAGTGAAAACGAGGGTTACAGTAGACGAACACTCTATGCGATCGAATATTTCTTACACACGAGTTTTATACAAGGTATCGAACTTATGAATCTATTTTTGAATCCAGTACTTCTTGGTCGTGAATATCTGAACTGGTTGTTTGCTGTTCAAGAATTCTTGCTTAGGCCTTAGGAGTGTTCCAATGAGAAAGGTTGTACATTTAGTTGTTAGGAGCTATATTGCTCGAATTCTCCAAAAATGCTGCTGCACCCATGTCGGATCCTCCAAAAATGCACTACTTTTGAAGGATCTGACACGCACCAATAGGTGGTATTGAAGAGTCCGAGCTACATAGGATAAGAGTATTCATACTTGTTTTCATTTTAAAGTTGGAGGGTGCTAAACAGCAAATACTTCATCATTTTATTCTAAATTTAGCTGGGATTTGCTGTGTAGCTCATCTAAATTCAATCTCAGTGCTTCTGGATTGCCTCTAGCTAGTCTTATAAATCTTCCCTTTACCATCTCTTTCTCTTTTGATGTCTCTAAGTTTTGCATTTTTTTTCTCAAGGTGTTAATGCCTCAACATGCATAACTGCCAAAGTGAGAAGCCTTTGCATATGGAAACGACTTGTGGCTCTCTTCTGTCTGAGATGCAGGTTTGCTCGAAACAGAAGACTTATATTGTATTCTCTAAGTGTTCTCTTTTTTGTATTCACCTTGTTTTTTGGATCAGAAAATATGGGATGAGATGGGAGAGCCAGAGAGCGAAAGGGATAAGATGTTGTTTGAACTTCAACAAGAGTGTCTTGAGGTATATAGACGAAAAGTGAATCAGGCAAGTCGTTGCCGGGCTCAACTGCAGCAAGCTGTTGTTGATTCTGAAGCAGAACTTGCAAAAATATGTGCAGCACTAGGAGAACAATCATCATATGCTAGGCAGGTTAGAGACAGACAAAAATGCTCTCGTTTGGAGAATTCAGCAAAACTTTATGATCTTTTGCTTGGTATGTAGAACCTTTTAACGTTTGGCCTCCTAAATAGCAGAGTTCCAGAAGTTTGAAGGAAGAGCTTGAGGCCATTAAGCCTAACTTAGAGCATATGAAGAGAAGAAAAAGAGAGAGGAAGAACCAATTTGCATCTGTCGTCGATCAGATACAGTGTATCTCGAAAGAGCTCTGTGCACATTTCCAGGAGAATACACAAATGAGTGTCATTGATGAGAATAATTTGTCTGTCAAAAGACTAGAAGAAATGCAGAATTATTTGCTTGCTTTGCAAAAAGAGAAGGTTTTTTCTGTTTCATCTCTTTCTCTGTCTTAAATTTTCACATTTTTTAGCACTGAGATTTCTGCCTTGAATAAAATAGTTGCAAAAATTTTCAAGTGTTCGAAACGAGTGTGGTAGAATTGTCACTTCACAAACACTTCAGTACTGCTTAGAATAGAGGGAAAAAAACAAATGGGAAGTATGATTCCATTTTATGTTGCCGAGTTTCATACTAATTGGAAATATGTCCTCAGCTATAAATAATTACAAGAGTTATTGTTTGTCTAACAGAATCTCGTATACATTTTCAGAGTGACCGCCTGGAGCTGCTGGTTGACCACTTGACAACTATCAATTCGTTATGTGTGGTGCTTGGGGTTGATTACAAACAAACTATTGCTGAGATTGATTCAACCATGGAAGACTGCTGTGTCTTAAAAAACATAAGCAAAGATATGATCGTTAAGTTGTCTGCTACAATCAACAGATTGGAAGAGCTCAAGAAACAAAGATTGCTTAGGGTTAGTATAAATGTCAATTTAATTGTTCCAAACCAAGTTTTATATTGCTCTCTGTACTAATGCTGATCTTCTTGTTGCTTAGCTTCAAGTTCTTGCAACTACCCTGATAGAGCTGTGGAACTTGATGGATACATCATTAGAGGAGCAACAGAAATTTCATGACTTTACAAGGCACATTGCAGCTTCAGAAAATGAAATAGATGAGCCTAACGTTCTGTCAACTGATAGTCTTCAACATGTATGAAATAAGTAACCAAATTTTGTCCAATTAATTATTTTATGTAGTTAATTCTTAGCAAAATTCCAGTGCTTCCTAGGATAGTTGTGATGCTTTTGTTGCAGTACTGAAATTTTCTTGATTCTATACTTCTTCTGCAGGCTGAGGCAGAAGTCTCGAGGTTGCAGGCAATGAAATCAACGAAAATGAAAGAGGTTCTTCTGAGAAAGCGGCTGGAGTTGGAGGAAATCTGTAGGAAGGCACATTTGGTTACTGAAACACAAAATTCAGTCGACTTTTCTGTTGAAACTATAGAATCTGGTAATTGTTTTCTGTCATAAACCAGACATCAAGGTTACATATAGCTACTTCTAACCAAATGAATTTGTAACTGAATCATTTTTGCGGTAATTTGTGGATTATTTATATGCCTAAACAAATTGATTTCTTAGAAGAAATCTATGTAGTTCTTAATGCATGAATGTTTGTTTTATCTCTCAAGTGGTAACGCTATCATTTGTAGGGGCAATTGATCCTTCATATCTGCTTGAGCAAATTGAGGTCCAAATTTTCAAGGTTAAAGAGGAGGCTTTTAGCAGGAGAGATATTCTTGAAAAGTTAGAGAAGTGGTTGGCTGCACGTGATGAGGAGTGCTGGCTCGAGGAATACAACAGGGTTGGATGTTATGTTCTGTTTTTCAACATCTTTCGTGTATGTTCTACACCACACTTCTGTTTCTTATATGTTTCATTTTAGGATGAAAATCGTTACCATGGTGGAAGAGGTACACATCGTAATCTAAAGCGAGCTGAGAAAGCACGAGTTCTTGTCAACAAAATCCCTGGTATGGAACCTATTTTTTGTTCCCTTATCAGGATACTCATTCGAGATGAGAAAACTGATTTTTCTAATAGAAATACCTTTCTTTTGATGTACTCTTCTTTGAGTTACTTCCTGCATTACATGTATTGTGCTCTAAAAATACAGATACCAGAAAGTAAGAGTTTACTCGTCTGTGTGGTGTCTGAAAATTTGTTATGCAAGTCAATATTAGATTATCATGAACAAAAATCACCTACATTGTTGAATGTCTTTTTAGTATGCCCCTCAAACTTGATCAGTTTGATAAGCAATCTTGACATTTACTTTGTGGCAGCTATGGTGGAGACATTGAGATTGAGAGCTAGCGCTTGGCAGAAAGAAAGACGACATGAATTCTTGTATGATGGTGTAAGAACCTAACCCGTATTTGTTAAACCTAAATGTTTGTCCATCGGACTTGAATTATATTTGTTACTTATCCCTTCACTTTGGCTTTCCAGGTAGCCCTTCTTTCTATGCTTGAGCAGTATTGTGATCTAAAGCGGGAGAGGGAGCTTGAGCATCAGAGGCAGAGGGTACAGATTTGCCATTTGATTGCACATGAAATGACTGCACTATGTATTAGTAGTTGTTTATAAGATTCTTCTTTTTTATTCAAGGAACAGAAGAAGCTTCAGGGACAGTTGATGGTGGAGCAAGAAGCACTTTTTGGGTCAATACCTAGTCCTTCAAAGAGTGCAAAGAAGAATATTAGACCATCAATGGGAGGTTCGTCCAATAGAAGACTTTCGCTTGGAGGATCAAAACTTCAAACCCCATATGCTGGTAAAGCTGCACCATCCTCTCGACTGCCTAGCTCGTTGAAACAACAAAAAACTCCCCAAAATTCTCACCAAACTGGTAGGCTTGTGGTCATTTCTATATCTACATGTTTATTGAGCTTTTGCGGCTTCTAAGTTGGAACTTGTTATTGATATTCGAATTGTCTAACTTGAATTTTTGTTGCAGGAAGGAGAGAGAGTTTTTTGGTACCAAAAAAGCAGTTGTCATGCAAAGTATCAAATCCACCGAGAACTGAATCAGCACAGACAAGGAAGCCCCTTTTAAATGCACCTAGAACTGAATCAACACAGACAAGGAAGCCTCTCTCTCCCTTATCGTCTTTGTTTTTATCAAATGCAAGCACCATAAATATTCAGAATCAGAACCTAAAGAGCGAGGAAGTCAAAGAAACACCGTCTTTGAAAAAAACTCCAGTGACGACTCCAACCAAGATTGCCTCTGCTGAAGGAAGACTGAAGGAAACAGTGTCTTTGAACAAAACTCCAATTATGACTCCAGCCAAGATTGCCTCTGCTGTTGATGGAAGTATTACCCCGAAAATATTGCCCACTCCAATGCCAGCAACTCCTTCCTCAGTTTCCACCGCAATGCAGACAGCGATAACCCCCTTCAGACGCCATGTTTCTGCTTGTGCTGATGATATTGAGTATTCATTCGAGGAGAGACGAGCTGGTTACACTTATAATCCATTATCACATACCAAGGTTATTTCCAAATGCTTGGTTTAGCAGTACTAGTATCAGTGGATTTTCTTGATACTAGTATGTAGTAAAAGCTTTCTAAACATCTGGTTTTTGCCAATGCCTTTTACTCTTTGCGTACGATAGACTCAACGGTTTGACTCTTCCTCGAACCCTACGCATAGTGGGAGCTTTGTGCACCGAAATGCTCTTTTTCTTTAATCATTTGTATAGATGCATTGCAAGGCAGGATATGCTGTTTTCTTTGTTTTGGTGATTTAGTGTTGTGAATGAACTGAAGTTCTCAGTGTCCTCCAATACCAAATTATATGAGACTTTGCTTTTCCAATGGTCAAAGTTACTTTCTGAAATGCGAATGTTGAATTGCTTCGGTTGGTAGCTAAAATATATACTAGTACTAGTGGTAATAAATTCTGAAAACACATTCCAAGTCAAGGTCAAGCATCTTTTGATTCATGCTTTGTCCGGTCCACCAATTACAAACGATTATATTTCCTTTTTGCTTAAACAAACGATTATATTTCAACGCTGTTCCTCAGGAACTCAAAGTAGTAGTCAAATGATACTCTATAGTGCTATATTCATTTAATAAAAAAAAAAACTGCCAAATGAAAAGAAAAAAGAACATAGATATTCTCATTTCAATTGTGAACTTTAGGTGTTAGATTTTTCAGTCTAAACAGACATATACATGAACTAGTGTCAATTGGCCCGGGCGACATTAAAATTTAATTTGTAGATATTTTTTAAATTTTGTCTGCTCTTGCTTCTTTATTTTTATAACATTAATTTGACACTTTAAAAAGACTTCTAAAATTTCAAAGTACAAAAACGTATATGAAAGTTAGAAAACATTTTTCTTAGTTGTATTAGATTCTTTAAAAAAAAAAAAAATCAAACAATAGAAAGCTCTTCTAATTTATATTTTACTTACATCTTTTGAGATTAAAGTCTCCGATGATCCAAATTGAGTTTTTCATATGCTATATTAATTTCATTGATTCTTCGAATTGAACCCATATTGGCTAACTTATTTTTTACCAAAAGACATTACAGTATTAGATAAGTTTTATGTTAAAAGTAGAGCTGTCAAAATGGGATGGCCCAGCCCAACCCAACCCAGCCCTAAAGGGCCAAAAAATTAAATGGTCTAGGACGGGCTGGCCCTTTTAATTGAAGGGCCTGCAAAATGACAGCCCAACCCAGCCCTAAGCGTGCCGCGAGCTAGGACGAGCCAGCCCTTTAAGTTTTTTCGTCTTCCGAAATAACATTTTCTAAGTGATTTTTGGTACAATTTGAACATGAAACTTGTTACACCCCGTAGTTTCGTATGTTGAGATTCGAGTTACCGTTCAGGAAGTATGTGAGCTTATATGTGTTTAACTTATGGTTATAAGGGTTTAAGTGCATATTGTAGGCTATGGAAGGATTGAAGGGCAAGTGAATTAAGAAAATTAAATTTGTTGGAACCTGGTAGAGAATATGAGGGGTAATTTTGGCCCAACTTGGAGAAAGAACATCTTTTAGTAGATGAAGAGTTTTGAAGCAAGGTAAAAGCCTAAAATGAAGTTCGTCGAGTCTAGTTTCCAACCCAATAAACCGCTCGTTGATAGGACATCGGAGTAGAGAAATATGGACGTTACAAGTTCGGCTGACAAAGCAAAAACGTGTGCTACAGTGCTGCTACAGTGACCCGACCCGAATTTGACCCACTATTTAAGGACCAAATTTGATCCAAAACCTCATTTTTCAGCCAAGACTCCTCCAAATATTTCCCAAACCTTCTAGAAAATTCTCCCAAATTCTATCCACTAGATTTTAACGCGAATTAAGTATAATCTCCGGATTTAAGGTTGGACAATGCGTAGTTGCGATTATACTATCGTATTGCGGTGAAACTTGGCTTGGATTCAAGGTGATAATCGAAGATATTGCAATTCTAGCGGGTGAAAGGTATGAATCTTTCCTTATTAGTATTGATTTAAGCTTATATACGGAGGAAAAGTTACTAAATGAGTGTATAATGAATTTATGGGTCGAGAAATTGGATAAAGCATCGTGTGAGATGTTTATGGAATATTTTGGTGTTGGTAATATTGTTGTTGATGTTGGTATTGTTGTTGTTGTTGTTGGTTGCTGAATTGAGATTTCGGGTAAGGCATATAAACAGGGGAGATGCTGCCCGAATTTCGGCAGGTTCTAAAGGGATTTTAATTAAAGGCTTAAGAAAAGTGTATGATGGTGAGCCTAATAATAGTATGAACGATTTTATATGTAGATTACAAGTCAGGAGATAAGTGGGAAGGGCAAGGACTAAGATTCCAGGTATGTTAAGGCTCGTCCCTTTCTTTCAAAGGCATGATTCCTATGTTTTGATTCCATACATGACATCCATAATGTTTTTACTCCTAGAAATTCCAGAAGTCTATAGTTTCTGAAAAATCTTACGATGACTCCAATCCTAGAGATTTTCAAGCCTAAGTTTCTAGGTGATTTCATGACGCGACTGAGTGTGCTATATAACATATGGCCTCGGCTTATGTCTGAGTGTGCTATGGCCTCAGCTTATGTCTGAGTGTGCTATGGCCTCAGCTTATGTCTGAGTGTGCTATGGCCTCAGCTTATGTCTGAGCGTGCTATATAACATATGGCCTCAGTTTATGTTATGGATCATTCAAAGTGATACATGATAGTGGTGATGATTATGGTAGTGATGAAGATCCTTATTATCTAAACGAACCCAACAAATAAATGAACTCCAAAGACTATTCCTAGACAGTGTAGGAGTATTCGTATCTTTGACCTTTTAAGTCCCGCGAGGGCATCCATAGGTTGTGCGATTTCATAATGTTGTTTAATTCCCGAAGGGGACATTCAAAAGGTTTTCTCTTTCCAATGCATTTTACATTTAAATTTTGGGGTCTCAAAGGGGAAGAAGTTCCCTTTTTGCGTTAAAGTTGCTCCGAAGGGAGTCTTTTGATGGTTTTCAAAGATTTTCATGCATTTGCATATTTACATACATGCACGACATCATTTCATGGGGAAGGGAAAAGGGCTAAGGCGTTATATACGCAAACCACCTGATCAGCTGGTATACGATCATCATTAAGCCGGAAGCGGCTGCCCGAAGGGACCATTATGCTATTATGCCCGAAGGGGCTGTGAGCAGGGTAAAGGCATGCATTATATATATACATACATACACATATACATACTCATGCTGCATCAAAAGTTCATATGCACGTACATGTTTATCAGAGTTAGTTACAGGTACAGGTTGAGTCTGTTACTCTTTTATCGTCCGAGTCGAGATATATTGTTTCAGTTCTGCCTTACATACTCGGTACATTGTTCGTACTGACGTCCCTTTGCCTGGGGGCGCTGCGTTTCATGCCACGCAGGTGTATACAGATGAGTAGAAGACATTTGGCTATAGGGTGTTCCCAGGCTATCAGCTGGATTGGTGAGCTCCATCTCAGTTCGGAGTGTTGCCGAGTCAAAGCACTTATGTTATGGTATTTTGTATGTGCTAGAGACTTTGCAGACAGTGTCCTGTGGTATGTTTGTCGAGATGTCGACAGAGTGATGTCAGTTGAGCCATTTGTGTACTTTAAAAGAGTATGTATTTTAGATGATTTCTTTTTGAAAAAATTTCATGTTCTTAAAAGTTTTTGAAATGACAGGTTTTGATAGAACGAATGTCTGAGGGTTCGCTCGACTCTGATGAGAGTCGGGTGCCCGTCATGCCCTATCAGGATTGGGGTGTGACAAAACTTTTGCAATATGAAATATAATCTTCTACCACTCATTCTTGCGCAAATCCATATCAAGAGAATAAATATAAATTATTATTTTTAATCACTAATTCAGATCACGTTCAAAAGAAATTAAACATAATATAAATTAAGACTAAAAAGTATTACTCCAGTTTCTAATTACTACTTAGTAGTAAGTACATTCTTTTTTCTCATTACCTTTTATCTTTTTGATTAATTTACTTATATATTTTTTAAATGTTTATTTATTTATTATTCTTTTTTAGCCTCAAGGGCTGACCCAGCCCAACCCTTGAGGCCGGCGGGCCCAAAGAGGCTGGGCTTTTGAGCCTCACTTCTATATGAGCCAAAGAAATCTTAGCCCAACCCTACTTAAATAAAGGGTTGGGTTGGGTCGGTCTCGCGGGCCAAGCCCATATTGACAGCTCTAGTTAAAAGTGTGCGTATGTAAAATTTGATTAATTATTATTGTACTTTGAAGTTCAATTTTCGATTGAAACGAAAGGACTATAATTTACATTTTAAAAGTATTTAACATTAATATAAGTTTATATGTAATTATTATTTTAATTTTAAACTTGATTCTACTTTAAGTGAAATCTTTGTTAATTATTTATTTTCCCAGCATGTACGACACAAAATTACAGGAGAAAATAAAATAACTTTACGTCTAACCAGACGAATAAAAATTGAAAATAGCAAATGATAATTAGTAAACAACATCAACAAATACTAAATAGTATTATAAGAATAATATTTTAATTCAATTATTAAGCCTACATTAAGATAGAATTTGAATGATAGGATAGTTCTTTACGTGTCTATAATAAATTTTTAAGGAAAAATATATTTTAAAACAAGTTTAATAATATTTCCTCAAAAGACTCAAATATATATGAGTATGATTTGTGGGGTCCACTATAATATGATTTGTGGGGTCCACTATAATCTTTTCCATGACATCATTATTTTTAGTAACATAAAAAAAATCCCTAAATTTATCATAATTTACCAAAATGTTTGAGGATTCATAAAGTCATAAAAACTTCAATTAGGCGTAAAGAGATAAAATAAATTCATTTGAGAACTACAAAAAGTTGGTATTATCAAAATCCATGTGGAGTGGTCTCAAAAAAAATGAATGAGAACAAAAAATAAAAAATAAAAATATGCAAGAAAAAGTCAATAAAAAAAGTCACATGTAAGCATCTTATTAGTGTTGTGAGGATGTGAGGACTACAAAAATTCACTATCCTCACTTATATATAGTAGTAATAAGTAGTTTCTCTCTCACATAAAACTACTTCTCCATTCGTTTCGATTTTGTGAACTTATTTCCTTTTAGTTTGTTTTAAAAAACATATACTCCTTCCGGATCAAAAAGAATGTCCACTTAGCCATTTGCACACCCCTTAAGAAAATACTAACTCCTAGAAAAATAGATATAATTTCACTAAACTGACTCTAATTAAATAAATATTGGGATTTGATCACATAGCACTTAATAAGGCAAATCTGAAAAAATAAGATTAATTATTTTTTGATTTGATAAGTGGACGCTCTTTTTTATCCAAAAAAATGGCTAAGTGGACACTCTTTTTTATCAGAAGGGACTAACTTTTTAAATTTAGAAATAATTTAATTTAAGCTTCTTTTTGTTTACATTTGATGAGAAGTCTTTATAATCACACAAATATTATAATATACTTAAAATCCTATAATTTAAAAAAAAAATCTTAAACTTCATATTCACTTAAATAGGTTTACGTAAATTCAAACAGGGAAATATTGAGCGGCGCTAAATGAGTGGGCGTTTGGCCATAAAAATTATTCACTTTTTCCGGAAATTTTTTTCACTTTTTTTATTTTTAGCGTTTGGCCATAAAAATTATTCACTTTTTTCCGGAGTTGTATTCT
Organism: Lycium barbarum; assembly: GCF_019175385.1. Classification (NCBI taxonomy): domain Eukaryota; kingdom Viridiplantae; phylum Streptophyta; class Magnoliopsida; order Solanales; family Solanaceae; genus Lycium; species Lycium barbarum. The sequence continues at coordinate 115,547,325 of NC_083342.1, forward strand.
GGAATACTGAAAACAAGAAAAACTCGTTTTTCAAATTTTTTAAACTTTTTTACACTATATTTCACCAAAAACTATGGTCAAACACAACTCCAACTCCAACTTCAAAAATTTCAAAAAAAGTGAAAAAGTTTTTGGTATTTATGGAAAAACGGGCCCGAATATACTTTTTGTGGCTTAGAGCCCGTTTGGATTGGTTTATAAGCTGTTTTCAGCTTTTTTGAGTGTTTGACTGGCCAGCTTAAAGTCATTTTGTGCTTAAAATAAGCTCAAAAAAATAATTGGGCCCATTTGACTTAACTTATCTAATGCAACTTATAAGCTGAAACAACTTATAAGTCAAAAAATATAAGTTAGACTATCCAATTTTTTTTTTTTAACTTATAAGTTGTTTGCAAAGAGCTTATAAGCATAAGCCCATCCAAACATGCTCTTAGTTGGAAATTGTTATGTCTATCTTCGGACCCCACAGATGCCCAAAATATGAATTTCTTTCACCAACCGATTTATTGTTTTCAACAGCAAAAAGACAATAATTTTGGCTTTTGACTAATGAAGGAAGGAGACTCATATTTCAGCAACATATCGAAGCTGGGCCATGACTTGCCTCAAAGGTCCCGCCAATGCCCCTTTTTCCTTTTTGATTTGTTCCTACCTCAGTATCTTATTTGGATTTTAGCTTGCGCTTGTGACTCAAAAAATAAGTTTGCAAAAAATAATTGAACACAATTTTAGAATACAGTCATATGTTTGACTTAATGAGGAAACACCTTTGAAAAACCTTAACTTGGGCTGTTTATTAGTCCATATAAAATATTTTAGTTTGATTTTGGGAAAACAGTGATAAGTAATAAGCATAAAATTGCGTAAATATGATATCATTAAGGGTGGTCTTGAGTGTTTGTTCTCGCTTAATAAAATCTTTAAAAATGCACTCAACTTCCCCACGACATATGAGTTCTAGTTCTAATGTGCGCATGAGTTAGTTTTGCCTATAAGGCATAAATTTGTGACATTTTAGTAGTTTACAAATTGAAGATAATGTAATGTGATACTTATTGGGTTTTCACTTGTATTGACTGGCTTATTTAATATAAAATATATCATGATCAAATTTAACTATGTTTTTCTAGCAATAGTTTTAGCAACATACACTTCGAATAAATATGTATTGAAAATTATTTTATATGTTATAAGAATGACTTTCCGTAAGGTGGAGGAAAAAGATCTAAATAATTAAATAATACATGCAATTTTTATCAATACATCACAATTTGTAATTAACTTAACATAATATGTAGATTGAATAGTATTAAATCTTGCTCATTTGTCATGACTAGTGAAAACATAGCAACACATGCAACTTTTTGCATATGAAATAGAATTTGTAATTAATTGAGCTGGTTTATTATTTCTGACTGATTGAAATATCCGAACTCCTCCCTAATAAGCAAAACTAATTTAACCCCATAACTTATGTCTAATGGCCATGCCTAATGAACTTTCTTAAGCGAATGATTTTTTTTTAGTAAACAAAATTTCAAGGCCATTCTTTATAGAGTAAAATTATTATTGTAAATCGCCCAGTAATAAAGGAGCTGGTTAGGCCCGATTTGACAGAAGTGATCTCACAATATAGGCATTGAGACACGAGCACAAGCTTTCACAAAAGCTAATTACAAATACTCCACTTGTCTATAATAAAAGTAATCCTTTATATGAAAAATAAGATAATGTAATACATTTAACATGTTAAATTATACTAATAATATAAAATTATTTAGAATTATCAATTTATATAAGTTAAATATTACATTCGAAATTACTAATCTCAATCTGTGAATTATTGATAATTAACTTTTAAATAATCTATCTATTTAAATGCTTTTGTAGATTTACAAAATTTGACCTCTTGAACTTTGCCTCTTAAGACATTGGTAAAAATCTATCCTATATTCTATTAAAAAGTCATTCTTGATTGAACCCGTGACTCAAAGTTGATATAGGGTTTAAAAAAAATGTAAACTACTATGAGGAAAGAATTAAAGTTCCATTGACTATTGGGTTTAAATTTTTTGATTTTCGATCCAATATTAGAAATTGTCATGTAGCGCGTAATTTATGCATTAAGCCACTATGAATTGGATTCGCAAAATCTATGCAATTGAGTACTACCACAATTTTAAGAGAATTATTGCTCTTGCATTAATTTATATCTAAATAAATCTAAGACAATATTGCTACAAATGGCCCACCCTCTTTACACGAGATGTAACTAATTCTTTTCTCATTTACATATTTCTGAAAAATATACTGCGGATTTTATAGGGATTTTTTAGAAGTACATGAAATAGCAATATCATCGACATCCATTTGTTGACATATCGTTCTAAACAATAAAGTATATAACAAATATTAGATTTTACTTGTTGGTGTAATTTTTATTATCTCATTCTTTAGTACTATGTTTTAGTAAATTTTTACAATTTTACATTTAATACAACGTAAATAATTGCGTCGTCAACTTTACTTTTTTACAAGTTTGACAAACCTATGCACGAGTATTTTTTTTTATTCAATTAATGTCATTTTCAATACTACCTATATTAATTATATTCACTATGTTGTACTTTATAGGGTGATAGGTGCGTGTGAGTATTTGTTAGAAAGGTAAAGAGTTGGAGTTGAGCTTCTTTCAAGATTTTATTGAAAGGTAAATTGTTATGTCACGTAGAATTGAAAGGTAAATTTGGACATCTTTGTCAAGTGCAAGAAAAATCTTTGTAATCTAACAGTACAGAAGTTAAAACATAAAAGCTGCAAATAAAGAAATGCAAATTTTTTCGTTGTTTTCATATGGATGACCATATTTAAGAAAATAATTTGGTGGATCCGATTGCATGTCTCCCACGAGTGAGAAATTCACTTCCTCCAAGATAAATAAAGACAGAATTGTGCTGATATTGTTATTCCCTTCTCATTTTATTCATATTGAAAAATTAGTTAGGACCCATTTAATATCAAAGTTTACCTTTTTATTTGGCAGGAGACTATGAAAACATCATCACCTCCTCTTTAATTTTTAATAGTAAGATTAATTTAATACTTCATACTCCCTCCGTTTCAAAATATTTGTCTTCCTTACTAAAAATACAAAATATTTGTCATTTTATTTCATCAAGACAAAATCAAGTAGTTTTTTCTCAGTTTACCCTTGAATTAATTAGTAACATTTAAGAGGTTCTCACCATTGATGGAGTAGATATTTATTGAAGAGAAATTACATGAAATATGTTAATAGGATAAAATAGTCAAAATGTTACCCTTATAAATGCTTTCTTAAGGGGCATGTAAATAAAAAATACGACAAATATTTTGAGACTGAGGAAATAAATATTTACTCATATATCAAACGTCTATTTATTCATTAAATTTTGTGTACGGTAAAGGATTGCTACTTTCACGAAAAGAGTTAATACAGAAAATTGCAATTACTTTAATGTCTATTCAAATTGGAGATTAATCAACTACTCAAATATTAGTGGCAGCATTTAGTAATTAATCAAACACTTCAGGGGCATAAATTTAACATCTCACATATACCATTTCCTTGAAAAAAAGGACAAAGAGTAGGTCAGCTGCAAGAAAAAGGTTGACCGCCCTGACAACCTTTTGGTCCCCTACTTCACTTTTTCAGCTTTAGCTTGTACAAAATTTAATCCAATTTTCAAAAAGAAACTTTATCTTTTTCCCCATATTACCCAAACATACCAACATTTTACCAAAATACCCTTAGCCAATAATCATATGAGGGATTTTTTAATTTCTTTAGTCGGACTTGAAATTCATCTTAATCATATTTCATTTTTTTTTCGTTCTAGTGCAATTAATACTCCCTCCGTCTCACATTATTTGTACACTTTCTCATTTACACGTCTTATAAAAACTAATACTCTCTCGGTCTCATAATAAATATCACTTTAGTCAAATTATTTTATTCTATAATAAGTGTCATTTTAAAAAATTAATAAATAAATTGACTGATTTTTTTCAATTCTATCCTTAGACAATAAAGTAACATCTAAATATTGATTGGAAAAGCCACATAATAACTTGGTATTGTTGAATTTCCAATGTCAAAAGGTTTACTTCTTGTGCATGCTCTAATCACAATATAAAAGTAATTTATTTTTATTATATAGGGTAATTTGGTAAACTTTAATTTCTTAATATGCATGTTTTTTGCTAAAGTGACACTTATTATGGGATAGAGTAAGTATATAGTGGTTCACTTTCTCCCTTTGGCGCCTTTTAAGAACTCATAAATAAAACTATATTTTTACTACATTAGTCTTATCTCTCTCCAAATAATTACATTTTAATCGGTATTGATTATTTTAAAAAAAAAATTAATATTAAAAGTAAAAAAATAAAAAAAATAATTCTACCTTAATTTTGGAACATGATTTATGTAATGTGGGCGCCGGACGGAGAGTGTAGTTTATTGCTTACTAAAATGGAAAAAATATAAGTTGCCTTGTTTTTTCCTTGTGAATTTGCATTGTATTCAGAAATTTGCTTTCCACTTTTTGGTTTTACATGTTGTCTTGAAGTTCTAAAGTGAACTGATTTTGCCCACCTGAAAACTGGTTCTCTTGCTGGGAAACAGCCATTTATTTCATCTTAAAACCACCAAAAGAGAAATTTTTTAAGTTTTAATATCTTTTGGTTTTAACCATTTATTTCTTGTAAAATTTTAATCTGTGAAGGCAGTTTTACGGAGCTTTAGATATTATACAACAGTGTAAGTCAAACTCCAGTACTCTCACTCTTGTCTTTATTAAATCTGTTTTCTAAGACCAGTTACTATATTTCTTGTTAGTTTTCTTGCAAGTTGCAAGCTTTGAGTTTTAAAAATCTCTTGGCTTTTTTGTTTAAACATTAGTTTGGTCTGATCTTTAAAAGCAGCAAGAACATTCTTTCTGGTCTGTACTTTGGTTATTTCTAATTCAAGTCTTGATTTTTGTCAATACAAAATTAAAGGTTCAGAAAATGTTGGTTTTCCAAAAGTCCTATTTTGCTATTATATTATCTCTTCATGTTGTTCTTTCCTTTCCTTTTTTTTTTTTCCTTGGTTTTTCATAAAGTAAAAAATGTTGAATTCCCATCTTGTGTTTTCAACAAGAAAAGAAAACAAAAAGGAAAAACAGTTGTTTCTTTCTTTCTATAGTTTGTTCTTTGAGGCTTTTTTTTTTTTTTTGTGTGTGAGTGTTTCTTGAAATGTGCTTGTTATTTGTGTGGTACAAGGATGTAATCTTGTGTAGATTGTTCAATGTACTTGTTAATTCTGATTTCAAACTGAGTCTCCACTAAACCAAATGTAAGAAAGCTCACTTCTTTTACTTTTTTTTAACAGTTGCAAAGCATTAAAATCTTTTGCAAAAATGGAGTCAAGGGAAGGTATGAATTCTGGAGTAACAGTGATAGCTCCAGAAGCTCCATCAAACTATCATATGGCATCAAGAACTGAATCTACTCCAGTGGCAGCTGGAACATCACAGGTGATTACACCTGCATTAGGTACTGGCATTCCAATGACCTCAGAGAAGAAGAAAAGGGGCAGGCCTAGGAAGTATGGGCCTGATGGGGCAGTGGCAAGGACACTTTCACCTATGCCTATTTCGGCGTCGGCACCACCAACCTCCAGCAACTACTTGTCGGAGAAAGTGAGTGTTGCCCGTCCGGCGTCGGAGAAGAAGCCTCGCAACAAAGTGGGGGCTGAAAATTTAGGTAATGTAGAAAGTTTATGTCTCTGGCTTTAGTGTGTAGTAGTGATGTGTTTTTAGTAGGGACCTGGAATCTTGGAATTTTTAGTTGATATGAGCAGGTTGAAATAATTAGGATATGGAGTACTGCTGGGTTTTTTACACTAATGAAGTTAAAACAATTCCCTGTGGAAACTTGTGCCTTGTGGAGACCTGGGACTTGGATTTGTCCATTTGGCAAGTTAGTGCTAATTATTGTAGTTCCTGGGGGACCATTTTTGTCTGAATTCATGATGGTAGGTGATTCACTGTAGCTTCTATTTTCTTCTTTTCCTGGCTTGATCTACATTTTGCCAAATGAAGATTATGAAACTTGCTTTTATAAACTACTAGTGATTGATTTAGCATTAGTTGATCAAGAGGACAGGATTTGTATGGCCCTTCTGTGACAAACAGATCTATGGTAGATATGTGCGGAACAGGGACCGTGATCTTGATGCTTAGTTTTACCCTTGTTCTTGATGCAAAGAAAAAACATATAATCCGTGTTTTTTTTAATTACTCGATTAGTTTTTTTAAGGTACTCTTTGGTTAGTAGGAAAATATCAAAAAGTTTATTTTTTTTGCATTTCTGCTTTGGTTGCATGTAGTAAGGGTGAATCTTAACAGGAGAACTTTTTTTTGAATAAAATCTTGGCAGGAGAACTTAAGTAGCCTTGTTGAATCAAAGATCTTTTTGGACGCTAATTATTCTTTTTCCGTATTGATTGCTTACCCTTTACTGATATGCTTCCAAATAGCAATGCAATTCTTGTAACTAATCACCTGGATCTCATCTTGTGTAGGTGAATGGATTTCATGTTCCACAGGTGGCAACTTTTTGCCACACATGATTACAGTTGAAGCTGGTGAGGTATGCTTGGTTGAACAAGGCATTTCTTTAACATATAGAAAAGCTTTTATTTGTCTTTCCTTGTGGATATTGCTGCCTTTCCTTCTATCTCATGTGGATGTTTACTGATGAACTATATTTCATTCTTTTTGGGATGGGAAACTCCCTTCGAAGTCATAACTTGCAAAGCTAACCTCAACTTCGTTGCTGTAGAGTTAACAGCTGGCTTTCTGGTTGGGGTTGGGTAATTTAAGGGAAAGTCTAATACGTCTGATTTGTTTTTCCGAGTCAGAGATAGTTACCTGGAAAATTTAATAACATGTTCTCATACTCAGCATTGTCTTTACATCCCAAATCCAATATTGAGGATCAAACAAAATTATTGCACTATCATTAATGACAAATTCAAGGATGAACTGCACAGAATTGATGAAGTGTCCCAACAATAACCAATGACCAGTGAGTAGATGACAGTAAGTCCATAATATTCTTTAAGAGGTATTGGTAGGACACGCGAACATTCAAATGCAAAGGCAAAATCATCACCAACTTACCCTAGTAATCCTGCTATTTCAATTTAGATGATTCTCTTTAACTAGTCAAAAGAAATTTTTCAAGATAAAAAAATCATTGGGCCGAGGGTCTTTTGGAAACAGCCTCTGCCCCTCAAAGGCAGAGGTAAGGTTTGCGTACATCCTACCCTCCCCAAACCCCACTTGTAGGATCACACTGGGTATGTTATGGTTGTTGTTGTTGTATCCATTATCTTATAGAAAAAATAATGTTGTTGTTGTAGCAAGTCAAATTTGAATATGTCTAAGATAATTGGTGGAAGGAGTTAGAAATAGATTGATTATTAAAGAACTACCAGGCCAAGGTTAAAATAATGTGAACAACTCTTAGTTTGTATTAATTTCAGTTTTTGGTTATAAAAGAGTTCTGCTTAAGGAAGGAAATCAAGCAAACAAAAAAGTAAAGTGATCCAGGATACTGGCTGCAGTAATAATTGAAGACTTACCTGACCTCTAGCCTCAATTTAAATTGAGCAACCAACAGTACCAGTATTTCTGTTCTAATCTAGGAGATTTCACATTACTGAGTAGAGGACTGATTGTCCACACATTGGCATTAGCAGTTCTGCTTCTGTAGCTACCATCTGTGTTCAGCTATGTGACCAAGGGTTTGGAGGGAGGGGGAGAGGGAGTGATTGACACATATAGCTAGCATAATAAAGGCTTAGTTGTAACTTTACCAGTTTAAAAAAAAAAAAAATTAAGGCTTTGTTGTTCAACAAGAAATTTAAGTACTCGAAAATGATGTGAATTTTCTAACTCATAAAAAATTATGTGAATTCTCAAACTGGATATTGTTGTTCATGCAGTTATTCTTTTTACGAGTTGATGAACTAAGAAAATCGATTCCTGCATGTTACTATACCCTCACAGTCAACTTATGCTTTTAAATAACCGAGAAATCTCGGAGGGCCAATGGGACACAGTTCGAAACTCAGTGGATAATGGGTGTGGCCCTTTACCCTTCTCCACTTAAATACCAGACTTTTGTTTGTGGCATGGTTCAAAATGTGAGTGCGCCAAACCAGCACATGAGGCGTTGGGCTCTTACCAGTAGACCAAAGCCTTGTGGCTTAACCGTCAACTTATGACTTGATTCATCTGATTCGAAAGCTACATGCCTACCTTCCTACCTTAACTACAGCTACACAGTTTTTTCTTGAATCAAACTCAACATCAAGGTTTTAGTAATTAATCTCTTTCTAGCTTACTTAGAAATTCTGCATGTCTGTGACGTAGGTGTATGATTAGATCACATGTGCCTTCCATCCACTTTTAAACTTAGTTACTTAGCATCGTTAATGCTCTAGCTACTTTAGCTTCGCTGCAAAAAATATTTGACAAATTTTCGGTACTTCAATATAAAGGAGTGATCCTTTTCGTCTATCCATGGGTGATTACTTACATTTATAATCGGTAGGATGTTCTTCAAGAACTACTACAATTGGAGCAACCGTCTTCGCGGTTCTAATAAGCCAGTTTCTGCATATCTATGGGAGTATTACGTTCTAAGCATATACGTTATGCTTTATGCATTAACCTTTTCCATGCAACTAGAGTTGTCTTTTGTAATTAGAATTCCTAACCAGGACTTGTCAACACCGTCCTCTTCTTCTCTGTAGTTTATTTTCTCTGATACTACTCCAAATCAGAAAAATATTTACTCTTTCGTTGGTTGTTTAGGATGTTACCATGAAGATAATCTCATTTTCTCAGCAAGGACCTCGAGCTATTTGCATTATTTCTGCTGTTGGGTTGATATCAAATGTTACTCTACGGCAGCCAAATTCATCAGGGGGAACTTTGACTTATGAGGTTGGTCATTTGAGTGTTCAACATTCAATTACTATTTGCATCACAATCGTGGTGGTTATTAATTTTCTTTATCAACGGCCCACCCTTCTTTGAACTTTGTCGATAATAGAATTGAAATATATGTACTGCAATTCCAGTAGAACTTATCGTACTAGAGATGGATGCATGTTTTACAAGGAAGGGTCCGTATTTTTCTTCTCTTTTCCAACAAATGTCCTACGTGTCTCATTAGATATGCTGAGCCGGCCTTCCTAGAAAATCTTAGCTTATGTAGATAAATTATAATTTACTTCAATAGTCTACTGCAAATAATCTTAGTTTATGCAGAATATATGCTTTACTTCAATAATTTACTCCACTTACTTATTTCAGTTTCTTTAAGTTTCATAAGAAATATGTTTGAATTGAAAGAAACGCCAGTCAAATGGGTGAAAAGAAAAGGAACTTAATAGATACTAGGTAGGATAAAAATGATAAGACAAAAGAAGTTAAATTTTGCAAGAATATCTCATTGTGTCCAAATTGTCGAGAGACAAATTATTGAGTAGCGGAATAGAACGTGCATAAATGAAGCTGAATGGATATTGAGAATCCCGCCGTTAACTTGTTGGTGATTGAGGCGTAGTTAGTGCATTAGGAAAAGAAACGAAAGTTTCATTCCTGCTTGGTGCCCTCCATTGTTTGATGAGTAATAAAAATCCCTTTGCTATTATTGTTGTGTAGGGTCGATTTGAAATCCTTTCTTTGTCTGGATCCTTTACTCCAACAGAGTTTGGGGGTTCTCGTACTAGCAGAACTGGAGGAATGAGCATTTCTTTGGCAAGTCCTGATGGTCGTGTTGTCGGAGGTACACTTGCAGGACTGTTGATAGCTGCTAGTCCTGTCCAGGTAACCTATTTGGGATGACATATTTATACAAGAATTCTAATATTTGGGATGACATATTTATACAAAAAATTTCTGCTCAAGTTCTTTGCTCTTTCAATATATACTAGGTTGTAGTGGGCAGTTTTCTACCAAGCAACCACCAAGAGGTCGCCAAGCCAAAGAAACAGAAAGCAGAACCCAAGGCACTAGCTTATGCAACGGTCTCTCCTGCTGCGCCCCATAGCTCTAATATGGAGCCTAGAAGTTCCAACGCCCACACTGTAAATGTTCCTGGAGCTGGAACTCAAAATGTTATGTCTTCTTCCATTCAACCAAATCACTGGGCTGCTATGCCAGCTGTTCAAGATTCAAGAAAGTCTGCTACAGATATTAACATATCGTTGCAGGGAGAGTAATCTAACTCACATGAATTCATTCCCAGATTCTGAAGCTCTTCACACGTGGTACCTGAATAGTATAACTTGTGTTAGGATAGAATCTGTTATTTCAGCCGAAGAGCATCTATGATTATGGTGTAGTTGCAGATTCTTAGTTGTAGGGAACTGAGTGCTTTACATTTAACACGTTTGGTTAAAAGTTTAAGGTTCGTAGTTACACCCAAATTGAGACTCTTTTGGGTAGTTTCGGAAATATCTTGTATCTCAAATTCTGTATTATTCTGAAAGGCTCTAAGCCTCTAATATTGTGCTAAAATGGAAACGTGTAGGAACTATTGAAAATGTATAATAAGTTTTTAACTTAAGCTTAAATTGAATCCTGAGTTCATTTAAACTATCAAGCCAAATTGATATTAAGCCCAAGTTTTATCAAAGCTTATATGACTTGAGCTTCAGGTTGAACTTGTTTATGTTCTAGACAGTATCAGTTGGTAGTTTTTTCTAGGCTTAATCCATATGCGGCTTCCTAAACTTGCTCCTTTTTTCCATTTTAGCATCTCAACTAAGTGTTATTGCTACTGAACCCCTGAACTCGTTTTCAAGTGTGTCTATCAAATACAATTCGACTTACATAGTATTCCATCTTCAATGTAGCAACATGTTAATATATGATCTAATTTAATTATGCTATCTTTTAATTAAGATTAGCATCAATTGAGAGGAGAAAAAAGAGTAGCTATTAATTAAGATAGCAGTGGAAGAGCAAAATCGACACATCCATGACCTAAAAAATAGCTTATCATGTGTCTAAAATATTCTACGTTCATTTTCCCAGTTTAATTTCTGCTTCTAATAAAAATCAAATTTAAGGGGTTTAATAGATACACTTGAGGACGAGTTCAAGAATTCAATAGAAACAACACTTAATTGAGATGCCAAAATGAAAAAAAGAGACAAGTTTAGGGGGCCGCATACGCATTAAGCCTTTTCTCTAATAGTCTAATGAAGAGAAGAATGAAAAGAAAAGAGTACCAGTAGGTACTATTGAAAAGACTATTTCGAACTAATAATAAGATCTTATCTAAGTAATAAAAAATTACTTTATTTTACTAAAAATAAAAGAAAGATAAAGATAATAACAGTGCTAGTAATAGTAGTAATAAAAGATAAAGATAATAATAGTGCTAGTAATAGTAGTAATAATCTATGTCAATATGTTTTCCCAAGTTGAAGACAACCAGTTATTTCCTTAGATGATTAATTCTCTAGGCCATCCAATCACCATCATTGTCAGAAAAAATGGCTCATTACTGAGAAAACACACACAAGGCCAGCTCCAACATACAAGTGACCAAAGTATCTCACTTCCATCAGTTCATAGAGAACCTGAGAGAAAGTAGAAAAAAGGATTTAGAAAATAACTCCACAGGTTAATGCCGCAGATGATTAGGTCCTTTATAATTGTAGTTCCCAAAATTGCCAAAAGGTCCTTTACAAGTGTAGCTCCCAGAAATGGAAAAATAAAAAAATGTAATACATCTTAATCAAGTTAGCAGCTCAAGACATAAATAATAAAATCCTAAATGGCTAAACGGTCTGTTTTTCTCCCATGTTTCTTTTGGTAGGTTCTAAGTCATCCACTAATAAGCTATTAAATGTTATGATTGGAGTGTTAACTGTTAAGGCATCTAAGGAAAAATAAAAAATAGTTCTTCGGCTCTAAGAGATGTAATTGGTTGGGTGATACTTTCGCTGGATAAAGTGTAATTGGAGGGGTAACATAGCAACAATGAGCATGCGCAACAAAAACTAGCTTTGCATAAATTGCGATTTATCCTGATTTGCAACTGATTGGCAAGGTCCAAGTACATTTGTACAATTACTTGATCATTGTTGCAACAGTTAGGATAGATGTGTCGGAAGGATACCCTTCTTTTGGACAATTAGAAATTTGTAATTTGATCCATAACTATAAAGCAGGTCGTGCTTAGAGCAAATGCCAGATTTACCATAAGTCAAAGGCCTAATGGCATAGGCTAACTAGCTTTCCTAAGAATCAATTATTTATACTAATGCAAGTGAGAGAATTAGAGCTCTAATAATTTTGTTCATTCTCTTGTGCTTCAAACAGAGGACAAGGAAACCATTTTGGTCCAACACTATCCCATAGTATGCGACCGAACATGACCAAATAAAAACTAAACTGTCCCAAGGAACTTTAACTCCAAAAATATTCTGACAGAAACTGAGCACCATTTGAACAGGTAATTCAAGGGATCAAGTAAAAGTTACTTAATAGAATCAATAATTTGATTTAGAAAGATTTGAAGTATACTTGCTTTGCATGTAAAGAAATAGCTTATTTAGAAAAGTGTTCCATCACTTGTTGCATAATGATACAGATGAAAGTTTGAAACTTGCCTAATACAAGTACAAAAATCTAGACCATGACTTAAAGCTCATCCATCATGAGTTCCAGAAAATATGCATCTGCAGTAGTACCTACGATTCACATAAAACATCATTATATGAGTTAAGAACATTTCTTCTGTGTTTATGTAGCATGGTTAACAATAGTTGGAAACTTTACACCAAGACAAAGGAAAAAAAGAAGTTGAAGGACAAGTAGAGCCACCATATCATTTTTTATTTTAGGAAGTGTCAATGAGAGTCTGGAAAAGTGAATGCGTCTGGTTTGAAGAGGTAACTATACTCCATCTTTTGCACAGTAAAAAGTTAAAATCTAAAATGATCTCACGTGAAACCAAAATACTAGTTGAAGATATGAGGATATATTACATCTACAAACAAAAAATTTAAAAGCAACTAAGAGAACTTGAAGAGGAAGAGCTCTTGTGAGAGCCAATTACTAGTTATATGAAGAGAAAGATAGACATGTTGGACAGGTTGAAGGAAACACACCAAGTTGATGTCCATCTTTTTCTTTGCAAATGCTATACAACAGAGAGGGAACTAGAAAACCTCGGTGAGATCAGCAATTCCGCATTCTTCATTCGGCCACAATGCTCCAGATCATACTATAATCACATACAGAATTAGACAAACAGATGAGGAAAATTAGGTTTGCAAGTAGCTAAAAAAGGGTAACAGCTTGTACAAAAATAGAAAGAAAAAAAACCACAGGAACAGCTCGTCATTGACACCATACCAGATTATAGAAAAGACGAGGACTATCCCGAGGTATCCAAGCTTATACAAACGAATCTTTTTTTCCCATGGTAGCTGATTGAAAATCTCAGTTACATCTAGCAAGTGGCGACGATCAGTATAGCTAATCAAAAGGTTAACATCTTTTGTCAGACCATTTTGTGATGCCATTGACAAAAAACAGCAGGAAGAGGTTAGCAGTCCAACATACTTTATTTAAAATACTTACACTTTGACATCATAATATAAGTACGGGAGACAGATCAGACACATTAACCAATGACCCATCACAAGATGTAGGAAGCATAGTGCTCCTTGAAGAATAAATTCTGGAACCACAAGTCTGTTAATCTCGGATGCTGAATCATAAGGGTTGACATAATCACTTTCAAGGTCCGCCAAGGACATGACCTGCAGTAAATAAATCCAAGCGCTATATTTACTGTCCCTAAAAATTATGAACAGAAAAGAACAATAGAAAGGAAAGCACTGGGTAGAAAAATGTGAGCAGCTAATGATTCAAGGTTAACAACATCTTGCCCAGGAACTTTGACCGGTAGATTCAACTAGACATATTAGTCGCATATCGATTTCCAGGTCAATTGATACAAGAAGATAAGACCAGAAGAGCTACAAATCTAACTTACACCATCATCATCCATGAAAAGAAAGAAAAAACTCATTAAGTCGTAATGCGATTTTCTTGATTGACATGCCTTTTTAAGCTTCTCATGTTACCCTCTCTTCAAAAAAAAAAAATACGGTCCGAGGATCTTTCAGTTTATTTATTTGACAATAAAGTCGTAATGTTAATTATAGTAAGGGACTCTTTACACTGCAGTTAAATTAGGCAAAATCAGTATGACGCTTATGTATCCGATACATATGTTTTCGGCAAGTACTATTGACACTTGTAGCAGAAACCTCAGAACTGATTGGTTATTCATTGATTTTCAGAATTCCTTTCCTGGTCAATTCAATGATTGTAGAAAGAGAAGCAAACATGAAGTATTCAGAAAACACGTAAAAGAATGTGGTGGGCGTTTATGGCAATTCTGTGATACTAGAAATCCAACATAATCAATCACCCTTTTTGGTGCCAATTTGAATTACTAATAATAAGTAATAACGGCTCATTCAAGTCTTAGTTCAGAAGAAAACTGAAATTCAATAGATGCTCCCACAAAAAGGAAGATTGTTGAACCTTTTCGACGACAATGAATGCTATGACCACAGCACAGAGATTATTCAATGGCAAATCTAATTTGGAAAGCCTTTATTTGGACAGTTGATTGTAAAAGCAATTTTAGTATAGTCAAGTTCTCAGCCTTTTCCCAGTGGCTCGAGCCACCTTATGCTAGGGGCTGTCAATTGACAACCTTTTGCTGGAAAATTACACTGTTCAGCTAGGTCAAATTTTTAGTTTTATGTACAGTGTATAGTATGTCGGCTCCCCTTATTTTTCACGTGTGTCTATTTTTTTATATTTTGACACCCCTCGGTGAAATTCATGCCTTTGCCATTGGCTACCCTGGCTCTAATAAATCAAATACTGAAAAATAGTAACAAAAGTTTAATTGGTTAAACACACAAACGAGTTAGAATTACACCATTAATACTTGGAGACATAAACAACTATAGTAATATAAGGAGTATAGCTCTAGATAATTTGCAAGTCCATAAGTTAAATTTGGACTTTCATCACCGCATACTGTACCCATAAATCAGTGAAAAATACTTCCCATTACATTTTCCCCTTTCTAGAAGCTTCAAAGAACAAAATTATCATCCTATCCAATTTCAAAAACTTTAAAAGCAAAAGGATTTATCAAATAGGGAATATTAATTAAAATAGAGAAAAGGGTAAATGCAAAATGATATTTATATTAACCTGGTAGAGAACTATGGCGAGAACAGCGACGAGAAGGAAGAAGGAAAGAAGCCATGAGAGTAGATCGCCCATGGCTCCTTCTCTACTTTCTTGAAACTAAAATATGATTGTTTTTAATCAAAATTATAGGTTTATTTTGGTCTTTCAAAATATAGAGCCTTTTGGATGGCCTATGCCTCTGAACTGTTCAAGCTTATAAGCTAAAAAAAAAAAAAAAAATATTGGGATAGTCTAAGAGCCCGTTTGGATTGGCTTATAGGTTGTTTATAAGTTTTTTTTAATGTTTGGCTGGTCAGCTTAAAGTCATTTTGTGCTTAAAATAAGCTCAAAAAAATAATTGGGCCAATTTGACTTAATTTATCTAAAACAGCTTATAAGTCAAAAAAAAAATAAGTTAGGCTATCCCAATTTATTTATTTTAGCTTATAAGTTGTTTGGCTTATAAGCTATTTTCAGCTTATAAGTTGCTTTAGATAAGCGGGCAATTCGCAGAATTGCCCTTTTTTGGGGTGGTATTTAAATTTTGCCCCTCATATTTGTGGTCTTTAAATTTTGCCCTTCGGCTAAAACCCATAGGTTCCGGGTTCGAACCCCCGCTCAGTCAAAAATTTTAAAAAAAATTGCAAAGCAGAGTTTAAATTTCGCTATGCCCCCTCTGGCAGACTTTTAGTCATGTTTAACTAAAAGTCTGTCGGAGGGGGCAGACTTTGCCTTGAAGCATATATATGTATTTATTTTTAACTTTTCAAGGTAAACTTTTAGTAATGCCTTAACTAAAAGTGTGCCCCATAAAACATAACTAAAAGTATGCCCCATAAGGCGTAAGTTTTCCTTAAGGCATAACTAAAAGTTTGCCTTATAAGGCAAAGTTTAAATTTTGCTATGCCCCCTCCGGCAGACTTTTAGTTGTGTTTAACTAGAAGTCTGCCGGAGGGGGCAGACTTTGAGTTGTGTTTAACTAAAAGTCTGCCCCTCCGGCAGACTTTGCCTTGAAGCATATATATATATATATTTAGTTATGCCTTAACTAAAAAGTGTGCCCCAAAGACATAACTAAAAGTATGCCCATAAGGCGGAACTTTTCCTTAAGACATAACTTAAACTTTGTCTTATCTATGCCTTAAGAAAAGTTCTTGCCTTATGGGGCATAATTTTGTTATGCCTTAACTAAAATTCTGCCCCATAAGGCATAACTAAACTATGTCTTAGGAAAAATTCTGCCTTACAGGGCAGATTTTTAGTTATGCCGGATCCGGCATTTAGCTTTTCCTTAAAGATAGTATGTTGGATCCGGCATACACTCCCCCAGTCCTGCCTGGCGAAATTGTTTTTTTATTTTATGCCTGAGCGAGGGTTCGAAGCCAGAACTTCGTGTATTCGCCCATCTTTCCAAGCAAAGGGCAAAACTTAAAGACCACAAATATGAGGGGTAAAATTTAAAGACCACAAATTTAAAGGGCAAAATTTAAAGACCACCCCAAAAAAAGGGCAATCCGCGCAAAAAAATGTAGATAAGCTAAGTCAAATGGGCCCGATTATTTTTTTGAGCTTATTTTAAGCACAAAATGACTTTAAGCTGGCCAACCAAACACTCAAAAAAACTGAAAACTGCTTATAAGCAACTTATAAGCCAATCCAAATGGGCTCATAACCTTGAGCATAGTTAGACCTTTTAGTTTGCTATAATGAAACACCTTTGATCTGACTAATAAAATAGATTTAAAAATAATTGTGACTATCAAGAAAAACACGACAAAAATCGATTGATTTTTTAACCGATCAAGACAGACTAGGTCGGTTTGCTCTCAATTTTTTTTTAAAAAAATAAAACAGACTGATCTAGGTCGTTTTTTTATGTGCCAAAAAACGTGAAAATAAAAAACTGACTAAGCTCGGTCGGTTATTTGATATCTTTATTGAAAAGTTTGACCAAAGTTTTGATCAGAAAGAGCGATCGAGCTGATCGGCTTACAAATTTAAATAAAATTGACCGAGCCCAATCGATTATACCAAAAACATTTTTGAGGAATATGTAAACAACCAAGCTCGGTGGTGTTTTATTTTCCCTGTTTTGGTGCAAAAAGATCAACTGAGCACGATCATTTTATATCATAAAAAAAAAAATTGGGATCAAATTGATTGAGTCAGTCGGCTTTTCAATCGGTCCGGAAGTCGATCAATTTTTGCCGTGTCTTTAGTAGTATTTTTGGGTAGTCACGTTAGTTTTTAAGTTCATTCTGTTAGTTAGACCAAATATGCTCTGCTATAGCAAATTTAAGGAGCTAAAAAAGCTCAAGTTTATTTTTTGAAGGACCAAAATAGACGTACTCTCATAGATAAAATATAATTTTAGTTAAAAACTCAGGAAAATAATGTTTGTGTTAACTTTTTACATTAATAAAAGGGGAAATTTCAATAATGTACAATCTAGCATACAAAATTACATTTGCGTAGTCATATTTTTAAACTACACCCGCATAGCCACTTTTTCACGGTATACACTATTATACAACATATATACAATTTTATACACCTGCAGTACACAATGTATTAACCTTGTATAAAAGCGTATAATAATGTATAAGAGGTATTTATACACAATTTTACACTGTTATACAAGATTATACAAATTTATACAAGAGTTGTAAAACACTTTTACACTAGTATACAATATTATACAAACTTATACAAGAGGTGCTTATACATAAGAGAAGTTTAACATAATGTATAGAGGTGTTTATACACATTTTTACACTGTTATACAAAATTATACAAAAATTGATTTTGATCCCCTACGAATACACCCAAGACCATCGAGAAAAATAGCTAAGAAACCTGTCATGGATACACCATAGCCATCTTGCTCCATTAAAAAATCATAAAAACAGAGCATTTCCATAACCCAGCCGATTCTTCTCCCAAGCTCTACAAACAAAGCGCCACAAAAGGCTCTCACCCTCACAAAAGCGGAGAACATGATTTTAGCTGATTATGCACAACCTACAAATGATGGGAATGGTTTGCTTATGAATGAAAATGGATATGTCCAGCTTTGACTTCCCCGCAATGGACAATGAGATGAGCATATAAATACAAGCCGATCGTCGTGATAATGGCTAAGTCGGGTAAAAAATTAAAAATGGGCTAAAACGGGTAATTAGTTTTCCTAAGTTATCGGAGGGTGTAAAAATCTCTTAATAATGTACCGTTGGGATGCTTCTTTTCTTCTTCTTTTTCCAAAAAACAAAAAAAAGAATCTTGTGTCGCAATATTAATAGTTTTTGACTGGTTATTGTACAATTGGAAGTATAGAATCTGTATCTATATATAATATAAAGTTAGGAATAGTAAATTCGATGTGGCACCTCTCTAAGGTCTTTATTGACATTTATCTTTTTTCTTCTTTTTTTGGCATTTTCTCCTCTTCTTCTTCTTTTTTTTTCTTTTTTTTTTTTTTTTGCATTTTTGGATACAATTCTGATATTAACTAATGCATAAAGCTGCGTCATAAATTCCAACTAAATGCAACAATCAAATGCAATTAAGTCCATTAAATTTTAAGTTTGAATCATCCCATGTAGCAGCCCACGGTTCTCATAGTTTTGCCTTTTAAAGTGCAATAACTTCTCTATTTAAATTCTTTCTAATAAAGGCTTATTAATTATTAATTAAAAAAACTGAAAAATCATCAAATCTGGTAGTCTCACTAAGCGTCCCTTCCACTACCACTATAACCTATAATCAGTAGTAATATATATGTATCATGTTCCATTATTTCTAATGCGTATTCAGAACTCACAGAACCTAAAACCTTAAAAAATCACTTCCATGGCAGAATTAGTTTTGGGTTGATTTTGAGTCCTTTGAATTGTGTCTATGCTAAATTGGAGTTTCAGATAAGAATTGGTAAGTTTCTCTCTCCATTCCCAGAGAGCTTCAATCTTTGAACTCTTTTTACTGAAACTCTTTTAAAAAAAAAATAAAAAAAAATTACTTGTGTTGTTTCCTCTCTCAATGATGGAGGTTTTGAGAGAGTAAAAGTTGAAACATATATTTTTTGATGAAAAGTTTATAGTTAAATCTGAAGGAAAACTCCAAGTTCCTAAATTCATTCCATTGGAAGAAACTTAGATGACTTGGTTGTTCTTGGTTTCGTATTTTCAGCAAATTTATTTTTCTATTGATGCTTTTAACCAGTTGCTTATTACTTTAGTTATTATACGTTAATCAAGCTTTGAACAAGAGAAAAAGGAAACATAAACTTTTATGAAAATATCTAATTTAATTTCTTTTGCTGGCAGATTGCTCTTGCAAATAAGACTAAAGAGGAAGAGGAACGTGGAAGTGAAAACTAAGGAGGAGTTCGAGCCTAGGGACTTGAATTTCTTATTCTTAAAGTTTGTAAATTTCATGTTTCTTTGTATACATATAAAGATGGTCATAAGTGTCTCTCACGATATAGAAATTCTATTTGTATATTTTCTCCTTTTTTGGTTTCTTTATTTTTTCCCTCCTCATGTTTATGTCACACTTTAAAGTTTAGAAGTAATGCAAGGTTATACATAGTCTCCCCCCCCCCCCCCCCCCCCCCTCCCAAAAAAAAAAAAAAAGACATAGTTAACATTGAATGAAATTTGAATCAATCAACAAGCGAGTGCATATAATTGACCTTGAATGAAATTTAAACCAACAAATCGGGGAAGGAAATGTCCCCAAAGCCATTCATATTAGTCACCATAAAGATATGATATTGGTGAATAGCGCAAGGAGGAGACAAACATTTGAGATTTCTTTACTTTGGAGGAACAATACAAATGAATTCTTGAGAATTAAAAATTTAAGGTTTTCTTATTTCATTGTTATTTACCATATTGGTACATACGATTGTGAAGGTATATTGATATTGGTAACATAAAATTTAAGATCATATATTTAAAGGTATGATTGTGAGATTGGTTTGGTTAGTATTTGAATGTTAGATAAAAGAGAACAAAAATATGATATAATCATTAGTATATGTTTCATACTTAAATCCAAATGTTTTCACAATTTTTTTGTCAAAGGACTTTATAGAGGATGATAAAACTATAATAATATGGTAATTAGTAAAACTTGATTTTTTCCTTTCAAAAATTATGATATCGATACATAGTGATATTTTTTTTATGACTGCGCGAAGCGCGGACATGTATACTAGTAACAATATGTATTAGCAGTATATGTACCCTCACTAACCCTTTAAATTTAAATTGTATGTTTAGTTAACTATCTGTTACTTCTTATCTATCATTTGTTTCTAATAATGTTTTTCTTAAAATTATAGAATTGATAGTATTAACTTTAAATTCATAATAAAGTTATGTGGTTGGGGGTTTATATGACTTTTCAAGTGAACTGCGTAATTGAAAGATAAATTTGGTAATTGAGAGGTAAATTAGAGGAATTCGTCAATTGAAAGGTAAATTTGAAGAAGAAGGAAAATAATAACAGGGTAATTTTGACCACGTAATATAACAGAGGATAGATGCGAACAATATAGTAAAATAGAGCGATGAATTTGACCCTTTTCCGTAATAAGAAAGCCTTGTATCTTAAAGGGACGAGATTAAATACCACATCAGTACACAATCTTAAATACTCAATTTAGTTTTATTGATTTCATACTTTTCATGGTTTATCGAAATTATAAAAACATATCAATGCTTAATAGTAATATAATGTACTACTATGTTGATATATGCCATATATATGAGAATAAACTCATAAATATGGAACATTGAGCAGATATACTAAAAATGACGCTTTTGATGTGGTTCCAACTTCATTGTTAACAATTAACATAAGCTATGGCATGTGCCAAAGAAAAATAAAAGCTCACAAACTTCAACCATCTTCAAAATCATATGTCTGAAACACTTGCCAGCAATATTAAGCAACTACAATCTCTAGTTTCTTGTATACGTACCGAACTCAAAAGCACTAATTTTGTATCACAAAAATTTGTTGTCATCTTTTAGGCCTTGTTCAACACACTCTTCGCTTGAACCTGTCAACATTGCAAAATTTCTCAAAATGTACAAAACTGAAACTTTCCTGGGTTTAGCCCATGTATTAACTTTCCCATTTTTAACAATTGTATACATAGGGGTTCTGACCCTGCCAATTTCAAATGTGCCGGAGTAGATCACTCTGCTTTAAATACTTCCCTCCGCCTGAACAGCTCCACAATCTTCTTTTCTCCACCGAAATGAAGTTGGAAGTTCTTTTCTTTTACTCAGCTCTTTCTCTCTCTGTGAATTTCCTCCTCTCTGGTTCGCACGAGACAAAAAGCTGAATCCCTATTTCTCATGACATAATTCGAATTGGAAATCGAGATGCAGTATTTTGTGACTTGTTCTACATATATAAAAGAAAGCCACAATTACAAGTTTGTTAAAAAGAAAATGACACAAGATTCCCCTTTTGTGTAAAAGATGTGAAATCCTTCAAGAAGTTATGTAGGGACAAAAAAAAAAAAAGGATTTCTAGAATTTCCTTTGCCTTTTTGCCATTCTGATATGAATGAAATTTCTCTCTTCTTCGCTCTGCATGGTCATGTTAATTTCGATAAAGATACGAAAAGATGCCATCCTTACGTTCTTATTCTTGGGAAGGCTTGACAAATTCATATACAAAAAAGAAGATTATTTCCTCGATAGTAAAAGTGATCGGGTTTGTAGTAAAGGATCACGACGGGTATGACATCCAACATGTGAGACATCATCAGAAGTGGCTAAAGGGGAGGTTGGTCAAGTTTTTCAACTTTCGCTTTATCCATTTTTTGGTAACACTTACTTAAGAAGAGCACAATGAAAGAAGAAGATCCATATTGATGATGTCTATTAGAAGTTTTTAATATTAAGATGTTAGTCATGTATTTGCTATATATTATCTTGGATCTTATTGTAAATTTTTTATTTATTAATATGAGTATTTGAGTAGTTTAATTTAAAGTTCTAAAATATAAGTATCGTAAAAGTAAGCCGTCTAATTTTTTTTTCTAATAAAGGTTTTGTACTTTTTCCCCCCTACAAACTTCAATAGTCTAAGAGAAAAAAAAAATCATAAAACTCACTATTAAATTTTTTGGGGGTTTCAAAGTTTGGGTCCTAAAGCAAAAAATTTACTGGCTTTCTCTTTGAATCACCCTCGAAATTTTGGAGGGCGAACCTTTGCCGAGTCAATGCCCTATCCACCTAGGGTAGATTTTAGAAGCTCCGGAAGAGAAAGTTTGCTAATTTATTACTCCGTATTTATCTTGGTTTTTACAGGATGCATATATTTTATTTGGCAGGAGAGAAATTTGAGAGTATTTAAGAGAAAATAGAGAAATTAAGGAATTAATTATAAGATTGATAATCCAAGAAGCTGTTTATAGAGGAATCATGAAGCCAAGGCTAGCAGTGAGACTAAAAGAGTGAATACTTTTATCCCTGGTGGTTTAAGCTAGTTTAGTGTTAGTGGTTTTTGGTCAGGTTGTATGTTGATTGCTTGGGGTCTCATTTCCAAGCTTCATGTTTTTGGTCTCTGTACATAACTCTCGCTTTGATGATAAAAGTTTAACTAATTACCTAAGAAAACCTTTTCCATTTTTTTTTTGTAAAAGAAGCTGTTAATTTACAAAGTTCCTATCGACACATTAATTGAATTTTGGGTTGTTTGGAAAGCCACCTTACACAATATAATAGTTACAAAAACGTGTTTGTTTGTCATAACGTAATTATAGTGTAATTACAAATATGATGTTCGGTTACACAAGTGTAATTATATAGTTAGATCTTATACATTTTAAAAATCCAATTTAATAAACAAAAACTTGTTTATATAAGCAAATGTTACTGAATTTTATCTACTAGGTATTTAAAATATTTTTAAAAAAAATATAGTATTAAATAATTATAATTACTCGTAGTAATCAACTTTATTGAATGAATCAAATGGTGTTTTTTCAATTCCCAACAACGAGTTCTGAAAGTGCATTTTTATTGTAATTGGTAAAGCAAAAACTTACTGATATATAAGAAACTTTTTTTTTTTTCCGGCTGTCATGGATTCTTATAAAAGACTGCAGTGCGCTGTCAATTGCAGCTAATTGCTAAGAAGCAATGTATGCTGAATGTGCAGTTTAATTTTGCCCAAAGAAATTGTTTTCTTCTCAGAAATAAAGGTTAAAGAAGGAGGAAAAACAGAAAGACCTTTTTACCATTATTGCATTATTATTCCATCTCGCGTATTCATTTCTTTTAAAAATAATTTCGTAAGGTAAAGATTGTGTCTTCTCATATTATGGTGTTGGATTCACCACCATTTTAGTGTCCTCAGCCCTTGTGATTGTGTCTTCTAATGGTTGTTATATAGCACTAACCAAAATATTAGCTCAATAACTTTGAATTCATTCCACCAATCTAAAATCTCTTATTTGGGAAGTGAAGTAATGGGATGATGCGTGTTAATTTGATGAAATGAAAATAGGACATACAGGGGAGAAGATCACTATCAGTTTCCCCACCATTTGACACAGGGTGTATATGTCTATGATGATTTGCAGCTTGTTCTTTTGGTAAAATGCAATTTCAACAACTGAAGGCCTATACATTCAATGCTCTGTTGAAGCTGTTTCATCAGAATTTCAAAAGCTAACACAGTGGCCAGAACGTTGATGTTATTTCATCTCTTCTCTTAAGGTTTTCAAATAAAAAGGGCTCAATATATGAGTCAATCTGTCTTCAGTAGATGATCTTATTCATGTCGCTAAGAAGTAAAGAATAAGTGCCCCTTTACGAAGATCTCATATTTCAGAATGTGTCTTCTGATGCCCATCCCTTCTTCTCTAACTGCAATCTCAGGGCCTGTTTTATATGACCAAGTTAGCCAATAGCTAAAAGAGGAATAGGAGAAGGTGTTTAGTACTATGTATATTCATACCTTGATTCTCTTTCTATTAGCATCAAAGTCATAATTCCCCAAGCGAGATGCTGCTCTATACTGTACAATTGATTTCTTCCCTGGTGGGAACCAGAACTCGACATCATCTACTAACTGTAATAACATGTACTTATTCATAAGTGGCAAAGGATATGATGTGTGTAATTAAGCAATTCAAACTTTGAAAACTTACCCCCAAGATAGGACTTTCATATTCCACACGCACATAATCGTCTTTCTTCTCCACTATTTTTGGAGAGGACTTGTCTGGTTTTGTTGATCTTAGCTGCAAAATGATGCAACAGATCAAGAGGTTGGTAAGTCAAACATATTCTTCAACTATTTTGTTATGATGAGAAACAGGTTTTAAGACTCTTTACCACTTGAAGTAGCTCCTCCATTGCCTTCTCTCTGCTGACATTCCCCTGTTTCCCTTCAGGATTATAGTTCCTGAGAACCAAAGCACCAAAATTTAACATCTATTCAGTATCCATTGATAATGGATGATCTTATACCTTTCAATTTTATCATTTCCTTTTCTCTTTATCTTCCTTTCCTTTGCGTCATTAACAAAAAAATGCTAAGTCCTTGTTGGTTGCATATTGGTGAACTTTTAAAAGAACAGTAAGTCGTCCAAGATGCTTATATGTAATAGCATACTGATTCTTGATGGAATGGATCTAAAACCTCCATTTCATCTTGACCATTATCTATTACATCTTGTAGTTTTTGATGGTGTAGATGGAGTCCAAAGTTCTCTAGTCCAGGACGGGTCCACAAATAATCCAAGATCAGCCTTTGTGATTCTAGTTATAGAGAAATGGTCAAAAAAGGTAGGCCATTGTGATTCAAATGTGAGCCTGTACCTATCATATAAATGTGCACAATTTCCATGTGCACATTGATAGTGCTGCTTTAGACTAAACGTTAAGCATCATCACCACAAAGCAAGTCAACCACTTTCTGCACTTTTTATGAATGATAGAGATAGCTCAGTCCCAAACAAGTTGGGTCAGTTAGACAAAGTGCTCATTTTATATCACCTTCATACTAAATAATAAAAGTGAAAAAATGATAGAGATGGAGCTAGAGCAAACATTAAAACATATAGAGAGGAGAGAAGAAACAAGTTACCAAGGAGGTGCATAGTGGGTAGCATCACTGATGTTCTCAGAAGTAGAAACACAATTTTTGGTGGCTGGACAAAGAGCTAGACCATGTGGATTCTTCTGAACGCCCAAGTAATCTGGCTTTTTACCACTGCATCACAAAAACAAGATTCGATCTTTTCTACTCAACTCACCTTGTTCTAAGTCAAACTAATGCCACACAGATCAGAAATCTGCAGACCTTTTGTTGCTGACCCAAAATAATAATATCTATACAAATTAGTCAAGCAGCAAAAATAATTCCAAAATTTTTAAGCAGTAGCTTGTGGACTGCAGAGATTATTTTTAAATCTTGGAAAAAATGATAACTGCATTTGTCCCAATTTATGTGGCACGGTTTAGAATTTCGAGAATCAAGACTTCTAAACTTGGACCATGAATTCAGATATAGAAGCTTTAACTTTTTCTAATTCTTTTTATATATTTAGAAACTACGATTATAAATCACAATAATTAACAATTTCAAAGGCATATAAAGAAATTCCGGTCAAAGAAAAATTCAGCTGACTCTCGAAATTACAATTGTGCCACATATATATTGGGAGGGAGGGAGTACTATTAAAAGAAAAAAGAGAAATGCCTGAAGTTGAAGAGGGCACCAAGAAATGCAACTTCACTGCTCCTTAGTATTATTTCCCTACATATAACAAAGGAAAGATTTTGATGGTGCAGATTCATAGTTTACACAAACTATACAAAAGGGTTCTTGGGAGTACCTGCGACCCACTTGTTTGGTGCTTTCATCTTGCTGTTGCTGTTGCTTGTGTTGCTCCTTACATGAAACAATAAAAGGGGAGAAACAAGATTTAGTACTGAATACTTTGCTTTTGAATCTGTTTGGGTAAAAATGGTGGGTACTTGGTGATGCCATTGAAGACATTACTGAGGACTGAGAACTAGTGCTGCCTTTGTTTTTTTTTTCTTCTTGCTTTTTGCTTTTCTGTAGTATTAAATCCTGAGATAAAATGGGAAATGGTATCCTATTGCGCTGCAAAAAGGCCTATTTAGAGCATTTGCTACTCCAATATTTATAAGCGTTTTCGAAGGGGGGAAAAAAAAAAAAAAACTGTTGTTAAATTATCACATGGACCTCGTTATTTTGTATTCCCTCCGTCCAAAATACTTAACATGTTTTCTTTTTCTAAAAGTTAATTTAACTAATCTTCAAAATTAGATTTAATTAGATTAAGTAAATATTTTAAAATTTAAATTTAAATATTTGAAAACTATTACTACAAGTGACAATTCTTCTCATATTAATATGATGAAAATATATTGCAGAAATTCTAGTTTTATTACGACTCACTGAATGAAAATGTCAAGTTAAGACGTGTTTCTTCCATGTCTGATTTTTAACCAATTCTAATAAATGGTAGTACAGTCAGACCTCTCTATAATTACCATTCGTTATAACAGTATTTCACTATAGCAACCTGATTTTCTCCGGAATCAATTTTTCATGATATATTTTACTTCTCTATCATTCTACCTATAACAGCAATGACATCCATTATAGCGGTACAATTTTTGTAAAATTACCTCTCTATAATAGTCATACTCAAATAGCGTGTATTAACATTTTGTAAAAATATATTATAGTATGTGACAACAAAAGTGTCGATTAAGAGCCTTAACCTACTGTTACTTGGAGATAGAAGAGTCAACTGTTAAGCACTTAGACAACCTTCAAGGGAAAGTTATTGAATTTCCTTTTACTGAAAGTTTAGACAAAATTCTTCGTCAGTTCAAGTGTTATATTATCACTAAGAGACTAGAATTTACAAAATAGCCTACAATTATAGAGTTCTTACGTCAAACTTGAAATATTTAAATTCTCAATTAATTTAAAATGCATATGTTCCATAAATTTTAATTCTTTATCTGTTTGGTACAACTAGTTATGGATTTAGTAGTAAGTTATTAGTATTTTCAATTTTTAATTTATGAGATATGAAAATCAATTGAGATTTTAAAATTTACAAGTATATTGTTTTCGTTTATAACAAACATAAAAAGTACAAAAAGTTAATTGTTTGCGTACTTTTGTTTATAACAGCTAAATAAGATCTACATATCGAATGCCAGTATACATGCATAACAGCACCTCACTATAGCAGCCACGAAATTTCCTGACAAAAAATGCCACTATACAGAGATTTGACTGTAGTAGCAAGTTTCATAGAAAAAGAAATAGCTTCTTTTAAAAAGAAACATATCGCAAATCTTTGTCTTTAACGAGACTAAAGGAAAAAAGTTTGCTTTATTTCCTTATTAATTCGGTTCAAGAACAATAATATTTTTTAACTTTAAAAATAATCTAACTTGAACGTTCTACTTAACCTTAATTACAAGGTTTTATAGCCATATAAATATAATGTATATCTAAAATTATAAATTTCAATACCCTTATAATTGTAAAATATTTAAAATCAATTTTAAATTCTTAATTTCATTTTCCAGAAATTAAGTCACATAAGAAGAGGAAGTGATGTAAAAGGAGAGAGGATTTGGACATGCTAGGTGAGGAATACGAAATGACAAGTCTACAACTTAATGGGTAAAATAAGAGAGGAAATAAGAAAAGGGGGGCCATATTGGAAATCTCCCTTTCTTCAATTTTCAAATACTTTACTAGGAGTAGCACATTTGTGAAAATTCCATTGCAAGTTTTGACCAAGGGCGCGGGAACAACAAACAAACAGCCCTTCCCCAAATTCTCTGCTACTCTTCAAATGGCCCGTAATAAGGTAGTAATTTTTTCAGTCTTTAATCTTTTTTTTTTTTTTTTTTTTTTTTGTTCATACCCACTAGTTATTTCATCAGTTTCTCCTATACCCTTCCTTTTATTCTTGAAAAAAAAATTACTCCACGTTGTCGATTTAAGTGTCTTAGTTTGACTAGGCACGGAGTTTAAGAAAATAAATAACACTTTTGAATTTTGTGGCCGTGGTCCTAAATTATTTAAATCTTGTGATTATAAATATGACATGCAGGATGTTTGATTTGTCGACTGTACTAAATATAGAAAGAGATAATGTTTTTTTGGACATACCAAAAAGGAAAGTAAGACATTTAAATTGGGACTACGTACTAATTTTGGTCTCCTTTTCTTTTTGGTGAACAGGAAGCGGTAGTGTTGGTGATTGATGTGGGTCCTTCAATGCACTCAGTTTTACCTGAGATTGAAAAAGTTTGTTCATTGTTGATACAGAAGAAGGTAGTATGTTGACACCTTTGTCTTTCTTCTGGTTTCAATTTTTGTTGAATTGTTAATTTTCTACACACCCCAGTAAAAAAATGTTACATTTGTTCCTCCTTTTTATTTGTGTATGTAGCTGGTTTTCAGCAGATATGATGAAGTGGGGTTTGTCTTATTTGGAACTTCAGGTAAGTCTTTTGCATTAGTAGCTGCTGATGTATTTGATATGGAGTAAAAAAATTCCTGCAGAAAATGCTTTCAATGGAAAATGTTTTCTTAATCATGAAGTAATTTTTCTTGATTATTTTCTGGTGGTTGTTTGGATATGAGGTTAGGTAACAAGTAGCAATCTTATAAGGTGAATTTTAGAGTGTAAGGATAATGTTTTGCTGATATGTTTGTGTATTAAAGGTTGACAACAATGTCTAAGTTTTTAGTTGAAACTAGTGAAATAAACTAAGAGTTGGATATTTGTAAAGGAAAATGACGTCTGCGCGTAAGCCATGCAAGTCATGTTTGCCCTTTTGGTGGAAAATTATATTCACAGTTCAGGATAACCAACCTATTTCATCAAGGAAAACATTTTCCGTCATACCAAGCACACTTTGTGTAGTTTTGCCCCCCTTTATTCTTGCCTTATTATTAGACGAGCATGGTGTTGGACTGACTTGTCTACATCATGGCTATATGATAACCCATTTCTTTCTGGGATTTGTTGTGTAAAACTTCTGTATCTTAGCATTGGTGTTGGAAGTGTTATCAGATGACCTATATATGTAATTTTTTCCCAGATACCAAGAACGAATTGACAGAGGAAATAGGTGGGTATGAACACGTGACAGTTCTGCGAAATATCAAAGTCGTAGATGATGATCTTGTTGATGCTCTACAAAACCTTCCACGAGGAAGTTTTCCTGGAGATTGTATCCTCTATGATTATTGGTTTGTCATAAGTTTGGCGTAGTACAGTTGTTAGGCATGCAATTTTTTCTCGAGTCACTGTCTGTCTTCTATCAACATACTTTTTCCTCTTTTATGATTCACTGAAAATGCATGCTCGTGCATACAGCTATAAGTGTCGGTGGTAACTAAAATCAGGCTTCAGAAGAAAACATTATTAGTTAATATCTATTAGAGTTACAAATGAGGGTGGCAGTGGAGTAGGCCGTATAAGGTATAATAGCTATTCTCATTCCATACTCCATAGGGTGTTTTCCTGGATGTGGGATTTAATATTTCTGCCCTGGTTTAGTTGTATTGTAGAATTGTAGCCTGTTCACTGGCTCTTTTTTGCACTAGTTGTGGCATGTGATTTTGTTGACGTCTAATCTCAATGTTATTCTTACGTGCTCACGAGTTCTTGATTCCTTAACTATCTGTAATAGTTCTTGATGCGATTGTTGTTGGAATGGACATGCTGATTAAAAAGTTTGGACAAACCAACAAGGGAAAGAAACGTCTTTGCCTTATTACAAATGCTGCTACTCCCATCAAAGATCCATTTGAAGGAACAAAGGAAGATCAAGTGAACACCATTACTACACAGATGA
The DNA here is from genome assembly GCF_019175385.1 of Lycium barbarum. Lineage (NCBI taxonomy): Eukaryota > Viridiplantae > Streptophyta > Magnoliopsida > Solanales > Solanaceae > Lycium > Lycium barbarum. Next base: position 115,577,572 of record NC_083342.1, read on the forward strand.
CAGCACAAGGCATGAAGATGGACTGTGTAATTGTTAGAATGAAACAAGATTGGGAAAATAGGAGAGTTATGGAAGAAAATGATTTTCTAATGTCAGTATTCTCGAATAAATCTTCCTCAAAAGTAGTATACGTGGAAAGTCCAACTTCTTTGTTAGGTGCACTTAGAACTCGTAATATATCGCCGGTCACGATATTCAGAGGTGATTTTGAAATTAGCACACAATTGAAGATCAAGGTGAGAATTAAGAAACTTATGCTGATTTACTCAATTTATTTTCTTTACCTTTTTCTTCTGATTAAAAATAAAAATAAAAAATCTTGCCTTTTTCTTTTTTATTCTTTGTTTTTCCCCATGTACTGAACTATTGTCCAAATGGGACAGACCAATTGTCTGTGTCTTCAGCAGTGTGACTCAGAATTGTATCTTTTACAATTTCCAAAAGGTTATTAAGTAATTTCTTCTGTTTCAAACCTTCTAGCTATTACTTAACGAAGAGGAAAATAGATCTTAGTCAAATGCCTGAAATTCCCATTGAACTGGACAGACAACTGAGGTTATGATTTTCTTGATTTGTTTGAAGAAAAAAATGGATTTCTCTACATCTGGTTTGAAAGATAAAACATGCCTTTCTTCCTAATGAATCTTGAATGATTCTGTCTTTGCATTACCTCTTTATGACTATTTTCAGGAGTCTATCATACATAGGGTCAATAAATCTATCCTCCCGGAATTTTATATGTACACAATGATTCTGTCTTTGCATTACCTCTTTATGACTATTTTCAGGAATCTATCATACATAGGGTCAATAAATCTATCCTCCCGGAATTTTATATGTACACATTCAGCACATTTTGTGATAATCAGATTGGGTAATTTACTCTCATCTAGAAGCTTTTGTATCTGATGTCAATATATGGAGATTGTAGATATTTTACAGTAGTCTAGCAAAAGAGTAGGATAGTAACTTTTAGGAGTGCGCAACTATGCCTCAATCCCAAACAAGTTGTGGTCACTTCAGAAGTATACACCTAGTGTATTTCCTTTTTGGTCCCTAATCTACTAATTTAAGTTGCACATCTCTTTTTTCCTTTTCTTTCCCTTCCTATTCTATTGTGAAGATAGTTTTTTGTGGATGTTTAGTCACTATTAAATGTTTTTTTAATCTTACCATTCTCAGAAGAAGAAAAAACTAATAAATGTTCTTTTTAATAGGTATGGGTTTACAAGAAAACATCTGAAGAGAAGTTCCCCACCCTGAAAAAGTACTCTGATAAGGCTCCTCTCACAGATAAATTTGCCACTCACGAAATCAAGGTTGATTACGAATATAAAAGCATAGAAGACCCTAATAAAGTTGTGCCACCAGAAGAGAGGATTAAAGGTTTTCGGTATGGACCTCAAGTAGTTCCTATATCCCCTGCTGAGTTGGAGGCTGTAAAGTTCAAACCAGAGAAAAGTGTGAAGCTACTAGGATTCACTGATGCTTCAAATATAATGCGGTATAATTTTAGTTTCTTGAGTACTGTATTCACAGCTTTTTCAGGTTATTATTTGGATAGGAGAGAATTTCTTGTGCCGTTTATCTTTCCAATCATCATTCAGTCATACTCCATCTACTCAGGCATTACTACCTGAAAGATGTAAATATCTTCATAGCCGAACCTGGCAACAAAAAGGCCATCCTTGCACTTTCTGCTTTGGCGAGGGCAATGAAGGAAATGAACAAAGTAGCAATTGTCCGATGCGTATGGAGGCAAGGACAGGCTAATGTTGTTGTTGGGGTCCTAACACCAAATGTCTCTGACAAGGATAATACTGTAAGTATGGTTTAAATTTCACCTCTTGATTGTTACTGTTCTCTTGTTTTAGTGGATATTCGAATCTTAATTGTTGACATTCTCATTGACCACTGCTTGCAGCCTGATTCATTTTACTTCAATATTCTTCCCTTTGCGGAGGATGTTCGGGAGTTTCAGTTTCCTTCTTTCAGCAATCTGCCTTCATCAATGCAGCCAAATGAAAAGCAACAAGAGGCAGCAGATAAATTGGTTCAGATGTTGGATCTTGCACCGCCTGGAAAACAGGAATTGTTGCCACCTGACTTTACACCGAATCCTGTTCTGGAGGTATGACATCATGGTAGTTGCAGAATATTGTTGAAAAATTAAGTTTGAAACTACCCTTGCACTCAGATCACTGATTGGGAGCATGTAATTAAAATATTTTTGTAAAGAGCTGCCTGAATTTATGCTTATTAATAGTTAGGATATTTTCTTGCCAGTTTATTTATGAACTCTCTGATTCCTAATATGAAATAAGAAAAATCTTAGTGACCAAAAAAAGAAAAGAAATAAGAAAAATCATAACTTAAGAATTCTAATTTTGTTCTATAATTACCTTTTGCATTATCAGTTTCTAACCAATTAGTATTATACAAATATCCAGCGTTACTACCGCTATCTTGACTTGAAGTCAAAGGACCCAGATGCTGCTGTTCCTCCACTTGATGAAACCCTCAGAAAGATAACAGAACCTGATGTTGAACTTCTTTCTCAAAACAAGTCCATCATAGAGGAACTCCATAGGTATTTTGAACTAAAAGAGAATCCTAAGGTAACTTTCAATATTCATCCCTTTATTCAAATTGGACTTTTCTAGAATAGTCTAGCGGCTGAGGCTTATAACTCTATCAATCTTTATACAATTAACGTGCAGCTGAAAAAATCAACTAGAAGAATTATGAAAGGTAGACCTTCGGGATCAGATGAGGAAAAAGAAGAGTTCGACAAAGGTGCTGATGCCAAAGCTATTGACTCCACTGAGTACTCATCCAAAACGAAAGTTGAGAAAATTGGAGATGTAAATCCTGTTAAAGACTTTGAGGAGATGATGTCTCGAAGGGATAATCCAAAATGGATTAATAAGGCCATTCAGGATATGAAAAATAGGATCTTTGATCTTGTGGAGAATTCTTGTGAAGGGGATACGTATAATAAAGCATTGGAATGTTTGGTGGCGCTACGCAAAGGTTGCATCCTTGAGCAGGTGTGTTTTCTGATGTCCTCTCTTTGCGCTGTAGTTAAATATTGAGTATCTGAGCCATATAAAATAACAAAGCAACATTAATTTTACTTGCATAGGAACCAAAGCAGTTCAATGATTTCCTGTGCCACCTGTGTAAATTCTGCCAAGAAAAAGACCTGAGAAGTTTTTGTCAATATCTCACATCTCATGAAATCACTTTGATAACCAAGTCAGAAGCTCCAGACAGGTCTGGTCATATTTCTAATTTTCTTGATATATCGAACTCCTTACACTGATCTGGCTCTTTACTTCTTTTTTTATTTTTTCTTGGTGCTGATTACTTGTATTTGGTATCTATTTATCAGTGATATTCCAGAACACGAGGCCAGAAGCTTTATGGTCAAGCCTGAACTTGACTCCGAAAATGTGAAATCAGAGGCTAAAGAAGAGAATGATATTATGAGTATATACCTGGGTGGAAAGTAGAAAAAGAAACCTAGAGATGCATATTGTGTGATGTACAGGCAGTTGGCATTTCCTGTGAACTTAAAAAGATTTTCCGGTCAAACGTTTTTGAGGTTGAGGATAAGAGAAAAAAAGAAATGAGGGGCTGGTGAAGATTGAATCTTAGACCTCGACGAGCTTCATTTTATTACTCCATCCTCAAGTTTGTTCATTTGGCTGTTCAAACTCCTTTTCTTTATTTGCCTATTTTTGATGTCTAAATGACTGGTGCTCTTTCAAGATGAAAGCTATCCTGTAGATGTCTATGTCCATGCTTGTTATTAGCAAGGTGGTGGGTATTTAATAGGTTAACTTATGCAGTAGGAGTTGCCCAGTGTTATTCTTCACCTTTTTCGTTCGCTACAATAGCAACTGAAGCTTAGTCGGGAGCTGAGAACCTAAACAACTGGCAATAAGCATGTCTGCAGAATTTCAAGCCTATTTCAACTATAAACTCCTCTCAAACTGGCATAAAGTGAACGGAGCATTGTTCAATGCATATTCTAACTAGGTTTTTTTCACTAATGCTTTATGTGATTTGACTGCACGGAAGCTGTTTGATTATTGTTCCAATTTTCAAGGGATATACTTTGTTCCCAACTCATTCGTTTGCCGATTTCTGGTTATACCAATTACCTAGATAGCAAATCCAATTTGAAACACACATAACGAGAAGGGACAAAACGTCTTAGTTTCCAGTACAGCTCTAAAAAAGAATGCAAACTCTCATGGCGTGTTTGATCTTTTAAAATATATTTTCAATGTTTAATTTGAAGAAATTTTTTGAAAAATAATCTCTAAAAAAACAAGTTCCATAAGCGGTATTGCACACTAGTTGTCTCCTTCCCACCACACTGCCACAGCCTCCATCCCACTCCTACCCTCCACCCCCAACCCATAGTATTTTCCTAAATTATAAAAATACTTTTTGGATAATATTTTCTACTTGCCAAACACTAGAAAATAAGTAAGAAAAGTCACTTATTTTTAGAGATAACATCTTACATGAAAAAGATTTTCCTTCGTATGAAGCACACTAAGCAAGATTTTATACTGGAAAGTATATGATCAAACGAAATATCATACGGAGATCAAATTCTCTTATACTTCAATGCATACGATCTCTAAAAGTTTGATCCTTTCAGCCAGGGACGCTCACTGAAAACAACGGAAATTGCTTCTCGCCATATATTTTCTATTAGAGAATCGTTAACACAACCAGGTATGCAAAAATCCCCACCTACAAAGGCGGAGGCTGGCTTGTCTCATTTTCCTTCTCTCACACAGGCTAACAAAATATTACCCAAATTTATGAAAAGTTTTTTCCTTTTAGTATTAGCTTTTCCTCAATCACTCCGCCGTCCTAGTAATGAAGAAAGTGCCTGTAGATTCTTTGTCCAAATCCTCCCTCAGCGCCAACGTCAAAAGAGATCAACTCACAAATTTCAAGAGGAAAAGATAAGTTCTGCATAGATGACCTTCCCTCCAGGAATTGATAATGCTAAGCTGAATTATCCACGTACTCCAATCAATTCAATATCAAACACCAACCATGAGTTTGGTGGGATATTCTCCCCAGCTCCCTGACTCCCATAGCTGCAAGAACGGGGAATAACAAGAATTAAACAAAATCAGAAAAGGAAGTTACATGTGTGTCGGCGTGTGCACCCAGTAGCAGAGCCAAGATTTTGGAGTCAGGAACTTATCTTGGGACAGTAATAAAGGAAGAGCTTTCCAAAAAAAAAAAAATAGAGGGGAAGCAGGGAGAGGGATTTAGTGTCTTCAAATATATTCAGAAGCCGAATATGCAGCATACCCGATTGATGGTGGGACCGTGAGCCTTCTTTTATCACCCACACGCATGCCTGTTATGGACATAATATTAGAGATTAGTGGCTGCAGCTGCGAAAGAAAAGAATTAAATAAGAAATGAGATATCAAATCTACTCATCGCCATCCTTACCATCAAGACCAAGGTTCCATCCCTCAATGATGTCTTTATCACCTTCAAACAATAGAAAGAAAAATCAGTTTAACAGAAGTCCATCAAAACGAAATAAATACTTCTAAGAGTCCAGGTGAGTACCTAGCCGAAATTTATATGGAGATTTTCCAATATTTGTGTCAAAAATCTGCCCATTCTTCTTTAGCTTGCCAGTATAATAAACTTTGATCTGTGCAACAGTACATTCAACAGAAAATATTGAGACTCTATTTTCTGTCGCGTAAATTCATAATTTGAGATATCTATAAATTCCAACTAAGTTACCTTCTTTCCTGGAACAGCCAATTTTCCATCAGGTTCACCCACTGCGAGCTCTTCAATAATCAACCCGTTAGATAAGGTCCTTATTACAGTAGACTCAACCTTCTGACTCTTGTCCTCAACATCCACGGATTGTCTATTCATTTCATTCTCTTGAAGAACAGGAAGATCCATGTTAACCATACAGTTCTCCTCCTGGGATTTGGTCTTCTTTTTCTTCTTCTTTTTAAGTTTCTTATCCAATTGGGTACCATCAGCTAAGAAGTCAGATTTTCCATCTACACCACTGCAGGCATGGATGGTCAAAACAATATAACCAGAGATGGTCCATAAAAAAAAAATCTAGAAGGAGGCTTTGGCATGCAATCTTGCATAGAGAATGCAGGTAGAGAGTAGTGCATGATGTCTGAGTATATATTTACTAGTTCATTGCAGATTCAGTTTTTTCCAACCTATTTCCCCTCAACAACACAAATATATCTTTGACAAAGGTAGGGTGCCCTATTTAGGCCATAGGCAGGATCGGGATTTGGTGCAGTTTCGGAGAAAACAACACTCCTAATTAAACTTTAAAAACTCACTTATTGATGGTCGGTTTTTGATCTTCTTCATCTATTGCAATTGCGATTGGATCCTCACCCAGGTGACCAGCTTTTAGAGGATATTGTTTCAGTTGATCCTCTTTAAGAATGACATCACAGTTTGTATCATGGCTTTCAACAGATTTGGCTTCCACAGAATGTTTTCTTTTCTTCGATCTTGGAACATGTTTAGAATCCTCTTCTGCAGGAGGCTCCAGCGTATCAGACTGGCCATCTTTCCTGCCAGAGCACGTAGCTTTAAAAAAATTAGAAGGGTAATGAGGTGTCAAAAAAACTACTTAAGAAAAACTCTATCAGTACATAGGTGGTGGATGAAACTGCAATCTGAACATCTGTAAGCACAAAAAAAAAAAAAAAAAAAAAAAACATTTGCATTAAAAAATAAAGCAACATCTTACATATCAATTATCATTGCCAACCCAACATCCACCAAATTTGCTTTATCTTCTTTGTTTTCCTTCCTATCACTGCTAGTATCTGCTTCAGGAAGTTTACCACCATTACCCTCAGGCCGTTTCCTCTTCTTCTTTGATTTAATGCTGTTTTCATGTCTGTTCAATAAGATGGAGCAAAATAATCAGGGAGAAGGTTAGACCCTTTGCCAGAGGCAAGCACTGTTTTCCCTTGAATGGACAAATAAAGGAGAAGAACATTCCATTTGTATGCATGCCCATAAAGCAGAGAGGATAACATGCACTTTTAAGGAATAGGTTCTAGTCATTTTCCTTTTTCAGGATTACTCGAGAGCTGACCTGCCAGATGCAATTTATCTTAATTCTTAGTTTACTCTGGTAAACAATCATGAAATGGCAACAGGTCGACATGCCAACAATGGATATAAGAAAAGAAAACTTTAACAAAATTTATCATGCTAACCCTGGTATGTGTCTTAAAGCTGGAGAACATAAGAAATGATTCGATGTAAAATTTCCTTTGGAAAGATCGGATATCTTGCATGGATCACAGAACAATTATAAATTGAAAACTTACAGCAGGGTTTAGCGGGGTTCATGAAAAATGCAGAACCGAGAAAAAGTAGTTTTCAAGGGAGAAGATCCTATCATATTAGGTCCCCTTAGTTCCTTATAAAGCTTATAATGGCCCCTATCCAAGACCAAAGGGTTACTGCAATCACACAAATCACTAGTTGCTTATGTGAGACTTACTTTGTTTTTTCAGATTCCACTGTGCCACCATTTTCTATCCTACGAGGAACCTCAGCACTCAGCATGCCATTCTTTTGATTATCTTCTGATGCTTTATCCTTCACATCTTCTTTCTTCTTAAGTGCAGAGAAGAGACAATTATCTTCATCTTCGCTTTCCTGCAATATATCCTCATCTTCGGACTCACTTACTTGGTACTTCTTCCTAAGCTTTTTATGGCCGCCATTGTTGTTGTGAAGCTTATTATCTGACAGGTCCTCATCATCTTCTTGAACTGAAAACGCCAACAAGTCTATTAGAAGAATAGAAGTTCGGAATGAATAATGATAAGAGAAACTAGCATCCAAGGGTGTGGTCTGGAAGTTGATGCAGGAGACAGAGTCCAAATCCTAGTAGGGGCAAAGAAAGCTAGGTGTTTTTTTTTTCTATCTTCCTAAACTTGGTAGACAAAGTCACCCGGTACCTGTACTAGTGGGAGATGTTGGTATCTAATGGACCATTATTAGAAAAATAATAAAAGTACTGACAAGAGAAACTCATACACCACCAGGATCATCTGTATCAAAATACTACCAGATCTTGCTGATCTAGAGGGAGGGAGATGGGAATAGCAATCTGCCCTTCTATCTCTCTTTTAGTTTGTTTAAAGGAAGGAGATATTACAAAATCTTGCACGATCACATGGAATTAAAAGATACCTCCGCTACTTGAAGCAGGTGAAGGTGGGAATGTTTCTGGTTCAGCATCATTGATAAAACTATCATCATACTTGTCATCATCACTGTCGTGGCAGGATTCCCTTGCTTCTGATTCTGCAATATCCTCTCCATACGACTCTGTATCACTGTTTATATTTGCTCGCCGGCTATTTCCCACGTAGTAACCAGTCAGATAAACAGTTCTTGGACCAAGAACAGAAAAAACCACATCTTCTGCCTCCTCAAACTCTAAATCCAAATGGCATGACTCTGTCTTGTTAGGTAACAAAGCACAGAGGAAAACAGGAGTCTTGTTCCCCAGATTACATTGTACCAAGCTTTTAGTTTCAGCATTGCCAATTCCCAGTGTTGCCTAAAAAGCCAAAGCACACATAACAAGGAGCTAAAAGTGTTTAGTCTTCTAGCTATCCACAATAAGTAATGAGTACGCATCACAAAGAGAATCCGAGCTGATCCAAATCAAAACTTAATCTTGCTTTTGAGCTTCTTTTAAACTTTTCCCCTTTGTTTTCATCTTTTTTGCTTTGCTATCTGAAATCGAATCTACTCACACCATTTCATTTCTGCCCCAATTTAAGTGTCTTACTTTCCTTTTTAGTCTGTCCAAAAAAATACCTCTTTCTACATTTAGTAAGTTGACAATCAAACATCCTACATTGCAAGTTTAAAACCACAAGATTCAAAGGACATTTTAGTACATATTACACACATCTTTAATTTAGGACCACAAGATCCAAAAGCGTCTTCATATTTCTTAAACTTCATTCCCAGTCAAACAAAGACACTTAAATTGGGATGGAAGGAGTATTAATTTGACTTACATAATATACTAGTGAAGGCGGAAGAAAGGATTAAACCGGTGTTTGAAAAATTAGTAGGGCAAACATTACATCAAAGTTTAGGTTGTATCGAAACAATCCGAACGCACCAAAATGGGAAACATTCTCATATGAAATTAGGTCAGGAATATTTCAAACTTTAAACCCTATACAACATGGATTTCTAATTAATCTGAACATTGAGAATTATAGATTTCATTAATACAAAAATCACCTGAGAAATTCGGAGCCTTCCTCTCTCATTATCAAAAGAATGTGTGACTGGATTTCCAGCTTTCACTTCAATACCTACCAAACCCAAAAAAAAAAAAAAAAAAAAAAAAAAAAAAAAAAATCGGAAGGTAAATGATCTAGTGCTAATAATAGTAAGGATCGATCAAAAAGAAAAAGGATTAGAAAAAAGTTGAGAAAATTTTACCCCAAAATGCCATTGGTTGTTGAACCCTAGGCGGTGACGAGTGAAGGATACTTTGTTTTTTTCTCAAACCCTAAGCTATTTATAGGTCTCGGTTCCGCGGGAGCGCGCTCACCCACCTTTTAATATTCTCCTCATATATGGAGTGTTTATTATTTATTCATGAATTTAAATTCTTTGAACAGACGCGTAAAATATATTATGGAATTATCTATGAGATTTTTATTTAAAAATTATTTTTTTGTAATATACATTAATTGAAAACCAGATAAACTGATAGCTAATACGTAAAATAAGTTATGTTATGTAATACTATTTATTAATAAATGTATATCTATATAATAATATAAAGCAGGGTACTAAACCCGTCACACGGCATACCTCTAAAGCCAAGAATCACATTTGTATTTTTTCTCAAATTTTTGATATTTTTCTTGATTTTTCCTCACTTATGTTTTATTAATAATCCCAAAAATCATTCCATTATTAATCCTCTTAATTACACCTCATCTATTCGTCTTCTTTCCACATTAAGATGTCATGACATTTCATTGTGTCTGTTCGGGTAACGTATGTTTTGGAATTAATATATCATATATGCCTTTCTCTCTCTCTCTCTCAACCTCAACGGCCAGTGGCGGAGCCACGTTAGCACCAGGGGTTCATTCGAACCCCCTCGACAAAAAATTACAGTGTATTTTTAAAGTTAAAACTATTTTATTATGTATATATAATAGATGTTGAACCGCCTGACTTCTTCGTGTATTTACCTTTTAAAATTTTTAAACCTCCTAGATGAAAATCCTGGCTCCGCCACTGTCAACGGCCGTGGACTGCACAGCCGTGTTCCTCTTTTTTTTTCTTTTTCCTCTTTCAACTTTTAAATTTTTATCCCCCTTATAGTCTCTTCTTCTTTTCTATTGCCAAATTCTTACTTTTGTTTTAGTTGTAATGTGTAGTTGTAAATGAAAAAATTAGAGTAGCTTTTGTTTTGAGTCATTTTATCGCATGAATGATTATTAGTTTACAAGAATCAAGAAAGTTCTCCTCCATGCAAGAAGATTGGATGCATTTTGATGCGCATGCTAGGGCTATCGAACAAAGTACACAATATGATTTTCGGTAACAGGTACCACTGCTAACTTTTTAAATTTTCAACATGGTAAATAACAAATTTTATTGCCTAGAATTTTTTTGTACTATAATCAGTGTCGGAGCTAAGTAGGCTCCGGGGTTCATCCGAAGCCCCTCGATCGAAAAAATACACTGTATTTACAAGGTTAAAATTATTATTTTTATGTATATATAGTAAATGTTGAATCCTCTTGGCTTCTTCGTGTATTTACTTCTTTATATATTTAAAGCCCTTAGGCGAAAATCCTGGCTCCGCCACTGACTATAATAATAACATAGAAGAAATATGTTGTACTTGTCTTATAAGTTTTCTCTTATTTTATTACTGTCACTTAAATGAACAACAATTCATAAGTATTTAGTTAGGTACATTTATACACTCTGCCTTAGAATCTTAGTAATAGCCTCATTTTTTGACTAACTAGGCTCAGTGTACGTGCTTTGTGCGTGACCAAAGCGGGTATCTCATTTTGACAACAAAATCTATAGGGAAAAAAAATTTAGACTTAGCTATGAACTTCGTCGTTAATTCATCGCTAAATTGCTCGTAGCTAACAATTTTTTTGATAATTTGTCGCTGATCCATCGGTAAATAGGATTAGCGGTGAACTTTACTGTTTAACTTTCCATCGCTAATTCATGCTTTTTTAGTAGTGAAATAACTTAATATATAAAAGAATATTGACAGCTTTCATTTATTAGAATGAGCGTAACAAAAAAAAATGATAACAATTCATTCAAAATATATTTTATTTTCTACTATTCATCCTTGTTATTTAACATTTGCATTTTACCAATTTGACATTTAACATTCTACTATAATCTTTCGCTTCATTTCTATTTTTTTTCCACCACTGATATTTTTCTTATTTAACAAATTAATATACTAAAGAGTTTTCTCAATTTGAAAAATCAATTCGTTGTTGTGAAACGAAAAAGAATAAAATTGAATTCTTTTGCTAATTAGTTAATTCAAAATTTAAATTACTTGTTTGAAACATCAAAAGAATTGATTTATGTTTTATCTCTTTATTTTATGTATTCTATTTCCTAAACGATGATATTATAAGTTCCTTAGCAACATTTTTGTTTCTCTTCTCGAGAGTTAACCTTTTTTTTTCACGGTCTTTTTTAGTGCTTCCTTTTTATTGATCATCAAGTCGTGTCATGAAAAAAAGATTTATTATGGATGTGTTTTTCAAATCAAGTAGAATATTTATTAATTTCTGCTTGATTATTTATAAAAATACAGGGATTCATAATTAGATAGACTTACAACTCTTTGATATATTTATTTACATTAAGTTTGATATCTTAGTCTAAAAATGATTTGATTTATTCTAACAAACTAAAATAAAGAGATAAAAAGTTGAAAATAGGATTTTGCTAACCATTTCTAACATAATAAATTTAAAAAGGAAGAGAGACCAAACAAACGTTTCACATCTATTCAAAGTTCAAACTTACTGTTTTTTTATTATTCAACGATTAAACCACTATCGATTATGTTTTAATATTTTTTATTATTCCCTTGAATGTTAAAATCAAAGGTTATATTTATTTGAGTATCAATTTTGTAATGATTGATACAAAAGCACGATGTGGTGATATCTATTTTAACGATCAAGTAACATGATCAATTGAATTGTAGTTAACAACAATAAGTAAATGATTTATAAGTATAATCTTCCCTTAATTTTTTAAATTTAGAATCTAATTAGGTAAGCATGTTACTGGATCAATCATCATCAGCCGTTTAGTATGTCTCCACTCCACCTATTATTTGTACACTCGAAATACCTAATATGAAAGAAACTATTGTTTTGTCAGATAATTTAATTAAGGATTCATATAAGATAAAATATCAATGAATTTTAAAATACTAAATATTAGGAATTCTTACATAATTCAAATAAGGAAATATTTAATAAGAATTTTTTAAGTTGATTTTGTTTTTAAAAAATAGGGAAAAAAGTTTAGTTACAATTTTGCTTGAGAATTATTGGTGAAAGAAGTTACCTTTCATAACTTGAAGTGATTAATATATTGCCTTTTGTATTAAACTCGTGATAGGACATTTAGTTCTGAGAGGTTATTGGGAAAAGTTTCATCAAATTGCATTGCATAATATGCAATTTACCAAAAACACATATCTATATATAAAGTGCACCATAAAAGAATTTAGTGAAGAATAATATTACTTTTTCAGAAAGATGAAAACATGAAGAAAAAATTAGATCGCGGAAGTGAGTTAAAGTCACATATCTTAGTTGATGGCTTGATGATGATTCAAGAGAATTCTCCTTGAGCAATCGATATAAAAAAACATCAAATCTGTCACAACTAATTATAAATTTAATGATCATAGTTGATCTCTTTGAATAACTGAAACTTAACAATTTAATCTCACCAATTAGCATGAAAAAGATTCTTCAATAATGAAACTGAACAAAATACAACTTTTTCCAGAAAGATTAAAATATGAAAATAGAAAATAGATTTTTGAAGTAGGGTGAAGTCACATACATTGACGGCTTAATAGGGATTGAAAAGAATTTACCTTGATTAATTGATCAAAAAAGCATCAAATATGTCACAATTAATACATTCTTATTTGAGCAAAAAAGTTCCAACCGCACGTTTGGAACCTCAACATAAAAATTGAAATCAAGCAATAAACCCACTGTAGCTTCTACTCGGCACAAAAAAAAAAAAAAAAAAAAACAGATATAGTTTTCCGAGTACATGTTCACCCTAAAAAATAATTTTCTTATTGGCACTCCCAATTTGTTTTTCAAGTTAATATCAAACCACGAAATAAGAAATTACACATAAAGCACCATGAGACATGAGTTATAGGAATTAGAAACACAATGGAAATATTAAGAATGATATCTGCCAAATCAAATATCAAGATATACCAACAGATAGCATAGAACTTAGAAAACCACACAAATCGTAGTAAAATCAAAGAATACATAATCAAATTTATAAAACTATAGCGTTTAAAATCAAGTCGAGAATCAAATCAGTTTAAAGCGAGGCAGTTGATAACTTGATGAGCAATAAAGTTGTGGATGTTGTGGCTAAGCTCAAATTTACGTTCATTGTTAACATCTTTTATAGATGTGATTTTATGACCTAGTAGAATTTTATTTGGATTTAATAGTAAAAAAATTCGTTAGTCTCAAATAAGGAAAAGTGACTTGGAATATATTATGGTCCTAAAATTAAGGAATTTAGCCACCTAAAATATCTAGGGTGCCGTTTTCAAATAAGGAAGAATCTGTGTTCAAATAAAAGTAGTAGTTGATTTTAGAAAATAATTAAATGACTGATGGCAAAAGTTCCAGAGAAGAAGAAAGGAAAATAGTTTATGAGTTTAAGGTAGGGTTTAGCCGTTTAGGGAAAGGAGTAAAGTAGGGTTGTGCATGTTAACGGTTAAACCAATAACCCGAACCGATTATTAGGTTATTGGGTTAATGGTTTGGGTTAATGGATTACCGGTTCGGGTTCCGGGTGGTGTTTTTGAGTTATTGGCTTATTGGGTCGGGTCGCGGGTTGACCATTTTTGTTAACGGGTTACCCGATAACCCGATAACAATTTAATTAATTACACTTCTACCCTTTAACTAAGTTGTTGTGCACTGTTTTGCCTTTGTCGCTGCTGCCCAGTGCCCACTAGAAGCTGTTCTATGGGTTATTTTCTAAGTTCTAATCTATAGCTTAATTATGGTCCTGTCAGTAGGGTTGGCGTTCATAGGTAGTTTACTAACCCCTGTAAAGATGCAGACCGTAGAATGATGGAGAAATGTAAAGATGATTAACAACCTGCCTTCTTGATAGTATTAAGGCTGAAACATAGTATTGTGTTTTGTTGGTTATACACTTAAGATGCTTTGCTGCCTTGTTTATGTTCTGTATATATAGAAGTCTCAGGTTGTGTTTGCATATGATGTATGTTAAGATTTAAACTCAACTGTTGCTTGTTTATGTTCTGTTTATGGGTTAGGAGTGATTTTAATATAACCTTTTGAAAGATGGTGGTAAAATAACCTTCTTTTAACATTATTAGTTTTCAAATGAAGAAAAGTCATATATGGAACTACATCCATTTCTTGATCTTTTTGTGGGTTGAAACCCATTGTCAATTATAAATCATGATTAAGCGGGATAAACCTGCCAATTACCTCAATTTTAACCAGTCACCATTCATATTGTGGTCAAGCCATTTTTTTGTTGTGTGAAATCTTAACGGTTAAACCGATAACCGAACCGATAACATACAAAAACCGATTAACCGATAACCCATTAACCAATATTTTAACGGTTCTTTAACGGTTTAATATATTTACAAACCGATAACCAATAAGTTAAACCGATAATTTTGAAACCCGAACCGAACCGACCGATATGCAGCCCTAGAGTAAAGGACGTAGGTTTAGTTTCTTTTAAGTTACGGCACTTTTATTTTGCCAAATCAAAAAGAACTCATACGGCTTTATTTTGGACGAATCCTACCACAGTTTTACTTTGCCAAAAATAATGACAGTTCTTTATTTTTTTTTAGAAAATATATATTATGGCAGTTATTATTTTGCCAAAAATAATGGTGCGGTTTTTACCTTTTTCAAAAAATAAAATAGGTGAAATAATATAAAGATAATTAAATAATAATTTAAGGAAAATAGTAAATGACAATTTTGTCTATTATAGAGTCTTTTAATAAAGGGTAAAAAGTTCAATTAATATTTCTAAGGCCCTTCGTGCTTTTAATATAGTGTAGATATAGATTTATAGTTAATTCGTTTATGAATTAAGACAGACATTTAATCATACTCTCTTATTTTCATTTTGAAATAGTACACACTATAAATTGTTGTATGGTTCAAAGGTCAATGGATATTCAAATATTAGGAAAAGATTAGCTTTTAAATTTAATGATGCTCTATACAATCGCAGATATACTATCATGTAAAAAAAATTCAAAAGAAAAAAAAGAAAAAAAAAAACCTCCTCTATTTAATGTTCTTCCTTTTCTTTTTAGAGACTCTTTCTCTTTGTTAGGCTTGGTATTGGGATCTCTTTTTCTTTTCTTTTAGTCACTTTTCTCAATTTATAGGATCGGTGATGGAAATATTGAGGTAGAAAGAAACAATTTTCCTTTTTTATAATTTAAAAGAGAATTAGGAGAAAAACTTGAGGTTTGTAGGCATGAAAAGAGGAGCTAAGTTTTAGATTTTTGGACTTGCAGCAAGAAAACCAAAGAGAAAAAGATCACAAAAAATTGTGATAGAATGATAAGTATTTCTTCTTCTTCTTAATTAGTCAAAGGACCCAAGTTTGGAAAATATTGAAGACGAAGTTGCCTTTGGTGATGAGGAGTACTTTCTCCATGCAACTTCGATCGGCAGGGAGGAAATTAAAATAAAAAACCAATAAAAAGGAGGAAAAGAAGAAGAAGAAGAAGAGTAATGGCTTTTAATTTCTAAAGTTGGACCTAATTATTTAATTAGGGAAAAGGAACGATTAAGAGGGAAATTAAAGAATAGAAATAGAAATAATTAAGAAATAGAAATAATTAAGAACAATGAAAAGAAAATCTTGCAAAAATAATTTGGAAAGGAAATCAAACATACAATTCATATGCACCTTTTTATTTTTATTTTTATTTTTAACTTTCTCTTTATCTCCGATTTGTATTCACAACAAAGTTATTTCAAAATTCACCAATATTTTTCATCGCCGCATTAAGCGCGGTCAAATTGACTAGTTTATTCATAATTACATAATAAGTAATATGATTCTGCATATTTTTACAACGTGAGTTATAGAATTTAATCTTTTAAAGAATAATGTTCACTTTAATAAAATGAAATATTTCACATCTTAAATAAAATAGTAATTTACATTAAACACTCATATAATGATGACAACAACAACAATATAGCTAGTGTAATCTCACGGGTTTGAGAAGTATAGAGTGCATGCAGATCTTACTCTTATTTTGGGAGGTAGAGAGTTGTTTTCGGTAGACCCCCAGCTCAAAGAAAAAGCATATGATATAATGGCATTGTAGCAAATACATTTTATATATTTTAAAATCAAACACGTTCAAGTGATGACCTGTTGCAGATATACCTTTTTTGAAAATCATTTTTTAAAAATTGAACACCTACTATTGTTTTAAAAAAAAAACTGAAAGATTGACTAGAATTTCTACACAAATATAATTATGTCATCCTTGTTTTTTCTAAAATATTTTTTAAAATAAATTAAATCCTACACAAAGAAATTGTCATCGAATTAAGTAAATCTAGATAATTTTATCGGAAAAAATAAATAAGCAAAGTAAAATAAAACTGAGAAATATAAACATGTTTAAAGTTCAGAAGAATTATTACTAATAATTGGTACATTCAATTAAGTATTTTGTATTAATTTTCTATTTGGAAATCTTTAGATTTTTTTTTTCTTTAATTCAAGCTGATACTCGGGTGGAATTTTGTACATAGATAATATAAATGTTTAATTTTAAATACAGGAGTATATTTACAAATTGAGTCTCTTTATGAAAGGTCCCTCCTCGTTTATGAATTTAGATCTATAGGAGAGAGCAGAAAGAAACAGTAAATTTGCGTTTAGTAAGTAGAAATGAAGATTAATCCACCACTGTTATTGCAAATAATTAGCAGATCCTATCTTAAACTAGTTCAAGCCGACAATTTGCCAATGTACTCTTTTCAAAGTAGACGTCTTTCTCACTCTGAAACTCCAACTACCAACTCTATTACTACTATTAATAATGCTTCATCATCAGCTGTTCCCATTTCAACTTCATCCATGGAATCCCATAATCCTCAGGTACATTTTCTTTCTCTTTCTTTTTCACACACACCCACCAAAAACACACAGTTGAAAGGAGCAAATATTGAGTTGAACAAGCCTTTTTGAATGCATTTTGGCAGAAGAAGACAACTGATTCGACATGTTCAAAGATTGTGTTGTATTCTTTCTGGCAAAGTTCATGTTCTTGGAGAGTTTGCTTCGCCTTAAATCTCAAAGGTCTATTCTTGGTCAAGATAGAATTTTTGTTCACTACTCCCTCCACTCCAAAATAAGTGTGGCTTAGCCTTTATCCCTTTTAATAAAATACTGAGAAAAGATAAGTTATGACTAAACTACCCTTAATTAAAAACTCACTGAGGAACTGTTTGATTGTTGACTTTGTGTTTTGGTTTCTGGGATGCACAGGGCTTTCTTATGAATATAGAGCAGTCAACCTTGGCAAAGGAGAACAGTTCACTCCAGGTAGTATGTTTGATTTTTTTGCTAGTCATTCACCTGTATGGAATTCAGAGTACCATAGTCTTTCTAGAGTGCAATATTGTGTTGATAAAAGTAGATGCAGATAATGAATTCCCATAGTATTGGATAAATCCAGCCAATAAAACTCATTCTTTGTGGCGTGCCCAGAATGTCTGAAGATTGGCTAATCTTTATCCTGCTATAATTTGCTATTATCTGCTTAACTAGACACAGAGATAGTAGCAGCTGCCACATTTTGTTAGAATAAGAACATTAGTAGATGTGATTAATGGTTCAACTTCCTAGTCTATGTAAGCCCTTTAGGTGAAGCTTTTGCTTATAGCTCATGATTACTTATAAACAAAAATCTTATAGCTCTCGATTATTATAGTGATGAACAGAAGTAGCATTTCAATAATGACTATGGAACTATTTCCGTGAAGAGTAAGAATAAGTTGTTTGACTGTTAAGGCAACTCATAACATTACCTTATGTACGAGCATAAACACAATCTTCCATAGCGATCAGTGGTTCACTAACATAGTTTCTGAACTTGAGCAATGCTTCCAGAATGGGATATTGGTGGTATATGCATTAATTTTTTGTTGAAACATCATTTCTGACTAGTATCATATGCATAATTTGCAGAGTTTGATAAATTAAACCCTCTTCATTATGTTCCTGTGTTGGTTGATGGCGATGTGGTCATTTCGGACTCCTATGCAATTTTACTGGTTGGTTCTTTTATGTGTGAATAAGGTTTTTTAAGCTGATATCATCTTCTTTGATTCCTAATCCTGACACCACCATAAATGATTCATTTGTTTACTAATCTCTTTGCTGTTTGGTTAGTATTTAGAAGAGAAGTATCATCAGAGACCCCTGTTGCCAGTTGAACCTCAATTAAGAGCTCTCAATCTTCAGGTTAGATCCAAGCACCTGAGGACCTTCATTCAGGAAGTCCTTGAAGGGCATTATGAACTAATCATAAAAATTCCTTAAAGGACATTTTGATTAAAAAAAAATAGAAATAAAAATGAGCTTATTGTGTGTCTGCTTCTTATCTTGAGTCCATAAGGGCAGTATATCTCGACGAAGGGTGATATATATTATTTCCAGATTCAATGATGAACACTGACTTGTGGAAAATGTTCTCACAAATACGGAGCAAGGTTAATTGCAACTAAGATAAAAACTGTGCACTCCTTTTTCCTTCTCTGCAGGCAGCGAGTATTGTCAGCTCTAATATGCAGCCACTTCATATGTTGTCAGTGCTGGTATTTCTTTGGCTTCAATAGTTCCTTTTTATGCTCTGTGTGATCAAGGAAGTTGTTTTGTCAGGGCAATAATAGCCGCCTTCATTTTTCAGAAATACATGGAGGAAAGAGTTGGTCCCGAAGAGAAACAATTATGGGCAAAATTTCACATACAAAAGGGTTTTGTAGGTAAGTTTGTTTGGAATTTTCCCCTTGATACTTTTGATGTAAGTATGGTCTTTGCCTTTTTCGTAACCTTCTCTTAACATTTATCTGCTACTTCACTATAGCTTCAGTGAATTATATCATTCCTCCCACCATTGTGAAAGGCATTGTTGTATTTTGAGGTTTTTAACTTCTTATCAAGGATTTTATGGAATAATCTATTCCTTGCATTTGAAACTATAGTCAGCTTTTAAGACAAGAAGGTAAAAATGGGAAATTATGTAAAGCCAAGGAGGATATCCTTGCTTGTGTATGCATTTCAGGAAAGGTATTTCTGTGGGTTAAGTTTTATGCGTGTTCTATTTCCCATACTCATTATTCCACATGAGAAAACAAAAGTCACCAATAAAACCTTCAAGTTAATTTGAACTTGAGCTTTGAGCTATTTTGGTAGATAAGAATGTTCATCGATGTACTTATCAAAAAAGAATGTTCATCATCACGGAGTCTCTTATTCCAATTTAGCTGACGTAGTTTCACTGGATTGGTTATTAAGGAGTTAGTTTGGGCTTGTAAATAGAATTTGTATAATAGGGAAAACATCAAATGGGCAGGACTTCAGTTTTCTATTTTCTTAAGACATGATTTTCCGTAACTTTTTGAACATAATTAGTTGTACATGTGCTTCAAATTTTTTTGAAATCCAGTTGAACTTTTGTTGGATTTAATTATCATAAAGGGTATCACGGATATCGATAGTGGTAATATTCTCCTTAATTGGTGATCAATTTGATTTTTCATGAATCAAAAGAGTAAAATTGTTTCTGGATTGGATAGGAGAAGGATAGCTTTCAGCCTAACAGTGTTCAATATCGTCATTTGTTAAGCGTTTGGTCTTAACTAAACAAGATGATATTTCTTGGCTATAGATCATGATGTATCCTCTTGTTTCTAAAGATTCTAGGATTAACAATGTGGCAAGTGGAAACTAGGACTCCTGATTTAGGGGATTTTGTTTCCTTCAGTAGTCTTCTCCAATCTCTTATTTAAAATTTCATCTGTTCTGGAACAGCTCTTGAAAATTTGCTGACAGGATCTGCTGGAAATTATGCTACAGGAGAAGAAGTATACATGGTATTTTGTCCACACTTCTATGTTTCTTACTAGCGTTGTTTTATTGTGCACCTGGATTCCTTGAGCTCCTATAAATGAATTGGAAAGTAGTGGAGATAATATTTCCAGTTGTTAAGAAATGCTTTTGTTTTTATGACGATATATTTTTCTGTGCATGCAAGGAAACTGAAAATCTCTGATTTATGGTGCATCATTTAGATGTAATTTTTTAGTTTGGGTTCTGGAAAATTGTTTGTGTATTAAGCTTCTTTTTTCCTGAGTACACTTGTTGCTTCTCTCGAATAAGTGAGATCAGGGTATTATTTTGTTTCGCTGAAAATAGAAATCACCACAACAGCTCAATGATAATTTTGATGATGTTATTCCTAAATGATCTCAGAGCTGATATAACACGGTGGAAAATTGCAGGCTGATGTGTTTTTGGCCCCTCAAATTGCAGTGGCTACTAAAAGGTTTAACATTGACATGGTAAGTTTTGGTTGGTGTTTTGTGAATATGATGACAACTAAAATTGCTATTAAATGGATTAGGGTCATTTTTTGGCTGCAAAATGATTACCCATCCTTTCAATCTCTCTGCATTGGATTTCAGTGCAAAAATACTTCATTGTCCTTAGCTGCAACTGAGCCAAGTTTAATCGAGCTCTGAAGGTCTGAACTTGCTTAGCCATGTTATACAAGTTCCAGTTCAATCGTACTCTCTACTTGATTAATTTCCGGGCTCAAGCTTGGCAGCTTATTTGTCTAAACGACCAAGCCTGACCTCGTTAGTGAATTTAGTTGACATGATGCTTGGCTCTGAATCATCAGCCCTACCAAAACTATAGTATCCAATCATCTACCAAAAATAAGTACTTTTATTTCGATATTTTTGTGTTGAAAACATTTCACATCATACTTAACACATGTTGTAAATACTCACTCATTGAATGTTTGAATCAAACAATGTCTTCCTCTACTGTCTTTTCCTGCCCCACTCACTCTTCCCTCCTAACCTTCCAATGAAAAAAAATATCATAACTTTATTAGTCAATCATCAAGTAGGTTGCCTAGAGATATTTTGTACGGAAAAGGGCCAAATATACCCTTCGTTATACTTTTGCTTCAAATATACCCCTGCCGTTATACTAAAGGGCAGCCCGGTGCACTAAGCTCCCGCTATGCGCGGGGTCCGGGGAAGGGCCGGACCACAAGGGTCTATTGTACGCAGCCTTACCTTGCATTTCTGCAAGAGACTGTTTTCACGGCTCGAACCCGTGACCTCCTCGTCATATGGCAGCAACTTTACCAGTTACGCCAAGGCTCCTGGTCGTGCCGTTATACAATTGGTTCAAATATACCCTTCCTCCATTAAAGTTGTTCAAAGTGGACATCCAATCCTACGTGGCACTGGCATTTGATGAGGTGGATGCCAAGTGGCATGACACCTCATCACCCCTAACCCATTTTACCCCTCCCCTCTATTTGTTTTTCCACCACTAAAATTTTCTTCCCCTCCACCACCATTGCCACCATTACTGCCACTATTGTTCCATTATGTAACTTAGAAAATGCAACAAATTGCAGTTTACAGAAGCCATGCATGGAGAGAGTAGACAAAGAGGCAACTTGTTTTCTATAAAGAATAAGATCATTAACTAAAGATAGTAGTGCTAACCTGGTCACATTCAACAAATTCAAGAATCGAGAAAAAGTTTGGTGTCAACGAAAAGGAGTAAAAAGATTAATTGTTCAAAGAAAATGAGAAAATTTCTTTCTAAAAC
This sequence comes from Lycium barbarum, assembly GCF_019175385.1. Lineage (NCBI taxonomy): Eukaryota > Viridiplantae > Streptophyta > Magnoliopsida > Solanales > Solanaceae > Lycium > Lycium barbarum. Next base: position 115,599,871 of record NC_083342.1, read on the forward strand.
TTAAACAAAGAGAAAGAAGGAAACAACTCAAATTCACATTGAATTGAAAGAGGAGAAAATCAATTGGAACTAATCAGAAGCACAAAAGAATTAACTTTATGAATTAGACTTACATGGGTGTCTCTAAAGATAGCATTTTGAAACATCCATTCGGGAAAGAAGCAATTTTGAAGCCCACACAGACAGACACTGGAAAACAGAAAAGTAGAGTAATGGTGGCAATGGTGGTGGAGGGGAAGAAAATTTTAATGTGGAAGAATAAATAGAGGGAGGGGTAAAATGGGTTAGGGGTGATGAGGTGGCGTGCCACGCGGCATCCACCTCATCAAATGTCAGTGCCACGTATGATTGGATGCCCACCTTGGACAACTTTAACGGAGGAAGGGTAAATTTGAACCAATAGTATAACAGCAGGGATATATTTGGACCCAAATTATAACAAGGGGTATATTTGGCCCTTTTCCGTATTTTGTATACCATGTAATGAACATATCTACCAAAACTTATTGCATTCTTGATTTACAGTCTGATTTTTTGTTTTCCTTCTTTTTGGAATAGAACCTCAGTATGCTTCTCAAAAAAAAAAAAAAAAAAGAATAGAACCTCAGTATTCTTCATCTAATTGATATCCACCGGCATTGACTTGAAATGCACCTTATTTCTATGTGCAGTCTGAGTTTCCCACTTTAAGAAAGATATATGATTCCTGTAAGGCGTTATCAGAATTCCAAGCTTCTTTGCCAGAACGACAGCCTGATGCAGCCCTGTGAGCTTGTATGCTTAATGCAGAGTTGCAAGAAAATGTGAAACCTTCGGTTATGCTCGATATGATGTAAAATATTTCCATTTTTTTTAATGAAATATTATGAAATAAAAGATTGTTGACGGGTCTTGAAATATGAAAGTTTTGTATTATGATAACTACTGAGAAGTCAGGTTATTCACTTCCTCTTTTTGTGATGTGCAAGAAATTCAATAAAATTATGTGAAGAATATTAATTTTCTAATGGATGTCCATCAAGTTACTAACTTGGAGAGCAAGCGTATTGCTTGGTCACCAAACATCTTGGCCACCATGTATTTCTCTTATTACTTGGCCATTAAGAATTTTTCCTCCGATAAATAGGAGGTTCATTTGTAGAATGATATAGACAATGAAATCTTTCTTAAGTTAAAGGTTGAATGATATATCAGTCTTTTTCTATATAATTGCCTTTGGTGTATTTACTTTATAGTCTTTATTTTATAACACATTATCAGCATGAGACTCTACTATCTTGGCCAAATATTTTGAAAATATGACGAAAGTAAGAGCTGCATCAGGTATTCCGTTTAGCATCTTTTGTTTCTTTTTATTGTTCCCTCCGTTGTATATAATATTGTGAGAGACATAAGTTCTCTTTGCTGAGATATTTGAGATTCTGACTTTGTGGCTCGAAGAAAGATGATTTCCAACCTTGTTAGTTGTGACTAAATCTTTGGCATGTATTTTGCCATAAGTAAAATTGTTATTATGGAAAGAGCTAATGAATCCATGGCATTAGTAGTGTATTATCTATCATCCTTAATGGATTTTGGATGTTTGTTACCATTATTTCGTATATTGGATTCTTTTGATCTCAGAATCTTAAATGGTTCGCTTGATCATTTATGCCTCATTTTGTTCCTGAAGAACAATATTGTTAAGAGGAATTATGAGATTAATTTCATAATCCTTAATGGCTAAGAATGAAAGCTTACGAGAAATACATGATCACCAGAAGTGATAATATCTCTTAAATATCCTTATGATTAAATTCATCTATGTCTATAACCACCAGAAGTGGTAATATTTTCATAGGCTCATAGTGGCTACAAGTGAAGATATTAGAGAAAGATTTTCTAAATTGTATGTATGTCTTGATTTGCTCTTGAAGTAGCAATATCTTAAAAGAGGTTCTAAGCTATCACGATTTGATATTTGATATGGTTAAGCCAAGTCCAGATGATTATGTTTCATTCTTGAAAAATGAGAATTTTTTATAAATGTTACAAATACAGATCCATTTCCTGAAGTGAATGTGACAGTATGTGGTAAGCTTATAAATGCGGACGTGCGTTTGGTTGTCAAGTTATCACGACTCATCTCTAGAAGAGGTAGAATAATTGAGAAGAAATATTCTGAATATTCTATGCTTGATTCCCGAAGTAGTAAACTCAGAAATTCTACTCCTGAAGTAGTAGAACTTTGAACTCTACTCTCAAGTAGTACAACTCTGAATTTTCCTCCAGAAGTAGTAAGACTCTGAATTCTACTCCAAAAGTAGTAAGGTTTTGAATTCTACTCCCGAAGTAGTAGAATTCTGAAATTTACTCCTGAAGTAGTAAGACCCTGAGATTTAATCTCGAAGTAGTAAACCTTTAAACTTTAATCCCGAAGTACTAAAACTTTAAACTTCACTCCTGAAGTAGAAAGAACTGGAAAAATATCTGAGAAATATTCTAAGCAATGTCTTCTTGTGCTTGAGAAAAATAACGAGCTATTGATTAATGTCGTATTGCAAGCACATTTGAATAATTAGGTTTCAAGTGAATGAGAAATACCACAACATATCTCCTCGATAGATAAAATAACAAAGGATATACATGTTATTTTTGTGGTATGAAATTAAGGCATTGCAACACGTACTTGTCATATGTAGAACATTTGGAATAATTTTATTAAAGTATCATTCTAAGGCAAAAGGGAACAGAGTAGAATACTTTCTATTATAACCACATTGATGCATTATGGTTAGTTGTTATTGATTTCCTAAATGTAGCTCTTCCTGAAGGATGTGATTACTATGTGGTTGCCGCTTTTGATACAAATTATTAAAATGTTAATGGCTAATCTCCCTGAAGGAGCTATTTGACACACAAAAGTTTGGAGCTTAACGTTTACTTTCATAATTTACAGTTTAAAATTGTCTTTAAATTTTTATTTGATTACTGTTTTCCTTTATGACACCAGTAGTGTCTAGCCAAATTTTCTTTTGTGATATCAAAAGTACCTAAAAAGTATTTGGTAGTGGAAACTAATGATCAAGGGCTCTAGAAGCTAATTGTTTATCTATAAGTATCATGAGACTAGCAGTTTCCAAATAGTATCTGATTATAGTAAATAAATTAAAGTCTTTCGAAGAGGATATATATGATAGCATCATTTACCCTAGATCGTAATCGTTACGATAGGAACACAGATTATAGTAAACCTGAAGTTACTAGCAATAAAATTGGTTATCATATTGAGGCTACAAATGATTGGAAAATTGAATATCTTTAAGTTACTACGGGTAAGAAATACATATATGAAACATTACCCGAGCATGATGGATCACATGTCACAATAAACCAGAAGTTTACTAAAATAAATAGCATTCGTCATGGTAAACTTGAAGTTTATGGATACATATAATTTTATCAGTTGACAAGACCATTTTGGTCGTCCTGATTTAAATCTGATGTGCTAATTGAGTATTCAAAAATATTGAAGAATTAGAAGATTCTTCAAGAATTTATTTGTGTTGCTTGTTCTAATGATAAGTTGATCACACTAGCTAATGTTGGGACTGAATCCCTAAATTCTAGAAAATATAAAAGGTGAATATGGGCCCCTTCACCTGCAATATGATGTCTTAAATAGATGCATCTATGAGACAGTCAGATGTACGTTTATTGTCAACTGACAGTTTGACATTTACGAAGTTGCTTGCTCAAAATAATTGAGTTGGAAGCACAATTTTCAGATTATGTAATCAAGACCATTCATTTTGATAATGCTGGTTTATATGTAAGTTGGTTTGCAATTGATGCCTCCATAATATAGCTAAACCATTGCTTATGAGAACAGAGCTTCAGATGTTGGTCTGAGATATGATATAAGATCAATTGCATACTGCAAATGAAAGCCTGACATGAATGTGTTTATCCTAACAAATATTGTCAAGTGTTTTGGATATACATGGCATTCATTTGATCGACATAAGAGTTCTATCTAGATATGTTATCTATTTCCATGAAGGATTACTGTCATACCATGTTGTTTGACATGACAATCAAATTGTAGAAAGATAACAACAGTTTATAAACCAAGTCAAGAATGTACTTGACGTGATTGCAACAATATTGTATGACGATGAAACAGATCTATCTAAGGAATGAAGATGCTGATGCTCAACCAGTTCGTCAAATGATCATTTGACAGATCTGATCACAAAGACACTACCAACATCGACATATGATACATTTGTATAGAAGATTGGAGTACATGATCTCCAGAAGATTGATGATATTGATAATCCTGCAGATTTGTTCACCAAATCTTTGCCAACTTCAACTCTTGAGAAGATGTTATTCAAGATTGGAATGTGAAGACTCGACATTTGAATTTTGGTCTTCGTCAAGGGAGTAAAGTACGCGCTGTACTCTTTTTTCCTTAACCAAGGTTTTGTCCCATTGGGTTTTCCTGGTAAGGTTTTTAATGCGGTAGCTCTCAAAGCATATTGCCTAGATATGTGTACTTTTTTTCCTTCGTGAGGACTTTTGCCCACAGGGTTTTTCCTAATAAGATTTTAACGAGGCACATTATCTAATTAATGGACATTCAAGGGGGAGTGTTGTAATTATTAATTTTCTAATGGATGTCCATCAAGTTACTAACTTGGAGAGAAAGCCTATTGCTTGGTCACCAAACATCTTGGCCACCACGTATTTCTCTTATTACTTGGCCATTAATAATTTTTCCTCCTATAAATAGGAGGTTCATTTGTAAAATGATATAGACAATGAAATCTCTCTTAAGTTAAAGGTTGAATAATATATTAGTCTTTTACTATATAATTGCCTTTGATGTATTTACTTTATAGCCTTTATTTTATAACAAAGAATTTATTGTTATAGATTAGGTTTAGGGGTTGATGTTTTAATCAAAGTGGTTTTCTTTTGATGCTAATACCTCTATTCAGTTTTACATGGTCTTAAATAATGATGAGAACACCTTCATTTCTGGCATACTGCCTACGGGTTTTTATTTTTTAATTTTCTTCGGATGGGCATACTGCAAATCTGTTTTTATTTTTTAATTTTCTTCGGATTGAAATGAAAATATACATGTGTTGCGTAGAATCTTTTCCTCTTGTAATTACCTAATTTATTCTTATAAACATCATTGGTCTTGTCATTTCTTCTCCAATCTCTATCAAGTCTATCAACAAAGACAAGTTGGTTCGGTCTATTTATGATTGCCCTTGTTCAAAGTGACCCTGTGTACCTTCCAGAACCCATTGAAGTCCTTTACCAAGTTTTGTCGTCTTTATTTAGTTAATAATCTCCAAGCTGTGAACCACTCAAATTGAGAAACTCAAATTGAGAAACGTACTCACCCTGAGGCCTTAAACAGTTTGCCTCAGAGAATCTTTAGATTTTTCTTATGCAGCCAATGAGCATGAAACACCTAAGCTGAATTATACACGTCAACCTCAATTGGAATAATCTTGAGGTTTTACGGTTTATTGAGACTAATACGTATAATTAAAAGGTGTAATATTTTAAGTAATTAACTTATCTACATAATGAGCGTTTGGAATACTCATTGAAACTTTTTCAAAATTTGAGCCGAAATGTGTAGTAGGAAAACTTTATCGCATGTTCAGCGCTCAATCAGAATAAGTTGTATTTTGAGTGTCTAAATGAGTTTTGTTGACAAGTTTATGGGTTGTCGATATATTCCGCCTAAGATTTGATTGAAGAAATTAAACATACATGTGTATAAATAGTCCATTCATGCCCTTCGTTATTACTATTTGATTCAAATTTACAACCTTACCGTCACAAAACTTGCTCGTTGGTACTTTAATTATCAAGGGTTCTTCGTTAAAAAAGATGATACTAATTGTATACGGTAAAAATAGGACACGTGCTAAACCGGTGAGACCCGGAACCGGAGGAACGCTTGGACCGGAGCCAAGGAAGGGCGTCATTTGATCCGGTTTCCTCATGGTCGAGTTGGCCGTTGCCGTGGTCCGTTTGGTCGTGGCCGTTAGTCCGTTTATTCGTGGCCGTTGGTCCGAGAGATCCGTTGCGCGATTGCCACGCGTCGATAACGTCCTGCCATGCTCAACTGCCAATCGTACGGGTGTCAGACCGTACGACCAACCTAACCCAACCTAATCCAAGTAAGAGTTTTTCTTTATTTTTAGTTTTCTCTTATTGTATGGAGCCCATGAGGTGACACTATAAATAAGGGCCATTGGCCACTTTTAAGGGGTTGGCTCCCTCATATCAAGAACTCTTGTAATAGCAAAAATTATATAAACTCTCTCTCAATTATCTGATTTCGGTCCACTCTTGCGTTCATCTCTTGAATTTATTCAATCAAGCAACACTCACATATTAACAAATACACAAATCTATAGCAAACCGCCGATTATCAATTGCTTCTTCATAGTATATTCATATATTTCTCTTCTCTATCAACTAGATTCAAGGCATAACCACATATCCTATACCTCACTCACAAATTTAATTGATTATCCAAATTCGGGGTAAACAGTTTGGCGCCCACCGTGGGGCTAGGATAATAGTGGTCTTTTATCTTGATCTCTACCTTACCCATCAAAATCGAAAATATCTTCTGTTCGTCACCGAAAAAATGGACTAAATGGCTGACAGTGGGCAATCTGGTCACGTCAACAACAACGAGATCGTGGCCGAAAACGAAAGTAGCGGTCCACGAGGACTACCAAACCTCGCTGATCCTAACCCCGTTAATTCGAGGGAGGGCCTCAACCACCAAAACACCGTGGACCAGGAAAATGCTGCCCAACCGGCTACTGACCCTTTAAATACACACAATTCGATTACTTTGTCCCGGACTCAGGGCCGGAAAGAACCGGATACCCCGAATGATAATGTTGACTTACGTTTAATCTTTGAAATGTTGCAGGAACAGAGAGCGGCGATTGTCGAACAGGGAATCGCAATAGCCCGGTTGCAAAACGGAGGGGATAAAACGACCTCGGAGGAGGCAAAGGGTGTTGCTGAACCCAGAAGAGATGAGGCACGGATGGTTGAGAGCGATGGGTCCGGAGATGGGTCCTCCACCGAGGTTCTGAGAATGCTCGAAACTTTGGCAAAACGGGTAGACTCAACCGAGAAGAGGGTGGAAACATACAACTCTCGGGTAGATCGAATCCCGGGGACTCCGCCTTTACTGAAAGGGCCGGATTCGAAGAGGTACATCCAAAGGCCTTTTCCTCCGAGTGCAGCTCCAAAACTAATCTCGAAGAGGTTCAAGATGCCGGATATCCAGAAATATGACGGCACAACGGACCCACACGAACACGTGACCTCATACACATGCGCTATAAAAGGCATTGATCAATTCGAGCTCCACCCGGGGCCGATAAATGTGAACAAAAGTTTTGAGAGACCAAGGAAAGGTTACGAAACGAAGTTCGAATCGTCGAGGGAAAGGTATCTGCCATACTCCCATTCGGAGAAGCCAATCTTTAGGTCGGAGAAATCAAGGGTTAGCCCAAGCCATTTCTCCGGTCGGGGTAGTAAACGGGTCGAGCGCCCGTCGAACAGTCGGGCTCTCTCATTCAGGAGCGATGCCGGAAACTCTGCCGGCAACAAGGATTTACCAAAGATATCGGAGTGCAACTTCAACGTCAGTACCTCGGGCCTCGTCTCGGCCATTGGCCGTGTCCCGGATGTAAGATGGCCAAGACCTCTAAGGTCGGATCCGGGCCAACGGGACCCGAGCATGGTGTGTGAATACCATGGAACCCATGGTCACTGAACCTTGGATTGTCACCAGCTAATAGAGGACGTAGCCCGGTTACTGAAGAATGGTCATCTCCGAGAATTGTTGAGTGAACGAGCCAAAAATCACTACAAGGAAAGGGAGGCTCATCGAAGGGCCGAGCCAGTAGAACCCCAGCATGTAATCAACATGATAGTTGGGGGCACTGATGCCCCTCGAGGGCCGGTGATGAAACGGGCCAAGGTTTCTGTTGTTCGCGAAAAGCGCAGCCGGGATTATTTACCCGAGGGTTCCATCTCTTTCAGCAACGAGGATGCAGAAGGCATCATTCAACCGCACAATGATACATTGGTAATTTCTGTACTTATCTTTATAACTCAGGTTAAACGTATTTTGATTGACCCAGGTAGCTCGACTAACATCATCCGGTGGAGGGTGGTCGAACAGCTAGGGCTGCTCGATCAGATCATACCGGTAACCCGGGTACTCAGCGGGTTCAACATGGCGAGCGAAACCACAAAGGGGGAGATCTCGCTGTCGGTGAACATCGATGGCACTATCCAGCAAACGGTGTTCTATGTAATTGAAGGGGACATGAAGTATAATGCATTGCTGGGTAGACCTTGGATACATAGCATGAGGGGCGTGCCCTCAACATTGCATCAGCTGTTGAAATTCCCAACCCCGGAAGGGATAAAAATAATCCGAGGTGAACAACCCGCTGCAAGGGAGATGTTCGCGGTCGAGGAAGCCAACCCCAAAAAATAGGTTCACGAGGAAGCGGATCTAATCGGAGGAGAGAACACCAAATAGCAATCAAAGCACACGGGTTTGGACCCGGGGTATGAAGAGGACGATTTCGATGTACCCAGATCGTTCGTCATGCCGGATGACTCGGATGCAACCAAGTCGACAGTAGAGGAGCTGGAGCAGATCATCTTGTTCGAATACCTACCGGACAGAAAGGTATACCTGGGCACGGGGTTAACCCCGGAGCTCAGGAACAAGTTAATTGAATTTCTTCGAGCTAACGCAGATTGCTTCGTATGGTCCCATATAGATATGACAGGTATATCACCGGAAGTAGCAACTCACAAGCTCAGCTTTGACGGGAAGTTTCCCCCGGTGGAGCAGAAGAGAAGGCCTATGGCGGAGGCAAAACACGCCTTCGTAAAAGACGAGGTAACAAAGCTTTTAAAAATAGGTTCTATCCGGGAGGTAAAGTACCTGGACTGGCTAGCTAACGTGATAGTGGTGCCCAAGAAAGGTAATAAATCTCGAATGTGTGTTGATTACAAGGATTTAACTAAAGCATGCCCGAAGGATTCATTCCCGTTGCCTCACATCGATAGAATGATCGATGCGACGGCCGGGCATGAGATGTTATGTTTTCTCGATGCCTACTCCGGGTATAACCAAATTCGGATGCACCCGGAGGATCAAGAGAAAACATCCTTCATCACCCGATATGGGACTTACTGTTATAATGTCATGCCTTTTGGACTAAAAAATGCCGGTGCAACTTACGAACGCCTAGTTAATGAGATGTTCGAAGAACAAATAGGGAAAACAATAGAAGTTTATATTGACGACATGGTGGTCAAGTCCCTGGAAACAGAGGACCATTTAAAACATTTGCAGGAAACCTTCAACGTGCTCCGCAAGTATAACATGAAGCTCAACCCGGAAAAATGTGCCTTCGGGGTAAGGTCCGACAAATTTCTGGGTTTCATGGTGTCAAACCGGGGGATCGAAATCAACCCGGACAAGATCAAGGCCATCGAGGATATCGAGGTGGTGAATAACGTCAAAGGAGTACAGAGGCTTACCGGAAGGATAGCGGCGTTTAGTCGTTTCATATGGAGGTCCTCGGACAAGAGTTATCGTTTCTTCTCCTTACTAAGGAAGAAGAACGACTTCGTTTGGACACCGGAGTGCCAAAGAGCTTTACAAGAATTGAAGAGATACTTGTCTAGCCCCCCGCTGTTGCACACACCAAAGGCGGATGAGCCGCTTTTTCTCTACCTTGCTGTCTCCGAGGTGGCGGTAAGTGGCGTTTTGGTCCGAGAATAATTAGGTATGCAATTCCCTGTCTATTACGTAAGTAGAACTTTGGGGGATGCGGAGACCCGTTATCCCCACTTGGAAAAATTGGCATTGGCTCTAGTAAGTGCTTCTAGAAAGCTCAAGCCCTACTTTCAATATCATCCAATATGTGTAGTAACTACTTACCCCCCGAAAAATATTATGCATAAACCGGAATTATCGGGTAGACTAACTAAGTGGGCCGTCGAAATTAGCGGATATGATATCGAGTACAAACGTCAAACGACCATCAAGTCCCAGATCTTGGTCGATTTTGTAGCAGATTTCACCCCGGCTATGGTCCCCGAGGTTGAGAAAGAGCTTCTGCTAACCTCGGGAAAATCCTCGGGTATTTGGTCACTACATACGGACGGAGCCTCAAACCTTAAAGGTTCCGGGCTAGGAATCGTCCTTAGAACCCCGGCCGGGGACGCCGTTCGATAGTCTATTAGAACTGCTAAATTGACTAACAATGAAGCCGAGTATGAGGCTATGATTGCAGGTTTGGAATTGGCCCGAAGTATGGAGGCCGAAATAATCGAGGAAAAGTGCGATTCACTCTTGGTCGTAAACCAGGTGAACGGCGTCTTCGAGGTCAAAGACGAACGGATGCAGAGGTATCTTGAAAAAATCTAAGTGATACTATATCGGTTTAAAGAATGGACCATGCAGCTTATACCGAGGGAGCAGAACAGCGAAGCCGATGCATTGGCAAACTTGGGATCCTCGGTCGAATGGGAAGAAATCAACCCCGGGACTACGGTGCAGTTGTTGAACACGACAATATAAAACAGACATGCCGAAATAAACACAATGGGTTTAACTTGGGATTGGCGCAACAAGTACATCGACTACTTGCGTGATGGAAAGCTCCCGAATGACCCAAAAGAATCAGGGTCATTAAGGACCAAAGTTGCGCGTTTCTGCTTGGTAGACGGCTAATTGTATCGACTGTTGACACCTAATTTTGTCCCGCCTCTCCCCCGAAATACCTATTAATACTTCTAGTGTTTTGAGAAATTAAAAAATATGCATTTAAATTTTACTATAATTATTAGTCTTTTATTAACACCCACGTTTTATTATTCCGCTGCAGTTATTATTATTATTATTATAATTATTATTATTATTACTATTATTATTATTATTGTTATTATTATTCTTAAATTATCATTTTATTACTAATTGTCATTAATTATTATTTCTTGTTATTTCCATTATTATTATTATTATTATTATTATTATTATTATTATTATTATTATTATTAATTACTAATCATTATTATCAGCGTTATTTTGTTATCAATTATTAATCATCATTATCATCGTTATTTTATTATTAATTATTATCATTGTTTTATCAATAATTGTTATTTATTATTATTATTATTATTATCATCATTATTATTTCTTATTATTATTATCATTATTATCTTATTATTACCACTATTATTGTTATTATTATTAATTTATTAACATTTTGCCACTATCAATAATTGTTATTTATTATTATTATTTTATTATTAATTATTATCATCTTTATTATTATTAATTATTATCATTTTTAATTATCAATATTTGTTATTACTATTATTATTATATCTATTATTATTTTTTATCACCATTATCATCAATATTATCATTATTACCATTATCATTATTGTTATTAGCAGTATTACTACCGCTATTTATTTGCTGCTATTATTTAGTATTATTCAAACTTGCATTTCTCAACGTTTCTACCAACTTCCGCATACGCATCGCATTTACTTCACACATTTTAATGATAGCGTTTGTTATTAAATATTATTGCACGGTCATTTGCGACATCATATAATTTTTACCCGGGTCTTTTTATAATTACATATTTCTGTATTAGGTGATATTCTGGCACCCTTAGTACATCGTTAATCAAAATGTGTCTCTTATTCAAATTTATAAGCCAAACTATTTCTTGCACTCAGTCCGTATTTGGACTTACCGGACCCCAAATCAAAGTCCGATTAATTCCTAATATTTTTGGACTAGACCATATTTTTTATCTCAATTTTTTAGATCAGTCTATGTTTAATTTACTAGTCCATTCTTTTAATACCTAGTCTAAAATTTGACCCGGTCCAATTCATTTTTCAGCCAAATAAGGGAAACCCTTTTAGGGTTTCCCCTTCATTTTCCTCCATACCTACCGCCGCACCCCTCTCTTCTCCTTTCCCTTTCTCCCTCCTCCTTTCCCGCCTCCCTCGCCGCCGCTCCCACTTCCCCCCTTTTCTTCCTTCTTCTCCGCTCCCCACTCACCCTTGTCCCCCACTCTTCTCTCTCTCCCGCTCCTCTCTCTCCTCACACCTTTTCTCTTTAACAAACCCTAGTTATTTCCTATAAATACTCGCCTCAAATTTCGTTTAGAGGGGGACTTTTTTCTTTCGTTTGATAGCCGGAAATTAGATACAAGAAGTTTCAAACATCGAACCCCCAAAACTAAGAAGTTTTCAGCCATAGAATTTCTATCGAGTCCATCTTTTTTTTTGGATCTTAATTTCTCTGTTTTTGTTTTCGTTCTGTTTGAGTGAGTCGAAATCTTAGAAACGAAGGCTCGACTTCGTTATAGACGAAAATCGCACTCAAAAGGGATCCTGGTATCTTAAGTGTTCGGGTGTGAATCGAGGACTCGTACCCACTTCGCTGCACCCGAAGAAGGTAAATTCCCTCCTTTTAAAGTTATTTTAGTGACCGCTGGAATGTTTTAAATTGTCTTTGTCGATTGGTTCGCTTAATTGTATTTTTTGTTTTCGTTTCAATTTATTCGTAATTATTCTGGTCGAATTAAGCATGACCTGTTTTGTTTGGTTTAATTCTGTGAGTATGTTGGCTTTGTAAGCCAATTTAGATCCATCCGGTGTTTCAAGGGCATGTTTTTGTTAAAGGATTAGCTATTGTTCATTTCATCTCTGTGAAGTCCTATATTATTTGATAAGTTTTCGTACAGACTTGGTTCCCTGCGATTAGTTGAATTCAAATTAATCCCTCAAGATGATACGCTATCCGCCTATATCAGCTTCAAGGATCATGTTTGCATACTTAAATGGCTTAATCTTGCATGTTTAAGGCTCACAGTCTATCTAATTATGTTGATATCATTAGCTGTGTATGAGTCATTAAGTTATGCCACTTGTGAACTGATTAACATCATTAGCAAGAATCATGGGCTCTTTCTCACTATCATAAAAGGATGCCAAATATTACCAAGAATCCATGAGCTAGTGTATGTTTAAGCATAAGGTTAAATTGATTAAAGGGTTTATTGTATTCCTTTCCTTTCTTGACAAATATGCTATTGAGTTTGTTTAAGATGAGTTAGGAAAATGAAGACTTATTAAACTAGTAATAATATGCTCAAATGCATTTGAGAGATCTGTTAAAGAAAAATAAGAATTAGTTTGTCAAGACCAGTTTGAAGACTAGATTCAGAGTCAAAAGTTTGTTCCAAGTTAAAAGTGGAAACTGTTAACTTTTAAAATATGGTGTATATGTAAATTGTGTCAAATTCAGGGAACCATTTTAGAATTGAAGTTGACCAGCTAAACCAACCTATATGATGTTGCATACAGTTTAATAAGTTTACTTTGACTCTGAGAAAGTGTTTTGGTTATGCATGTAATTGTGCTTTGTATTTGCTTTGGTATGTTGAGTTTGGCTTGGGACAGTCATTGATATAGACTGCCAGGATGTCCTTATCTTGTCTTTTCACAGTAACTCAGTTCTTCACCAACCATAGCCTGTTATTTCATTTCATGCTGAAAATATCTCACCTGATGACTTCAACTAAGTTTAGTATGTTCTCCTGCATTGCTTATAGCTGCTTGTCCTCTTTGATTATGTTTGTTGCATGCTTATGCATTTTCCTGAGCCCAAGTTACCTTGTAATATTCATATGATAACTTTGTTTCCTCTTGATATGGGTCCTCTTGAATGCTTTCCTCCCCTCAGCTTCTATTTCAACAGTATGCATGCTGTGTGTTTGTCTGTGTGAATCACATGGCCTCTAGGGCACCTCATCTTGATCAGTGATGTTGTCTGCTTCAGTCATGCACCTGATGTCTAGATTTTTCATTCCTTTGTTGTTTTCTTGAGTGATGATAAACATACGACCATACTGTTGGCATTCACTGACACTGAAACAGATTCGATATCGAAGGCCTGAATAGTCAATTGGTTGGTGTCTGAAAAAGCTGATTTGATATATTTCCTAAGAGCATAACTTGTTTCACATGGCTGCTGCCTCGTTTGGATTTCTTTCAAGTTAACAATATCTGGCTGTTGATCTGTAGACTTTGCTTGTGTGTGTGTGTGTGTCAAAAGCACAAGTCATTGTGTCATCATTTGAACTTGCAGTGGTCGCATAAAAGATTTTTATGTGCTTATCTGAAAGTTTGTTAAGTAAAAAATAAGTTTAATACATAGGACCTGGTGACTGGTTTAAATACCCACAAAGATTTTAAGAAGATCACTTTTTTTGAATTGGAAGTCAGCAATCCTTTGAGACTGCTGCTATAGTGATTCTGTTGGGATGGTAATACCTCGAAATTATGTGTCATGTTTTGAGTAACTAAGATTAATTTGCCTAACAGCTACTAGGAATCGGAATTGTTGCTTCGCCTTTTTTTTCTTTCTTTCTTCCCCTCCTCTATGTAGGTCTAGTTGTAGATTTACGAGCAAGTATACCACGGATATACTTGAATATACCAGATATAGGCAGTCCTGCACACTGTTAGCATAAGGGAACTTGTGTATTTGGCATGAATCAGGTAGATCATTGGTACAAGTACAAATTTGTAGTCTATGCATGCAGTTGGGTCAAGTCTTGTTAGTTATTTATTATTGGGCCTCCTTTACGTACTAAACTTTCAGTTCATACTGGGCCAGTCTAAATTTGATTTTAAGTGATTTATTTGATTTGAGCCTTCAGTGGGTTGCCTGAATTATTCTGAAACCTTTCTTTTTTCTCCCTGCCTCTATTTCATTCTTGATACACGTGGTATATGTACAACCTATTGATCTATTCCCTAGTTTACAGTTAGTATGTTTCGACCCTATTCTTTGATTATGTACTAATTCTTTTCTTTCCGTTTTATGCATGACCATCGCATATGAGTCCGAGGGACTCGTCCTTCTTCCGCATTCAATGTTGGGCTAAAGCCCAACGAAACTCTTTATCGAGTCAGCCCTATCAGTTGCATAAAAAATAATGTTGGGCCGAGGCCCATACGGCAGCAACAGTCTACAACAGAAAAAGAAATTTTGGGCCAAAGCCCAATAAGCATGAACAGTTCGCAGCAGCTTTAAAATGGGCTGAGCCCATTCCCAACAGCAGCAGTCCTAAAAAATGGGCTGAGCCCATTTAACTTTATTTATGCCCATGCTTTATTTTATGCCTTTAACTTGTATATTATTTGACTAACACTTTTTCCTTATTCTGTTGTCCCTTGGCTTAGATGAATTACTGGAAATTAGTATGGATAGTTTAGCAATGGGTAGTTAGATTACAGAAGATTAACAATCAATTCCATAAGTCTATTTTTTTTATGTGTTAAAACTATTTATAATGTCTAATATTATTTTATTTGGAATGATTGATTTGCAAAACAGCACGACTTTATATTTCGAGTTAAGAGAATCATATTTTATTCTTATTATCCTAGAAAATTCCAAAACGTCACTAATATGTAAACATAAATTCAAGTATATTTTATAAATAGCTCTTCAAGTTTGAATCAATCATAAAATTTTAGCGAAGCACAGTTAATAAGAAGTAATGAAAAGGATAAAGAGAGTTTTTATTAGCTATTTTCGTATTTTTATACTCCTAAAATTAATCAATATCCTGGCATTTCAGTTATTTCAAATATTTATCAAACATTGCACAAATTCACATTTTTTCTACTTATATATTTTAAGCAATCATATTTTTTAAATAGCATTATTATCTAAAGTTTCGCAACATTTATAAGTTTATTTTAAATGGCATTTGAAGTTTCCTTTTATGCAAATTATTATAATTTCTACAAATCCCACTCTAAATAGTATATTTTTTTTTAAAGCCATAGCAATATTTATAAGATTATTTTCTATAGCATTATTATATTTTTCACTTGAATCTTTAGCAACATTCTTAAGTTTATTTTAAATAGCTTTATTATCTAAAGCCTTAATAATATTTACAGATGTTATTTTAAATAGTTTATATTTTCCTTTTAAAACATCTTAGCAACATTTCTTAGCTCTTTTCTTAAAATTTCAGGTATCTTATTTAGCATTAATTAATTAACCTAAGTTTGGCTGGATAACCGTAGTTAACGGATTCTAAAGGATGCCTAACCCCTTCCCTTTAGGATAATATAGAACCCTTACCTAGAATCACACTGATTAAGCAGACTATTAACGGAGGTTTAGTTAGCTTTACCTTAGTTAATAATCAAGTGTCCTAATTCACCATAAAATCAATTAGGTGGCGACTCCTTAAAACAAAGCAATATAGGAATCTCCAATATGTTGTACTCCGCTCTAACCCGGGTTAAAATGAGGTATAACATCGACGATCTTTCTTCGGCCCCCTGGCTAGGTGTTTGGGTCCCGGAGAGACGGAGTATGTGTTGAGAGAGGTACACGAAGGAACCTGTGGCAACCACTCCGGTGCTGAAGCTCTGGTCCGAAAGATCATCAAGGACGGTTATTACTGGAACCGGATGGACAAGGACTTGAAAAATTTCGTCCGGAAATGTGACGGGTGTTAGAGACATGCTCCGATGATTCACCAGCCCGGGGAGTTGCTGCATTCGGTGGTGTCACCTTGGCCTTTCATGAAGTAGGGAATGGACATTGTCGGTCCATTACCATGGGCACCAGGTAAAGCCCGTTTCATTCTGTTTATGACTGATTATTTCTCTAAGTGGGTTGAAGTGCAGGCCTTTGAAAAAATCAGAGAGAAGGAAGTCATTGACTTCATATGGGACCACATCATCTGTCGCTTCGGCATCCCTGCTGAGATAACCTGTGATAACGGACCCCAGTTCGTGGGTGGAAAAGTCAATGATTTTCTCGAGGGATTGAAGATCAAGAAAATTGTATCAACCCCGTATCACCCGTGTGCAAACGGACAGGCGGAATCCACGAACAAGACAATAATCCAAAATCTGAGGAAAAAACTTGAAGCGTCAAAGCATCACTGGAGGGAAATATTACCGGAGGTGTTGTGGGCATACAGAACCACATCAAAATCAAGTACGGGAGAAACTCCTTTCTCGTTGGTCTACGGGGCTGAAGCCCTTATTCCCGTAGAAGTTGGTGAACCCACTCTCCGGTTCAGCTATACTACCGAGGATTCAAACAAGGAGGCCATGGCCGTAAAACTCGACCTCACAGATGAGCTTCACAAAACGCGTTAGTCCGTATTGCAGCCCAGAAGCAGAGAATGGAAAGGTACTACAACCGATGAGCCAATTTTCGGCATTTCCAAGTTGGGGACTTGGTACTTCGAAAAGTTACCTTGAACACCAAGAATCCCAACGAAGGAAAACTGGGTCCGAACTGGGAAGGTCCGTATAAGATAACCGGGATAACGGGCAAAGGTTCGTATCAGTTGGAGTCCATGAACGGGCAACGGTTGTGCTGCAATTGGAACGTGGCTCATCTGAAAAGATACTACTGTTAAGGTATGAACTCCCCATGTTTTCTATTTAACCTTTCTCTTTTTGCAGAAAAATCGAGAGCCGGATAAAGTTAGAATTTAGGCCTGAAAACACGTGTTGCACTCTTTTTCTTAGTGCGGTTTTGTCCCAAAATGGGTTTTCCAACAAGGTTTTTAATGAGGCAACAAGTACAACGTGTTACTCAACGAAGACGAAGACAGACGCTCGGAAACTCGGGGTCACACCCAACGAATGGGGACTTAATAACACTCACCCGATCTTGCAGCTCGGATAAGAGCTAGGGGACTATCACACCCACTCCGAAGTTTACCTCGGTTAGCTAAAACCGGAGGCCGCCCTCAACAAAATAAAACCGGACCTTCAATATTAGGTTCCGATGTAAGGACCAAACGATCAAAACGAATCGTGTCCACATAACATTTACTACGACAAAACCAAGAACTGGATTTTCTGCATTAGGTTCCGATGTAAGGACCAAACGATCAGAATGAATCGTGTCCATTTAGTATTTGCTACGGCAAAAACGGAAGGGAAAAATTCATTCTCATGTACACAAACACTTGCAATGCAAAAATTATCGAAAGTTTGGATAAACGATATCTCGGATGTCTTCCTGTTAAAACAGTTCACCCCGGTGATAACCGCCGTATTTCGGCACTATTTTATTCATACACCCTATACTGGGCACTACGGTCGAAATTCGACAAAGGCAACAAGGTCATAGCGAACCGTGCCAAAATCGTTAACTCCACAAACGGGGAATTTTACATCAAAATCCGGCTAAGGCTGAGACTCAGGTGTCCGAAATATACCGGCCCTAAAAATAGCCGAAAATACTGGCCCTAACAACTCCCGTCGTGATTCGGAGACGTCCAAATTCACACAAGCGTAAGATAAGTCCCATGGGCAAACCCTCCATAAAATTCCCGGACGACATATACCGGAGGAGGAGAAAAGCCGATAAATAGGCACAGTCAGAAATAGTGACTCCTTAAAAACAAACCAACAATTCGGGCGGAAATCATAACAAACATTCATTCGAAGAAAAGAATCAAGGAAAATACATGTTCTATTTATACAAAGGACTTTACATCGGAGCCCACTACGAAGGCAAAAAATAAAAAGGCTAAGTACAGGCCCTAGCCTATCCGGAGTGGCTGGAGCCGGAGTGTTCGGACATTGTCCGCTCAGAGTCGTCGGAGTCATCCCCGAGGGCACCCTTAGCTCTTCCTCGACTCTTTTAGCCTCGAGAATAAGGGCCGGAAGATCCGTAAAGCCATGCTCGGCTTGCTCAAGAGTGATCCTCCGAGACTTCCATTTTTCGTACTCGGCAGCGATAGCGGCATGAGCCTCGGCGGCCTCCACGCTCTTCAGAGCCTCCTCCAAATCAGCCTCGGCCTGGGCTAACTTTGCCGCCAGAACATCCCGAGCCTCTCCGAGGACATCTTGCATATGGATGGCTGACTCGAGCTCGGCCTTGAGGACGTCATTAGCATCGGCCGACTCCTTAAGCTCGGTTTTCAGATCATCGCATATCTGGGCCCTCTTCTCCGCCTTCTCCTCGAACACCCTCATGCGCTCTTTGTACCGGGCACTCTCAGATTCGAGCAGCCGATTCCTCTCGGCCAAGCTCGCAGCATTAGTCTTCATCGAATCCAGCTCCCCCCGGAGTTGAGAAAGGGTGGTTTCGAGCTCATCAAGCCTCGAGGAAAATTGAGCGTTATCTCGGCTAAGGCCGATCTTGTCGGCTTCGAGACTCCGGTTGTATTCAACCATCTCGGCCAGCTCACCCTTCAATCGACGGTTTTCAGCCTTTGTTGCATCGAGCTCGTGTCGGAGGTTGGAAAGAGCAACTGCTCGGTTCAGCTCCTCCTCTTTCTCCCGAAGAAGGTGCAGATATTTCTCCGTTTCCCGCCCTTGGGCATCCAGTTGTGTTATACCCCGTATTTTCGCACGTCGAATTATCCGCAAGAAAAATCGAATCAAGTTAAAGGCGGAATTATTTCGGACGCAAAATAGGAATATTTATTTTCCAAGTTTAATTAAAAAATAAATTGTTTATAAATTTTATTTAGTATAAAAATATTATTATTGGAGATTAGGAATTAATTAATTGTGCTTATATTATTAAGTAGAAATTAGTAATTAATTAAATTAATTAAAATTAATTAAACAAGTGGGCCCCACACGTTTTTTTTTTAAAGCATGAAAACTACCCTTGTCCCAGTCTATTGCATAATTTGACTTAAATTATTTGATAGTAAAATCTCCAAAAAGATAGTGCGGCACATGCATTCCATTGCTTTCTGATGTACATCATCCAATATATATGAATCATGTATAGTCCTTTAGGTAATACATTTGCACTAACCTGATATTAAAAAAAAAAAAAAAGACAAATCACCAAATTAGAGGCCACCTTAGGGTGCACGTGTGGGCATAAGGTGAAAGGTATATTAAGTTACAAGATGACTCTTAAGTCATCACTTGTAACTATTACAAGTTAAGCAAAAAAAATTTAGAAAGGGAAAGAGCAAGGAGAAGCTCTCGGCTATGGTAATTTCCAGCCGAGAGTTAGCTTGGTGATGGAGAAGAATCAAGTGTTAATTTGTTGTGGTTAGTCAAGTGATTAGCAAGGTTAAGGAGCCAAGTTTATTAAGGTAAGATTTAATCTTTTTATACACATTTTGGAAACAATTTAAACTTGTATAAAATTGTAGGGATGTGATGAATATAAGAAGTTGTAAATGTTGGTGTTGAAATATAAATTGAGCCGTGTATGGACTGTTTTAAGCTAGCAAGGATGGGTTAATTTTAATTGGTATTTTATTGTCGTTGTCATGGATTAAGTGAAGGAATTATGATAATCAAAGTTGTAATTGTTATATGGAATGGTCGAGTTAAAGGACTAGAAGTGTGGTATAATCTTGTGTTATTTGTGAACCTAATGTTATTCTTGTTGAATTGAAAGAATTGGAGATATGATTATGCCCATATGTTGTTGTTGGTATTTTTGTGTCAACAGGAGGGCAATTGGAAATTCGGGATAGGCGAATATATAGGGGAAGTGCTGCCCGATTTTCGTTAAATCTTTAGATAATAGAAAACCCTAATCGAGAATATATAAGCTGAAATATAAGTTCTATGGGAAATGGACTATAGATTTGCGAACTAGAAAAATATAGTTACTAACGATAACGTTATTCTTATATTAAATAGGCTAAAAGAGCGACGAGACGAACGGGTTACGAATAACCGCTAACAGGTATATAGAGCCCATCCTTTCTTTCTTTTGGCATGTGCTAGATGTAAGTAAGATATGATATGAGCTTTGGGGGTAATTCCACTCATTAGTTCCGAGCATGACTTATGATTTTTATTCGTTTCTTGATGTTAAAACTCTCAGGATAGTTGAGCTATTGCCCTTGAGTCTCTTATATGATTGACTAGTATATGATGTATAAAAGTTCCTATTCTTAAAGAATTCCATAATGAGTGGTGTCCTTGACTTTCATAAGCTATTTCATATTAATTTGATATATGTATATGATCCCTGAGACGTTCCTTGATATAGTTCGTAATGACAGTTAGAAAGAACTTAATATGGCTATTATCCTGATACTTGAGAGCTGATCAATCTACTTATCTATTGAGTCTCAAAAGATGATTGTATGTATATGGTTACTCACTACTCTGCTCGTGCTTACTGTTACACCCTTCACTGAGTCCCGGGCCAGGACACGTTTTCGTGCGTATATTTATTACATTACTCACCGAGTCCCTCACTAGAGGGCCGGGACACGTTATATATATATATATATATATATATATATATATATATATATATGGGGATGGTGGCCAGGATGGCATATGATCATTATTCACCGAGCCCCTCGCTAGAGGGCCGGGACACGTTATACATGTTATATACAGAATGATTATTTAACTATGACTATTAAACTCTATAATGACATGGATATGATGTTGACACTTATGATTTATGTTCAAAGGTAAGTCCTATGGTTTTCTGGTTGTTACACTGGGTCCTACACTCTTTGTCTCAGTATGATCCTATTTACTATATTTCATGCTTTACATGCTCAGTACATACTCCGTACTGACCCCCCTTTCTTCGGGGGGCTGCGTTTCATGCCCGCAGGTACAGACGCTCGTTTCGGAGATCCGCCAGCCTAGGATATCTATTCGGCTACTTTGGAGTGCTCCTTTGTTCCGGAGCCTAGCTTGTGGTATAGATCCCTTTTGTTATATATGTATGTGGTTGTTCA